>NC_141103.1:21620691-22820691 GCF_041138505.1 Cibotium barometz | reverse complement strand
CCTCCTTGATCCACAAAAGTGGTTAGCTCAGTCATCCACTTTCTGCTACTTCTTCTTTCTCATACATGTGTTAATCTCTCATGGCACCCGAAAGTGGACTGAAACGAGCAAGGAGCAGTATCTCATCTGTTGTGTTGTATAACATAAAAGACGAGAACGAAGGATGGATTCCCCAAGTATACAGGAAGTACTCTTGGGTCACTATGCAGCCAGGAAAACGTGGCCACTACCGAGTGAAGGGAAAGGCATGTGAAGACTTGGCCAAACATTAGAAAGGAAGGATCCTTGAATTTAAGATGGCACTAGAAGGGAAAACTGTTAAAGAAGTGTTGATCCAGCATGTATTCATGCAAAAAGAGATCAACGTGGTGGGACCATTGGAAGGACTTCAAAGACACAGACCACATTGTAAGTGCTTGTGTTTTGTATTTCAATGTTGCAAATAAGGTGATTGATATATATTTTTCTGCCTTGCACAGATTTGTACCCATCCAATCTTCAGGAGTGGGAGCCTGCACAATGCTTGACGGGATTCTTGAATGTCGTACATGCTGAGGTGGGGGAACTTCAATATGAAGGTCGTGCACCAAGTGATCTTGCAAGAAGTAGAACATATTTCTATGAAGGTCGTGCACCAAGTGATCTTGCAAGAAGTAGAACATATTTCTATGACTCATTTTATAACTTGCCCACTCAATCGAGTCGACATGGAAAGTTGGAACGTATTCCTTTGCCTGCACTTGATAGTCTTGAGTGGCCATTGCTTGATACAAAAGTGATAGAGTCATACAGGACCAAAATGTTTAATGATATTAAATGTGCTATGAAGCCTAGCATTGGTGCAAGAAATGTGCACTTAAGTTTGTTTGTTCCAATTGCATGCTTTGTTGATTTATTTTCTGATTGTAAACAATTGAGAAAAACTAGAACAATTTTTGTGTGCAAAGATATAGATGAAGCCTCTGGCTTGATCATTTGTTTGACAAAGGTTGGAGAGTGAAATCATCAAAGGGAGATGATTTGATCGAATGTCGATTGAACACCTCCGACATTGCATTTCGGTGAGTGTTATAACATTCAAATGTATTTTTGTGAAACATTTACAAAGCTTATTTAATTATACTCGAGAAATTATCCTAATGATATTTTGGAATCAGATACTATATTGCCAGGCAACATCTGTGCATGTCATTTACTTATAGAAGGTGGCGATGGATCAACAACAACTGGGAAAGCATGGACCAAGATACAAGAGATGGCAGCCACTCTTGCTTGATAGTAGATATAGTTATGATTCGACAGGGTCACCCATCATTGACATTGGAAGTGGAAGAGAATTGGACTCTCGAATATGTTAGGAAGGAATTAGAAGTAGCTATTCAAAATCCTCCAGATCAATTTTGCTTCAAGCTCGATGGTCGGAAGGTAAGTAGAAGAAGAGAGCATCAGATCATTATGGTAGAATGGCCCTAGGTCCATTATATAACCTTTGTGATGCACTAGAGCAACATTGTGCATGAATGTTGCAGCCCCGCATGAATTGGAGGCACTAGAAGATATATGACAATGTATTTTCCATATGCAATAAACTTATCTATTCAGAACATTTCTTTTGTAATGCTTTATTGTTTAAAACAATGTATTGAAGGCAAAAATTTTCCAATTGAATTTTTCTGTACACAAAAAGGCCTAAAGTAAGAAAACAAGCAGTGAAGGAACATAGTAGCAAGCTGCTGCTGCTGCTGCTGCAGGTGTGGTCCGTATTGTGTTAAAAAGAAGAAGCCCAAATCCTCATTGAAACGGCCGAATTGAAACTGATGCAGGTGTGAGGGGGAAAAAAAAGCTCAAATCGTTACGCATCAATGTGTGAACCACTGAGCAGTGAGAGCACTGAGAGTATAAGCTTTTGGCGTTCGATTCTCTTTTTCTGTAGCTACCCATTTTTTAGCTCTTCTATTGCATTGCTGCACAGTGCACATTCTCCCCTTTTCTTGTGTTTGCCTATTTCTTTTCCATCCCCATTCTTGTAGGCATTTCTTTTCTTTGTCACTCTCATGGCATCTAGGCAGCCACATCTTGAGAGAGAATGAGAAGGAATTCACCCAAAGTGACTTGGTGGCAACATGTATACATATATATATATATATATATACATACATTTATATGTATATATATGTAGATATATATATACATATATATATATGTAAATGTATATTTATATTTACATATATATATATATATATATATATATGTATATATATATGTAAATGTATATACATTTATATTTATATTTATATTCACTTATTCCCTTACAAAAAGTGATAATATTTCTTACCATTTAAAACTCCATCTCTAAGAAGGAACACTTGTTTGATTACTTTGAACTTTTACAAAATTTTGTCGCCAATCTCCCAAGAGAAGAGCGTTGTTTCGCAATTTTCATGCCATCCTGACGGGCGGGAATCACGCAGTCGTGTAGGTAATAAGCTTAAGCTTTGTTTAAGCTAAACTCTATGTTATGCCTTAACCAAAACTTTGGATAAAGCCTTTACCTCTTGGTTATATGCTTGATGTGACCTTGAAGAAGACCTTCAACCAAGCCTCCAATCCCCTTGAATTTTTTGAAATTTTCTTCTTTCACAGAAACCAGAAAGTTGCACGTACCTTCTCTCTTTCTTTTGCAAGCCTTCCTTCCTTTGATTTTTTCTCAATATTTTTCACCTTCTCTCCCAACATGGCTTTGTATAAATGTACATGTGTAGTTGCATATTTACAAATAGCATGTTACAGAGTGGAGTACATTTGTTGGAAGAAGCAATCCAACAACACATCTATAAGGAAAAAACTATTTATTACTGGAACCCATAGGATTGGGCTTCAGGAGATGGAGCCATGGCTCTTCTCCCAAGTATGGAGCCCATGTAAGAGGCTCAGGGGGGCCTATCCCCCCTCGTGGATTGGGTGGGATGAAGTCCACTGGGCCGTCTGGAGGCATTACTTCTGCGACCTCGATCATTTTTGCAATCGTTTCCTCCCTAAATGTTTGGACGTCTAGGTCCACATAACGAGACATGGATGGAAACTGCCATCACAATTCATCAAGGCATAAGATCAACATGACAATATACAAGAATATAAACAAGAGTACGCATGCGTATGGGAGCTGAAAAATGCTTACATCCTCTGAAGGGAGCTGAAAAATGCTCCGTAGTAGTAGCAGCAATGCATTAAGTGCAACCCTCCACCCATAGCTATAACCATCTTTTTGTTTGGACACACTAACCCTTTGAATGGTCGCTTGATCCAGGGTGTCGATGTCCATGCTCAGGCTCATAAGTGGCCATTAGTTTCCTGACACCACTGCAAACAAAGACCAATCAACATCCTGATCAATCCGAACTTCTAACTCAAACAATAATATGTATCGTAATGATTTTAACAAAACATTGCCATGAACACCAGATGTCAAATTTGCCAAGGTAAATAACATTGTCTTGCACATCGACTAGAACAAGACTCCAATGGGAACTGCATCACATCCAAATAGATTTCTATTAGTTTCAAGCCAGATGAAAAACAAAATGCCTCCTCGCATTGTGGTGAATCGATTCACTGTGAAGCGAGAGCACGTGCCAAAGGAAGCACTATATAACTCGTGTATGGTGATTTTCGTATAAACATCATGCAAGAGAGATACAGAGACAAACTCACTTTTCATGATACGCCAAAAAAATTACTCGAGCATCGTCCAGCTGGACCTCCCGAAACCAGTTCAGCACATCAAGGTACAGAACTGACTCTACTAGCAACAGTGTTGACACCAGTGAATCAATCTGGAATACCCGATGCTGTACATCCTCGGGCAATTACGAAATAACAAAACTTCACAAGGAAAAATATTAAGACTTAGGCATAAACTTTAAGAGCCAAGAATGAAAAATTGTGAGGACAGAGAAAAGAGTATACCTTAAAACATATCTGAGCACTTTGTCGTTGATTTCAGTTCTAAGATCAAACAAAATGTTTATCTCCTCAACATGAATTGGGAAATAACATCTTTGCCCTCTAATATTATAGGGTACATAGAACTCCGGCAACAAAAATTGAAGCGCCTCCCGATTCATAGCGTGGAGTGCGCGAACGTTTTCTCTTTTTGTTTGCAATGCAAGCATTGCCACGTGATGTTCCCTTTGAGTGCTTGTTCGAAAATTTTCCCGAGTCTGATGTTCATGTTCTATAACTCCCTCCGTTACCTCTTCAATTCTCACTTTTTGAACGGGACGGACATCCAAAATTTGCACTATTCGTGCATCAATAAATGTAGCTGGCCTAAGTAACTTATCATATCTAAAATGAAGGGCTACTAGGCTGAAAAAATCTTTGTTTATCACTGTGACCTTGTGTGCATGGGCAGCAAGAACATAACTATCTAAAAAAAATCAATCATCCAATCCTCTGAGGCCTCCTGCAAGCAAAACAGGGCCGATGCCTTCCACCTAAACAAAATTCCATTTTGCTCGCAAACTCTCCTGGCAAGCCTCTGGAAAGGTAATCTTGGAATAGGAGCAGTCGTGTGCTTCATAAATCGTGTGATTTCTCGCAGCGCTGACGAATGCTCTGCGAAACGCCTTTGTCTAGGTTGCATTTTGGATAATCGGGAAGGACTACTTGATTGGAGAGATGGAAAACTCTCTCACTTGTAGCAAGAGTAGCATGATCCACGTGTAGCTCAATCCAATGGGATTTGCATCCCTTTCGGAGCTAGGGATTCAACCCGTGTACCGGTGCATAAAAGCTTATCCACAAATGGAGAGAATGCTTATGGCTACCATCACATGATACTAGACTAAGCACACACACAAGCTCAACTTGCCCTCATTCCTACACACCCATTCATTCACAAATACAAGCACGAGGAACACAATCACTATGCACACAAGCAAAGAGAAAGACCTCACTCCACTCCTATCTTCCTACAAGCATGCACACACTCAAGCATCAAACTTCCATGAAAGCTTCAAATCAGCCCACATACATAAAAATGAAATACTAAAAGCATGCATAAGAGTAAAATGATTAGAGAAGAGGATGAGAAAGACTCATGACATTGCTATTGATTCAATGAAGAGATTTATCTCATACAAAGATGTAGATGGGGTGAGAGAAGAGTGTTCACCTCTATGGAGAAGAGGGAGAGTAGCTCTCTCAAAGGAGCTCTTGCATGAACTTAGCCCAAAAGTGTACCTAAGCTCTCAAATGAACCACTTTTTATACTAAAACTCCTAAAACTCCCAAAATTTCCCATGTGGGATTATTCTTAAGCCCACTCCCACACTCATCTACAACTTGGAACTCTTTACAAGAGCCCTAAATATGAATGTCACTTGTTTTCCTGCTTGCATC
Organism: Cibotium barometz; assembly: GCF_041138505.1. Classification (NCBI taxonomy): domain Eukaryota; kingdom Viridiplantae; phylum Streptophyta; class Polypodiopsida; order Cyatheales; family Cibotiaceae; genus Cibotium; species Cibotium barometz. Next base: position 22,815,288 of record NC_141103.1, on the reverse strand, counting down.
TTTGTGTTGCATCCTTGCATTGATCACCACTCGTCACGCAACACTCCCCCCTTCCTATTTTGCGCACGTCCTCGAGCGCGGTAGAAGCAAAAGCTGCAAAAAACAATGGATACAAGTAAAGCCTTTTATTGAAAAAAAACCAGCAATGACAATCTCACACGTGAGCATACAAGTGAAAGGCTGATTAGAGTTTTAAAGAGTGCTAAAAGAGGTGAGTAAAGACTAGTCTAAGTGAGACTAAGTGGTAGATAGTGCTATGCAAAGGCAAGTGTGCTTGCACACCATAGGTTATGACCGCAATCTCAATGTCCTACAAGTATTTAAGTTATTCCTAAGTTGCAAACTTACTCCTAAATATGAGCAATGGTGATTGGACCTTTTTTTCTTTTTTTCTTTTTTCTTTTTTCTCTTTTTTTTTTGGTGTGTATGTAAAAGATGAATAAAGAGGAAGGTTCCATCCCAATGAGACCCAAGCAATGGCCAAGAGACCTCCACCAAGAGAATCTAAAGGTCGCTAAGTATCTCAAGGGCGACAGACCCTTTTCTTTCGTTTTGACATAAGGAGTACCCCATGAAGATGAGGGCATCGGTCTCGAGGGCCCATAATGTACCCTAGAGTCCTACCAACATCTATCAAGGCGATAGAGTCCTTGAAGGTCTTTTTTTGAATCTTTTAGACGTTAGTGTTCACCCCATGGAAACCAAGGCATCGGCCCCAAGGTGCTAAGACAACCCCAGGTCCTACCAAGCATTCCACATGGCTGTAGACATGTCATGTCTCGATTCACTTGTATATATTTTTTAGGACATGATTTTCGTAAATTTTTTATTAATCCTAGCACCTAGCCCATACCTAAGAGGTAGCTACCACTAGGGATAACTAATATACTTCGAGAGCATAAGAACTTGGCATACTCCGTTGGTATATATTCACACCGTCTTCAAATAGAAATACCTTCTACTAAGTCCTTTAAGAATCTAGAAATCACTCACCAAATGTTAACAACTAATTTAAAACTAAAACCAGCCAACTGTGTGTGAACATGCAAACAATATATCCAAAAGTTAAAAGCACATAAAGAACAAAAGATTATGATTTGAATACACCTGTTGTAGTGCTTGTTGATGTTGTGCGTTTGCATTGATGCATTGCTAAGGTTGTGCAGATTGCTTCTCTTTGCTCTTTGTAGGCATTGCATGTCTCCCCCCTTCCTAATTTGTGTGCACGATAGGTGGACTATTGGGGTGTGTTTGTATGCTCTTGTTTAGCTGAGATCTCTGTAAAATGTTTATTAACAAACAAGAAAAGAAAAGAAAGGACTAAAATTTGTTATTGGTGCCAATCATCGAATATAGCCGAGGGGAAAAACCCAGTGGGAGAAAAGTGCCCTGGCTTGTTGATCTTATTGTGGAGTTGATAAGCTTACCCTTGCACTGGTGGTGGATTCGTGTCCACTTCTGTTGGAAAGATGGTATCAATCACTTCAGGATGCAAGGACAACCCTGTACAAAAACCGGCCTCTGGAGAAGGTGGTAGAGGAAGGAGTGCTTCCTCGCTAAAATATAGCATTGGATTTATGGAAAGGTTAAGCAGACAATTTCGATTTTGGAACTGCTCAATATAGGTACTCATAGTGATCCAAAATTGACATGTTGAGGCTTGGGGAAGGAGGGCTTGCAAGATAGGTGGTTGCAAGTCATTTATGCATGTATCCCTCCATTGTTGTGCTTGAACCTCCTCAGGTAATCTACGTTGATTTGGTCCTCTCTCTGGTACTCTCACATCAAGAAGGTTATGGCATTGGGGTGTAATTCCCACAATTTGTTTCATTAAGCCCGTGCCATATCGTCGAAAGTAAGAGCGGCATAGCCAACAAATGTGTGAAGCTTCTCCTAATACGAGTCGTGCACACTCTTGACAATGTGAAAATGGGTGATGTTGTTGATAGAATAAAGTGACAAAGTGATGCCCACAGCAATTTTCACCTAAGGGAGCATAAAAGTACCTAGAATGAGTTTGAAAAGGAGGAGCACTATAACCCCCACGATGTTCAGGTTGAGTACTATCAGGGTCAATGCATGGTGGACATGTATCTCGCCAAGTATCCATCAGGAGGTATCTGGTCGTAGAACAATGAAATTTAGAAACTTCAAACTTTATACACTCATATCCATCATTACAATCCCAATCAAAAACATTGTAGATAAGATCATCTCAAAAAGAACACAATCCTCTAAAGGCATAAGGAACCACATTAGTAAATGTGAGACTATTCAAACACTAATCTACCAAAGATCTTCAATCGTAGTGTTAATGCCTTACCTTTGGTTTTGGGTATGTCCTTCTTAAGAGGTGGGAAGGTTAGCAATTGTCGAGTAATTTGAGCAAGATATGAGGATTTAGGCATTGAAGTGCTAGAATCTATGCTCAAAGGAGACTCATGTAAAGTTGGATTTGTCTTAGGTACATAAGTTAATGGTGGAATTGTGTAACAAGGGGAAATTGGGACAACTGGTGATTCAATACATGTTTTTGGGAAGGTCAACACAAGGAGATTTGTAGGTGCTATCACAACCGCCTATCCTATCTTGAAGAGGTTGTGTTGATTTTCTTTGTACCCACTGATATGGAAAACCAAGGGTGGCTTTTGGAATCTTATTGATACACTCTTTTACCTCTAGTAAACCGTGGCATTAAGGAAGCCAAAGTGCTGTTGCACCCTGATAATAGCCTTGTGCTTTAAGAACATGCTTTGGGACCCAACGAGTAACAATCTGAGGTTTAGGCTTGGAAAAGATGTGCTTTTTAGGAGGCTTAGCAACTAGGCTAAATGGTACAAGTTTGTATGCATCTTTGGGTAGCCAAATTGATAATTCCTTCTTGCCTGGCCTTCTTTGAGCAGTGACTAGAGTAGTTGGAACATGCCAGCCATGGCCCTCATTTGAGGACTCATCGATTATCCACATCATTTGTGTTGGAGCTTCAAGAGTAGATTTTGAAAGTGGGTTGTGTAAGGTAGAAACACTACCCTTTTGACATGATAAAGCTCGTGGAGTAGCAGATCCCAATACGCAATCAGAATCAATTTGCAATTTGTATTGTCTATACTTCCAATCTAATGAACAATTGGTAGCACTTAACCATGATCGACCGAGAACAGCCTCTACCACCACTGCCTTGGACTTACTTGCCACATAAAAGGGAACTGACATCTGGTGATCCTGAATGGACATCATAATGACACATTTTTCCTCTATAGGGTTATCTTCACCTGAGAAGCTTCGTAAGTCAATAGGAATGTGCACAAGTGTTGGTTGTCCCAAGGCTATCCATGTGTCAAACGAGAGAACATTATAATCTGCACCAGAGTCAAAGTAGGTAGTCTCATGAAGATGAAGACACACTTGAATATTGAAAGGATCGACATATTGTTCATCAGTAGCCAACTGTAAGGCCAACATAGAAGCCTTGCGACACTCCTTGGCATTTGCAACTCTAGCTTTAGCCTCTTCTTGAGCCTGACGTTTAAGTCGGTCATGTGCTTCTTTCCGCGTGTGTGCAGCATGCATTTGTTGAAGCATGGCTTCAGTTAATGGTTCATTATATTTCTTGAGACGACTTCCATTAATGAAGTTAGGCATTTGCTAGGCATTTGCTCACCTTCTAGTGTCTCTAAACGCATTGCACCACTTGGAGTAAGCTCATTAATCACAAACGGTCCTAGGCCACGTTTCTTGAGCTTTCTCTTATGCTTCTTAAGTGTGTACAAGAGCACAAGGTCCCCTTTTTTGAATCGACCAGTTGTTACATTTCAATCATACCATTGCTTTTGTCTCCTCTTCTCGGTATACATCCCCATTACTGCCAATAAGCGGGTCTCATCCAGATTTTCCAATTCATCAATGCATTGTGAAATCTCATGACCAGTCCAGTCCAATTGTTTAGCAACTCGTAGAGTAGGTACAAGAAATTCAATGGGAAGAATTGCATCTAGCCCAAAAGCAAGCTCAAGTGGGGTTGTGCCCACAGATGTTTTATAGGCTGTCCTATATGCCCAAAGAACTGAGTGCAACTTTTGCTCCCAATCAGTTCTATGTCCCTCAACAATCTTTGTGAGTGCTGTGCAGAGAATCTTGTTAGTACTCTCAGCTTGTCCATTGGTCTGGGGATGATAGGGTGCAGAACGCTTGTGAATTACCATAAATTCTTGAAGCAAAAACTCTATGACCTCATTCACAAAGTGCACACCTTGATCACTAACGATTTCAATAGGTAAGCCATAGCGTGTAAACACGTACTCATACAAGAACTTGGCTGTGGTTCTGGCATCATTTTTGACTGTAGCCTTTGCCTCTACCCATTTGGTCAAATAGTCAGTTGTGACTATAATATATTCGGCATGCGTGTGACGAGCTGGAGGTTTAATGGGACCAACAAAATCAATACCCCATTTTGCAAAAGCACGTGTGCTTAACATAGGCCGCAATGGCATATTGTCCTTTGTGATGGGAGGTTTGGTCCTTTGACAATCGTCACAACGTTTTACATATTCTTCGACATCCATTTGTAAGGTTGGCCACCAAAACGCAGACCACCTAATCAACTTAGCTATGGTATTGCCCGTCAAGTGTCCACCCCCAACACCTGCATGTGCATGAGTCAAGATTTTCAAGTAGTCAGCTTCACATACACACATGCGTAAGTTGCCATCCTTGCCCCTCTTGTAGAGTTGGCCGTCTATTAGCATATAGTTTGCCGCTTCAACTTCAATAGCATGCTTTTGATATTTAGGAATTTTTTGATCAGTATGACCATGCTGAAGATAGTCCACAATATACTTACTCCAACTTGGTGTAGTTGAAATTCGAAATAATGTGACATTATGAATTGGTTGTTGAATTTGACATGAAGCACAGTTGCGAACAAATTTTTCAGCATCCGCATGCATGGTAGGCCACCATTGCCCATCCTGAGATATACGTCGCACACAAGTAGTAGCTGATGCATGGATTCCACCGATACCTGCATGTGCCCATTCCAAGATCCCCTCAATATTGGTGAGGGTTAGGTATAAGCCGCAACACTCCATCATTACCCTAACGATATACTTGTCCTTGTAAATATTTGGAAATAAAATAATTTCAATGGTTTTGCTCTCCAAAAATTAAGCGTTGTGCAAATATGAATCTTGTAATCTTAAAAATTGTTTTTACGATGGTGACCAGGATGACCACCCTCCACTTCCCAATGCGCTTTACACCGATACCCAGGAGAAGAAGCTCCTGCTCAAGCAAATGCAACCTCCCTCTTTTAAAGGAGAAGGTTCAAAGGTTGAGAAGGATGCTGAAGTCTGGATTGAGGCGATGGACGATTATTTCTCTGCTGCCGGTACTGGAGTAGCAAATCAGTCTATGCTCGCACGGTTTCGCCTCACTGGAGATGCTAAACTCTGGTGGAAACAGTGGTGCCGTGACAAGGAGGTCACCGAGCATTCTCAAACGTGGGAAGACATCAAGCAGGCAGTGAAGGAAAGATATCTTCCTCCATCCCATGAGTCCATAAAGATGAATGAGTTTTTTAGTCTTAGACAGTGCACCTTAACTCTTGAGGATTACTATTCCAAATTTATTACCCTTCGGAAGTATGCCCCAGCTATGACTACTTCCCAGCAAGTGGCTCGTTTCTGCCAAGGGCTAAATGAACCCCTAGATTCCCGCCTTGAAGCAATGAGGCCAACCACTTTACAGGATGCTCTCATACGAGCTAAGCCCCTTGTGAAAGAAATGAAGGCTAACAAACCGAAGAATCAAAAGAGATCTTACCCTGAGGCAAACCTTAGAGATCAACCCTACAAGAAACCTCAACAGAATTTTCCCTACTACAACAGAGGGCGACAAGGTAACTCTTTTGCCCCCCGCTCGTATGCTGCTTCTTCCAGAGAAGGCCCTCTGTGTTTTGAGTGCAATGAGCCGGGACACTTTAGAGCCAACTGTCCCAAGTTGGCAACATCATTCCCCCAAGGTAACAGAGGAAATCAAGGCCGTGGAACCCCTACCCACCAAGGTGCAAGAGGCAGTGGCCGTGGCAGAGGCCGCGGAGGAACAGTTGCTAGAACTGCCTGTGTTATAAGTGAAGAACCAACCTTGGAAGAGGCTGAAGAAGAGCGCGCCACCGTCCATGCGGCGGTAGAACACCAAGGTCCGAATAAACAATTTGGTGTAATCCAAACCCCCGCCACTCATCACGGTAAGCCATTTCAGCTTTTGATTGATTGTGGCAGTACCCATTCATTCCTTTCTCCTAGGTGCTTGCAAAAATTAAACTTGAGTCAAAAATCAGCTAGAAAAATGATTGTAGAGTTAGCCAGTGGGAAAGAAGTAATATCTCGCCACTCTATAGGAAACCTTGATTTTGAACTGGGTAATGAGCAAACTCATGGTCACTTTAGAGTCTTGCCACTAGGAATTTATGATGGAATCCTTGGGATGGATTGGTTAATTGCAAACAAAGCTAGCATTCATTGTAGCCAGGGGAGTATCACTTTTGAAAATGAGCATGGCCAAGTAATATCTGTTCAGGGAATCACAGGAAAACCTAAGTCTAGAGTAGTCAAGGCAAAACATCTTCTCAAGGGAACACGTAAGGGTCAGCAAGTTTTCTTAGTCAAACTCAACAAAGTCTTTGAACCTAGTATGGAGACAGAACCCTCTTGGCTCCAAGAATTCTCTGACATCTTCCCTGACGAGCTTACAGGATTACCACCTCCTCGAGAAGTCGACCATGAGATCGAGGTGATCCCTGGAGCTCAACCCGTCTCAAAAACTCCCTATAAAATGTCCCTACCTGAAGCCATTGAACTTAAGGAGCAACTTTCCCAACTCATTGAACAAGGATTTGTACGCCCCAGTAGCTCTCCGTGGGGAGCACCTGTTCTTTTCCAAAAAAAGAAGGACGGGACTCTCCGCCTCTGCATAGATTATCGAGGGCTAAATCAAGTCACTGTCAAGAATAAGTATCCTATTCCTCGCATCGATGAACTTCTTGACAGGCTTCATGGGGCCAAAGTCTTTTCAAAAATAGATTTGAGGTCTGGTTACTATCAGATCAGAGTCAAGGAAGAAGATATACCCAAAACAGCCTTCAATACCCGTTATGGCCACTATGAGTTTACTGTAATGTCATTCGGATTAACCAATGCTCCTGCAACCTTCAACCGCCTAATGCAAGATATATTTCGCCCATACTTGGATGAGTTTGTGCTTGTTTTCTTTGATGACATCCTAATCTATTCCAAATCAATGGAAGAGCATGAGGAGCATGTGCGTAGAGTTCTGCAATTACTGCGCAGACACAAACTCTATGCCAAGAAGAGCAAATGTACCTTCTTTACTCAGCAAATTGAGTATCTTGGATTCATCGTCTCCAAGGATGGCATCTCAGTAGACCCTGCCAAGGTCAAGGATATTCTAGATTGGCCACCCCCTAAATCAGTTCGTGAAGTTCGTGGATTCTTGGGAATCACGGGTTGGTATAGGATTTTTATCAAAGATTATGCCTTGGTAGCTGCACCCTTGACAGATCTTCTTAAGAAGGATTGCAAAATAGTGTGGCTGCCAATCCATCAAAGCAGCTTTGATCAGCTGAAAGTCATTATTACTTCTGCCCCAGTCTTAAAGCTTCCTGATTTCTCCAAGGAATTTGAAGTGGTTACCGATGCTAGTAGCCTAGCACTTGGTGGTGTCTTAGGCCAAGAAGGAAGACCAGTCGCTTATACTTCCCGCAAGCTGAAGCAATATGAAGCAAACTATGCCACCCATGATTTGGAACTCTTAGCAGTTGTTCATTGCCTCAAATTATGGAGACATTATCTCTTGGGAGGCAAATTCCTGCTTGTAACTGACCACAAAAGTCTAAAGTGGATCTTCACCCAGCCTAACCTCAACATGCGGCAAAGAAGATGGATTGAAATTCTACAAGAATATGATTTCGACATCAAATTCCGCCCTGGGAAAGATAATGTGGTAGCTGATGCACTTAGCCGCAAATCTTTCTTGAATGCAATTTCAATGCCAAATAATCCCATACTGGTCAAGGTAGATGAAGTCTCATCTCATGACCCAGATTATCAAAAGATGATAAAGTTAGTAGAAGAAGGGGGACATTCAGAGAAAGAGAAGAATCTTATCAAGGGATACTCCACTCATGAAGGAAGCCTCTACTTCAATCACAGGCTATGTATCCCTAAGGATCCTGCTTTAAAGAAACTAATCCTCCATGAAGCTCATGATAGCCCTGCTGCAGGACACCCAGGTTATGCAAAAACATTAAATGCAGTAAGAAGGAGCTTTCATTGGGCAGGCTTGAAAAGTGATGTGCTTCGGTACTTGAAACAATGTCTCTCATGCCAAAGGATCAAGGCTGAAAGAATCAAGATGCCTGGAAAGCTTCAACCCTTAGATATTCCCCAAATGAAGTGGGAGTGCATTAGTATGGATTTTGTCACAAGTCTCCCCACTGTTCAAGGAGGATATGACTCCATTCTAGTAGTAGTAGACTTACTTACCAAAGTAGCTCACCTTATACCGGCAAAGAAGACCTTCAAAGCTTCTGATGTTGCTCGTATATTCATCAAGGAAGTCTTCAAACTTCATGGTCTCCCAAAAAGGATAGTAAGTGATCGGGATTCTGACTTCACCTCAAAATTCTGGCAGTCTTTATTTCAAGCTCTGGGGACTCAGCTTTGCTTTAGCACAGCTTATCATCCAGAGACCGATGGCCAGACTGAAAGAGTCAATCAAGTAATTGAAGACATTCTCAGAGCATACTGTGGACGGGAACCCAGAAGGTGGATTCAATACCTTCCTCTGGTGGAATTCGCCTACAATGCGTCTTATCATCAAAGCATAGGAATGTCACCATTCAAAGCACTCTATGGGCAAGAATGCTTGTCTCCTCTAAATTTCTCTGATCCGACCATAAGAGTTGAGGCATCCAGGAAAATGCTCGAAGAGATGGAGGAACAAACCAAAGCTATCCAAAGGGATATTAAAGCTGCCCAAGATCGACAAAAGCATTATGCTGACAACAAGAGGTCTGAAAGGATCTTCAAGGAAGGAGACAAAGTTCTTCTACGAGTGCGCCCCAAACGAAGTTCTCTATCACTTGGGAAATATAAGAAGCTCAGCCCTAGGTATTGTGGTCCTTATACAGTTATCAAGTGTCTAGGTAAAAGTGCTTATAAACTCCAACTTCCAGCCCGTATCAAAGTCCATAATGTATTTCATGTAAGTCTGTTAAAGCCTTATGTCCCCAGTCTCGATCATATTCTTGATGATGAACAAGTTGTAATCCCTACTCAAGGAGTCCTTGAATTACAGCCCAATAGCATCATAGATTCTAGGGAAAGGCAACTCCGAAATAGAACTCTTGTAGAACATCTAGTTCAGTGGAAAGATTACCCTGAAGAGGATGCAACTTGGGAAGATGAAGCTACACTCTTAAAGGATTATCCCCAATTCATGACGAGATGAGGACATCTCGATTTCTTTAAGGGGGGAAGGATGTAACGTACCCATCTTCACTAATAAAGAAATGTCCATGTAATTATGAGTTTTTATGGTATAAATATCAATGATTTAATTATTTGAGTCATTTCCACTTAGAATCTTCAAATTCTGAGCCCAAATTTGGAATCTGCGCGCGATTTTACCCTAATATGGGATTTTACAGCATCCAAAACGGACACCGGATCAAGCTTATACGCTAATTTCAATCATTTTAGTTATAAAACGGCGACCTTTAAACCTTAATAAATGCACGACCGCACGTCCGTTTGACGAACGGTCTGAACCCCTGCGACCAGGAGAACCTCCCGGACAAAAAAATTTTTCGCCCCCCGGGGCGGTCCGGCACGCAAATCGAGGCGGGCGCCCCAAATTTGGGTACCCCGCCCCAAATTTTGGTCCGTACACACTTACTAGGGCGCCCGTACAATGGCCACCCAAGTACCAAAGGACGGCCGCCCACTGTTTGGTCCACGCATACCCTTGGGCGGACACCCGGACACCCAGACCGGATAAGGTACATGCGTACCACTCCTTTCCCAGGCAACCAGCACCGTACCTTTCCCGTAGACCCATGCAGGCCACTGATCCATAGCCTTTGAAGGTACACCGTCCTTTCGTCCTTCCTTTGCGCATCGCCCGCACCCTCACCCCTCAGCTATATAAACCCCCGGGGTGCTCTTCAGTTGGCACGCACTTCTGTGTAGCGTATGCCCTGTTGTGCTGCCGTCCGTACCGTCATAGCGTACTTGCTGCAAGTACAGCCGCCCTTGCAGCCACCCCTCTCACAGCCCCTCATTTGGCTCTTTTCAGATAAGCCAATTTTCCTCCATTTGCCATGGACCAGTGTCCTTAACTCTTCTCCCCCCCCCCCCCCCGTGTGAATAGACTTACAGAGAGGCTTGCAGCCACCCCTCCCAACCCTCTCCACGTTTTTGCCTTTGGCCTTAAGGACACCCTCACAATTCCCCCCCCCCCCCCCCATTTGCGTAGACTTTAGTAAGGGATTTTTTACTCAAGCAAGGGTTCGTGCGCCATTTTCTTTTGCTCATACGGTGAGCAAACGAGCTCGGAATTCAGATCCGACTGAAGCGTTTCGATCGCAGCAGCGAGCTCTACAAGGCAACACCTACGATGGCCTCATCTCGGAGACGGCAAAATATTGCCTCAAGAGGCGCACGTAACAACGAGATGGAGGGAGATGCGCCCAACGCGGCTCCAGTCCCTTTTCAAGCCGCTCAAGGAAACGGTGGCCAGGTTAGATTGGTTAATTTTCAAAAGAAGAGATTTTTTTTTTCTTAAAATTAGTATTAATGAATGGTGTCTTTTCCTCTTAAAATGACGACATAAAAATTATATGAAATTATGAATTATGTGATGTTGTTTTCGATAAATTACGTTGAAATTGCTATCTTCATGAATTGTGAATGCTATGCTTAGAAAATTGCATTGAAGATTGTTATCTTTGGAATTCAAGATTTTTTTTGGCTTCAACGCTAACTCCGTTCCGTGCTTGTGTAGCCGGGCGGCGTCGTTAGTAAAGCCCGGTAATGGTCCAAGGTATCCCTCATACCTTTGGAGGAATAAGGATCGCCGATTGAGGCGAGAGATTATGATGCTGCCTAGTTCTGAGGGCCCAGGCTAGTGCGGTGAATTAGCCCACCCTAGTGCGCAGACATCCCTCTGAGGGGCGGGAGGATCGAGCGATGGAGCCTGAGAGGGCGACAGGCCGGCTTGAGTCCTCGCCAGCGGCCGACGATGAGGTGTATGGTCCCGTAGGGTTTTGCCCAGCATGTAGAGGCTGGAAGGCCGAATTCTAGATCATCGGCAGAATAAGAATAAGAGAGCCGGATTGGCTTGTATGGAAATGGATTCATGTATAAACTTTTTATATAATTGCATCTTGTCTTTGGTATGATTGTATTGTGTAAGAAGGCTGTTATAACGAACCTTGTGAAGAAGGGCCCTAATTAAGGAATATGCTTATTTATGTCAAACAGTGTGGTAGTATTAATTAGATAACAAATTGATGCGTGAGTAGGGTGGAAAGTGGGAGGATGGAATGCCCTGACGGCACCATCCTACGGATGGGTGGACCCGATTAGTCGGGTAGCTTTCCAACAAATTAAGTGGAAGCCCTACGTTAGATAGTTAGGTTCTTGGGCAACTCTATTCAAGAGACTAGGTCAGCGGCTGTGCCTTGCATAAGATGAGGAAAAAAGCGTTGTCCCTAGAAATCAAGTCTAAGTAGTTGCCCAATTTTTGATCAATTGCCCTATGGGTGATTTGATGTTTAGGAAATCACGCTCCCCCTGCGGGATAGAGCTAGGTCATACCTATGAATCGTATCCTTGAATCTCTACAGGGTCAAGGTGTCGATGAATAGGAAATTTTTCTAAGATAAGACTTAGCGGACTATCTTAAGTGTTTCTCCCATTTTTAGAGGGAGGAACCTTACAATGCACAGAAGCAAAGAGGAACACAATCACTATGCACACAAGCAAAGAGAAACACAATCACTATGCACACAAGCAAAGAGAAAGACCTCACTCCACTCCTATCTTCCTACAAGCATGCACACACTCAAGCATCAAGCTTCCATGAAAGCTTCAAATCAGCCCACATACATAAAAATGAAATACTAAAAGCATGCATAAGAGTAAAATGATTAGAGAAGAGGATGAGAAAGACTCATGACATTGCTATTGATTCAATGAAGAGATTTATCTCATACAAAGATGTAGATGGGGTGAGAGAAGAGTGTTCACCTCTATGGAGAAGAGGGAGAGTAGCTCTCTCAAAGGAGCTCTTGCATGAACTTAGCCCAAAAGTGTACCTAATCTCTCAAATGAACCACTTTTTATACTAAAACTCCTAAAACTCCCAAAACTTCCCATGTGGGATTATTCTTAAGCCCACTCCCACACTCATCTACAACTTGGAACTCTTTACAAGAGCCCTAAATAACAATGTCACTTGTTTTCCTGCTTGCATCTTTGTGTTGCATCCTTGCATTGATCACCACTCGTCACGCAACATTGATTTCCTCGATCTTGAGGCATTCAGAGTGCCCATCTTCTTCCCACTAGATGAGGGACCTGCATTGTCCTTGGGTCTAGCTGTATGCCTTACACGAGCCATCTGAAAATGCAAGCAAGTGCAAAAAACTTAGCTATTCAGTAATACACGATTAACAATTCACAAGCGAGAGAGGGTGGCCAAGAAAGCAATATGCACTTCCTCGCGTTATGGTGAATCCATTCACCATAGCGCGAGATGAAGGCCCACTGAAGCACAATAATCCTCCTCGCATTATGGTGAATTAATTGACACCAATAAGAGGTGGATTATCATAAATCCTTTGCCCTTTGATCTTGCGTTATAGTGAATTGATTCACCATAACGCGAGACTAAGAGCCAGTCAAAGCAAAACAATCCTCCTCGCGTTATAGTGAATCAATTTACTACAACGGGAGGAGGATTATCGCGAATCTCTTACCATTCCATCTTGCATTTTGGTGATTCGATTCACCATAACACATGGAGCCATATTGAGATTCTAATGGCCCGTCATCTGCTTTAAGGTGAATCGAATCACCATGGCAGAGGGAAAACAGTCGAAGAAAAAACAATGGCAGAGGGCAAACAATCGAAGGAAAAACAAAACAATCAAGGAATATACAAGAAACTCACAAAACAATCAAGTAATATACAAAAACTCACATTTCATGCGTGGGAATGGATGGAGACTATCGTGTAGGACGTTGTCGTGCCATGGCACGTCTATGATGTGAAACCGTGCATGTGAGGCTGTCAAATACACATCCAGATGCATGAGGTTATGTGCCATGACGAATCATTATATGATGCCTGAGTATATATGTTCATATTGTAGATAAGGTTCAATAAGATGAGCTGAGGCTGAGCCAGGTTTTGAAGCCTTTGACAGTGTGGTGTGAATTGTGGAGGATTTTTTTTTATGCTTATGGAGAATTTTGGAGCCAGCAGATATCTTGTGCCTTGATAGGACTGGATTTTGCCTGTGACATTAGCACTGAGACAGAGATCTTAATGGTGCATTGGTCGGGATCTTGATCGTATGCTTTAAATGGCAAAATCATATGCACAATAAGGATGCTAAATGGTACTAAGGCATGAGAAAAACCTTTAGAAAGGTTATGGTGTAAAGGTGAAAAGGAGTTTGATTATATATATATATATATATATGGTCAACACTCCATAACAATGGGAAAAAAGGGAAAATAATAGGTGCATTGAAGGCTTTAACCTTAATGCTAAGGTTATGCTTTGTAACCTTAGTGCTAAGGTTAACAAAGCTTTTGGTGAATTTTCTAGAAAGCGTGGAAACGAAAATGCGCAGCCTTTCCTTATGGCATGCACAGCTGGCAGAACGTGGTGGGGGGGCTACCGAGATCGCCGCGGGAAAAGGGAGAAAATGACCGGAAAGAAACGTCGATGGGGGAGTGAGGAAAAAAATATGCAGCGTTGAAGTTCAGCGTCGAATCAACCAGAGAATTTAACTCTTTGAATATAATATCTGCTTATGCTTTGTAGGTGCTAGAATTAGAGAGTAATTCTAGAGCTACTCAATGATGTAATTATTGGGAAAATCATTTTCAAACCCGTCTGCAGCGATGCTTCACCACTTGATTTTCCCTCGCATAATCGGCGAGCTGTATATGTTTGGAAAAACAAATTAGAAGATCCACGTGTGCAAATCGTAAGTGGAGTTTTCTTTTGTTATTTATTCTCTTAAACTTGCTCTATGTGAATGGAGAAAATCGAATGTTTGAAACATCAAAAGGAAAATGGAAATAAATAGTGAGACCATGGGGAAAAGGCTAGAGAATTGGAAGCTCGGTGATTGGTGAAAAATGCATTGAAGCTGAGGGAAATTTGCCTTACTTTCTTCTCATATGGATTTGAAAATTATGAGTATGTCAAAGCTATGCCAAATGCAAAATTTTGCTTGTGAGATGTTAGGATATTAAGGCAGGTTTTCAGGTGATAAAGGATATCTCGAAATAATGGTTTTGAGGGCACTGGATGTAACACATGTATACTGGAAAAATTAGAAAGCTTTTTTATGCCCACATGAAAATGGTTCAAAGGATTTCATGCAAATCTGTGCATTCAGCTGAATGAATTCAAGGATGTATTGAGGGAAGAGGACACATGTATTTATCAATGGAAATAATGATGTTCAATACTCCTTGGGGAATCTTGTACGTGAAATACCTTGTGGGATTTGACATTCACTCTCACAGCTAAAAGTTTCGTACTTTCCCGGCTATACCGCCCACGTCACGACAGCTTTGGTGAACCCGACGTGAAACTGCTGGGGTGAGAGTGTGGTGAAACATACAGCGAAGCTATGGCTGAGAATTCTGAGGGCCAGGGGGTTCATTTTGACCCCGGAGTTATGCAGATGTTCCAAATGTTTTCCATGTACATGCAACAGCAACAAGCTGCTGAGAGGGGACAGATTTCCATGACCAAAGCCTTACAATCAATTGTGAAAAAGGTAGATCAATTTGATGGGAAGGACATTACAAAGTATCTGCGCAATTATATAAAGGAGATGGAGCTAAATAGGGTGACCGAGGAGGATATGGTTCGAAGTTTCGAGTTGGTATGCGTTCCTGAAATAAGAGAGCGCATAAAAGGATTGCAGACAGCACAGGGTGGCAGAAATTGGGAAGAATTCAAACTTGCTTTAAAGGATGAATACTTCATGGAGGATTCTGAGCGAGTGACCAAACAAAC
Source organism: Cibotium barometz (assembly GCF_041138505.1). Classification (NCBI taxonomy): domain Eukaryota; kingdom Viridiplantae; phylum Streptophyta; class Polypodiopsida; order Cyatheales; family Cibotiaceae; genus Cibotium; species Cibotium barometz. The sequence goes on along the minus strand of NC_141103.1, from coordinate 22,799,937 downwards.
TTTTTTGGAATGGGTCACAAAACCTAAAATGGGAATTTCTGCCACAGAATTGCTAAGGGAGTTTGAGAAGCGTTATGCCCAGTTGTCAAGAATAGAGCGTGCAACTTTGGACAGAGAAAAGACAGAGCTCTTCTTGCAGGCAGCTGGGAAAGATCTCCAGGAGACATTGGAAATCCTCCTTGAGGATAAAAATACAGAGCAAGGATTAAAGAGTGATTGGAATGATGTTGAGGATGCAGTCACTATGTTAGCAAAGCGGCAGCGGAGGAGGGATAAAATGGTGATGGGATCTGCAACCCCCATAGCTGCTGTTACCCCTGAGAGTTTATCCAAGCCAGCTGCCACAATTCCTAAGATAGATGGGCCGATGGATGAGCTTATCAAGGGTATGCGTGATTTAAAATTAAAGATGTCCACGATCGAAGAAAAAGGTCTACCATTGGGGCAGGCTTCTATGCAAAGGCCTCAAATCAAAGAAGGGTTTACATATAGATGCATATGGTGTGATGACCCAGAGCATGCAAAGAAGGATTGTACCAGCTATAAAGAAGCTCTTAAGAATCAACTTGTGTTCTTCAAAGATGGGAAAATCCATCTTACAGAGACTGGTCTTCCGCTGAGTACAAACTTTGGGAAAGGAGGGATGAAAAAGCTGGTAGAGGATATGGTTGCTAGTCATGCCATTTCTATGATCGAGGCAGCAACCTATGGATTAAAGGTTGGTCAACAAAAGCAGGGATTTGAGAATGATGAGGATTATGAGAATGAGAATTTTTGGCCGTCAACAATGGAATTAATTGCATCAAGGAAAGTGTCAAAGCAAGCTTTGCATGAGGCAGGTGATTGTATACGCCTTGAGACTGGCTGGGAGGAGCCTGTGGATTCTTTATCCATTCATGCCTATATTGCCAAATGCCAAAATAATGAGGCACAGGTAGAGGAGAAACGTAAAAGGGAAAATGAGGAAGGAGGGCCATCAAAAAGAGTTACACGTGGAAGTGAAAAGAAGGATCCTGGGCCATCACATATGCCTCCACAGCAAAGCAGACCTCCACATGATGTTTCAATGGAAGAAGTGCCAGTTAAAATGAAGGAGAAGGGTAAAGGGAAAAGTCCACTCTACAAGCTTCAATCTGATATTGAAGTTGCAACAGATCTCAAAAAGGTGCTTGAAGAGAGAATTCTAAACAGCAGGGTGGAATTCACACTAGGGGAAGTCTTGGGGATTGCAAAGAAAGAATTTCATGATGAGATAATTGATATTATACGAAGAAAAAGGCAGTCCATAATTGAATCTATTCCATCACAAGGGGAAGCAAGCACTTCTAAGACTCATGGTGTACAGGTACAGAAAAAGGAAGAGAGAGAAAATGTGGTGGAATGTAATCACTCTGCTGATGGGGCACGACAAGTGCGTTTTGTGGAAGAGGATGACGAAAAAGAAGTTCTTACAAAAAGTCATTACTCCAGGAGCCATTGGGCAAGAGCCACCACTGAAACCCTTGTCAAGATAGGTGATTTGGAAGAGCCATATGTCGCTCTAATTGATCATGGGTCTGAAATAAATCTTATGGCTAAAAATCTCTACAACAAATGTAAGTGGCCAATGGATGTGGATCATGGGTGGATGATTAAAGCAGCTAATAATTCATCTGGAGAGCTTTATGCAGCATGTCCAAATGTAAGGGTAACTATAGGGGATGTGAAGGATGATCAGAATTTCTTTGTTCAGGAGATGTCATCGTATCCCCTCATTCTTGGGCAACCCTACATTACAGCTGTAAGGATGGAAACAAAGGTTTTGGATGATGGTTCAGCTTATGCAAGAATAAGGAGTAAAGATGGCAAAAAGGCTGTTCAGTTTTTGACAGTTTGCATTAATCATGAAAGGAATCGTGAATTTCTTAGGGCACAGTCACTCCCAAAGATAAACAGAGAGTTTATGAATTACAGGGAGATGAGGGATTTTGGCCAGGTGCCATTGTAAAGCGGGATTCCAATGGTACAAGGGGAAATGAGTTCTCGCAGGACTCAATCAATGTAAATAGTTTTTCAGCAAATTTTCAGGGATTCTCCAGCTATGGGTCACTGGTTTTTGTAAAAAGCAAGGATTTAAAGCATGGCATGCAAAAACATATACAAAATGAACAAAAAAGTTTTGAGCAGTGTGGTCTTTTGGAGAAGAATGAGTTTATTTCAGGGGTGCTTGATGAGGTGTCATTTATAGATACTATGGATGTACTTTTTGATATGAGAAGAGCATGCTTACAGGGTGGAAATGAAATGATAAAGGTGTCATCTGTGGAGATGTATGATATAATCCAGGAATTTGAGGGGGTGGAATGTAAAAACATGAATTGTGAGATGGATGCTCATGTTGATACAAAGTACAAAACGGTTGCAAAAAAGGTGAAGCCAGTTGCCTTGCCCTTGCCACCAGGAAGCAAGGAGAAGATAGATGCAGCTTCTATGCAGCCAAATCTTAGAGATCCGAAGAAAATTGGGCATAAATTTACTCAAGAAACTCTGAAAGAGCTGAAGATTGGTGAGAGGGATTTTCTGTTGCCAGTTGAAAGGGAATGCTTTGAGGAGATGCTTGTAAAACATGGGAAAGCTTTTGCCTTTCAGCCGCATGAGATTGGTTGTGTTGATCCAAGTGTAACAGCACCAATGGTGATCTTTACTGTTCCACATGTGCCCTGGAACCTGCGGCCAATTCCAGTACCAAAGGCTCTCTTGCCAAAGTTGATGGAATTACTAAAGGAAAAGATCAGAATGGGAATCTTGGAGCCTTCATGTGCCCCATATTCCAACAGATGGTTTACTGTACCAAAGAAAAATGGGACATTGCGCTTTATTCAAGACATGCAACCTGTAAACAAAGTCACAATCAGGAATGTGGGAGCAGGTCCAATTGTGGATGAGTTTGCAGAAGCATTTGCAGGGAAAGCTATATACTCTATGGGTGATTTGTATTCGGGATATGATCAGTTCCAGCTGGATATGCAAAGCAGGGACTTGACCACAATGAGAACTCCTTTGGGATTAGTAAGGATGTGTACCTTACCACAGGGAGCCACTAACTCAGTGGCACATATGATGAATGGAATGAATAAAGTCTTACGGGACTTCATACCACAAAAAACTATGCCATTTTTGGATGATGTGCCAATAAAGGGCTGTGAGGAGAAAGACAAAGATGGGAATTTGGATTCAAAAGGGTGCCGCAAGTTTGTGGCAGATCATATAAAGGATTGTGACATGATTCTATCCAGGCTTGAAGAAGTGAATCTTACTTTATCTGGGCAGAAATCAGTGTTTGGGGTTGGTGAAGTGCTAATAGTGGGACATCTTTGTAGTACTAGTGGACGCCGTCCTTGTCCAGCCAAGATAGACGCAATACAAAGAATGAAGGAAATATGCATTAATGTTACAGAGCTGAGGAGATTTCTTGGAGCATGCGTCTTTTATGTTATTTGGATCCCACATTATGCACATGTAGCAGATCCTCTTTATCAGCTTTTGAGAAAAAATCAAAAATTTTTGTGGAGTGCAGTACATATTAAAGCTATGCGGAAGCTGAAATATTTGCTCCAATCATCACCCATTTTGAGAAAGGCAGATTATGAGTGTGGCAGGCCTGTGATTGTTACAGTTGATACTAGTCCTACTGGGATTGGATGGGCAGTAGGGCAAGATGATGAGGATGATCATAGGTATGTAATTAGATTTGGAGCAAAGGTATTAAGCTTTCGGCAGCGAAAGTATCCACAGATCAAGAGAGAATTATGGGGGATAGTCACTGCTCTAAAATGTGAAAAAGAATATCTTATTGGGGCATCTGTACTTGTGGAGACTGATTGCTTGCCACTTCTTGGGATGATAGCAAGTTGTACCACTCCAGATATTGCTATGCTTAGGTGGATTGCTTATATCAAGTCACTAAATCCTGAGTTTGAGCATATTGCGGGAAAAGATAATCCAGTTGCAGATATGCTATCAAGAGCCAGGTATGAAGATGAGGAAGAGATGGTTAGTGACATTGATGATGTGGGTACAAAGTTCTATACTACAGCATATGCAAAGGGGGATCATATTTGCCTATCAAATGCACTTGAGTCTTTTATTGAGGAAATATATGAAGGGGATTGGTTGCTTATTGGTCAATATTTGAGCACTCTGACAAGGCAAGAGAATTGGTCTGACTCAGAATTTAAGAGGATCCGCAGAAAAGCATATGGTTACTTTCTAAAGGATGGGTATCTCTGGAAACATCCTAAACAGAGGAATGCTATGCCACAGAGAGTCATATGTGATAAAGAGACTCAAGGGAAGCTTGTGAAAGAGTTCCATGAGAGTCTCTGGGCTGGGCATAGAAGTGTGTGGGCCACTTATACCAAAATAAAGGAAAAATATTGGTGGAGAGGAATGTACAAGGATATTTCCCAATATGTGGAAACATGCATGGTATGCCAAATGTACTCAAATGTGAGGCATCGTGATGGCTTGCAACCAACCTACCCACCTGCCATGCACTACAAATGGGTAGTGGATCTAGTTACAATGCCTTTGGGAATTTGGCAGATGCGGTATATAGCACTTGCAAGAGAAGATTTGACAAATCAGGTAGAAGGGCGTGCCCTTAGAACAAAGAGTACGGAAACAGTATGCAAATTTCTCTTGGAAGATGTGATCTGCCGATATGGTTGTGTTGGGAAAATAACAGCTGATAGGGGAGAGCTAGATGTTGAAGAAGCAAGGGAATTCTTCTCTAGAATTGGTATCAAACTGTCTCTAACATGTGCTTACAATCCTGAGGGCAATGGGAAAAGTGAGCGAGGACATCCTCCAATCATTAAAGCTTTGGCTAAGGCATGCAGAGAAAGGATGAGAGTGTGGCCAAAGCTGCTACCATATGCCTTGTGGGCTGACCGTACAACTCATAGCTCAGTGACAGGATACATGCCTGCTGAATTAATGTATGGTCAGAAGCCAGTGATGCCAGTTGAAGAAGTAATTCTAACTTGGAATGTATTGCCCTGGGTGGAAGGATTGAGCAGAGATGACCTCCTTGCATTGCGAATAAGACAGTTGGAGAGGAGGCCTGAAGATGTAGAGCTTGCTAAAGCTCGCCTGAAAGATGCAAGGTTGAAAAATAAAGAAAGATTTGATAGTAGACACAGACTCCGGCCAAAACCTATTGAAGAAGGTGATTGGGTTCTAATGTATGATAGTAGCCTTGACAACCAATTCACTGTTCAAAGAAAATTTGCAAAAAGATGGTTTGGCCCTTACATTGTCAGGCATGTGCATGGAAATGCCACATATACTCTGTGTGAGCTTGATGGAACAGAAGTAAAGAATCTTGTGGCTGGCAAAAGAATCAAGATATTTAAAAGAAGGCATGATGGTGATCCTTTTGATTCACAAGAGATTCAGGATGAGAAGCTTGACAGTGGAAGTATGGATATGGTTGAAGAGGAAAAGGATGATCTTCCTGGAACTGCAGAAGATGAAGACGACATCCAGCTATATGTAGATCTTGATGATGATTTGGCACATACCAGAGGATGTGCAGGTTTAGAGGGGGTGGATGTCGTGCCATGGCACGTCTATGATGTGAAACCGTGCATGTGAGGCTGTCAAATACACATCCAGATGCATGAGGTTATGTGCCATGACGAATCATTATATGATGCCTGAGTATATATGTTCATATTGTAGATAAGGTTCAATAAGATGAGCTGAGGCTGAGCCAGGTTTTGAAGCCTTTGACAGTGTGGTGTGAATTGTGGAGGATTTTTTTTTATGCTTATGGAGAATTTTGGAGCCAGCAGATATCTTGTGCCTTGATAGGACTGGATTTTGCCTGTGACATTAGCACTGAGACAGAGATCTTAATGGTGCATTGGTCGGGATCTTGATCGTATGCTTTAAATGGCAAAATCATATGCACAATAAGGATGCTAAATGGTACTAAGGCATGAGAAAAACCTTTAGAAAGGTTATGGTGTAAAGGTGAAAAGGAGTTTGATTATATATATATATATATATATGGTCAACACTCCATAACAATGGGAAAAAAGGGAAAATAATAGGTGCATTGAAGGCTTTAACCTTAATGCTAAGGTTATGCTTTGTAACCTTAGTGCTAAGGTTAACAAAGCTTTTGGTGAATTTTCTAGAAAGCGTGGAAACGAAAATGCGCAGCCTTTCCTTATGGCATGCACAGCTGGCAGAACGTGGTGGGGGGGCTACCGAGATCGCCGCGGGAAAAGGGAGAAAATGACCGGAAAGAAACGTCGATGGGGGAGTGAGGAAAAAAATATGCAGCGTTGAAGTTCAGCGTCGAATCAACCAGAGAATTTAACTCTTTGAATATAATATCTGCTTATGCTTTGTAGGTGCTAGAATTAGAGAGTAATTCTAGAGCTACTCAATGATGTAATTATTGGGAAAATCATTTTCAAACCCGTCTGCAGCGATGCTTCACCACTTGATTTTCCCTCGCATAATCGGCGAGCTGTATATGTTTGGAAAAACAAATTAGAAGATCCACGTGTGCAAATCGTAAGTGGAGTTTTCTTTTGTTATTTATTCTCTTAAACTTGCTCTATGTGAATGGAGAAAATCGAATGTTTGAAACATCAAAAGGAAAATGGAAATAAATAGTGAGACCATGGGGAAAAGGCTAGAGAATTGGAAGCTCGGTGATTGGTGAAAAATGCATTGAAGCTGAGGGAAATTTGCCTTACTTTCTTCTCATATGGATTTGAACATTATGAGTATGTCAAAGCTATGCCAAATGCAAAATTTTGCTTGTGAGATGTTAGGATATTAAGGCAGGTTTTCAGGTGATAAAGGATATCTCGAAATAATGGTTTTGAGGGCACTGGATGTAACACATGTATACTGGAAAAATTAGAAAGCTTTTTTATGCCCACATGAAAATGGTTCAAAGGATTTCATGCAAATCTGTGCATTCAGCTGAATGAATTCAAGGATGTATTGAGGGAAGAGGACACATGTATTTATCAATGGAAATAATGATGTTCAATACTCCTTGGGGAATCTTGTACGTGAAATACCTTGTGGGATTTGACATTCACTCTCACAGCTAAAAGTTTCGTACTTTCCCGGCTATACCGCCCACGTCACGACAACGTGGAATATTGGTTCAATAGTGTGGGGGTAGTCGGAAATTGGAAGGAGGCAAACAGGAGGACGGACAAGGTGAAATCGATAAGAGGACGAAAAGGTGGCATGATTAATAGCTTTGATTAGTCTTTAGAGCGAACACACGTGCTGGCAGCAGGCTGCCACGTGGTATTCTTGGAATGGCGGGCAACTAGGCGGTGCTGACGTGTCGCATAGCATTAAAAATGGTTTTAATTGCCTCTCTTGCTTTGATTAGTCTTTATAGCGTGTACACGTGTTAGGTACATGGCGGGCTGCCACATGGCATTCATGGAATGGCGGGTGAAAATGCGGCACTGATGTGTTGCATAGCATTAAAAATGGTTTTTAATTGCCTCTCTAGGATACCCATCTCATTTATTGCCTCTCTTGGAGGTCGTATTCTCATTTATCTCCCCACCAACGGCCTTCATCTCCATCAACGACTATCTCCTCCAATTCTCTTTCATCAATCATCCTCCTTCATCGTCCTGTATCAAGCGACAAAGACAAACCTCCAACCTCCTTCATCTCCATCAAAGATAACGACAACCTTCTTCATCTCCATCTCCTGCGACGTTTGTATACAATTCGATTTCTTGGTATTTTTATCTCTTTTGTGCTTCCTTCTTCTTTTGTTATTTCGTTCTTTTGGTTTCATTCTTATAGAACTCCTTGCTGTGTCTTTTCATCGCATTAAGGTGAATTGAAAACCTATGACTCCTTACATTATGGTGAATTGACTGTGAGGAAGACTATTTTAATTCATTTGGCACCTCCTCTCTCAGTATGGGTACTTGAGAAGTATCTTTATTTGGTTTCATTCTTGTAGAACTCCTTGCTGTGTCTTTTCATCGCATTAAGGTGAATTGAAAACCTATGACTCCTTACATTAAGGTGAATTGAAAACCTATGACTCCTTACATTATGGTGAATTGACTGTGAGGAAGACTATTTTAATTCATTTGGCACCTCCTCTCTCAGTATGGGTACTTGAGAAGTATCTTTATTTGTAATTCACCATAACGTGAGAGGCGGCGCCAAAGGATGAAAAAGTCCTCATGTTGTGGTGAATCAATTCACCATAATGCGAGCGAAGGTCCCATAGGAAGCACAATATTCCTCCTCGCATTATGGTGAATCGATTCACCATAACGCAAGAAGAGGTCCTTGACGAAGCTGCAATTTTATTTGCATTAGGGAAAATAGATTCACTACAACACGAGGAGGAATACGTGGCTTTCTCTGGCATCTCCTCTCACGTTATGTTGAATCCATTCACCACACAGAGATTTGGTGTTTAAAACTGACTGTCTCTTGATTCATTTCTTGAACTAATAATTTCCATGTCTTATCTACACCCTTGAATTTAGCCATGGTGCAAGTTCCAGTCGAGTTTGATGTGGACGAAGAGATTAAAGAAACACCTGCAACTCTATTGTATAACTTCCTCTACAAATGTGGACATCATGATTTGCACCCTTCGATTTCGTTGATGTTCAATTGCAATTTTTCTCTGGAGGATACATTTTCTAGCCATCTCGGATACTTTGAAGAGGCAAAGCAAGAGTTCGATGACCTCACAAATGAAGATACAGTGATGATTGATGGGAAAAACCACATTTATTTTAATCTCAAGGTGTCTCCGGAGAAGAAGCAGAGGTTAAACAGGGATTGGCACAAGGTATCATGTGATAAGAAGAGAGCTTCGCCATACCCTTTTCACAAAAGAAAATGCCGCTTGATGGAAGACTCTTATGCCTTCTTATGCTTCTTGCACATGAACGTACAATTAACAAATGAAGAATGTACAGAGCCGCATGCGACAAATGAAAAGTGAAGACACGGTTTCTCGTCAGGCTAGTCCCACCGTTGAGGATGTTGCTGAAGAGGAGGACACTCCTCATGTGATTGAGGAGTTCAATGTTGAAGAAGAGAGGAAGCTCGGTTCGGCGGTTGATATTGAGGCAGTGAGAGAACAAAACACTGACGTAGGCCAGCTTGTGATTGAATCAGATGACTTCTCCCCCATTCCAACGCCATTACTCCCCTCCTACCAAGTAGGAGATTCAGAGTATATATTGCTGACAGACATACAACATGTATTTAACTTAAGGGAGGACCATTGCATAGCTTTCATAGCCCAAAATCTAGAGGTTGATGATAATTTTGTAGATGATGATGGGATAGATAAGTACTTACTAGTGGATAGCCATGTGAAAGACATCGAGTTCCTATCTGCTGGCAGCAACACTAAAGATGATCTATGCTGATGCCCTTAAATATGAAGGAAAAGATGCCACAGAGGAAGAGCTACAAGAAGCAAGGGAAAGACTGAATATTACCAACATGGGAGAGTTTAGGGATGTGCCAAGTAAGACAGCGGAAACCGTTCCTAGTTTGAGCACTAATTTATGGCAAGACGCCTTGCTTGAAGCAGATGAGAACCAAGAGGTTATTTTCTTTTGTTGTGTTTTCGTACTTTTGTTGCGGATTTGGCTTTATCAACTTTGTCTGAGAACCAAGAGGTTATTTTCTTTTGTTGTGTTTTCGTACTTTTGTTGCAGATTTGGCTTTATCAACTTTGTCCTGAATTGTTTGGTGATGTTGTTTCTGGGCTAATGCTCCTTTATTTTTTTAGTTGTTGGAAATATATGAAGACACATTCCTCAAACGTGCTTCAGGCAAGCGTATGGCAGGATTGGGCCACGATTCGACACTAGGAACATATATACATTGTGATCAAATTGTGATATTTCATGCTAGCTTCAATGCAAGTTTTCCTCTGATGGCGATAAAGACTCTATCTAGGTATTTAGGTGGCTATCACTTAAGGCTGAATGTAAACAAGGTAATACTTCTGGAGCGGCAAGCAGCTGTTTGAATTTTTAGGGAGGGACCAAGAGTATATTCATTGAGATGTAAATATTATTTAACATATGCTGCTTACGGCTTGGCATGTGGAATCACAGATCCTAATCTATTGAGTGATTGCGGGAAGAAGCATCTTCTTAGAACAGTAAGGCCAATGATCCCTGTTGTGCCTGTAAGATTCCTCCCCCAACCCCCTTTTTGATGTCTAGTATATTCCCCTGTAATCACTTCCTTTTCTGAAATATAAGAGATCTTGTTTGTGGTGGCTGTTTTAACCTAGAGAGAGAAATTATTCTAGAGAGAGAATATTCAGATTTTGAATATTTTTGGATAGAAAAATATCTCTTATAATTCAAATGAGTTTCCCTGAAACAGAAATTCAAAAAAGAATTTTCCAATGTGCAATTGGAATTAATTGGAAATAGGTATAAAGAACCTTAGCCAAGGGTCTAGATTTTCAGAAATCTTTAGACTATGGTCCAATTAAGGTTCCTATGGGCCAATAGCATCAATCCATGTGTAGGGAGGAGATAAATCCAAATTGTAAAAAGAAGATACCCAAAAATGAGTAAATGCTCACATAAGATGAAGAGTTGAAAATGTACAAGGTTTATTAGTAAAAAACTATGAGCAATATTAAAAATATGAGATATTTTGGGTATAATGATTTAATTATGACACATATGTAAGGAAGGGGAGTCCCTTAAATGCTCACATAAGATGAAGAGTTGAAAATGTACAAGGTTTATTAGTAAAAAACTATGAGCAATATAAAAATATGAGATATTTTGAGTGTAAGGATTCCATTTTTGACACATCAGTAAGGAAAAGGAGGGCCTTCAATGAGGCGCCTAAAACACATGCTTAAATGAGTTTTAAATCATAAAAGTTGAGATATTTCATCTCTCCTCTCTCCTCATTCAAGTCTAGTTCCAAAAAGTTAGCTTAACTGACCTAAAAATGGTCAAAAAGTGACCAAACTGACTTGGAAAATTCTAGAATCAGTTTGTTTGGTTAGGAGCTCAAATTTTCCTATAAATAGAAGCCTCCCCTTGTTGAAAGAAATAGAGTGTCTTATGCATAGTTACTCTATTCCACCTTAGCCAAGAACTGTGAATTCTTTAATAATTCACTAGTTTTTGACACTTCCCTCTTCTTTAATACCCATTGGTGGCTCCATCAACATACTAAACCAATTGATTGGTTGGGGGCCTCTACCGTGATCAAAGAATCAAGCAAATTGTAAGGTAAGCATGGTGAATTTTGATATAATTTCTCAATGATTCTCTCTTCTCAACCCCTCTCAAGCTTGAGAAGCTTAATTGGTATGGTTTTTGAATGCTATTGAAGTTAATTAATTAATGATAGTAAAGAATTACATAAATTTCCATTTATGTTTAATTCTAATGGTTTTTTCTCTCTCTCACAAAGTAATGGTTTTTCTTTATCTATGCTTTATTTTTTTAAGGGTTAATGATCCAATTAGGGATCATTCTAATCATTCCCTTAAAGATAAGTCTTATTTTTTTAAAAAATAATTGAGATTATCAGTTATAGTAGCGGAACTATGGCAAAATTTTATAAAAATTTACACATAAATTAAATTCATTCAAAGCATAAAAAGAGGATTTCCTACCATATTCTAGGAATTATCATCCTAGATTAATTGAATGAATTTCATTAGAATCATGAGGAAATTAAATTTTTATATTATGCATAAAGGATAAATTTTATATCAAAAGTATTACTTTTATCATTTTTATTTTATGCATAGAAGTATGCAAATGGATAAAATTTTATATAAAAGTGTTACTTTTAGCATAATTAAATTTCATGCATAGAGGTATGCATAAAAGATAAATATTTTATTATAAAAGTGTTACTTTTAACATAATTGAATTTCATGCATAGAGGTATGCATAAAAGATAAATATTTTAATATTAAAGTGTTACTTTTAACATAATTGAATTTCATGCATAGAGGTATGCATAGAAGATAAATATTTTAATATTAAAGTTTTACTTTTAACATAATTGAATTTCATGCATAGAGGTATGCATAAAAGATAAATATTTTATTATAAAAGTGTTACTTTTAACATAATTGAATTTCATGCATAGAGGTATGCATAAAAGATAAATATTTTATTATAAAAGTGTTACTTTTAACATAATTGAATTTCATACATAGAGGTATGCATAAAAGATGAATATTTTATTATTTTATTATAAAACTGTAAAAAAAATGATTATTTTATTATAAAAAATTATTTTCATAATATTGAATTTCGTGCATAGAAATGAAAAAAATAAATAAATTATTATTTTATTATAAAAATATTATAGAAAAAAAATAATTATTATTTTATTGTAAAAGTGTTACTTTTATCACAATTGATATTCTTGCATAGAGATATGCATAAAGGATGAGTTAGGATGTGATAAGATGAGTTAGGATGTGATAAGAGGTGTATGAGATGTGATAAGATGAGATAAGATGTATATGAGATGAGTTAGGATGTGATAAGATGAGTTAAGATGTGATAAGATGTGTATGGGATGAGATAAGAAGTGTATGTGATGAGATATGATGAATATGGGTTGTGATAGGGTGAGAATGGATGTGATGAAAAAGAATAGATGAGAAGGCGTATGGGGTTATATGAATGGGAATGAGGAAATGGTGTATGGATGTGTATGTATGGATGTATGCATGTAGATGTGAATGTAAGCATATAGATATGGAGGTATGGATGTGAATGAGCATGAAGATGTGGATGTATGGATGAGGATGCATGAATGTGCATGTAGATGTGGATGTGAAAATAGATGCATGGATGTAGATGTGGATGTATGGATGTGGATGTGGATATATGTATGGATGTGAATATACGATATGTGGATATATGTATGGATGTGAATATATGATATGTGATGTGAAGTAATCTGAAGTGATGAGATGGAAAATGATGTGATGGGATGAGTACACATATAACTGGAATGTGGAATAAGCAATGTGGATTGATGATGGATAATGTGGAAAAAAATGAGAGTTAATATAGAAACTGTATTTTGTGACTATTTGTAAATGCTGTTTGTAAATGACTATTTTATGTCAAGATTGCTGGGAAAGCATTGTGACCATCTTGTGATTAAGGTCGTGGAGACCTAACTGATAAAGTTGCAACTGCTAACGGAGAGTCAATGGAGGACGTCTCGCGTAGCAAGGTCGGCCGAGGTCTTGACCAGCCTCGGTGCGATTAAAATGGTGAGCTTCCGATACGGTGGATGAGGGGCCAAGGAAGCGGCCTATGAGTGAAGCGCTAGGTCACCTGCGAAGGATCCTAGAGGGTGCTGACCATACGGTGCTCGGGCTCTGGGTCGCCCAGGATACCCACGCGTGCGTCGAGGAAGATATTGCAACAAGGAGTAAGAGTTGTTTTCGGAAATCAGGCATGGATCTGGTTGATTGACCTTGCTGGTCTTCAATGGATGAGTCCATGGCTCTTTATATGGATCTGTTGGTTGATCTTGCTGATCTTCAACGAGAGTCCATCTTGATAAGTGATTATATTGTCGAGTATTATGGGCTAGGGATTAGGAAACGGCCCCTGAGTGGACAGGTGGTGAGCGTCCTGGTTGCCAATGATGCCATAGATACTCTGATGAAGGAATGATGGAAAAATTGAGAATCAACTGGATAAATTGGAAGATGGTGATCAGTGATACTATGGTTTCTTCCTTGATCTGACCAAGTATCTTTGTAGATGCAGTCGGATCTGTTTGATCAGTAAGGGTTTGACTACGTTAGAGTAAAAGTTTTCCTGGTGGAATCTCCCGTGCTTTCCGGTAAAGGAAGTTTTTCCAGGTTCGGTTTTGGAACAACCGACAGATTAGTCTCTTATCTGGATATCCATGGGTGAGGCCCCGAATGTGGGACCCCTGTCCCGCGCGAGAAGTGCTACTTCCGCTGCCAGTATCCTGAATCCGTTGCTCGGTGGGAACAGGGATCTCACAGTTGGTATCAGAGCATTTGGTTAATAAAGATCAACTGAGAAGACAAATATGTCAAAAATTTATCAAGAAACACAAAAAGGTTATAATTGTGTGATATAATTCATACAATTTCATATTCAAACTGAAACTCGTAATTTGGTAATTGGGTCTTTAAATGAAAGTACCGCAATTATATAGAACCCTGACTTGCTTGAGGCCTGGTGGACATGATGGTATTTACCTTATAATTAAATGAAAGTACCGCAATTATATAGAACCCTGACTTGCTTGAGGCCTGGACATGATGGTATTTACCTTATAATTCCAAGGGCCGTGACTACCCGTATATACCGAGAGTATACTGCAGCTCTTTACTGACAGTATATACGAGTAAATCTAAGACTTGAAATTATAAGCGTTAATGCTATCTAGATGATGATTTCAAATGTGATTGATATGATTTCTAATTCTGTTTGAGAATTGATGAATTGAATTGGATTCTGATTGAAAATTCTGATTGAAAAATGATGATTTTTGAAATTAGTTAAAATATAAAAATCTGAACAAAACCACAATGAGGATTAATGGGACGACTCCCAGTGATGATATTCATAACTGGAATGATGATAATGATTTCAGCAAATCACTATGAGATTAGTGGATTGTGCTCTCAGTTTGCTACTATTAACACTTGACCGGTAGATCAAGTTAAGGGATGACAAATTGAGAACTTGCTTGACTGAAATTCCCGTGGAGGAATGTTCAAAAGGAAATTTTTCGGTCTAATGGACCATTATCATGTTAAAGATATGAATGATATGATCTGAATGAATTGTTATTTAATGATGAGTTCTATATAAGGGATATTTATCCCAGTGTTCTGTTGGGTTGACCAGAATATAAGGAACCCCAGAATAAAAGTGGATCTTAAGAAAAAGAGCTGTCCTCTACCTTGCGAGATGAGGACATCTCGCACTTTTCAAGTGGGGTAGAATGTAAGATTCCTCTCCACACCCTTCGAGGTATACAGGAGTAAGAATCTCCCTTTTCTGATCTTATAATTATTCCCTCTCTAAAATAAAAGAAAGTTTCTGTAAAAAAAAAAAAGGAAGACCCTTTACCTAGAATACCTTTTCAGGAGCCCACCTATTTTAAGATTCAGAACGATGAGTTCAGAAGTGAGAATCGGTGTTTTGGATACCAAGGTTTTGGTTTTCATTCGAGTACGGCCCAAAAGAAGTTCTTTATCTCTTGGGGAGTATAAGAAGTTATCCCCCAGATATTGTGACCCTTATATCTGAATTCAATGAAAGTAGGTGACTTAGCCTACAAGCTTCTTTTATCTCCTCATCTCAAAATTCTTAATGCCTTCTATAGAAAAATGTGTCAAACACAAATCATGGAAAGACGGTAAAACTTCAGTGGCAAGTTACCGTTGGCTTCTAGGTTACGCTAGCTCCTTCCTTTATATAAGTCGTAACTTTTACTTGTCGCTCACAATAATCTTACTCCCATCAATCTCCTTTCTTTCTTAATCTCCTTCATGGCCTGGCAACAAGAATTAGTTTTATCCCTAATGATTCCTCACCTTCAAGACGCAAGTGAGTCTGTGAAGAAGGATTTTATAGAATAGTATGAACGCTCACTGTTCCCTCAATTGGGAACTTCTGTAGCGCAAACCAAATGGCAGACCTATCAAGACATAACTAGGGTAACACCCTGGGGTCAGCAGCACTTTCGTAACAATGTCCACTTGGCCATGGTTATTGAAGCCTTGGGTTTGGGTCCCCGATACTACTGCGTCATGAGGTCAAGGCATCTTGGGTTTTCTAAGCGAGTCTTCTTACTGGCGTGTTTTCTTCCTCATGAGAAGATATGCCTTTACCCCGTTTTTGGCTTACCTCTCAGAGGTCCTTTTGTTAGATCACCTCATACCACTGAGATAGGTGCGGCAATAACCAACAGAATTATTCCCATAGATGAGTTACCCTATACTTGTGCAGCTTGTAAGTGCTGCTTTTGTTACCATATGATGGACGGGCTTATGGAAGTGTAAAGAGTTCTTCTATCTTTACTGTATAAGTTTCGAGAATGAATAAAGTTTAAATCTGTTCTTATTTTAAATCTTGCTCTCTTTAAGGCTTTTCTTGGTGGTTAATCTTGATTAAAATGTTTCTCTAAGTCTCATATTCGTGCATCTTGCGAAATTATCCCAGTTTGCGAGATGAGGACATCTTGCATTTTTTAAGTGGGGTAGAATGTAAGATTCCTCCCCCAACCCCCTTTTTGATGTCTAGCATATTTTCCTGTAATCACTTCCTTTTCTGAAATATAAGAGATCTTGTTTGTGGCTGTTTTAACCTAGAGAGAGAAATTATTCTAGAGAGAGAATATTCAGATTTTGAATATTTTTGGATAGAAAAATATCTCTTATAATTCAGATGAGTTTTCCTAAAACAGAAATTCAAAAAAGAATTTTCCAATGTGCAATTGGAATTAATTGGAAATAGGTATAAAGAACCTTAGCCTAAGGGTCTAGATTTTCAGAAATCTTTAGACTATGGTCCAATTAAGGTTCTTATGGGCCAATAGCATCAATCCATGTGTAGGGAGGAGATAAATCCAAATTGTAAAAAGAAGATACCCAAAAATGAGTAAATGCTCACATAAGATGAAGAGTTGAAAATGTACAAGGTTTATTAGTAAAAAACTATGAGCAATATTACAAATATGAGATATTTTGGGTATAATGATTTTATTATGACACATATGTAAGGAAGGGGAGTCCCTTAAATGCTCACATAAGATGAAGAGTTGAAAATATACAAGGTTTATTAGTAAAAAACTATGAGCAATATAAAAATATGAGATATTTTGAGTGTAAGGATTCCATTTTTGACACATCAGTAAGGAAAAGGAGGGCCTTCAATGAGGCGCCTAAAACACATGCTTAAATGAGTTTTAAAATCATAAAAGTTGAGATATTTCATCTCTCCTCTCTCCTCATTCAAGTCTAGTTCCAAAAAGTTAGCTTAATTGACCTAAAAATGGTCAAAAAGTGACCAAACTGACTTGGAAAATTCTAGAATCAGTTTATTTGGTTAGGAGCTCAAATTTTCCTATAAATAGAAGCCTCCCCTTGTTGAAAAAAATATAGTGTCTTATGCATAGTTACTTTACTCCACCTTAGCCAAGAACTGTGAATTCTTTAATAATTCACTAGTTTTTGACACTTCCCTCTTCTTTAATACCCATTGGTGGCTCCATCAACATACTAAACCAATTGATTGGTTGGGGGCCTCTACCGTGATCAAAGAATCAAGCAAATTGTAAGGTAAGTATGGTGAATTTTGATATAATTTCTCAATGATTCTCTCTTCTCAACCCCTCTCAAGCTTGAGAAGCTTAATTGGTATGGTTTTTGAATGCTATTGAAGTTAATTAATTAATGATAGTAAAGAATTAGATAAATTTCCATTTATGTTTAATTCTAATGGTTTTTTCTCTCTCTCACAAAGTAATGGTTTTTCTTTATCTATGCTTTATTTTTTTAAGGGTTAATGATCCAATTAGGGATCATTCTAATCATTCCCTTAAAGATAAGTCTTATTTTTTTAAAAAAATAATTGAGATTATCAGTTATAGTAGCGGAACTATGGCAAAATTTTATAAAAATTTACACATAAATTAAATTCATTCAAAGCATAAAAAGAGGATTTCCTACCATATTCTAGGAATTATCATCCTAGATTAATTGAATGAATTTCATTAGAATCATGAGGAAATTAAATTTTTATATTATGCATAAAGGATAAATTTTATATCAAAAGTATTACTTTTATCATTTTTATTTTATGCATAGAAGTATGCAAATGGATAAAATTTTATATAAAAGTGTTACTTTTAGCATAATTAAATTTCATGCATAGAGGTATGCATAAAATTTAAATATTTTATTATAAAAGTGTTACTTTTAACATAATTGAATTTCATGCATAGAGGTATGCATAAAAGATAAATATTTTAATATTAAAGTGTTACTTTTAACATAATTGAATTTCATGCATAGAGGTATGCATAGAAGATAAATATTTTAATATTAAAATGTTACTTTTAACATAATTGAATTTCATGCATAGAGGTATGCATAAAAGATAAATATTTTATTATAAAAGTGTTACTTTTAACATAATTGAATTTCATGCATAGAGGTATGCATAAAAGATAAATATTTTATTATAAAAGTGTTACTTTTAACATAATTGAATTTCATACATAGAGGTATGCATAAAAGATGAATATTTTATTATTTTATAATAAAACTGTAAAAAAATGATTATTTTATTATAAAAAATTATTTTCATCATATTGAATTTCGTGCATAGAAATGAGAAAAATAAATAAATTATTATTTTATTATAAAAATATTACCAAAAAAAAAATAATTATTATTTTATTGTAAAAGTGTTACTTTTATCACAATTGATATTCTTGCATAGAGATATGCATAAAGGATGAGTTAGGATGTGATAAGATGAGTTAGGATGTGATAAGAGGTGTAAGATGAGTTAGGATGTGATAAGATGAGTTAGGATGTGATAAGAGGTGTATGAGATGTGATAAGAGGTGTATGAGATATGATAAGATGAGATAAGATGTATGAGTTAAGATGTGATAAGATGTGTATGGGATGAGATAAGAAGTGTATGTGATGAGATAAGATGAATATGGGTTGTGATAGGGTGAGAATGGATGTGATGAAAAAGAATAGATGAGAAGGCGTATGGGGTTATATGAATGGGAATGAGGAAATGGTGTATGGATGTGTATGTATGGATGTATGCATGTAAATGTGAATGTAAGCATGGATGGATGTGTATGTATGGATGTATGCATGTAAATGTGAATGTAAGCATATAGATATGGAGGTATGGATGTGAATGAGCATGAAGATGTGGATGTATGGATGAGGATGCATGAATGTGCATGTAGATGTGGATGTGAAAATAGATGCATGGATGTAGATGTGGATGTATGGATGTATGGATGTGGATGTGAAAATAGATGCATGGATGTAGATGTGGATGTATGGATGTGGATGTGGATATATGTATGGATGTGAATATATGATATGTGATGTGAAGTAATCTGAAGTGATGAGATGGAAAATGATTTGATGGGATGAGTACACATATAACTGGAATGTGGAATAAGCAATGTGGATTGATGAGGGATAATGTGGAAAAAAATGAGAGTTAATATAGAAACTGTATTTTGTGACTGTTTGTAAATGCTGTTTGTAAATGACTGTTTTATGTCAAGATTGCTGGGAAAGCATTGTGACCATCTTGTGATTAAGGTCGTGGAGACCTAACTGATAAAGTTGCAACTGCTGCTGATGGAGAGTCAATGGAGGACGTCTCGCGTAGCAAGGTCGGGGCCGAGGTCTGACCAGCCTCGGTGCGATTAAAATGGTGAGCTTCCGGTACGGTGGATGAGGGGCCAAGGAAGTGGCCTATGAGTGAAGCGCTAGGTCACCTGCGAAGGATCCTAGAGGGTGCTGACCATACGATGCTCGGGCTCTGGGTTGCCCAGGATACCCACGCGTGCATCGAGGAAGATATTGGAACAAGGAGTAAGAGTTGTTTTCTGAAATCGGGCATGGATCTGGTTGATTGACCTTGCTGGTCTTCAATGGATGAGTCCATGGCTCTTTATATGGATCTGTTGGTTGATCTTGCTGATCTTCAACGAGAGTCCATCTTGATAAGTGATTATATTGTCGAGTATTATGGGCTAGGGATTAGGAAACGGCCCCTGAGTGGACAGGTGGTGAGCGTCCTAGTTGCCAATGATGCCATAGATACTCTAATGAAGGAATGATGGGAAAATTGAGAATCAACTGGATAAATTGGAAGATGGTGATCAGTGATACTATGGTTTTATTATAGGATTGTTTTAAACTGGTTGAATCTGTGAAAAGGCAATTTCATATTGGGTGTGTGAGTGGTGTGACTAGTTTTATTTTTGCATGAACTTCCGGCTAGGGGGCCTTGGGACTCTTTCCTTGGTACCCGGGACAAAACCTAACCAAATTCTTAATTGGATCCCATCACTACAGTGGTTGGGCGGTTGGCTAACCCATGGGACTGGTGGATGGGGTTAGGCTGGACTGATGGATCCGTAAATCGAGACTCAAATTTTGTTACTACGATAGATAAAGCGAATCCCGGATAGTAATTGTTCTATGGATAGGAATCAATGGTTGAGCCTCTTGATGGGGAAAAAAGCGTTGATCCCAATGATCCAAGTGCAAGTTTCTTCCTTGATCTGACCAAGTATCTTTATAGATGCAGTCGGATCTGTTTGATCAGTAAGGGTTTGACTACGTTAGAGTAAAAGTTTTCCTGGTGGAATCTCCCGTGCTTTCCGGTAAAGGAAGTTTTTCCAGGTTCGGTTTTGGAACAACCGACAGATTAGTCTCTTATCCGGATATCCATGGGTGAGGCCCCGAATGTGGGACCCCTGTCCCGCGCGAGAAGTGCTACTTCCGCTGCCAGTATCCTGAATCCGTTGCTCGGTGGAAACAGGGATCTCACAGTTGGTATCAGAGCATTTGGTTAATAAAGATCAACTGAGAAGACAAATATGTCAAAAATTTATCAAGAAACACAAAAAGGTTATAATTGTGTGATATAATTCATACAATTTCATATTCAAACTGAAACTCGTAATTTGGTAATTGGGTCTTTAAATGAAAGTACCGCAATTATATAGAACCCTGACTTGCTTGAGGCCTGGACATGATGGTATTTACCTTATAATTAAATGAAAGTACCGCAATTATATAGAACCCTGACTTGCTTGAGGCCTGGACATGATGGTATTTACCTTATGATTCCAAGGGCCGTGACTACCCGTATATACCGAGAGTATACTGCAGCTCTTTACTGACAGTATATACGAGTAAATCTAAGACTTGAAATTATAAGCGTTAATGCTATCTAGATGATGATTTCAAATGTGATTGATATGATTTCTAATTCTGTTTGAGAATTGATGAATTGAATTGGATTCTGATTGAAAATTCTGATTGAAAAATGATGATTTTTGAAATTAGTTGAAATATAAAAATCTGAACAAAACCACAATGAGGATTAATGGGACGACTCCCAGTGATGATATTCATAACTGGAATGATGATAATGATTTCAGCAAATCACTATGAGATTAGTGGATTGTGCTCTCAGTTTGCTACTGTTGACACTTGACCGGTAGATCAAGTTAAGGGATGACAAATTGAGAACTTGCTTGACTGAAATTCCCGTGGAGGAATGTTCAGAAGGAAATTTTTCGGTCTAATGGACCATTATCATGTTAAAGATATGAATGATATGATCTGAATGAATTGTTATTTAATGATGAGTTCTATATAAGGGATATTTATCCCAGTGTTCTGTTGGGTTGACCAGAATATAAGGAACCCCAGAATAAAATTGGATCTTAAGAAAAAGAGTTGTCCTCTACCTTGCGAGATGAGGACATCTCGCACTTTTCAAGTGGGGTAGAATGTAAGATTCCTCTCCAGCCTTCGAGGTATACAGGAGTAAGAATCTCCCTTTTCTGATCTTATAATTATTCCCTCTCTAAAATAAAAGAAAGTTTCTGTTTTAAAAAAAAAAGGAAGACCCTTTACCCAGAATACCTTTTCAGGAGCCCACCTATTTTAAGATTCAGAACGATGAGTTCAGAAGTGAGAATCGGTGTTTTGGATACCAAGGTTTTGGTTTTCATTCGAGTACGGCCCAAAAGAAGTTCTTTATCTCTTGGGGAGTATGAGAAGTTATCTCCCAGATATTGTGAACCTTATATCTGAATTCAATGAAAGTAGGTGACTTAGCCTACAAGCTTCTTTTATCTCCTCATCTCAAAATTCTTAATGCCTTCTATAGAAAAATGTGTCAAACACAAATCATGGAAAGACGGTAAAACTTCAGTGTGGCAAGTTACCGTTGGCTTCTAGGTTACGCTAGCTTCTTCCTTTATATAAGTCATAACTTTTACTTGTCGCTCACAATAATCTTACTCCCATCAATCTCCTTTCTTTCTTAATCTCCTTCATGGCCTGGCAACAAGAATTAGTTTTATCCATAATGATTCCTCACCTTCAAGACGCAAGTGAGTCTGTGAAGAAGGATTTTATAGAACAGTATGAGCGCTCACTTTTTCCTCAATTGGGAACTTCTGTAGCGTAGACCAAATGGCGGACCTATCAAGACATAACTAGGGTAACACCCTGGGGTGAGCAGCACATTCGTAACAATGTCCGCTTGGCCATGGTTATTGAAGCCTTGGGTTTGGGTCCCCGATACTACTGCGTGATGAGGTCAAGGCATTTTGGTTTTTCTGAGCGAGTCTTCTTACTGGCGTGTTTTCTTCCTCATGAGAAGATATGCCTTTACCCCGTTTTTGGCTTACCTCTCAGAGGTCCTTTTGTTAGATCACCTCATACCACTGAGATAGGTGCGGCAATAACCAACAGAATTATTCCCATAGATGAGTTACCCTATACTTGTGCAGCTTGTGAGTGCTGCTTTTGTGACCATATGATGGACGGGCTTATGGAAGTGTAAAGAGTTCTTCTATCTTTACTGTATAAGTTTCGAGAATGAATAAAGTTTAAATCTGTTCTTATTTTAAATCTTGCTCTCTTTAAGACTTTTCTTGGTGGTTAATCTTGATTAAAATGTTTCTCTAAGTCTCATATTCGTGCATCTTGCGAAATTATCCCAAATTGCGAGATGAGGATATCTCGCATTTTTTAAGTGGGGTAGAATGTAAGATTCCTCCCCCAACCCCATTTTTGATGTCTAGCATATTCCCCTGTAATCACTTCCTTTTCTAAAATATAAGAGATCTTGTTTGTGGCTGTTTTAACCTAGAGAGAGAAATTATTCTAGAGAGAGAATATTCAGATTTTGAATATTTTTGGATAGAAAAATATGTCTTATA
The DNA here is from genome assembly GCF_041138505.1 of Cibotium barometz. Classification (NCBI taxonomy): domain Eukaryota; kingdom Viridiplantae; phylum Streptophyta; class Polypodiopsida; order Cyatheales; family Cibotiaceae; genus Cibotium; species Cibotium barometz. Next base: position 22,776,879 of record NC_141103.1, on the reverse strand, counting down.
ATTCAGATGAGTTTTCCTAAAACAAAAATTCAAAAAAGAATTTTCCAATGTGCAATTGGAATTAATTGGAAATAGGTATAAAGAACCTTAGCCTAAGGGTCTAGATTTTCAGAAATCTTTAGACTATGGTCCAATTAAGGTTCCTATGGGCCAATAGCATCAATCCATGTGTAGGGAGGAGATAAATCCAAATTGTAAAAAGAAGATACCCAAAAATGAGTAAATGCTCACATAAGATGAAGAGTTGAAAATGTACAAGGTTTATTAGTAAAAAACTATGAGCAATATTAAAAATATGAGATATTTTGGGTATAATGATTTTATTATGGCACATATGTAAGGAAGGGGAGTCCCTTAAATGCTCACATAAGATGAAGAGTTGAAAATGTACAAGGTTTATTAGTAAAAAACTATGAGTAATATAAAAATATGAGATATTTTGAGTGTAAGGATTCCATTTTTGACACATCAGTAAGGAAAAGGAGGGCCTTCAATGAGGCGCCTAAAACACATGCTTAAATGAGTTTTAAAATCATAAAAGTTGAGATATTTCATCTCTCCTCATTCAAGTCTAGTTCCAAAAAGTTAGCTTAACTGACCTAAAAATGGTCAAAAAGTGACCAAACTGACTTGGAAAATTCTAGAATCAGTTTGTTTGGTTAGGAGCTCAAATTTTCCTATAAATAGAAGCCTCCCCTTGTTGAAAAAAATATAGTGTCTTATGCATAGTTACTCTACTCCACCTTAGCCAAGAACTGTGAATTCTTTAATAATTCACTAGTTTTTGACACTTCCCTCTTCTTTAATACCCATTGGTGGCTCCATCAACATACTAAACCAATTGATTGGTTGGGGGCCTCTACCGTGATCAAAGAATCAAGTAAATTGTAAGATAAGTATGGTGAATTTTGATATAATTTCTCAATGATTCTCTCTTCTCAACCCCTCTCAAGCTTGAGAAGCTTAATTGGTATGGTTTTTGAATGCTATTGAAGTTAATTAATTAATGATAGTAAAGAATTACATAAATTTTCATTTATGTTTAATTCTAATGGTTTTTTCTCTCTCTCACAAAGTAATTTTTTTTCTTTATCTATGCTTTTTTTTTAAGAGTTAATGATCCAATTAGGGATCATTCTAATCATTCCCTTAAAGATAAGTCTTATTTTTTTAAAAAAATAATTGAGATTATCAGTTATAGTAGCGGAGCTATGGCAAAATTTTATAAAAATTTACACATAAAATAAATTCATTCAAAGCATAAAAAGAGGATTTCCTACCATATTCTAGGAATTATCATCCTAGATTAATTGAATGAATTTCATTAGAATCATGAGAAAATTGAATTTTTATATTATGCATAAAGGATAAATTTTATATCAAAAGTATTACTTTTATCATTTTTATTTTATGCATAGAAGTATGCAAATGGATAAAATTTTATATAAAAGTGTTACTTTTAGCATAATTAAATTTCATGCATAGAGGTATGCATAAAAGATAAATATTTTATTATAAAAGTGTTACTTTTAGCATAATTGAATTTCATGCATAGAGGTATGCATAGAAGATAAATATTTTATTATAAAAGTGTTACTTTTAACATAATTGAATTTCATGCATAGAGGTATGCATAGAAGATAAATATTTTATTATAAAAGTGTTACTTTTAACATAATTGAATTTCATGCATAGAGGTATGCATAAAAGATAAATATTTTATTATAAAAGTGTTACTTTTAACATAATTGAATTTCATACATAGAGGTATGCATAAAAGATGAATATTTTATTATTTTATTATAAAACTGTAAAAAAAATAATTATTTTATTATAAAAAATTATTTTCATCATATTGAATTTCGTGCATAGAAATCAAAAAATAAAATAAATTATTATTTTATTATAAAAATATTACAAAAAAAAATAATTATTATTTTATTGTAAAAGTGTTACTTTTATTACAATTGATATTCTTGTATAGAGATATGCATAAAGGATGAGTTAGGATGTGATAAGATGAGTTAGGATGTGATAAGAGGTGTATGAGATGTGATAAGAGGTGTATGAGATGTGATAAGATGAGATAAGATGTATATGAGATGAGTTAGGATGTGATGAGATGAGTTAGGATGTGATAAGATGTGTATGGGATGAGATAAGAAGTGTATGTGATGAGATAAGATGAATATGGGTTGTGATAGGGTGAGAATGGATGTGATGAAAAAGAATAGATGAGAAGGCGTATGGGGTTATATGAATGGGAATGAGGAAATGGTGTATGGATGTGTATGTATGGATGTATGCATGTAGATGTGAATGTAAGCATATAGATATGGAGGTATGGATGTGAATGAGCATGAAGATGTGGATGTATGGATGAGGATGCATGAATGTGCATGTAGATGTGGATGTGAAAATAGATGCATGGATGTAGATGTGGATGTATGGATGTGGATGTGGATATATGTATGGATGTAAATATATGATATGTGATGTGAAGGAATCTGAAGTGATGAGATGGAAAATGATGTGATGGGATGAGTACACATATAACTGGAATGTGGAATAAGCAATGTGGATTGATGAGGGATAATGTGGAAAAAAATGAGAGTTAATATAGAAACTGTATTTTGTGACTGTTTGTAAATGCTGTTTGTAAATGACTGTTTTATGTCAAGATTGCTGGGAAAGCATTGTGACCATCTTGTGATTAAGGTCGTGGAGACCTAACTGATAAAGTTGCAACTGCTGTGACGGAGAGTCAATGGAGGACGTCTCGCGTAGCAAGGTTGGCCGAGGTCTTGACTAGCCTCGGTGCGATTAAAATGGTGAGCTTCCGGTACGGTGGATGAGGGGCCAAGGAAGCGGCCTATGAGTGAAGCGCTAGATCACCTGCGAAGGATCCTAGAGGGTGCTAACCATACGGTGCTCGGGCTCTGGGTCGCCCAGGATACCCACGCGTGCGTCGAGGAAGATATTGGAACAAGAAGTAAGAGTTGTTTTCTGAAATCGGGCATGGATCTGGTTGATTCACCTTGCTGGTCTTCAATGGATGAGTCCATGGCTCTTTATATGGATCTGTTGGTTGATCTTGCTGATCTTCAACGAGAGTCCATCTTGATAAGTGATTATATTGTCGAGTATTATGGGCTAGGGATTAGGAAACGGCCCCTGAGTGGACAGGTGGTGAGCGTCCTAGTTGCCAATGATGCCATAGATACTCTAATGAAGGAATGATGGAAAAATTGAGAATCAACTGGATAAATTGGAAGATGATGATCAGTGATACTATGGTTTTATTATAGGATTGTTTTAAACTGGTTGAATCTGTGAAAAGGCAATTTCATATTGGGTGTGTGAGTGGTGTGACTAGTTTTATTTTTGCATGAACTTCCGGCTAGGGGGCCTTGGGACTCTTTCCTTAGTACCCAGGACAAAACCTAACCAAATTCTTAATTGGATCCCATCACTACAGTGGTTGGCTAACCCATGGGACTGGATGGGGTTAGGCTGGACTGATGGATCCGTAAATCGAGACTCAAATTTTGTTATTACGATAGATAAAGCAAATCCCGGATAGTAATTGTTCTATGGATAGGAATCAACGGCTGTGCCTCTTGATGGGGAAAAAAGCGTTGATCCCAATGATCCAAGTGCAAGTTTCTTCCTTGATCTGACCAAGTATCTTTATAGATGCAGTCAGATCTGTTTGATCAGTAAGGATTTGACTACGTTAGAGTAAAAGTTTTCCTGGTGGAATCTCCCGTGCTTTCCGGTAAAGGAAGTTTTTCCAGGTTCGGTTTTGGAACAACCGAAGGATTAGTCTCTTATCCGGATATCCATGGGTGAGGCCCCGAATGTGGGACCCCTGTCCCGCGCGAGAAGTGCTACTTCCGCTGCCAGTATCCTGAATCCGTTGCTCGGTGGGAACAGGGATTGATAGAGGATGAAGAAGTTGTAGAAACTTCATCAAAAAGAGCTCGGCTGGGGGAAGTCTCTACTCCACAACAGTAGATTTAGATTTTTCCAGTTGTTAAGAAGTTTCTTCATATTTCTCAATACTCTTCTTTCTTACCATTAAAAACTACGAAATGTATATATATTGAAAACATTTATATGGGACATAGATGAAAGCTCTTGTTCTTTTAAAATCTTTTAAAGTTACATCATTGTTTTATAACATGTATTTCAATGATCAATTTTATTCCACACTCTGTCCTGTCTTTGTTGTTGTCTTAGCCATTCAGCATGATTCTACCTTCCCTGATCTCTCTTATTGCACATGACACAGCTGATTTAGACTGTTTGATCTTCACACGATCCCTCACTTGAATCCGCCTATACCACCACTGACATAGTTTCTTCATGGGATTACTTTTCTTCACTCCTCCTCCATGTTGAGTGGCCCAATGAGATCTTTCCATGCCTTGGGTAGACCAAATCCCAAGGCTTCCACACAAAAAAGGGTCCATGTGCATGCAAAATGTGCTACAAATGTTCTCAACAACAACAAGACATTTAGTATCGTACAATATATTTTTGTAAGATCCCTATTCCCACTGAGCAACGGATTCGGGGTACTGGCAGCGGAAGTAGCGCTTCTCGCGCGGGACAGGGGTCCCACACTCGGGGCCTCGCCCACGGATATCCGGATAAGAGACTAATCCGTCGGTTGTTCCAAAACCGAACCCGGAAAAACTTCCTTTACCGGAAAGCACGGGCGATTCCACCAGGATAACTTTTTACTCTAACGTAGTCAAGATCATTTCTGATCGAGATGATCCGATTACATCTATAAGATACTTAGTCAGTTCAAGGAAGAAACTTGCACTTGGATCATTGGGATCAACGCTTTTTTCCCCATTCAAGAGGCACAGCCGTTGATTCCTATCCATAGAACAGTTTCTGTCCGGGATTTATTATTTTTTTTCTATCGTAAAAACAAAAGTTTGAGTCTCGATTTACGGATCCATCAGTCCAGCCTAACCCCATCCAATCCCATGGGTTAGCCAACCGCCCAACCACTGTAGTGATGGGATCCAATTAAAAATTTGGTTAGGTTTTGTCCCGGGTACCAAGGAAAAGAGTTCCAAGGCCCCCTAGCCGGATGTTCATGCAAAATAAAACTAGTCACACCACTCACACACCCAATATGAAATTGCCTTTTTCAACCAGATTCAACCAATTTAAAACAATCCTTTAATAAAACCATAGTATCATTGATCACCATCTTCCAATTTATCCAATTGATTCTTAATTTCCCATCATTCCTTCATCAGAGTATCTATGGCATCATTGGCAACTAGAACGCTCAGGAGCCGTTTCGATAGTTCCTAGCCCATAATACTTGGCAATATAATCACTTAACAAGATGGACTCTCGTTGAAGATCAGCAAGATCAACCAACAGATCCATATAAGGAGCCTGCATGGACTCATCCATTGAAGACCAGCAAGGTCAATCAACCAGATCCATGCTCGATTTCAGAAAACAACTCCAACTCTGTTCCAATATCTTCCTCGACGCACGCGTGGGTATCCTAGGCAACCCAGAGCCCGAGCACCGTATGGTCAGCACCCTCTAGGATCCTTCGCAGGTAACCTAGCGCTTCACGCATAGGCCGCTTCCTTGGCCCCTCATCCACCGTACCGGAAGCTCACCATTTTAATCGCACCGAGGCTGGTCAAGACCTCGGCCGACCTTACTACGCGAGACGTCCTTCAATGACTCCCCGTCAGCAGTTGCAACTTTCTCATCACGACCTTAATCACAAGACGGTCAAAATGCTCCCCCCAGCATTCTTGACATAAAACAATCATTTACAAACAGCATTTACAAACAGCATTTACAAACAGTTTACAATACAATTTCTATTTTAACTTTCATTTTTCCACATTATCCCTCCTCAATCTACATTACTTATTCCATATTCCATTTATATGTATACTCATCCCATCACCTCATTTCCATCTCATCACTTCAGATTCCCTCACATCACAATCGTATATTCACATCCATACATCCACAACTATATGCGTGCATTCGCATCTACATGCATACATCTACATCCCTATGCATACATCCACATCCACATTCACATTCACCTCCATACATCTACATCTACATGCATATATCCACTCCACATTCACATCCACATCTATACATCTACATCTACATGCATACATCCACCTCTACATCCACATCTACGTCTATACACCTACATCTACATGCATACATCCACATCTCCATTCACATCTACATCTATACATCTACATCTACGTATACATCCACATCTCCATTCCCATCTACATCTATACATCTACATCTACATGTATACATCCATATCTCTATTCACATCTACATCTATACATCTACATCTACATATATACATCCACATCTCCATTCTCATCTACATCTATACATCTACATCTTCATGCATCCACCCACCTCCACATCCACATCTACATCTATACATCTACATCTACATGTATACATTCACATCTCTATTCACATCTACATCTATACATCTACATCTACATGTATACATCCACATCTCCATTCTCACCTACACCTATACATCTACATCTACATGCATCCACCCACCTCCACATCTACATCTACATCTATACATCTATACATCTACATCTACATCTATACATCTACATCTACATGCATACATCCACCTCCACATTCACACTCACATCCATACCTCTACATCTACATGCAAACATCCATATCTCCATGCATAATAATATTCTTTTAATTAATCTAGGATGATAGTTCCTAGGATATGGTAGGAAGTCCTCTTTTTATGCTTTGAATGAATTTATTTTATGCGTGATTTCTATAAAAATTTTGCCATAGCTCCGCTACTATGACTGATAAATCTCAATTTTTTTTCTAAGGGATAAAGCTCATTATTAAAGAAATAATTAGAATGGTCTCTAATTGGATCATCAATCCATAATGGTCTCTAATTGGATGATTAAGAAAACAATTAGAATGGTCTCTAATTGGGTCATTAAGAAAACAATTAGAATGGTCTCTAATTGGGTCATCAATCCATAATGGATTGAATCATCAATGTGCATAAACTAAAAGCATAGCAAAAGCCATTAATTTGGCCTCAAGCATAGCTTAATCTTGGATTAAGGAAAAGCTTTATGAAAAGCTTCATTTGGATTGAGAATGGGTCATGAGTATGACCATTTCTTGAGTGAGAGAGAGAAATTATAAAAACCATTAGAATTTAAATATAAGTGGAAATTAACTTCTATAGCATTTATTAAATTATGTAACTCTTCACTACTATTCACCAATTTACTTCAATAGCATTTAAAAAAAACCATACCAATTAAACTTCTCAAGCTTGAGAGGGGTTGAGAAGAGAGAATCATTGAGAAATCATAGAAAAGATCAAAATTCAATATACTTACCTTATGATTTGCTTGATTCTTTATTCACGGTAGAGGCCCCCAACCAATCAATTGGTTCAGTGTGTTGATGGAGCCACCAATGGGGATTGAAGAAAGAGAGAAGTATCAAAAACTAGTGAATTATTAACGAATTCACAGTTCTTGGCTTAGGTAGAGTAGAGTAACAATGCCTAAGACACTCTATATTTTGGCTTAGGTGGAGTAGAGTAATAAAGCATAAGACACTCTATATTTTGGCTTAGGTGGAGTAGAGTAACAAAGCATAAGACACTATATATTTTGTCTTAGGAGGAGTAGAGTAACAAAGCATAAGACACTATCTAATTTGGCTTAGGTGGAGTAGAGTAACAAAGCATAAGACACTATCTAATTTGGCTTAGGTGGAGTAGAGTAACAAAGCATAAGACTCTATCTAATTTGGCTTAGGTGGAGTAGAGTAACAAGCATAAGAGACTATATATTTTGGCTTAGGTGGAGTAGAGTAACAAAGCATAAGAGACTATATATTTTGGCTTAGGAGGAGTAGAGTAACAAAGCATAAGACACTATCTAATTTGGCTTAGGTGGAGTAGAGTAACAAAGCATAAGACTCTATCTAATTTGGCTTAGGTGGAGTAGAGTAACAAGCATAAGAGACTATATATTTTGGCTTAGGTGGAGTAGAGTAACAAAGCATAAGAGACTATATTTTTTTCAACAAGGGGAGGCTTCTATTTATAGGAAAATTTGAGCTCCTAACCAAACAAACTGATTCTAGAATTTTCCAAGTCAGTTTGGTCACTTTTTGACCATTTTTAGGTCACTTAAGCTAACTTTTTGGAACTAGACTTGAATTAGGAGAGAGGAGAGATAAAATATCTCAATTTTTATGAGTTTTAAACTCATTCAAGCATGTGAAATATGCACCTCCTTTAAAGAACTCCCTTTCCTTACATATGTGTCATAATGGAATCATTTTAATATTGCTCATAGTTTTTTATTAATAAACCTTGTACATTTTCAACTCTTCATCTTATGTGAAATATGCACCTCCTTAAAAAAAACTCCCCTTCCTTACATATGTGTCATAATGGAATCATTTTAATATTGCTCATAGTTTTTTACTAATAAACCTTGTACATTTTCAACTCTTCATCTTATGTGAGCATTTAAGGGACTCCCCTTCCTTACATATGTGTCATAATAAAATCATTATTCCCAAAATATCTCATATTTTTAATATTGCTCATAGTTTTTTTTACTAATAAACCTTGTACATTTTCAACTCTTCATCTTATGTGAAATATGCACCTCCTTTAAAGAACTTCCCTTCCTTATATATGTGTTTATTTACTAATAAAACTTGTACATTTTCAACTCTTCATCTTATGTGAAATATGCACCTCCTTTAAAGAACTACCCTTCCTTACATATGTGTTTATTTACTAATAAACCTTGTACATTTTCAACTCTTCATCTTATGTGAACATTTACTCAATTTTGGGTATCTTCTTTTACAATTTGGATTTATCTCCTCCCTACACATGGATTGATGCTATTGGCCCATAGGAACCTTAATTGGACCATAATCAAAAAATTTCTGAAAATCTAAACCCTTTAGACTAAGGTTCTTTATACCTATTTCCAATTAACTCCAATTGCACATTGGAAAATTCTTTTTGAATTTCTGTTTCAGGGGAACTTATTTTAATAAGATGAGTTATTTTTCTATCCAAAAATATTCATAATCTGAATATTCTCTCTCTAGAATAATTTTCTCTCTCTAGGCTAAAACAATTAGAAACAAGGTCTTTATATTTCTGAAGAGGGATTGATTACAGGGAAAGATACTAGACATCAAAAAGGGGTTGGGGGAGGAATCTTACATTCTACCCCACTTAAAAAACGCGAGATGTCCTCATCTCGCAACTTGGAATAATTTCGCAAGATGCACGAATATGAGACTTAGAGAAAAATTTTAATCACGATTAACCACCAAGAAAAGTCTTAAAGAGAGCAAGATTCAAAATAAGAACAAGATTTAAACTTTATTCATTCTCGGAATTTATACAGTAAAGATAGAGAAACTCTTTACACTTCCATAAGCCCGTCCATCATATGGTCACAAAAGCAGTCCTCACAAGCTGCACAAGTATAGGGTAACTCATCTATGGGAATGATTCTGCTGGTTATTGCCGCACCTATCTCAGTGGTATGAGGTGATCTAACAAAAGGACCTCTGAGAGGCAAGCCAAAAACGGGGTAAAGGCATATCTTCTCATGAGGAAGAAAACACGCCAATAAGAAGACCCACTCAGAAAACCCAAGATGCCTTGATCTCATGACGTAGTAGTATCGGGGACCCAAACCCAAAGCTTCAATAACCATGGCCAAGCGGACATTGTTACGAAAGTGCTGCTGACCCGAGGGTGTTACCCTAGTTATGTTTTGATAGGTCCGCCATTTGGTCTACGCTACAGAAGTTCCTAGGTGAGGAAAAAGTGAGCGCTCATATTGTTCTATAAAGTCTTTCTTCACAGACTCTCTTGCGTCTTGAAGGTGAGAAATCATCATGGATAAAACTAGTTCTTGTTGCCAAGCCATGAAGGAGATTAAGAAAGAAAGGAGATTGATGGGAGTAAGATTACTGTGAGCGACAAGTAAAAGTTATGACTTATATAAAGGAAGGAGCTAGCGTAACCTAGAAGCCAACGGTAACTTGCCACTGAAGTTTTACCGTCTTTCCATGATTTGTGTTTGACACATTTTTCTATAGAAGGCATTAAGAATTTTGAGATGAGGAGATAAAAGAAACTTGTAGGCTAAGTCACCTACTTTCATTGAATTCAGATATAAGGATCACAATATCTGGGGGATAACTTCTTATACTCCCCAAGAGATAAAGAACTTCTTTTGGGCCATACTCGAATGAAAACCAAAACCTTGGTATCCAAAACACCGATTCTCACTTCTAAACTCATTGTTCTAAATCCTTAAAATAGGCGTGACTCCTGAGAAGTATTTTAGGAAAAGGGTATTCCTTTTTTAAACAGAAACTTTCTTTTATTTTAGAGAGGGAATAATTATAAGATCAGAAAGGGAGATTCTTACTCGTGTATACCTCGAAGGCTGGGGAAGAATCTTACATTCTACCCCACTTAAAAAGTGCGAGATGTCCTCATCTCGCAAGGTAGAGGACAGCTCTTTTTCTTAAGATCCAAATTTTATTCTGGGGTTCCTTATATTCTGGTCAACCCAACAGAACACTGGGATAATTATCCCTTATATAGAACTCATCATTAAATAACAATTCATTTAACATGATAATGGTCCATTAGACCGAAAAATTTCCTTCGGAACATTCCTCCACGGAAACTTCAGTCAAGCAAGTTCTCAATTTGACATCCCTTAACTTGATCTACCGGTCAAGTATTAATAGCAGCAATCTGACAGCACAACCCACTAATCTCATAGTGATTTGCTGAATTCATTATCATCATTCTAGTTATGAATATCATCACAGGGACTCGTCCCATTCCCCCTCATTGTGGTTTCATTATATTTCAACTAATTTTTAAAAATCAACATTTTTCAATCAGCATTTTCAATCAGAATCCAAATCAATTCATTCATTCTCAAACAGAATAAAAAATCATATCAATCACATTCGAAATCATCATCTAGATAGCATTAACGCTTATAATTTCAAGTCTTAGATTTACTCGTATATACTGTCAGTAAAGAGCTGCAGTATACTCTCGGTATATACGGGTAGTCACGGCCCTTGGAATTATAAGGTAAATACTATCATGTCTAGGCCTCAAGCAAGTCAGGGTTTCTATATAATTGCGGTACTTCCATCTGAAGAACCAATTACCAAATTATGAATTTCAGTTTGAATATCAAATTGTATGAGTTATATCACACAATTATAACCTTTTTGTGTTTCTTGATAAATTTTTGACATATTTATCTTCTCAGTTGATCTTTATTAGCCAAATGCTCTGATACCAACTGTAAGATCCCTGTTCCCACTGAGCAACGGATTCGGGGTACTGGCAGCGGAAGTAGCGCTTCTCGCGCGGGACAGGGGTCCCACACTCGGGGCCTCGCCCACCACGGATATCCGGATAAGAGACTAATCCGTCGGTTGTTCCAAAATCGAACTCGGAAAAACTTCCTTTACCGGAAAGCACGGGCGATTCCACCAGGATAACTTTTTACTCTAACGTAGTCAAGATCATTTCTGATCGAGATGATCCGATTACATCTATAAGATACTTAGTCAGTTCAAGGAAGAAACTTGCACTTGGATCATTGGGATCAACGCTTTTTTCCCCATTCAAGAGGCACAGCCGTTGATTCCTATCCATAGAACAGTTTCTGTCCGGGATTTATTATTTTTTTTCTATCGTAAAAACAAAAGTTTGAGTCTCGATTTACGGATCCATCAGTCCAGCCTAACCCCATCCAATCCCATGGGTTAGCCAACCGCTCAACCACTGTAGTGATGGGATCCAATTAAAAATTTGGTTAGGTTTTGTCCCGGGTACCAAGGAAAAGAGTTCCAAGGCCCCCTAGCCGGATGTTCATGCAAAATAAAACTAGTCACACCACTCACACACCCAATATGAAATTGCCTTTTTCAACCAGATTCAACCAATTTAAAACAATCCTTTAATAAAACCATAGTATCATTGATCACCATCTTCCAATTTATCCAATTGATTCTTAATTTCCCATCATTCCTTCATCAGAGTATCTATGGCATCATTGGCAACTAGAACGCTTAGGAGCCGTTTCGATAGTTCCTAGCCCATAATACTTGGCAATATAATCACTTAACAAGATGGACTCTCGTTGAAGATCAGCAAGATCAACCAACAGATCCATATAAGGAGCCTGCATGGACTCATCCATTGAAGACCAGCAAGGTCAATCAACCAGATCCATGCTCGATTTCAGAAAACAACTCCAACTCTGTTCCAATATCTTCCTCGACGCACGCGTGGGTATCCTAGGCAACCCAGAGCCCGAGCACCGTATGGTCAGCACCCTCTAGGATCCTTCGCAGGTAACCTAGCGCTTCACGCATAGGCCGCTTCCTTGGCCCCTCATCCACCGTACCGGAAGCTCACCATTTTAATCGCACCGAGGCTGGTCAAGACCTCGGCCGACCTTACTACGCGAGACGTCCTTCATTGACTCCCCGTCAGCAGTTGCAACTTTCTCATCACGACCTTAATCACAAGACGGTCAAAATGCTCCCCCCAGCATTCTTGACATAAAACAATCATTTACAAACAGCATTTACAAACAGCATTTACCAACAGTTTACAATACAATTTCTATTTTAACTTTCATTTTTCCACATTATCCCTCCTCAATCTACATTACTTATTCCATATTCCATTTATATGTATACTCATCCCATCACCTCATTTCCATCTCATCACTTCAGATTCCCTCACATCACAATCGTATATTCACATCCATACATCCACAACTATATGCGTGCATTCGTGTAAGATTCCTCCCCAGCCTTCGAGGCATACAGGAGTAAGAATCTCCCTTTTTGATCTTAAAATTATTCCCTCTCAAAAATAAAAGAAAGATTCTGTTTAAGAAAAGGAAGACCCTTTCCCTAGAATACTTCTCAGAAGTCACGCTGTTTTAAGGATTTAGAACAATGAGTTCAGAAGTGAAAATCGGTGTTTTGGATACCAAGGTTTTGGTCTTCATTCGAGTACGGCACAAAAGAAGTTCTTTATCTATTGGGGAGTTTAAGAAGTTATCCCCCAGATATTGTGAGCCTTATCTGACTTCAAAGAAAGTAAGTGACTTAGCTTACGAGCTTCTTTTATCTCCTCATCTCAAAGTTCTTAATGCCTTCTATAGAAAATTGTGCCAAACCCAAATCATGGAAAGACGGTAAAACTTCAGTGGCAAGCTACCGTTGGCTTCTAAGTTACGCTAGCTCCTTCCTTTATATAAGTCGTAACTTTTACTTGTCGTTCACAGTAATCTTACTTCCATCGATCTTCTTTCTTTCTTAATCTCCTTCATGGCTTGGCAACAAGAATTAGTTTTATCCATGATGATTTCTCACCTTCAAGACGCAAGGGAGTCTGTGAAGAAAGATTTTATAGAGCAGTATGAGCGCTCACTTTTCCCTCACTTGGGAACTTCTGTAGCGCAGACAAAATGGCGGACCTATCAAGACATAACTAGGGTAACACCCTGGGGTCAGCAGCACTTTCGTAACAATGTCCGCTTGGCCATGGTTATTGAAGCTTTGGGTTTGGGTCCCCGATACTACTGCGTCATGAGATCAAGGCATCCTGGGTTTTCTGAGCGGGTCTTCTTACTGGCGTGTTTTCTTCCTCATGAGAAGATATGCCTTTACCCCGTTTTTGGCTTGCCTCTCAGAGGTCCTTTTGTTAGAACACCTCATACCACTGAGATAGGCGCAGCAATAACCCACAGAATCATTCCCATAGATGAGTTACCTTATACTTGTGCAGCTTGTGAGGACTGCTTTTGTGACCATATGATGGACGGGCTTATGGAAGTGTGAAGAGTTCCTCTATCTTTACTATATAAGTTCCGAGAATGAATAAAGTTTAAATCTTGTTCGTATTTTGAATCTTGCTCTCTTTAAGACTTATCTTGGTGGTTAATCTTGATTAAAATTTTTCTCTAAGTCTCATATTCGTGAATCTTGCGAAATTATCACAAGTTGCGAGATGAGGACATCTCGCGTTTTTTAAGTGGGGTAGAATGTAAGATTCCTCCCCCAACCCCTTTTTGATGTCTAGTATCTTCCCCTGTAATCAACTCTCTTCAGAAATATAAAGACCCTGTTGCTAACTATTTTAGCCTAGAGAGAGAAAAATTATTCTAGAGAGAGAATATTCAGATTTGAATATTTTTGGATAGAAAAATATCTCTTATAATTCAGATGAGTTCCCCTGAAACAGAAATTCAAAAAGAATTTTCCAATGTGCAATTGGAATTAATTGGAAATAGGTATAAAGAACCTTAGTCTAAGGGTCTAGATTTTCAGAAATCTTTAGACTATGGTCCAATTAAGGTTCCTATGGGCCAATAGCATCAATCCATGTGTAGGGAAGAGATAAATCCAAATTTGTAAAAAGAAGATACCCAAAAATGAGTAAATGCTCACATAAGGTGAAGAGTTGAAAATGTACAAGGTTTATTAGTAAAAAATTATGAGCAATATTAAAAATATGAGATATTTTGGGTATCCAAAAATGAGTAAATGCTCACATAAGATGAAGAGTTGAAAATGTACAAGGTTTATTAGTAAAAAACTATGAGCAATATTAAAATGATGCCATTATGACACATATGTAAGGAAAGGGAATTCTTTAAAGGAGGTGCATATTTCACATAAGATGAAGAGTTGAAAATGTACAAGGTTTATTAGTAAAAAAACTATGAGCAATATTAAAATGATTCCATTATGACACATATGTAAGGAAGGGGAGTTCTTTAAAGGAGGTGCATATTTCACATGCTTGAATGAGTTTTAAACTCATAAAAATTGAGATATTTCATCTCTCCTCTCTCCTCATTCAAGTCTAGTTCCAAAAAGTTAGCTTAACTGACCTAAAAATGGTCAAATATTGACCAAACTGATTTAGAAAATTCTAGAATCAGTTTGTTTGGTTAGGAGCTCAATTTTTCCTATAAATAGAAGCCTCCCCCTTGTTGAAAAATAGTTAGTGTTTATGCATCGTTACTCTACTCCACCTAAGCCAAGAACTATGAATTCATTTAATAATTCACTAGTTTTTGGAGCTTCCCTCTTTCTTCAATCCCCATTAGTGGCTCCATCAACATACTTAACCAATTGATTGGTTGGGGGCCTCTACCGTGAACAAAGAATTAAGCAAGTTGTAAGGTAATTAGTGAATATTGATCTTTCTATAATTTCTCAATGTTTCTCTCTTCTCAACCCCTCTCAAGCTTGAGAAGTTTAATTGGTATGGTTTTTTTTTAAATGCTATTGAAGTTTGAATAGTAGTGAAGAGTTACATAATTTAATAAATGCTATTGAAGTTAATTTTCATTTATGTTTAAATTCTAATGATTCTTATGTAAATTCTCTCTCTCACTCAAGAAATGGTCATACTCATGACCCATTCTCAATCCAAATCAAGCTTTTCATAAAGCTTTTCCTTAACCCAAGATTAAGCTATGCTTGAGGCCAAATTAATAGCTTTTTCTTATGCTTTTAGTTTATGTATATTGATGATTCAATCCATTATGGATTAAGGATCCAATTAGAGAATCATTTTAATTATTTCCTTAATGATAAGCTTTATCCCTTAGAAAAATTGAGATTTATCAGTCATAGCAGCGGAGCTATGGCAAAATTTTTATAAAAATTATGCATAAAAAATTTTCATTCAAACCATAAAAAGAGGACTTCCTACCATATTCTAGGAATCATCATCCTAGATTAATTGAAAGAATTTCATTATAATCATGGAGAAATTGAATTTTAATATTATGCATAAAGGATAAATTTTTATATCAAAAGTGTTACTTTTATCATTTTTACTTTCATGCATAGAAGTATGCATAAAGGATAAATTTTTATATCAAAAGTGTTATTTTTACCATTTTTATTTTCATGCATAGAAGTATGCATAATGGATAAATTTTTATATCAAAAGTGTTACTTTTATCATTTTTAATTTTCATGCATAGAAGTATGCATAAAGGAAAAATTTTTATATCAAAAGTGTTACTTTTATCATATTGGATTTCATGCATATAGGTATGCATAAAAGATATTCTTTTATACTAAAAGTATGATTTTCCTCATAATTGGATTTTATGCTTAACTTAGATGCATAAGAGAAATTCTTTTATTCTAAAAGTATAATTTCCTACCAAATTGAAATCATGCATAAGAAGATGCATAAAAGATTGATTTTAATTTCGAAAGTGTTAGTCTCCTTAAATCGGATGGGGTTAGGCTGGACTGATGGATCCGTAAACCGAGACTCAATTTCTGTTATTACGATAGATGAAGTAAGTCCCGGATAGTAATTGTTCTATGGATAGGAATCAACGGCTGTGCCTCTTGATGGGGAAAAAAGCGTTGATCCCAATGATCCAAGTGCAAGTTTCTTCCTTGATCCGACCGAGTACCTTTATAGGTGCAGTTGGATCAGCGTGATCAGTAATGATCTTGACTACGTTAGAGTAAAAAAATTATCCTGGTGGAATCGCCCGTGCTTTCCGGGTAAGGGAAGTTTTTCCGGGTTCGGTTTTGGAAAAACCGACGGATTAGTCTCTTGTCCGGATATTCGTGGGTGAGGCCCCGAGTGTGAGACCCCTACCCGCGCATGATGTGTTACTTCCGCTGCCAGTATCCTGAATCCGTTGCTCAGTGGAAACAGGGATCTCACAGTTGGTATCAGAGCATTTGGTTAATAAAGATCAATTGAGAAGACAAATAGGTCAGAAATTTATCAAGAAACACAAAAAGGTTGTAATTGTGTGATATAATTCATACAATTTGATATTCAAATTGAAATTCGTAATTTGGTAATTGGGTCTTCAGATGGAAGTACCGCAATTATATAGAATCCTTGACTTGCTTGAGGCCTAGACATGATGGTATTTACCTTATAATTCCAAGGGCCGTGACTATCCGTATATACCGAGAGTATAACTGCAGCTCTTTACTGACAGTATATACGAGTAAATCTAAGACTTGAAATTATAAGCGTTAATGCTATCCAGATGATGAATTCGAATGTGGTTGATATGATTTTTAACTCTGTTTGAGAATTGATGAATTGAATTGGATTCTGATTGAAAATTCTGATTGAAAAATGATGATTTCTGAAATTAGTTGAAATATAAAAATCTGAACAAAACCACAATGAGGATGAATGGGACGAGTCCTAGTGATGATATTCATACTGGAATGATGATAATGAATTCAGCAAATCACTATGAGATTAGTGGGTTGTGCTGTCAAATTGTTACTGTTAACACTTGATCAGTAGATCAAGTTAAGGGATGACAAATTGAGAACTTGCTTGACTGAAATTCCCGTGGAGGAATGTTCAGAAGGAAATTTTTCGGTCTAATGAACCATTATCATGTTAAAGATATGAATGATATGATCTGTATATTAATGATGAGTTCTATATAAGGGATATTTATCCCAGTGTTCTGTTGGGTTGACCAGAATATAAGGAACCCCAAAATAAAATTGGATGTTAAGAAAAAGAGTTGTCCTCTACCTTGCAAGATGAGGACATCTCGCACTTTTTAAGTGGGGTAGAATGTAAGATTCCTCCCCAGCCTTCGAGGCATACAGGAGTAAGAATCTCCCTTTTTGATCTTAAAATTATTCCCTCTCAAAAATAAAAGAAAGATTCTGTTTAAGAAAAGGAAGACCCTTTCCCTAGAATACTTCTCAGAAGTCACGCTGTTTTAAGGATTTAGAACAATGAGTTCAGAAGTGAAAATCGGTGTTTTGGATACCAAGGTTTTGGTCTTCATTCGAGTACGGCACAAAAGAAGTTCTTTATCTATTGGGGAGTTTAAGAAGTTATCCCCCAGATATTGTGAGCCTTATCTGACTTCAAAGAAAGTAAGTGACTTAGCTTACGAGCTTCTTTTATCTCCTCATCTCAAAGTTCTTAATGCCTTCTATAGAAAATTGTGCCAAACCCAAATCATGGAAAGACGGTAAAACTTCAGTGGCAAGCTACCGTTGGCTTCTAAGTTACGCTAGCTCCTTCCTTTATATAAGTCGTAACTTTTACTTGTCGTTCACAGTAATCTTACTTCCATCGATCTTCTTTCTTTCTTAATCTCCTTCATGGCTTGGCAACAAGAATTAGTTTTATCCATGATGATTTCTCACCTTCAAGACGCAAGGGAGTCTGTGAAGAAAGATTTTATAGAGCAGTATGAGCGCTCACTTTTCCCTCACTTGGGAACTTCTGTAGCGCAGACAAAATGGCGGACCTATCAAGACATAACTAGGGTAACACCCTGGGGCCAGCAGCACTTTCGTAACAATGTCCGCTTGGCCATGGTTATTGAAGCTTTGGGTTTGGGTCCCCGATACTACTGCGTCATGAGATCAAGGCATCCTGGGTTTTCTGAGCGGGTCTTCTTACTGGCGTGTTTTCTTCCTCATGAGAAGATATGCCTTTACCCCGTTTTTGGCTTGCCTCTCAGAGGTCCTTTTGTTAGAACACCTCATACCACTGAGATAGGCGCAGCAATAACCCACAGAATCATTCCCATAGATGAGTTACCTTATACTTGTGCAGCTTGTGAGGACTGCTTTTGTGACCATATGATGGACGGGCTTATGGAAGTGTGAAGAGTTCCTCTATCTTTACTATATAAGTTCCGAGAATGAATAAAGTTTAAATCTTGTTCGTATTTTGAATCTTGCTCTCTTTAAGACTTATCTTGGTGGTTAATCTTGATTAAAATTTTTCTCTAAGTCTCATATTCGTGAATCTTGCGAAATTATCACAAGTTGCGAGATGAGGACATCTCGCGTTTTTTAAGTGGGGTAGAATGTAAGATTCCTCCCCCAACCCCTTTTTGATGTCTAGTATCTTCCCCTGTAATCAACTCTCTTCAGAAATATAAAGACCCTGTTGCTAACTATTTTAGCCTAGAGAGAGAAAAATTATTCTAGAGAGAGAATATTCAGATTTGAATATTTTTGGATAGAAAAATATCTCTTATAATTCAGATGAGTTCCCCTGAAACAGAAATTCAAAAAGAATTTTCCAATGTGCAATTGGAATTAATTGGAAATAGGTATAAAGAACCTTAGTCTAAGGGTCTAGATTTTCAGAAATCTTTAGACTATGGTCCAATTAAGGTTCCTATGGGCCAATAGCATCAATCCATGTGTAGGGAAGAGATAAATCCAAATTTGTAAAAAGAAGATACCCAAAAATGAGTAAATGCTCACATAAGGTGAAGAGTTGAAAATGTACAAGGTTTATTAGTAAAAAATTATGAGCAATATTAAAAATATGAGATATTTTGGGTATCCAAAAATGAGTAAATGCTCACATAAGATGAAGAGTTGAAAATGTACAAGGTTTATTAGTAAAAAACTATGAGCAATATTAAAATGATGCCATTATGACACATATGTAAGGAAAGGGAATTCTTTAAAGGAGGTGCATATTTCACATAAGATGAAGAGTTGAAAATGTACAAGGTTTATTAGTAAAAAAACTATGAGCAATATTAAAATGATTCCATTATGACACATATGTAAGGAAGGGGAGTTCTTTAAAGGAGGTGCATATTTCACATGCTTGAATGAGTTTTAAACTCATAAAAATTGAGATATTTCATCTCTCCTCTCTCCTCATTCAAGTCTAGTTCCAAAAAGTTAGCTTAACTGACCTAAAAATGGTCAAATATTGACCAAACTGATTTAGAAAATTCTAGAATCAGTTTGTTTGGTTAGGAGCTCAATTTTTCCTATAAATAGAAGCCTCCCCCTTGTTGAAAAATAGTTAGTGTTTATGCATCGTTACTCTACTCCACCTAAGCCAAGAACTATGAATTCATTTAATAATTCACTAGTTTTTGGAGCTTCCCTCTTTCTTCAATCCCCATTAGTGG
This sequence comes from Cibotium barometz, assembly GCF_041138505.1. Taxonomy (NCBI): domain Eukaryota; kingdom Viridiplantae; phylum Streptophyta; class Polypodiopsida; order Cyatheales; family Cibotiaceae; genus Cibotium; species Cibotium barometz. Next base: position 22,756,795 of record NC_141103.1, on the reverse strand, counting down.
CTCCATCAACATACTTAACCAATTGATTGGTTGGGGGCCTCTACCGTGAACAAAGAATTAAGCAAGTTGTAAGGTAATTAGTGAATATTGATCTTTCTATAATTTCTCAATGTTTCTCTCTTCTCAACCCCTCTCAAGCTTGAGAAGTTTAATTGGTATGGTTTTTTTTTTAAATGCTATTGAAGTTTGAATAGTAGTGAAGAGTTACATAATTTAATAAATGCTATTGAAGTTAATTTTCATTTATGTTTAAATTCTAATGATTCTTATGTAAATTCTCTCTCTCACTCAAGAAATGGTCATACTCATGACCCATTCTCAATCCAAATCAAGCTTTTCATAAAGCTTTTCCTTAACCCAAGATTAAGCTATGCTTGAGGCCAAATTAATAGCTTTTTCTTATGCTTTTAGTTTATGTATATTGATGATTCAATCCATTATGGATTAAGGATCCAATTAGAGAATCATTTTAATTATTTCCTTAATGATAAGCTTTATCCCTTAGAAAAATTGAGATTTATCAGTCATAGCAGCGGAGCTATGGCAAAATTTTTATAAAAATTATGCATAAAAAATTTTCATTCAAACCATAAAAAGAGGACTTCCTACCATATTCTAGGAATCATCATCCTAGATTAATTGAAAGAATTTCATTATAATCATGGAGAAATTGAATTTTAATATTATGCATAAAGGATAAATTTTTATATCAAAAGTGTTACTTTTATCATTTTTACTTTCATGCATAGAAGTATGCATAAAGGATAAATTTTTATATCAAAAGTGTTATTTTTACCATTTTTATTTTCATGCATAGAAGTATGCATAATGGATAAATTTTTATATCAAAAGTGTTACTTTTATCATTTTTAATTTTCATGCATAGAAGTATGCATAAAGGAAAAATTTTTATATCAAAAGTGTTACTTTTATCATATTGGATTTCATGCATATAGGTATGCATAAAAGATATTCTTTTATACTAAAAGTATGATTTTTCTCATAATTGGATTTTATGCTTAACTTAGATGCATAAGAGAAATTCTTTTATTCTAAAAGTATAATTTCCTACCAAATTGAAATCATGCATAAGAAGATGCATAAAAGATTGATTTTAATTTCGAAAGTGTTAGTCTCCTTAAATCGGATGGGGTTAGGCTGGACTGATGGATCCGTAAACCGAGACTCAATTTCTGTTATTACGATAGATGAAGTAAGTCCCGGATAGTAATTGTTCTATGGATAGGAATCAACGGCTGTGCCTCTTGATGGGGAAAAAAGCGTTGATCCCAATGATCCAAGTGCAAGTTTCTTCCTTGATCCGACCGAGTATCTTTATAGGTGCAGTTGGATCAGCGTGATCAGTAATGATCTTGACTACGTTAGAGTAAAAAAATTATCCTGGTGGAATCGCCCGTGCTTTCCGGGTAAGGGAAGTTTTTCCGGGTTCGGTTTTGGAAAAACCGACGGATTAGTCTCTTGTCCGGATATTCGTGGGTGAGGCCCCGAGTGTGAGACCCCTACCCGCGCATGATGTGTTACTTCCGCTGCCAGTATCCTGAATCCGTTGCTCAGTGGAAACAGGGATCTCACAGTTGGTATCAGAGCATTTGGTTAATAAAGATCAATTGAGAAGACAAATAGGTCAGAAATTTATCAAGAAACACAAAAAGGTTGTAATTGTGTGATATAATTCATACAATTTGATATTCAAATTGAAATTCGTAATTTGGTAATTGGGTCTTCAGATGGAAGTACCGCAATTATATAGAATCCTTGACTTGCTTGAGGCCTAGACATGATGGTATTTACCTTATAATTCCAAGGGCCGTGACTATCCGTATATACCGAGAGTATAACTGCAGCTCTTTACTGACAGTATATACGAGTAAATCTAAGACTTGAAATTATAAGCGTTAATGCTATCCAGATGATGAATTCGAATGTGGTTGATATGATTTTTAACTCTGTTTGAGAATTGATGAATTGAATTGGATTCTGATTGAAAATTCTGATTGAAAAATGATGATTTCTGAAATTAGTTGAAATATAAAAATCTGAACAAAACCACAATGAGGATGAATGGGACGAGTCCTAGTGATGATATTCATACTGGAATGATGATAATGAATTCAGCAAATCACTATGAGATTAGTGGGTTGTGCTGTCAAATTGTTACTGTTAACACTTGATCAGTAGATCAAGTTAAGGGATGACAAATTGAGAACTTGCTTGACTGAAATTCCCGTGGAGGAATGTTCAGAAGGAAATTTTTCGGTCTAATGAACCATTATCATGTTAAAGATATGAATGATATGATCTGTATATTAATGATGAGTTCTATATAAGGGATATTTATCCCAGTGTTCTGTTGGGTTGACCAGAATATAAGGAACCCCAAAATAAAATTGGATGTTAAGAAAAAGAGTTGTCCTCTACCTTGCAAGATGAGGACATCTCGCACTTTTTAAGTGGGGTAGAATGTAAGATTCCTCCCCAGCCTTCGAGGCATACAGGAGTAAGAATCTCCCTTTTTGATCTTAAAATTATTCCCTCTCAAAAATAAAAGAAAGATTCTGTTTAAGAAAAGGAAGACCCTTTCCCTAGAATACTTCTCAGAAGTCACGCTGTTTTAAGGATTTAGAACAATGAGTTCAGAAGTGAAAATCGGTGTTTTGGATACCAAGGTTTTGGTCTTCATTCGAGTACGGCACAAAAGAAGTTCTTTATCTATTGGGGAGTTTAAGAAGTTATCCCCCAGATATTGTGAGCCTTATCTGACTTCAAAGAAAGTAAGTGACTTAGCTTACGAGCTTCTTTTATCTCCTCATCTCAAAGTTCTTAATGCCTTCTATAGAAAATTGTGCCAAACCCAAATCATGGAAAGACGGTAAAACTTCAGTGGCAAGCTACCGTTGGCTTCTAAGTTACGCTAGCTCCTTCCTTTATATAAGTCGTAACTTTTACTTGTCGTTCACAGTAATCTTACTTCCATCGATCTTCTTTCTTTCTTAATCTCCTTCATGGCTTGGCAACAAGAATTAGTTTTATCCATGATGATTTCTCACCTTCAAGACGCAAGGGAGTTTGTGAAGAAAGATTTTATAGAGCAGTATGAGCGCTCACTTTTCCCTCACTTGGGAACTTCTGTAGCGCAGACAAAATGGCGGACCTATCAAGACATAACTAGGGTAACACCCTGGGGTCAGCAGCACTTTCGTAACAATGTCCGCTTGGCCATGGTTATTGAAGCTTTGGGTTTGGGTCCCCGATACTACTGCGTCATGAGATCAAGGCATCCTGGGTTTTCTGAGCGGGTCTTCTTACTGGCGTGTTTTCTTCCTCATGAGAAGATATGCCTTTACCCCGTTTTTGGCTTGCCTCTCAGAGGTCCTTTTGTTAGAACACCTCATACCACTGAGATAGGCGCAGCAATAACCCACAGAATCATTCCCATAGATGAGTTACCTTATACTTGTGCAGCTTGTGAGGACTGCTTTTGTGACCATATGATGGACGGGCTTATGGAAGTGTGAAGAGTTCCTCTATCTTTACTATATAAGTTCCGAGAATGAATAAAGTTTAAATCTTGTTCGTATTTTGAATCTTGCTCTCTTTAAGACTTATCTTGGTGGTTAATCTTGATTAAAATTTTTCTCTAAGTCTCATATTCGTGAATCTTGCGAAATTATCACAAGTTGCGAGATGAGGACATCTCGCGTTTTTTAAGTGGGGTAGAATGTAAGATTCCTCCCCCAACCCCTTTTTGATGTCTAGTATCTTCCCCTGTAATCAACTCTCTTCAGAAATATAAAGACCCTGTTGCTAACTATTTTAGCCTAGAGAGAGAAAAATTATTCTAGAGAGAGAATATTCAGATTTGAATATTTTTGGATAGAAAAATATCTCTTATAATTCAGATGAGTTCCCCTGAAACAGAAATTCAAAAAGAATTTTCCAATGTGCAATTGGAATTAATTGGAAATAGGTATAAAGAACCTTAGTCTAAGGGTCTAGATTTTCAGAAATCTTTAGACTATGGTCCAATTAAGGTTCCTATGGGCCAATAGCATCAATCCATGTGTAGGGAAGAGATAAATCCAAATTTGTAAAAAGAAGATACCCAAAAATGAGTAAATGCTCACATAAGGTGAAGAGTTGAAAATGTACAAGGTTTATTAGTAAAAAATTATGAGCAATATTAAAAATATGAGATATTTTGGGTATCCAAAAATGAGTAAATGCTCACATAAGATGAAGAGTTGAAAATGTACAAGGTTTATTAGTAAAAAACTATGAGCAATATTAAAATGATGCCATTATGACACATATGTAAGGAAAGGGAATTCTTTAAAGGAGGTGCATATTTCACATAAGATGAAGAGTTGAAAATGTACAAGGTTTATTAGTAAAAAAACTATGAGCAATATTAAAATGATTCCATTATGACACATATGTAAGGAAGGGGAGTTCTTTAAAGGAGGTGCATATTTCACATGCTTGAATGAGTTTTAAACTCATAAAAATTGAGATATTTCATCTCTCCTCTCTCCTCATTCAAGTCTAGTTCCAAAAAGTTAGCTTAACTGACCTAAAAATGGTCAAATATTGACCAAACTGATTTAGAAAATTCTAGAATCAGTTTGTTTGGTTAGGAGCTCAATTTTTCCTATAAATAGAAGCCTCCCCCTTGTTGAAAAATAGTTAGTGTTTATGCATCGTTACTCTACTCCACCTAAGCCAAGAACTATGAATTCATTTAATAATTCACTAGTTTTTGGAGCTTTCCTCTTTCTTCAATCCCCATTAGTGGCTCCATCAACATACTTAACCAATTGATTGGTTGGGGGCCTCTACCGTGAACAAAGAATTAAGCAAGTTGTAAGGTAATTAGTGAATATTGATCTTTCTATAATTTCTCAATGTTTCTCTCTTCTCAACCCCTCTCAAGCTTGAGAAGTTTAATTGGTATGGTTTTTTTTTTAAATGCTATTGAAGTTTGAATAGTAGTGAAGAGTTACATAATTTAATAAATGCTATTGAAGTTAATTTTCATTTATGTTTAAATTCTAATGATTCTTATGTAAATTCTCTCTCTCACTCAAGAAATGGTCATACTCATGACCCATTCTCAATCCAAATCAAGCTTTTCATAAAGCTTTTCCTTAACCCAAGATTAAGCTATGCTTGAGGCCAAATTAATAGCTTTTTCTTATGCTTTTAGTTTATGTATATTGATGATTCAATCCATTATGGATTAAGGATCCAATTAGAGAATCATTTTAATTATTTCCTTAATGATAAGCTTTATCCCTTAGAAAAATTGAGATTTATCAGTCATAGCAGCGGAGCTATGGCAAAATTTTTATAAAAATTATGCATAAAAAATTTTCATTCAAACCATAAAAAGAGGACTTCCTACCATATTCTAGGAATCATCATCCTAGATTAATTGAAAGAATTTCATTATAATCATGGAGAAATTAAATTTTAATATTATGCATAAAGGATAAATTTTTATATCAAAAGTGTTACTTTTATCATTTTTACTTTCATGCATAGAAGTATGCATAAAGGATAAATTTTTATATCAAAAGTGTTATTTTTACCATTTTTATTTTCATGCATAGAAGTATGCATAATGGATAAATTTTTATATCAAAAGTGTTACTTTTATCATTTTTAATTTTCATGCATAGAAGTATGCATAAAGGAAAAATTTTTATATCAAAAGTGTTACTTTTATCATATTGGATTTCATGCATATAGGTATGCATAAAAGATATTCTTTTATACTAAAAGTATGATTTTCCTCATAATTGGATTTTATGCTTAACTTAGATGCATAAGAGAAATTCTTTTATTCTAAAAGTATAATTTCCTACCAAATTGAAATCATGCATAAGAAGATGCATAAAAGATTGATTTTAATTTCGAAAGTGTTAGTCTCCTTAAATCGGATGGGGTTAGGCTGGACTGATGGATCCGTAAACCGAGACTCAATTTCTGTTATTACGATAGATGAAGTAAGTCCCGGATAGTAATTGTTCTATGGATAGGAATCAACGGCTGTGCCTCTTGATGGGGAAAAAAGCGTTGATCCCAATGATCCAAGTGCAAGTTTCTTCCTTGATCCGACCGAGTATCTTTATAGGTGCAGTTGGATCAGCGTGATCAGTAATGATCTTGACTACGTTAGAGTAAAAAAATTATCCTGGTGGAATCGCCCGTGCTTTCCGGGTAAGGGAAGTTTTTCCGGGTTCGGTTTTGGAAAAACCGACGGATTAGTCTCTTGTCCGGATATTCGTGGGTGAGGCCCCGAGTGTGAGACCCCTACCCGCGCATGATGTGTTACTTCCGCTGCCAGTATCCTGAATCCGTTGCTCAGTGGAAACAGGGATCTCACAGTTGGTATCAGAGCATTTGGTTAATAAAGATCAATTGAGAAGACAAATAGGTCAGAAATTTATCAAGAAACACAAAAAGGTTGTAATTGTGTGATATAATTCATACAATTTGATATTCAAATTGAAATTCGTAATTTGGTAATTGGGTCTTCAGATGGAAGTACCGCAATTATATAGAATCCTTGACTTGCTTGAGGCCTAGACATGATGGTATTTACCTTATAATTCCAAGGGCCGTGACTATCCGTATATACCGAGAGTATAACTGCAGCTCTTTACTGACAGTATATACGAGTAAATCTAAGACTTGAAATTATAAGCGTTAATGCTATCCAGATGATGAATTCGAATGTGGTTGATATGATTTTTAACTCTGTTTGAGAATTGATGAATTGAATTGGATTCTGATTGAAAATTCTGATTGAAAAATGATGATTTCTGAAATTAGTTGAAATATAAAAATCTGAACAAAACCACAATGAGGATGAATGGGACGAGTCCTAGTGATGATATTCATACTGGAATGATGATAATGAATTCAGCAAATCACTATGAGATTAGTGGGTTGTGCTGTCAAATTGTTACTGTTAACACTTGATCAGTAGATCAAGTTAAGGGATGACAAATTGAGAACTTGCTTGACTGAAATTCCCGTGGAGGAATGTTCAGAAGGAAATTTTTCGGTCTAATGAACCATTATCATGTTAAAGATATGAATGATATGATCTGTATATTAATGATGAGTTCTATATAAGGGATATTTATCCCAGTGTTCTGTTGGGTTGACCAGAATATAAGGAACCCCAAAATAAAATTGGATGTTAAGAAAAAGAGTTGTCCTCTACCTTGCAAGATGAGGACATCTCGCACTTTTTAAGTGGGGTAGAATGTAAGATTCCTCCCCAGCCTTCGAGGCATACAGGAGTAAGAATCTCCCTTTTTGATCTTAAAATTATTCCCTCTCAAAAATAAAAGAAAGATTCTGTTTAAGAAAAGGAAGACCCTTTCCCTAGAATACTTCTCAGAAGTCACGCTGTTTTAAGGATTTAGAACAATGAGTTCAGAAGTGAAAATCGGTGTTTTGGATACCAAGGTTTTGGTCTTCATTCGAGTACGGCACAAAAGAAGTTCTTTATCTATTGGGGAGTTTAAGAAGTTATCCCCCAGATATTGTGAGCCTTATCTGACTTCAAAGAAAGTAAGTGACTTAGCTTACGAGCTTCTTTTATCTCCTCATCTCAAAGTTCTTAATGCCTTCTATAGAAAATTGTGCCAAACCCAAATCATGGAAAGACGGTAAAACTTCAGTGGCAAGCTACCGTTGGCTTCTAAGTTACGCTAGCTCCTTCCTTTATATAAGTCGTAACTTTTACTTGTCGTTCACAGTAATCTTACTTCCATCGATCTTCTTTCTTTCTTAATCTCCTTCATGGCTTGGCAACAAGAATTAGTTTTATCCATGATGATTTCTCACCTTCAAGACGCAAGGGAGTCTGTGAAGAAAGATTTTATAGAGCAGTATGAGCGCTCACTTTTCCCTCACTTGGGAACTTCTGTAGCGCAGACAAAATGGCGGACCTATCAAGACATAACTAGGGTAACACCCTGGGGTCAGCAGCACTTTCGTAACAATGTCCGCTTGGCCATGGTTATTGAAGCTTTGGGTTTGGGTCCCCGATACTACTGCGTCATGAGATCAAGGCATCCTGGGTTTTCTGAGCGGGTCTTCTTACTGGCGTGTTTTCTTCCTCATGAGAAGATATGCCTTTACCCCGTTTTTGGCTTGCCTCTCAGAGGTCCTTTTGTTAGAACACCTCATACCACTGAGATAGGCGCAGCAATAACCCACAGAATCATTCCCATAGATGAGTTACCTTATACTTGTGCAGCTTGTGAGGACTGCTTTTGTGACCATATGATGGACGGGCTTATGGAAGTGTGAAGAGTTCCTCTATCTTTACTATATAAGTTCCGAGAATGAATAAAGTTTAAATCTTGTTCGTATTTTGAATCTTGCTCTCTTTAAGACTTATCTTGGTGGTTAATCTTGATTAAAATTTTTCTCTAAGTCTCATATTCGTGAATCTTGCGAAATTATCACAAGTTGCGAGATGAGGACATCTCGCGTTTTTTAAGTGGGGTAGAATGTAAGATTCCTCCCCCAACCCCTTTTTGATGTCTAGTATCTTCCCCTGTAATCAACTCTCTTCAGAAATATAAAGACCCTGTTGCTAACTATTTTAGCCTAGAGAGAGAAAAATTATTCTAGAGAGAGAATATTCAGATTTGAATATTTTTGGATAGAAAAATATCTCTTATAATTCAGATGAGTTCCCCTGAAACAGAAATTCAAAAAGAATTTTCCAATGTGCAATTGGAATTAATTGGAAATAGGTATAAAGAACCTTAGTCTAAGGGTCTAGATTTTCAGAAATCTTTAGACTATGGTCCAATTAAGGTTCCTATGGGCCAATAGCATCAATCCATGTGTAGGGAAGAGATAAATCCAAATTTGTAAAAAGAAGATACCCAAAAATGAGTAAATGCTCACATAAGGTGAAGAGTTGAAAATGTACAAGGTTTATTAGTAAAAAATTATGAGCAATATTAAAAATATGAGATATTTTGGGTATCCAAAAATGAGTAAATGCTCACATAAGATGAAGAGTTGAAAATGTACAAGGTTTATTAGTAAAAAACTATGAGCAATATTAAAATGATGCCATTATGACACATATGTAAGGAAAGGGAATTCTTTAAAGGAGGTGCATATTTCACATAAGATGAAGAGTTGAAAATGTACAAGGTTTATTAGTAAAAAAACTATGAGCAATATTAAAATGATTCCATTATGACACATATGTAAGGAAGGGGAGTTCTTTAAAGGAGGTGCATATTTCACATGCTTGAATGAGTTTTAAACTCATAAAAATTGAGATATTTCATCTCTCCTCTCTCCTCATTCAAGTCTAGTTCCAAAAAGTTAGCTTAACTGACCTAAAAATGGTCAAATATTGACCAAACTGATTTAGAAAATTCTAGAATCAGTTTGTTTGGTTAGGAGCTCAATTTTTCCTATAAATAGAAGCCTCCCCCTTGTTGAAAAATAGTTAGTGTTTATGCATCGTTACTCTACTCCACCTAAGCCAAGAACTATGAATTCATTTAATAATTCACTAGTTTTTGGAGCTTCCCTCTTTCTTCAATCCCCATTAGTGGCTCCATCAACATACTTAACCAATTGATTGGTTGGGGGCCTCTACCGTGAACAAAGAATTAAGCAAGTTGTAAGGTAATTAGTGAATATTGATCTTTCTATAATTTCTCAATGTTTCTCTCTTCTCAACCCCTCTCAAGCTTGAGACGTTTAATTGGTATGGTTTTTCTTTTAAATGCTATTGAAGTTTGAATAGTAGTGAAGAGTTACATAATTTAATAAATGCTATTGAAGTTAATTTTCATTTATGTTTAAATTCTAATGATTCTTATGTAAATTCTCTCTCTCACTCAAGAAATGGTCATACTCATGACCCATTCTCAATCCAAATCAAGCTTTTCATAAAGCTTTTCCTTAACCCAAGATTAAGCTATGCTTGAGGCCAAATTAATAGCTTTTTCTTATGCTTTTAGTTTATGTATATTGATGATTCAATCCATTATGGATTAAGGATCCAATTAGAGAATCATTTTAATTATTTCCTTAATGATAAGCTTTATCCCTTAGAAAAATTGAGATTTATCAGTCATAGCAGCGGAGCTATGGCAAAATTTTTATAAAAATTATGCATAAAAAATTTTCATTCAAACCATAAAAAGAGGACTTCCTACCATATTCTAGGAATCATCATCCTAGATTAATTGAAAGAATTTCATTATAATCATGGAGAAATTAAATTTTAATATTATGCATAAAGGATAAATTTTTATATCAAAAGTGTTACTTTTATCATTTTTACTTTCATGCATAGAAGTATGCATAAAGGATAAATTTTTATATCAAAAGTGTTATTTTTACCATTTTTATTTTCATGCATAGAAGTATGCATAATGGATAAATTTTTATATCAAAAGTGTTACTTTTATCATTTTTAATTTTCATGCATAGAAGTATGCATAAAGGAAAAATTTTTATATCAAAAGTGTTACTTTTATCATATTGGATTTCATGCATATAGGTATGCATAAAAGATATTCTTTTATACTAAAAGTATGATTTTCCTCATAATTGGATTTTATGCTTAACTTAGATGCATAAGAGAAATTCTTTTATTCTAAAAGTATAATTTCCTACCAAATTGAAATCATGCATAAGAAGATGCATAAAAGATTGATTTTAATTTCGAAAGTGTTAGTCTCCTTAAATCGGATGGGGTTAGGCTGGACTGATGGATCCGTAAACCGAGACTCAATTTCTGTTATTACGATAGATGAAGTAAGTCCCGGATAGTAATTGTTCTATGGATAGGAATCAACGGCTGTGCCTCTTGATGGGGAAAAAAGCGTTGATCCCAATGATCCAAGTGCAAGTTTCTTCCTTGATCCGACCGAGTATCTTTATAGGTGCAGTTGGATCAGCGTGATCAGTAATGATCTTGACTACGTTAGAGTAAAAAAATTATCCTGGTGGAATCGCCCGTGCTTTCCGGGTAAGGGAAGTTTTTCCGGGTTCGGTTTTGGAAAAACCGACGGATTAGTCTCTTGTCCGGATATTCGTGGGTGAGGCCCCGAGTGTGAGACCCCTACCCGCGCATGATGTGTTACTTCCGCTGCCAGTATCCTGAATCCGTTGCTCAGTGGAAACAGGGATCTCACAGTTGGTATCAGAGCATTTGGTTAATAAAGATCAATTGAGAAGACAAATAGGTCAGAAATTTATCAAGAAACACAAAAAGGTTGTAATTGTGTGATATAATTCATACAATTTGATATTCAAATTGAAATTCGTAATTTGGTAATTGGGTCTTCAGATGGAAGTACCGCAATTATATAGAATCCTTGACTTGCTTGAGGCCTAGACATGATGGTATTTACCTTATAATTCCAAGGGCCGTGACTATCCGTATATACCGAGAGTATAACTGCAGCTCTTTACTGACAGTATATACGAGTAAATCTAAGACTTGAAATTATAAGCGTTAATGCTATCCAGATGATGAATTCGAATGTGGTTGATATGATTTTTAACTCTGTTTGAGAATTGATGAATTGAATTGGATTCTGATTGAAAATTCTGATTGAAAAATGATGATTTCTGAAATTAGTTGAAATATAAAAATCTGAACAAAACCACAATGAGGATGAATGGGACGAGTCCTAGTGATGATATTCATACTGGAATGATGATAATGAATTCAGCAAATCACTATGAGATTAGTGGGTTGTGCTGTCAAATTGTTACTGTTAACACTTGATCAGTAGATCAAGTTAAGGGATGACAAATTGAGAACTTGCTTGACTGAAATTCCCGTGGAGGAATGTTCAGAAGGAAATTTTTCGGTCTAATGAACCATTATCATGTTAAAGATATGAATGATATGATCTGTATATTAATGATGAGTTCTATATAAGGGATATTTATCCCAGTGTTCTGTTGGGTTGACCAGAATATAAGGAACCCCAAAATAAAATTGGATGTTAAGAAAAAGAGTTGTCCTCTACCTTGCAAGATGAGGACATCTCGCACTTTTTAAGTGGGGTAGAATGTAAGATTCCTCCCCAGCCTTCGAGGCATACAGGAGTAAGAATCTCCCTTTTTGATCTTAAAATTATTCCCTCTCAAAAATAAAAGAAAGATTCTGTTTAAGAAAAGGAAGACCCTTTCCCTAGAATACTTCTCAGAAGTCACGCTGTTTTAAGGATTTAGAACAATGAGTTCAGAAGTGAAAATCGGTGTTTTGGATACCAAGGTTTTGGTCTTCATTCGAGTACGGCACAAAAGAAGTTCTTTATCTATTGGGGAGTTTAAGAAGTTATCCCCCAGATATTGTGAGCCTTATCTGACTTCAAAGAAAGTAAGTGACTTAGCTTACGAGCTTCTTTTATCTCCTCATCTCAAAGTTCTTAATGCCTTCTATAGAAAATTGTGCCAAACCCAAATCATGGAAAGACGGTAAAACTTCAGTGGCAAGCTACCGTTGGCTTCTAAGTTACGCTAGCTCCTTCCTTTATATAAGTCGTAACTTTTACTTGTCGTTCACAGTAATCTTACTTCCATCGATCTTCTTTCTTTCTTAATCTCCTTCATGGCTTGGCAACAAGAATTAGTTTTATCCATGATGATTTCTCACCTTCAAGACGCAAGGGAGTTTGTGAAGAAAGATTTTATAGAGCAGTATGAGCGCTCACTTTTCCCTCACTTGGGAACTTCTGTAGCGCAGACAAAATGGCGGACCTATCAAGACATAACTAGGGTAACACCCTGGGGTCAGCAGCACTTTCGTAACAATGTCCGCTTGGCCATGGTTATTGAAGCTTTGGGTTTGGGTCCCCGATACTACTGCGTCATGAGATCAAGGCATCCTGGGTTTTCTGAGCGGGTCTTCTTACTGGCGTGTTTTCTTCCTCATGAGAAGATATGCCTTTACCCCGTTTTTGGCTTGCCTCTCAGAGGTCCTTTTGTTAGAACACCTCATACCACTGAGATAGGCGCAGCAATAACCCACAGAATCATTCCCATAGATGAGTTACCTTATACTTGTGCAGCTTGTGAGGACTGCTTTTGTGACCATATGATGGACGGGCTTATGGAAGTGTGAAGAGTTCCTCTATCTTTACTATATAAGTTCCGAGAATGAATAAAGTTTAAATCTTGTTCGTATTTTGAATCTTGCTCTCTTTAAGACTTATCTTGGTGGTTAATCTTGATTAAAATTTTTCTCTAAGTCTCATATTCGTGAATCTTGCGAAATTATCACAAGTTGCGAGATGAGGACATCTCGCGTTTTTTAAGTGGGGTAGAATGTAAGATTCCTCCCCCAACCCCTTTTTGATGTCTAGTATCTTCCCCTGTAATCAACTCTCTTCAGAAATATAAAGACCCTGTTGCTAACTATTTTAGCCTAGAGAGAGAAAAATTATTCTAGAGAGAGAATATTCAGATTTGAATATTTTTGGATAGAAAAATATCTCTTATAATTCAGATGAGTTCCCCTGAAACAGAAATTCAAAAAGAATTTTCCAATGTGCAATTGGAATTAATTGGAAATAGGTATAAAGAACCTTAGTCTAAGGGTCTAGATTTTCAGAAATCTTTAGACTATGGTCCAATTAAGGTTCCTATGGGCCAATAGCATCAATCCATGTGTAGGGAAGAGATAAATCCAAATTTGTAAAAAGAAGATACCCAAAAATGAGTAAATGCTCACATAAGGTGAAGAGTTGAAAATGTACAAGGTTTATTAGTAAAAAATTATGAGCAATATTAAAAATATGAGATATTTTGGGTATCCAAAAATGAGTAAATGCTCACATAAGATGAAGAGTTGAAAATGTACAAGGTTTATTAGTAAAAAACTATGAGCAATATTAAAATGATGCCATTATGACACATATGTAAGGAAAGGGAATTCTTTAAAGGAGGTGCATATTTCACATAAGATGAAGAGTTGAAAATGTACAAGGTTTATTAGTAAAAAAACTATGAGCAATATTAAAATGATTCCATTATGACACATATGTAAGGAAGGGGAGTTCTTTAAAGGAGGTGCATATTTCACATGCTTGAATGAGTTTTAAACTCATAAAAATTGAGATATTTCATCTCTCCTCTCTCCTCATTCAAGTCTAGTTCCAAAAAGTTAGCTTAACTGACCTAAAAATGGTCAAATATTGACCAAACTGATTTAGAAAATTCTAGAATCAGTTTGTTTGGTTAGGAGCTCAATTTTTCCTATAAATAGAAGCCTCCCCCTTGTTGAAAAATAGTTAGTGTTTATGCATCGTTACTCTACTCCACCTAAGCCAAGAACTATGAATTCATTTAATAATTCACTAGTTTTTGGAGCTTCCCTCTTTCTTCAATCCCCATTAGTGGCTCCATCAACATACTTAACCAATTGATTGGTTGGGGGCCTCTACCGTGAACAAAGAATTAAGCAAGTTGTAAGGTAATTAGTGAATATTGATCTTTCTATAATTTCTCAATGTTTCTCTCTTCTCAACCCCTCTCAAGCTTGAGACGTTTAATTGGTATGGTTTTTTTTTTAAATGCTATTGAAGTTTGAATAGTAGTGAAGAGTTACATAATTTAATAAATGCTATTGAAGTTAATTTTCATTTATGTTTAAATTCTAATGATTCTTATGTAAATTCTCTCTCTCACTCAAGAAATGGTCATACTCATGACCCATTCTCAATCCAAATCAAGCTTTTCATAAAGCTTTTCCTTAACCCAAGATTAAGCTATGCTTGAGGCCAAATTAATAGCTTTTTCTTATGCTTTTAGTTTATGTATATTGATGATTCAATCCATTATGGATTAAGGATCCAATTAGAGAATCATTTTAATTATTTCCTTAATGATAAGCTTTATCCCTTAGAAAAATTGAGATTTATCAGTCATAGCAGCGGAGCTATGGCAAAATTTTTATAAAAATTATGCATAAAAAATTTTCATTCAAACCATAAAAAGAGGACTTCCTACCATATTCTAGGAATCATCATCCTAGATTAATTGAAAGAATTTCATTATAATCATGGAGAAATTGAATTTTAATATTATGCATAAAGGATAAATTTTTATATCAAAAGTGTTACTTTTATCATTTTTACTTTCATGCATAGAAGTATGCATAAAGGATAAATTTTTATATCAAAAGTGTTATTTTTACCATTTTTATTTTCATGCATAGAAGTATGCATAATGGATAAATTTTTATATCAAAAGTGTTACTTTTATCATTTTTAATTTTCATGCATAGAAGTATGCATAAAGGAAAAATTTTTATATCAAAAGTGTTACTTTTATCATATTGGATTTCATGCATATAGGTATGCATAAAAGATATTCTTTTATACTAAAAGTATGATTTTCCTCATAATTGGATTTTATGCTTAACTTAGATGCATAAGAGAAATTCTTTTATTCTAAAAGTATAATTTCCTACCAAATTGAAATCATGCATAAGAAGATGCATAAAAGATTGATTTTAATTTCGAAAGTGTTAGTCTCCTTAAATGGAATTTATGTATAAATAAATGTGTAGAGAAATCTTATATCAAATAAAAGAATTCTCTTTAAAAAAAGAAAAAAGAAAAAAAAGAAATGAAATGTGATAAGATGTGATAAGAGGTGTATGAGATGTGATAAGAATTGATAAGATGCGTATGGAAAGTGATAGGATGTGATAAGAGGTGATAAGATGCTTATGAAATAAGTTAGGATGTGATAAGATGAATTAAGATGTGTATGGGGGGATGAGGTAAGAAGTGTATGTGATAGGATAAGATGTATATGGGTTGTGATAGGGCGAGAATGGATGTGATGTAAAAGATTAGATGTGAAGGTATATGGGGTTGTATAAATGAGGATGTGAAAATGGAGGTAAGCATGTAGATGTGGATGCATGTATGTGAATGTGAATGTAGATGTGAATGTGGAATGTGGATGTATAGATGTGGATGTATGGGAATGTGGATGTGGATGTATGTGAATGTGAATGTAGATGTGGATGTATAGATGTGAATGTGGAATGTGGATGTGGATGTATGTATGTATGTGGATGTAGATGTGGATGTATGGATGTGTATGTATGAATGTGGATATGGGATGTGGATGTATAAATGAGGATGTGAAAATGGAGGTAAGCATGTAGATGTGGATGCATGTATGTGAATGTGAATGTAGATGTGAATGTGGAATGTGGATGTATAAATGAGGATGTGAAAATGGAGGTAAGCATGTAGATGTGGATGCGTGGATGTGAATGTGGATGTGGATGTGGATGTGGATATGGATGTGTATGTATGAATGTGGATATGGGATGTGGATGTATAAATGAGGATGTGAAAATGGAGGTAAGCATGTAGATGTGGATGCATGTATGTGAATGTGAATGTAGATGTGAATGTGGAATGTGGATGTATAGATGTGGATGTATGGGAATGTGGATGTGGATGTATGTGAATGTGAATGTAGATGTGGATGTATAGATGTGAATGTGGAATGTGGATGTGGATGTATGTATGTATGTGGATGTAGATGTGGATGTATGGATGTGTATGTATGAATGTGGATATGGGATGTGGATGTATAAATGAGGATGTGAAAATGGAGGTAAGCATGTAGATGTGGATGCGTGGATGTGAATGTGGATGTGGATGTGGATGTGGATATGGATGTGTATGTATGAATGTGGATATGGGATGTGGATGTATAAATGAGGATGTGAAAATGGAGATAAGCATGTAGATGTGGATGTATGGATGTGAATGTGGATGTGGATGTGGATGTATGGATGTGGATATGGATGTGAATATATGATATGTGATGTGAAGGAATCTGAAGTGAAGAGATGGAAAAGGAGGTGATTGGATGAGTACACATATACATGGAATGTGGAATAAGTAATGTGGATTAATGAGGGATAATGTGGAAAAATGAGAGTTAATATAGAAACTGTATTTGTAAACTGTTTGTAAATGCTGTTTGTAAATGGCTGTTTTATGTCAAGAATGCTGGGGAAGCATTTTGACCGTCTTGTGATTAAGGTCGTGGAGACCTAACTGATAAAGTTGCAACTGCTGACGGAGAGTCAATGGAGGACGTCTCGCGTAGCAAGGTCGACCGAGGTCTTGACCAGCCTCGGTTCGATTAAAATGGTGAGCTTCCGGTACGGTGGATGAGGGACCAAGGAAGCGGCCTATGAGTGAAGCGCTAGGTCACCTGCGAAGGATCCTAGAGGGTGCTGACCATACGGTGCTCGGGCTCTGGGTCGCCTAGGATACCCACGCGTGCGTCGAGGAAGATATTGGAACAAGGAGTAAGAGTTGTTTTGTGAAACCGGGCATGGATCTGGTTGACTGACCTTGCTGGTCCTCAACGGATGAGTCCATGGCTCTTTTATATGGATCTGTTGGTTGATCTTGCTGATCTTCAACGAGAGTCCATCTTGATAAGTGATTATATTGCCGAGTATTATGGGCTAGGAACTATGGAAACGGCCTCTGTGTGGACAGGTGGTGAGCGTTCTAGTTGCCAATGATGCCATAGATACTCTGATGAAGGAATGATGGGAAATTATGAATCAACCGGATAAATTGGAAGATTGTGATCAGTGGTAATATGGTTTCATTAAAGGATTATTTTAAAGTTAGCTGATGCTAAGAAAAAGGCAATTTCATATTGGGTGTGTAAGTGGTGTGGCTAGTTTTATGTTTGCATGAACTTCCGGCTAGGGGGCCTTGGAACTCTTTTCCTTGGTACCCGGGACAAAACCTAACCAAATTCCAAATTGGATCCCATCACTACAGTGGTTGGGCGGTTGGCTAACCCATGGGATCGGATGGGGTTAGGCTGGACTGATGGATCCGTAAACCGAGACTCAATTTCTGTTATTACGATAGATGAAGTAAGTCCCGGATAGTAATTGTTCTATGGATAGGAATCAACGGCTGTGCCTCTTGATGGGGAAAAAAGCGTTGATCCCAATGATCCAAGTGCAAGTTTCTTCCTTGATCCGACCGAGTATCTTTATAGGTGCAGTTGGATCAGCGTGATCAGTAATGATCTTGACTACGTTAGAGTAAAAAAATTATCCTGGTGGAATCGCCCGTGCTTTCCGGGTAAGGGAAGTTTTTCCGGGTTCGGTTTTGGAAAAACCGACGGATTAGTCTCTTGTCCGGATATTCGTGGGTGAGGCCCCGAGTGTGAGACCCCTACCCGCGCATGATGTGTTACTTCCGCTGCCAGTATCCTGAATCCGTTGCTCAGTGGAAACAGGGATCTCACAGTGATACCAACTGTGAGATCCCTGTTTCCACTGAGCAACGGATTCAGGATACTGGCAGCGGAAGTAACACATCATGCGCGGGTAGGGGTCTCACACTCGGGGCCTCACCCACGAATATCCGGACAAGAGACTAATCCGTCGGTTTTTCCAAAACCGAACCCGGAAAAACTTCCCTTACCCGGAAAGCACGGGCGATTCCACCAGGATAATTTTTTTACTCTAACGTAGTCAAGATCATTACTGATCACGCTGATCCAACTGCACCTATAAAGATACTCGGTCGGATCAAGGAAGAAACTTGCACTTGGATCATTGGGATCAACGCTTTTTTCCCCATCAAGAGGCACAGCCGTTGATTCCTATCCATAGAACAATTACTATCCGGGACTTACTTCATCTATCGTAATAACAGAAATTGAGTCTCGGTTTACGGATCCATCAGTCCAGCCTAACCCCATCCGATCCCATGGGTTAGCCAACCGCCCAACCACCGTAGTGATGGGATCCAATTTGGAATTTGGTTAGGTTTTGTCCCGGGTACCAAGGAAAAGAGTTCCAAGGCCCCCTAGCCGGAAGTTCATGCAAACATAAAACTAGCCACACCACTTACACACCCAATATGAAATTGCCTTTTTCTTAGCATCAGCTAACTTTAAAATAATCCTTTAATGAAACCATATTACCACTGATCACAATCTTCCAATTTATCCGGTTGATTCATAATTTCCCATCATTCCTTCATCAGAGTATCTATGGCATCATTGGCAACTAGAACGCTCACCACCTGTCCACACAGAGGCCGTTTCCATAGTTCCTAGCCCATAATACTCGGCAATATAATCACTTATCAAGATGGACTCTCGTTGAAGATCAGCAAGATCAACCAACAGATCCATATAAAAGAGCCATGGACTCATCCGTTGAGGACCAGCAAGGTCAGTCAACCAGATCCATGCCCGGTTTCACAAAACAACTCTTACTCCTTGTTCCAATATCTTCCTCGACGCACGCGTGGGTATCCTAGGCGACCCAGAGCCCGAGCACCGTATGGTCAGCACCCTCTAGGATCCTTCGCAGGTGACCTAGCGCTTCACTCATAGGCCGCTTCCTTGGTCCCTCATCCACCGTACCGGAAGCTCACCATTTTAATCGAACCGAGGCTGGTCAAGACCTCGGTCGACCTTGCTACGCGAGACGTCCTCCATTGACTCTCCGTCAGCAGTTGCAACTTTATCAGTTAGGTCTCCACGACCTTAATCACAAGACGGTCAAAATGCTTCCCCAGCATTCTTGACATAAAACAGCCATTTACAAACAGCATTTACAAACAGTTTACAAATACAGTTTCTATATTAACTCTCATTTTTCCACATTATCCCTCATTAATCCACATTACTTATTCCACATTCCATGTATATGTGTACTCATCCAATCACCTCCTTTTCCATCTCTTCACTTCAGATTCCTTCACATCACATATCATATATTCACATCCATATCCACATCCATACATCCACATCCACATCCACATTCACATCCATACATCCACATCTACATGCTTATCTCCATTTTCACATCCTCATTTATACATCCACATCCCATATCCACATTCATACATACACATCCATATCCACATCCACATCCACATCCACATTCACATCCACGCATCCACATCTACATGCTTACCTCCATTTTCACATCCTCATTTATACATCCACATCCCATATCCACATTCATACATACACATCCATACATCCACATCTACATCCACATACATACATACATCCACATCCACATTCCACATTCACATCTATACATCCACATCTACATTCACATTCACATACATCCACATCCACATTCCCATACATCCACATCTATACATCCACATTCCACATTCACATCTACATTCACATTCACATACATGCATCCACATCTACATGCTTACCTCCATTTTCACATCCTCATTTATACATCCACATCCCATATCCACATTCATACATACACATCCATATCCACATCCACATCCACATCCACATTCACATCCACGCATCCACATCTACATGCTTACCTCCATTTTCACATCCTCATTTATACATCCACATTCCACATTCACATCTACATTCACATTCACATACATGCATCCACATCTACATGCTTACCTCCATTTTCACATCCTCATTTATACATCCACATCCCATATCCACATTCATACATACACATCCATACATCCACATCTACATCCACATACATACATACATCCACATCCACATTCCACATTCACATCTATACATCCACATCTACATTCACATTCACATACATCCACATCCACATTCCCATACATCCACATCTATACATCCACATTCCACATTCACATCTACATTCACATTCACATACATGCATCCACATCTACATGCTTACCTCCATTTTCACATCCTCATTTATACAACCCCATATACCTTCACATCTAATCTTTTACATCACATCCATTCTCGCCCTATCACAACCCATATACATCTTATCCTATCACATACACTTCTTACCTCATCCCCCCATACACATCTTAATTCATCTTATCACATCCTAACTTATTTCATAAGCATCTTATCACCTCTTATCACATCCTATCACTTTCCATACGCATCTTATCAATTCTTATCACATCTCATACACCTCTTATCACATCTTATCACATTTCATATCTTTTTTTTCTTTTTTCTTTTTTTAAAGAGAATTCTTTTATTTGATATAAGATTTCTCTACACATTTATTTATACATAAATTCCATTTAAGGAGACTAACACTTTCGAAATTAAAATCAATCTTTTATGCATCTTCTTATGCATGATTTCAATTTGGTAGGAAATTATACTTTAGAATAAAAGAATTTCTCTTATGCATCTAAGTTAAGCATAAAATCCAATTATGAGGAAAATCATACTTTTAGTATAAAAGAATATCTTTTATGCATACCTATATGCATGAAATCCAATATGATAAAAGTAACACTTTTGATATAAAAATTTTTCCTTTATGCATACTTCTATGCATGAAAATTAAAAATGATAAAAGTAACACTTTTGATATAAAAATTTATCCATTATGCATACTTCTATGCATGAAAATAAAAATGGTAAAAATAACACTTTTGATATAAAAATTTATCCTTTATGCATACTTCTATGCATGAAAGTAAAAATGATAAAAGTAACACTTTTGATATAAAAATTTATCCTTTATGCATAATATTAAAATTTAATTTCTCCATGATTATAATGAAATTCTTTCAATTAATCTAGGATGATGATTCCTAGAATATGGTAGGAAGTCCTCTTTTTATGGTTTGAATGAAAATTTTTTATGCATAATTTTTATAAAAATTTTGCCATAGCTCCGCTGCTATGACTGATAAATCTCAATTTTTCTAAGGGATAAAGCTTATCATTAAGGAAATAATTAAAATGATTCTCTAATTGGATCCTTAATCCATAATGGATTGAATCATCAATATACATAAACTAAAAGCATAAGAAAAAGCTATTAATTTGGCCTCAAGCATAGCTTAATCTTGGGTTAAGGAAAAGCTTTATGAAAAGCTTGATTTGGATTGAGAATGGGTCATGAGTATGACCATTTCTTGAGTGAGAGAGAGAATTACATAAGAATCATTAGAATTTAAACATAAATGAAAATTAACTTCAATAGCATTTATTAAATTATGTAACTCTTCACTACTATTCAAACTTCAATAGCATTTAAAAAAAAAACCATACCAATTAAACTTCTCAAGCTTGAGAGGGGTTGAGAAGAGAGAAACATTGAGAAATTATAGAAAGATCAATATTCACTAATTACCTTACAACTTGCTTAATTCTTTGTTCACGGTAGAGGCCCCCAACCAATCAATTGGTTAAGTATGTTGATGGAGCCACTAATGGGGATTGAAGAAAGAGGGAAGCTCCAAAAACTAGTGAATTATTAAATGAATTCATAGTTCTTGGCTTAGGTGGAGTAGAGTAACGATGCATAAACACTAACTATTTTTCAACAAGGGGGAGGCTTCTATTTCTAGGAAAAATTGAGCTCCTAACCAAACAAACTGATTCTAGAATTTTCTAAATCAGTTTGGTCAATATTTGACCATTTTTAGGTCAGTTAAGCTAACTTTTTGGAACTAGACTTGAATGAGGAGAGAGGAGAGATGAAATATCTCAATTTTTATGAGTTTAAAACTCATTCAAGCATGTGAAATATGCACCTCCTTTAAAGAACTCCCCTTCCTTACATATGTGTCATAATGGAATCATTTTAATATTGCTCATAGTTTTTTTACTAATAAACCTTGTACATTTTCAACTCTTCATCTTATGTGAAATATGCACCTCCTTTAAAGAATTCCCTTTCCTTACATATGTGTCATAATGGCATCATTTTAATATTGCTCATAGTTTTTTACTAATAAACCTTGTACATTTTCAACTCTTCATCTTATGTGAGCATTTACTCATTTTTGGATACCCAAAATATCTCATATTTTTAATATTGCTCATAATTTTTTACTAATAAACCTTGTACATTTTCAACTCTTCACCTTATGTGAGCATTTACTCATTTTTGGGTATCTTCTTTTTACAAATTTGGATTTATCTCTTCCCTACACATGGATTGATGCTATTGGCCCATAGGAACCTTAATTGGACCATAGTCTAAAGATTTCTGAAAATCTAGACCCTTAGACTAAGGTTCTTTATACCTATTTCCAATTAATTCCAATTGCACATTGGAAAATTCTTTTTGAATTTCTGTTTCAGGGGAACTCATCTGAATTATAAGAGATATTTTTCTATCCAAAAATATTCAAATCTGAATATTCTCTCTCTAGAATAATTTTTCTCTCTCTAGGCTAAAATAGTTAGCAACAGGGTCTTTATATTTCTGAAGAGAGTTGATTACAGGGGAAGATACTAGACATCAAAAAGGGGTTGGGGGAGGAATCTTACAATTCGCATCTACATGCATACATCTACATCCCTATGCATACATCCACATCCACATTCACATTCACCTCCATACATCTACATCTACATGCATATATCCACTCCACATTCACATCCACATCTATACATCTACATCTACATGCATACATCCACCTCTACATCCACATCTACGTCTATACACCTACATCTACATGCATACATCCACATCTCCATTCACATCTACATCTATACATCTACATCTACGTATACATCCACATCTCCATTCCCATCTACATCTATACATCTACATCTACATGTATACATCCATATCTCTATTCACATCTACATCTATACATCTACATCTACATATATACATCCACATCTCCATTCTCATCTACATCTATACATCTACATCTTCATGCATCCACCCACCTCCACATCCACATCTACATCTATACATCTACATCTACATGTATACATTCACATCTCTATTCACATCTACATCTATACATCTACATCTACATGTATACATCCACATCTCCATTCTCACCTACACCTATACATCTACATCTACATGCATCCACCCACCTCCACATCTACATCTACATCTATACATCTATACATCTACATCTACATCTACATCTATACATCTACATCTACATGCATACATCCACCTCCACATTCACACTCACATCCATACCTCTACATCTACATGCAAACATCCATATCTCCATGCATAATAATATTCTTTTAATTAATCTAGGATGATAGTTCCTAGGATATGGTAGGAAGTCCTCTTTTTATGCTTTGAATGAATTTATTTTATGCGTGATTTCTATAAAAATTTTGCCATAGCTCCGCTACTATGACTGATAAATCTCAATTTTTTTTCTAAGGGATAAAGCTCATTATTAAAGAAATAATTAGAATGGTCTCTAATTGGATCATCAATCCATAATGGTCTCTAATTGGATCATTAAGAAAACAATTAGAATGGTCTCTAATTGGGTCATTAAGAAAACAATTAGAATGGTCTCTAATTGGGTCATCAATCCATAATGGATTGAATCATCAATGTGCATAAACTAAAAGCATAGCAAAAGCCATTAATTTGGCCTCAAGCATAGCTTAATCTTGGATTAAGGAAAATCTTTATGAAAAGCTTCATTTGGATTGAGAATGGGTCATGAGTATGACCATTTCTTGAGTGAGAGAGAGAAATTATAAAAACCATTAGAATTTAAATATAAGTGGAAATTAACTTCTATAGCATTTATTAAATTATGTAACTCTTCACTACTATTCACCAATTTACTTCAATAGCATTTAAAAAAAACCATACCAATTAAACTTCTCAAGCTTGAGAGGGGTTGAGAAGAGAGAATCATTGAGAAATCATAGAAAAGATCAAAATTCAATATACTTACCTTATGATTTGCTTGATTCTTTATTCACGGTAGAGGCCCCCAACCAATCAATTGGTTTAGTGTGTTGATGGAGCCACCAATGGGGATTGAAGAAAGAGAGAAGTATCAAAAACTAGTGAATTATTAAAGAATTCACAGTTCTTGGCTTAGGTAGAGTAGAGTAACAATGCCTAAGACACTCTATATTTTGGCTTAGGTGGAGTAGAGTAATAAAGCATAAGACACTCTATATTTTGGCTTAGGTGGAGTAGAGTAACAAAGCATAAGACACTATATATTTTGTCTTAGGAGGAGTAGAGTAACAAAGCATAAGACACTATCTAATTTGGCTTAGGTGGAGTAGAGTAACAAAGCATAAGACTCTATCTAATTTGGCTTAGATGGAGTAGAGTAACAAGCATAAGAGACTATATATTTTGGCTTAGGTGGAGTAGAGTAACAAAGCATAAGAGACTATATATTTTGGCTTAGGAGGAGTAGAGTAACAAAGCATAAGACACTATCTAATTTGGCTTAGGTGGAGTAGAGTAACAAAGCATAAGACTCTATCTAATTTGGCTTAGGTAGAGTAGAGTAACAAGCATAAGAGACTATATATTTTGGCTTAGGTGGAGTAGAGTAACAAAGCATAAGAGACTATATTTTTTTCAACAAGGGGAGGCTTCTATTTATAGGAAAATTTGAGCTCCTAACCAAACAAACTGATTCTAGAATTTTCCAAGTCAGTTTGGTCACTTTTTGACCATTTTTAGGTCACTTAAGCTAACTTTTTGGAACTAGACTTGAATTAGGAGAGAGGAGAGATAAAATATCTCAATTTTTATGAGTTTTAAACTCATTCAAGCATGTGAAATATGCACCTCCTTTAAAGAACTCCCCTTCCTTACATATGTGTCATAATGGAATCATTTTAATATTGCTCATAGTTTTTTATTAATAAACCTTGTACATTTTCAACTCTTCATCTTATGTGAAATATGCACCTCCTTTAAAAAAACTCCCCTTCCTTACATATGTGTCATAATGGAATCATTTTAATATTGCTCATAGTTTTTTACTAATAAACCTTGTACATTTTCAACTCTTCATCTTATGTGAGCATTTAAGGGACTCCCCTTCCTTACATATGTGTCATAATAAAATCATTATTCCCAAAATATCTCATATTTTTAATATTGCTCATAGTTTTTTTTACTAATAAACCTTGTACATTTTCAACTCTTCATCTTATGTGAAATATGCACCTCCTTTAAAGAACTTCCCTTCCTTACATATGTGTTTATTTACTAATAAACCTTGTACATTTTCAACTCTTCATCTTATGTGAAATATGCACCTCCTTTAAAGAACTACCCTTCCTTACATATGTGTTTATTTACTAATAAACCTTGTACATTTTCAACTCTTCATCTTATGTGAACATTTACTCAATTTTGGGTATCTTCTTTTACAATTTGGATTTATCTCCTCCCTACACATGGATTGATGCTATTGGCCCATAGGAACCTTAATTGGACCATAATCAAAAAAATTTCTGAAAATCTAAACCCTTTAGACTAAGGTTCTTTATACCTATTTCCAATTAACTCCAATTGCACATTGGAAAATTCTTTTTGAATTTCTGTTTCAGGGGAACTTATTTTAATAAGATGAGTTATTTTTTTATCCAAAAATATTCATAATCTGAATATTCTCTCTCTAGAATAATTTTCTCTCTCTAGGCCAAAACAATTAGAAACAAGGTCTTTATATTTCTGAAGAGGGATTGATTACAGGGAAAGATACTAGACATCAAAAAGGGGTTGGGGAAGGAATCTTACAATTTTGAACAACAATAAAAACTCAAAGCTGTAGGTATTCAATTAATAACCATGTATTGTGTCAAGTTTGTCGCACCCCATGCCTTTTCATAGCTAGTGTAGAACTCTGTCAGCCTCAAATTTCTCAACATCCCCATCTTCAAACCTTGCTTTTTGCACAACAAAGGTGCTAGGCGATCAAGTGCCAACCACGCTTTGGCCTTTGCCACCCTTGCTTGTCCTGAAGAGCCTCGATCAGGTACAGCTGCATGAAGCTTCCTCCACACCTCAAAATCTGTACCCAGAGGACCTCTCTGGGTATGATTAGATAAGAACTTTCTGGCTTTTGCACCTCCAAAACATGGTTTTCTAGGAACATTTCCTGTCTTCCCTGATCTTCTCAAGTCCTTCTCAATCTTCACTTGACCACAATGTAAACCTGCATCTGAAAGCACTTGTTCTATTTTTTTAATAGTTCTTTCACTCTCTAATGTTGGTTTCATATTCCATGAAAATTCGATGTACATGTAGACTAGTTTCTCAATTATTCTAACCAACGCATGCAAAACACAAATATGAACTCTGATCAAAGGGATAGCAAGAATTGGATCCCAATTAGGATCCATTCCTGGAGCATCATGATTTGGGGCTTCACGCCTATTACTGATTGCATTTAGGCATTTCCATTCTCTCTCTTTTCCTCCTTTGGAGACACCTCATTTGGTCATGCAGTACAGGCAAGGATACTTGGCCATTGCTCCTTGGGAAATACCAAACATGCATTTCAAGGTTTTAAGATCTGCACAGCCAGGTGCCATTCAACCTCATATTCATCATATCCTTCTGCATAAAGCTTTTCGCCATTCAACTGCTCTGCTGGGATAGTGGAAGGAAGCTCAGTCTGGTTAAAGTACCACTTTAGAATTTCATGGGTCTTTGTTGGAACCTGTTAACAAGAGGCCAGTTAAATTGTCTACAACATCTAATGGATAGCAACATAGTATACTTTTTTTAAAAATGGATAGCACGTCACCTCAAATGCAGCCAGCCACCAAATCTCATTTTCGGATTGTACACTAAAGTGCCTCTCATCAGCATTACTGATACTTGCATCCAAAGCTCTATTCATTAAAGTCAAGCTAACTCTTTTTAGCTTCTGTCCTTTGATCACCTCACTCTCATCAAGTTTTAAAACAAATTTCAGCCTTCCATTGCACTCATGTACACTGATGTCATAAAATTTCACCATAGCCATTTGTAATTTCAGCCTTTCATTGCACTCATGTACACTGATGTCATAGCCATTTGTAATTTCCGAACATCCATAATGAAATTGTTGAACTCTGTAAGCTCTATGATTTTCTGTTCCCCGCTCTTTTTAGTCAACTGTCAATGTACTAGACATGTGACAAGGCTCTCCAACAAGTTCGACCATTCCCAAGTTGAGAATATTTCGAGCTTTGTTCACGTGAAATGGTTTTGGAATGGGAACTACTGTCTTTTTTCCAAGCTTAGAATTGAAACCTTCTTTAACTTTATTAAACAACATCTTGTAAGACTGTGCTTATGCCAGCCATGTCACATATACCTTGTGCATCTGTAGGAGTGAACGCTTCACTCACCTTCTGCAAGGATTGCTTTGCTATATCTTGTGAGATCCCTGTCCCCACCATGCAACAGATTCGGATGCTAGCAGCAGAAGTAGCACATCTTGCGCGGCCAGGGATCTGACACTCGGGGCCTCGCCCACGGATATCCGGACAAGAGACTAATCCGTCGGTTGTTCCAAAACCGAACCCGGAAAAACTTCCTTTACTCGGAAAGCACAGGCGATTCCACTAGGATAACTTTTTACTCTAACGTAGTCAAGACCATTTCTGATCAAGCTGATCCGACTGCATCTATAAAGATACTCGGTCAGATCAAGGAAGAAACTTGCACTTGGATCATTGGGATCAACGCTTTTTTCCCCATTCAAGAGGCACAGCCGTTGATTCCTATCCATAGAACAATTACTATCCGGGATTTACTTTATCTATCGTAATAACAAAAATTGAGTCTCGATTTACGGATCCATCAGTCCAGCCTAACCCCATCCAGTCCCATGGGTTAGCCAACCGCCCAACCACTGTAGTGATGGGATCCATTTTAGATTTTGATTTTTGTCCCAGGTACCAGGGAAAAGAGTTCCCAGGCCCCCTAGCCGGAAGTTCATGCAAAAATAAAACTAGTTACACCACTTACACACCCAATATGAAATTGCCTTTTTCACAGATTCAACCAGTTTTAAAACAATCCTTTAATGAACCATAGTATCACTGATCACAATCTTCCAATTTATCCGGTTGATTCTTAACCTCCCATCATTCCTTCATCAGAGTATCTATGGCATCATTGGCAACCAGAACACTCACCACCTGTCCACTCAGGGGCCTTTTCAATAGTTCCTAGCCCATAATACTCGGCAATATAATCACTTATCAAGATGGACTCTTCGTTGAAGATCAGCAAGATCAACCAACAGATCCATATAAAGAGCCATGGACTCATCCATTGAAGACCAGCAAGGTCAATCAACCAGATCCATGCCCAGTTTCAGAAAACAACTCTTACTCCTTGTTCCAATATCTTCCTCGACGCACGTGTGGGTATCCTAGGCAACCCAGAGCCCGAACACCATATGGTCAGCACCCTCTAGGATCCTTCGCAGGTAACCTAGCGCTTCACTCATAGGCCGCTTCCTTGGTCCCTCATCCACCGTACCGAAAGCTCACCATTTCAATCGAACCGAGGCTGGTCAAGACCTCGGCCGATTTTGCTCTGCGAGACGTCCTCCATTGACTCTCCGTCACACACAGCAGTTGCAACTTTATCAGTTAGGTCTCCACGACCTTAATCACAAGACGGTCAAAATGCTTCTCTAGCATTCTTGACATAAAACAGTCATTTACAAATAGTTTACAAATACAATTTCTATATTAACTCTCATTTTTCCACATTATCCCTCATCAATCCACTTTACTTATTCCACATTCCATTTATATGTGTACTCATCCAATCACATCATTTTCCATCTCGTCACTTCAGATTCCTTCACATCACATATCATATATTCACATCCATACATGTATCCACATCCACATCCACATTCACACATCCATACATCTACATTCATGCATCCACATCTACATGCATATTCACATCCATACATCCACATCTATATACATACATTCACATCTACATGCATACATCCACATCCACATTCATACATCCACATCTACATGCACATTCATGCATCCTCATCCATACATCCACATCTACATGCACATTCACATCCATACATCCACATCTATATGCATACATCCATAGCTACATGCATACATCCATACATACACATCCACATACACATTCACATCCATACATCCACATTCATGCATCCACATCTACATGCATACATGCATACATATACATCCACATTCACATCCATACATCCACATCCACATTCATACATCCATATCTGCATGCATACATCCATACATACACATCCACATTCACATCCATTCTCACCCTATTACAACCCATATACATCTTATCCCATCACATACACTTCTTACCTCATCCCATACACATCTTATCACATCTCATACACCTCTTATCACTTCCTATCTCATCTCATACACATCTTTTTATGCATAAATTCCATTTAAGGAGACTAACACTCTCGGATTAAAAATTCATCTTTTATGCATCTTCCTATGCATAAATTCATTTTAAATGAGAATGACACTTTTGCATTAAAATCAATCTTTTATGCATCTTCCTATGCATAAATTAAATTAAGTAGGAATTACTCTTTTAGAATAAAAGAATTTCTCTTATGCATCTAACATATGCATAAAATCCATTTGATGAAAATCACACTTTTAGTATAAAAATTTTCTTTTATGCATACCTCTATGCGGCGTGAAACTCAATTATGATAAAAGTAACACTTTTATAATAAAATAATCAACTTTTATGCATACCTCTATGCATGAAATTCAAATATGATAAAAGCAACACTTTTATAATAAAATAATCAACCTTTATGCATACCTCTATGCATGAAATTCAAATATGATAAAAGTAACACTTTTATAATAAAATAATCAACCTTTATGCATACCTCTATGCATGAAATTCAAATATGATAAAAGCAACACTTTTATAATAAAATAATCAACTTTTATGCATACCTCTATGCATGAAATTCAATTAGGATAAAAGTAACACTTTTATAATAAAATAATCAACCTTTATGTATACCTCTATGCATGAAATTCAAATATGATAAAAGTAACACTTTTATAATAAAATAATCAACCTTTATGCATACCTCTATGCATGAAATTCAATATGATAAAAGTAACATTTTTTTAATAAAATAATCAACTTTTATGCATACCTCTATGCATGAAATTCAATATGATAAAAGTAACACTTTTATAATAAAATAATCAACTTTTATGCATACCTTTATGCACGAAATCCAAATATGATAAAAGTAACACTTTAATAATAAAATAATCAATTTTTATGCATACCTCTATGCATGAAATCCAAATATGATAAAAGTAACACTTTTACATTAAAATAATAATTCATCCTTTATGCATGTACTCAAAATGCATCTTTTATGCATGAAAATGATACTTTAGAATATAGAAACCCTAAGGATTATTCTTTTAGAAAGATGAATTTTATTTCACTAATTTCTAAATAATTTCGCCATAACCTCCTTTGTATGGCTGACCATTTTTTAAATTTTTAACTAATTAAAATGCACCAAAAGTATTGAAATTATCCTAAAGTAAACATTTGTGTCATTAGATTGAAACAACATTATAAATACTTGACATTAATCAATTAACCATTCACCTAGGATAGAGAAAGGTTGGTTTTTCTTAGAGAAGAGAGGGGAATGCCTTTTGTAATGAGGCCTAACATTATAGAGAAGACATAAAGCATAAAAATCATTTGAAACCATAAACATCCATAAAATAAGTGCAAGAAAAGAAGAATCACCAACTTACTAATGACTTTGATAGCTTTCCTTTGGCTTGATGGTTTGAGGGTTCAACTCTTGTTTTGAACAAGAGTGGCCACCAATCTTTGGAAGAGGGAAATGTCAAAAACTAATGAATTATTAATAAATTCATAGTTCTTGGCTTGGGTGGAGTAGAGTAACAATGCATTAAACATTGTTGAGTTTCAACAAAGGGGAAGGCCTCTATTTATAGGAAAAAGTGAGCTCCTAACCAAACAAACTGATTCTAGAATTTTCCAATTCAGTTTGGTCAATTTTTAAAATAGGTGGGCCTCCTGAGAAAGTATTCTGGGGGAAGGGTCTTCCTTCACTTTGGAATCTTCCTGCATCCTGATTCTGAATCGGCCCTTGCTGCCTCTTTAGGGGTGGAAAGTTTGAAGTACTTCCCTGGGCTTGGAATCTTTTAAAGCTAGAGGGTGCAAGCTTTGGTGGGACCTTTATTACAAAGGCTTTGGCAAAATCCTTTGCCATTTTTACTGCTTCAGCCATGGGACACTAGCTTGGCATTTTTGACCAGTGTGTCCAAGGGTTCGTTCATTCCCCGAATGAACCTGGCCACCATGAGCTGTTCTTTATCTAGAGGTGGTGAGTATTTGAGTAGAAGAGCAAAGGCCTGGTGATATTCTTCAATGGTTTTGTTCTCCTGCTTTAGCTCTAAAAATTCATTCATTTTGGTTTCCAAAAATCCAGGGGGACAAAATCTCTTTCTCAAATAGGTTTTTAGGTCGTTCCAGGATTGAGTATTTCTGTTTAGACGGTTGGTGTCACAGTGGTTCCTCCATGCTACCCTGGCTGTTTCCACTATTTTCAACTGGCCAAGAGCCATTTTGCTTAGCTCATTATAACCTGTGACGTCAAAATACTCTTCCATGGCTTCCACCCATTTCTCCACAGTCTCACCCAGGTTCTCCCCTTCTCCTTTGAAGGGTCCTGGCTGAGTCCTATGAAGAGCCTTGCGAACGTCAGGGTCAAGTTCGTCATCTTCAGAGAGGGTCTGGCTACTGACGGCTACGGTTTCCTCGTCTCATGATTCTGTCAAAAATTTATATATTAGAGAGAGAATAGTTATAAGATCAGAAGGTTCTTATTTCTGAATACCTCAAAAGCTGGGGAGAAATCTTACATTCTACCCCACTTAAAAAAGTGCGAGATGTCCTCATCTCGCAAGGTAGAGGACAACTCTTTTTCTTAAGATCCAATTTATTCTGGGGTTCCTTATATTCTGGTCAACCCAACAGATTACGGGGATAATTATCCCTTAAATAGAACTCATCATTAAATAACAATTTATTCAAATCATATCATTCATATCTTTAACACGATAATGGTCCATTAGACCGAAAAATTTCTTTATGAACATTCCTCCACAGAAATTTTAGACAAGTACGTTCTCAATTTGTCATCCCTTAACTTGATCTACCGTGTCAAGTGTTAACAGTAGCAATTTGACAGCACAATCCACTAATCTCATAGTGATTTGCTGAAATCATTATCATCATTCTAGTTATGAATATCATCACAGGGACTCGTCCCAATCATCCACATTGTGGTTTCGCTCAGGTTATTATATTTCAACTAAATTTCAGAAATCATCATTTGTCAATCAGAATCCAAATCAATTCATCAATTCTCAAACAAAATTAAAAATCATATCAACCACATTCGAAATCATCATTTGGATAGCATTATCGCTTATAATTTCAAGTCTTAGATTTACTCGTATATACTGCTGGTAAAGAGCTACAGTTATACCCTCGGTATATACGGTTAGTCATGATGGAATTATAGGGTAAATACCATCATGTCTAAGCCTCAAGCAAGTCAGGGTTCCATATAATTGCGGTACTTCCATTTGAAGACCCAATTACTAATTTACGAAACTAGTTTGAATATCAATTTGTATGAATTATATCACACAATTACAACCTTTTTGTGCTACTTGATAAATCTTTGACATATTTGGCTTCTCAGTTGATCTTTATTAGCCAATTCGCTCTGATACCAACTGTGAGATCCCTATCCCCACCATGCAACAGATTCGGATGCTAGCAGTGGAAGTAGCACATCTTGCGCGGCCAGGGGACAAGAGACTAATCCGTCAGTTGTTCCAAAACCGAACCCGGAAAAACTTCCTTTACCCGGAAAGCACGGGCGATTCCACTAGGATAACTTCTTACTCTAACGTAGTCAAGACCATTTCTGATCAAGCTGATCCGACTGCATCTATAAAGATACTCGGTCAGATCAAGGAAGAAACTTGCACTTGGATCATTGGGATCAACGCTTTTTTCCCCATTCAAGAGGCACAGTCGTTGATTCCTATCCATAGAACAATTACTGTCCGGGATTTACTTTATCTATCGTAATAACAAAAATTGAGTCTCGATTTACGGATCCATCAATCCAGCCTAACCCCATCCAGTCCCATGGGTTAGCCAACCGCCCAACCACTGTAGTGATGGGATCCATTTTAGATTTTGATTTTTTTCCCGGGTACCAGGGAAAAGAGTTCCTAGGCCCCCTAGCCGGAAGTTCATGCAAAAATAAAACTAGTTACACCACTTACACACCCAATATGAAATTGCCTTTTTCACAGATTCAACCAGTTTTAAAACAATCCTTTAATGAACCATAGTATCACTGATCACAATCTTCCAATTTATCCGATTGATTCTTAACTTCCCATCATTCCTTCATCAAAGTATCTATGGCATCATTGGCAACCAGAACACTCACCACCTGTCCACTCAGGGGCCTTTTCAATAGTTCCTAGCCCATAATACTCGGCAATATAATCACTTATCAAGATGGACTCTTCGTTGAAGATCAGCAAGATTAACCAACAGATCCATATAAAGAGCCATGGACTCATCCATTGAAGACCAGCAAGGTCAATCAACCAGATCCATGCCCAGTTTCAGAAAACAACTCTTACTCCTTGTTCCAATATCTTCCTCGACGCACGTGTGGGTATCCTAGGTGACACAAAGCCCGAGCACCGTATGGTCAGCACCCTCTAGGATCCTTCGTCTCGCAGATAACCTAGCACTTCACTCATAAGCCGCTTCCTTGGTCCCTCATCCACCGTACCGGAAGCTCACCATTTCAATCGAACCGAGGCTGGTCAATCGGCCGATTTTGCTACGCGAGACGTCCTCCATTGACTCTCCATCTCAGCAGTTGCAACTTTATCAGTTAGGTCTCCACGACCTTAATCACAAGATGGTCAAAATGCTTCTCCAGCATTCTTGACATAAAATAGTCATTTACAAACAGTTTACAAATACAATTTCTATATTAACTCTCATTTTTCCACATTATCCCTCATCAATCCACTTTACTTATTCCACATTCCATTTATATGTGTACTCATCCAATCACATCATTTTCCATCTCGTCACTTTAGATTCCTTCACATCACATATCATATATTCACATCCATACATGTATCCACATCCACATCCACATTCACACATCCATACATCTATATTCATGCATCCACATCTACATGCATATTCACATCCATACATCTACATCTATATACATACATTCACATCTACATGCGTACATCCACATCCACATTCATACATCCACATCTACATGCACATTCATGCATCCTCATCCATACATCCACATCTACATGCACATTCACATCTATACATCCACATCTATATGCATACATCCACATCTACATGCATACATCCATACATACACATCCACATCCACATTCACATTCATATATCCACACATCCACATTCATGCATCCACATCTACATGCATACATCCATACATACACATCCACATTCACATCCATACATCCACATCCACATTCATACATCCACATCCACATGCATACATCCACATCCACATCTACATGCATACATCCATACATACACATCCACATTCACATCCATTCTCACCCTATTACAACCCATATACATCTTATCCCATCACATACACTTCTTACCTCATCCCATACACATCTTATCACATCTCATACACCTCTTATCACTTCCTATCTCATCTCATGCACATCTTTTTATGCATAAATTCTATTTAAGGAGACTAACACTCTCGGATTAAAAATCCATCTTTTATGCATTTTCCTATGCATAAATTCATTTTAAATGAGAATGACACTTTTGCATTAAAATCAATCTTTTATGCATCTTCCTATGCATAAATTCAATTTAGTAGGAATTACTCTTTTAGAATAAAAGAATTTCTCTTATGCATCTAACTTATGCATAAAATCCATTTATGATGAAAATCACACTTTTAGTATAAAAATTTTCTTTTATGCATACCTCTATGCATGAAACTCAATTATGATAAAAGTAACACTTTTATAGTAAATATAATCAACTTTTATGCATACCTCTATGCATGATATTCAAATATGATAAAAGCAAAACTTTTATAATAAAATAATCAACCTTTATGCATACCTCTATGCATGAAATTCAAATATGATAAAAGTAACACTTTTATAATAAAATAATCAACCTTTATGCATACCTCTATGCATGAAATTCAAATATGATAAAAGCAACACTTTTATAATAAAATAATCAACTTTTATGCATACCTCTATGCATGAAATTCAATTAGGATAAAAGTAACACTTTTATAATAAAATAATCAACCTTTATGCATACCTCTATGCATGAAATTCAAATATGATAAAAGTAACACTTTTATAATAAAATAATCAACCTTTATGCATACCTCTATGCATGAAATTCAATATGATAAAAGTAATATTTTTTTAATAAAATAATCAACTTTTATGCATACCTCTATGCATGAAATTCAATATGATAAAAGTAACACTTTTATAATAAAATAATCAACTTTTATGCATACCTCTATGCATGAAATCCAAATATGATAAAAGTAACACTTTAATAATAAAATAATCAATTTTTATGCATACCTCTATGCATGAAATCCAAATATGATAAAACTAACACTTTTACATTAAAATAATAATTTATCCTTTATGCATGTACTCAAAATGCATCTTTTATGCATGAAAATGATACTTTAGAATATAGAAACCCTAAGGATTATTCTTTTAGAAAGATGAATTTTATTTCACTAATTTCTAAATAATTTCGCCATAACCTCCTTTGTATGGCTGACCATTTTTTAAATTTCTAACTAATTAAAATGTACCAAAAGTATTGAAATTATCCTAAAGTAAACATTTGTTTCATTAGATTGAA
The DNA here is from genome assembly GCF_041138505.1 of Cibotium barometz. Taxonomy (NCBI): domain Eukaryota; kingdom Viridiplantae; phylum Streptophyta; class Polypodiopsida; order Cyatheales; family Cibotiaceae; genus Cibotium; species Cibotium barometz. The sequence continues at coordinate 22,719,927 of NC_141103.1, read as the reverse complement.
ACAACATTATAAAAACTTGACATTAATCAATTAACCATTCACCTAGGATAGAGAAAGGTTGGTTTTGCTTAGAGAAGAGAGGGGAATGCCTTTTGTAATGAAGCCTAACATTATAGAGAAGACATAAATCATAAAAATCATTTGAAACCATAAACATCCATAAAATAAGTGCAAGAAAAGAAGAATCACCAACTTACTAATAACTTTGATAGCTTTCCTTTGGCTTGATGGTTTGAGGGTTCAACTCTTGTTTGAACAAGAGTGGCCACCAATCTTTGGAAGAGGGAAATGTCAAAAACTAATGAATTATTAATAAATTCATAGTTCTTGGCTTGGGTGGAGTAGAGTAACAATGCATTAAACATTGTTGAGTTTCAACAAAGGGGAAGGCCTCTATTTATAGGAAAAAGTGAGCTCCTAACCAAACAAACTGATTCTAGAATTTTCCAATTCAGTTTGGTCAATTGAGCTAACTTTTTGCAACTAGACTTGAATTAGGAGAGAGGAGAGATGAAATATCTCAATTTTTATGAGTTTAAAACTCATTCAAGCATGTGAAATATGCACCTCCTTTAATGGACTCCCCTTCCTTGCATATGTGTCAAAATGGAATCATTATACCCAAAATATCTCATATTTTTTATATTGCTCATAGTTTTTTACTAATAAACCTTGTACATTTTCAACTCTTCATCTTATGTGAGCATTTACTCATTTTTGGATACCCAAAATATCTCATATTTTTAATATTGCTCATAGTTTCTTACTAATAAACCTTGTACATTTTCAACTCTTCATCTTATGTGAGCATTGAAGGGACTCACCTTCCTTACCTAGGTGTCAAAATGGAATCATTATAGTACCCAAAATATCTCATATTTTTAATATTGCTCATAGTTTCTTACTAATAAACCTTGTACATAGTCAACTCTTCATCTTATGTGAGCATTTACTCATTTTTAGGTATCTTCTTTTACAAAATTGGATTTATCTCCTCCCTACACATGGATTGATCCTATTGGCCCATAAGAACCTTAATTGGACCATAATCTAAATTTTTTGAAAATCTAGACCCTTAGGCTAAGGTCCTTTATACCCATTTCCAATTAATTCCAATTGCACATTGGAAAGTTCTTTTTGAATTTTTGTTTCAAGGGAACTTATTTTAATAGGATGAGATAATTTTCTATCCAAAATTATTAAAAATCTAAATATTCTCTCTCTAGAATATTTTCTCTCTCTATGTTAAAACAGTTAGAAACAAGATCTGTTATATTCCTGAAGAGGGATTTAATTATACGGGAAGATACTAGACATCAAAAAGGGGTTGGGGGAGGAATCTTACATGTCTGATCGAAGTCTTGCAAACTTAGGATGATGTATTGCTGACTCCACGATGTCTTTTGTCAGAACTTTGTCAAATATATCAGAACCTTGCTCTTTTGGAACCACAACATCTGTGATCATCCTGAAGCAACAACGATAGCTATTTCAGTCCATCATTCATCTAACTATACCACCCCCACACTCAATCTCCCATCTCCAAAAAAGGAACTAAAGATAAAAATAAAAAGTGAGTGCTCAAAGAAATTATAGATCCCAATACCTGCAAGCTTTTACACGACGCTTCGATTGGCCACCTCCAACATTGAGTTCTTCCAATGGTTTGAACTGTCTCTTGCGTAATCAAGCACCCAATGGCGTGTCTTTCAAATATTGTAATTTTTTGTTGAACTTTTTAAGTTGTTTTCTAAGGTATGCATTCTCACTCTCCAAAGTGAAATTATTGATTTCTCAAACTGCCAAAATTTCATTCTTCTCTTTAATAGTGTCCTGCATCTTACGAATAGTCTGCTGCTGCAAATGATCAATCTCTTTTTGTAACCCAAAACAAACTTTTTCTTTTATCCTCATATGAAGCTTGCAAAGCTGTTGTGATCGATGCCAAGTAAAAATTCGCACCTTCAAGCATTTTTATTCTGGCATCTCTATCACTCAAATGTCTTTCAAAGATACTTTGACATTGGCCAAACAATCTTTTGCAATATCCAAGCAATCCATTTTCACCCTCACACAAAAACTTGAAGAAACTTGTCAACCCAAAGAATGATGGAGATTGAGAGGAGGTTGGATCTGGTGGGTAAATACTACCATCCAACCATAGGTCTATATTTTTCTTTCCTTCATTTTGAAGCTCAGTAATGTGGGCTTCGCATGCTGGCCTAGACCAATTTCTCTTACAACAGGGAGCATAATCGGCTTCTACTTGGAAGTGGATGTCCACTTTTTTCTTCTTTTGTTTCACAAGTTCCATTGCATTGTTCTGTGCTTTAACAACACCAAAAAGCATCATGAACTCACGCTTTAACCAAAAGAAACCAAAGATATTACACTTATCTCCCGTGAAGAAGATTGCTTCATTAAAACCAAAAGACAACATCACTAAATAATGCCTCCTTGTCCATCAAACAAACTTGTTGGTATCCTGGATGCATCGAAATGTACACAATACTTGTAAGCACAACACTCACTTGAAAAAGGTAAGAAATGGGATTGTTATTCATGCACAAGCAGGTATGGCGTGCATGAAGAACAAATTCTTTTCCATTCTTTTTCAAAACTTGCCACCTTGAGAAGAAGAGAAAATCAAAAACTTCCCGCTCAAAACAATTCGGATTTGGAGTGGTTGTGGTTGTGGTTGTGGAGTCGGGAAGACAATGAGGGAGACAATGCAAGATGATGGGTTGCAGGGACGAAGTTTGGTTAAGGTTTGGTAAGCAAAGTTGGCTTGGTTCCATTCAAAAGTGTAATGAAGAAAGAGAGTGGTGACTTTTTTCAATAAAATAAGGCACCATAGTGGGAATAAAAAACTATACTTAAGAGGCATTGTTTTGAATTAAAAAACACCCTACATGTCAGTTAATGGAATAAAGAACTCAAAAATGATGCACCTACCCTCCAATATTATATGTGGATTTATTGGCTTGCTTTGTCCACATCACCATCCCAAGGGATCTCTTACAAGGCCCCTTTTTGAGTCCAAATTTTCCCTAATGTCAAGGTAAAGTTGTGGAGACATTATCTTTTGGGACAGAGGTTCACCTTGATGACATTATCTTTTAGGACAAAGGTTCACCTTGATGACAGATCATCAAAGTCTAAAGTGGATCTTCACCCAAAGGGATCTCAACATGCATCAAAGGAGATGGATGCAAACCTTGCAGGAATTCGATTTTGAAATTATCAGCCAGGGAAAGAAAATGTGGCGGCAGATGCGCTCAGCAAAAAAGCATCCTTACAATGATGTCAAATCCATATCAGCGAAGCAAGGGAGAAAATCATGCAAGACAAATTCTTTGCCCCTATTGCTACTTTTTAATGCAGGAAAGCAAGACTCCTCAAGAAATGAGTCGAGTTCTTGGTGGGTATAAATTGGATGAAGGATGCACGTATTATAATAATCGGCTATGCATTCCCAATGATGAGGGAATAAAGGAAAGAATTCTAAGAGAAGCCCATGATAGCCTGATAGCTGGACATCCAAGGTTTATAAAAACCTAAATGTCTGTGAAGAAAAGCTTCTTCTGGTAAGGACTCAAAAGGGATGTACTTGATCATGTGCGGAAATGCTTAATGTGTCAGAGAATCAAGATGCGAGGGAAACTGCAGCCTCTAGACATTCCACAGATGAAGTGGGAATGTATCAGTATGGACTTTGTCACTGGATTACCTTCAGTACAATCAAGTTACAACTCCATTTTTGTGGTAGTTGACAGACTAACCAAAGTTGCCCATCTGATTCTAGTGAAAGAAACATACACTGCAGTGGATGTTGCCCGAGTTTTCCTTAAAGAGATCTTCAGATTGTATGGCTTACCTAAGACGATAGTAAGTGATAGAGATCCCAAATTCACATCGAAATTCTGGGCTGCATTCTTCGAAGTAGTAGGAACTTTCTTGGATCTCACCACAGCCTATCTCAGTACAAGGTTTATTAGTTAAAAATTAAGAGATATTACTAAAAAAAAAGAGATATTTTAGAGAAATGATGAATATTTGACACCTTGGTTAAGGAAAGGGGAGACCTTTGAGGTAAGCACCTTCTTCACATGTGTGGGAAGGTTTTTAATTCAAAAATATTAAGATATTTTTATCTCTCCTCTCTCCTGGATCAAGCTGGATCAAAATGGGAGCTAAACTAGTCCAAATCTTGTCCAAATTCAGCCAAAGTGAAGCTGGAAAATTCTAAAACTTAGTTAGACTCAGTTAGTGGCCTCCCTCACCTATAAATAGACCCTCATTCTTTTGTATTCTCATCTGTGAACTATGCCATGCCGGTATTACATTAAAATACTCATATTTTCTATTATCCCTTAAAAAACCTCTACTTTTGGAGAGATTGGAGCTTCTCTCTCTCTCTCTCTCTCTTCAACAATCCTTGGACCTCTCTTCTCAACATACTAAACCAATTGATTGGTTGGGGGCTTCCTTCTAAGATAAAGAAGCAAGAAAAATCTAGAGATAAGAAGTAGTTTCATGGTTTTCATTAATATTCTCAAAAGATTTCACTTCTCAATCCCTCTCAAGCTTGAGAAGTTTCAAATTAATTGTTTTCAATGCAAATCAAACTTTCTATAATAATTCTAATGATTAATCACAAAAAAGTTAGTCTTTATGCTTAATTAGAATGCTTTTTATGTATATCTCTCTCTCTGAAAAGAATAGTCATTCCTATGACTAATTCTTTATTCAAATGGATGCTTCTCATTGATAAATTCTCAATACAAAAATCAAACTCTATGCTAGTCGGATCAGTTTGAATAGTTAAGACTTTGACCCGTTAGATTAATTCTCTTGCGCTAGATGATTTCCTGGTGGAATCGCCCGTGCCTTCCGGGCGAGGGAAGTTTTTCCGGGTTCGGAGGAACCGCCGGACAAGTCTCTTGTCTGGATATCCGTGGGTGAGGCCCTGAGTGTGAATACTTTCCCCGTGTAAGAGGCTGACACTGCTTCCACCACTAGCACCCTCAGAGGGGGGCACCGCGGAGGGGGCGGGGGTCTTACACCTGGACTGCCGCTACCAAGGGAAATCTATGGATAAATGACCCATCTGTCTGCAAATGAAGCATTGACTTGGAAGACCTAAATACTCCACACGATGCTAGATGAGGTTGCCTGAGAGGTGAGGAATAGATATACAATACGAAATAGAATCTAGCAAGGTATGACAGATGCAGAGAGATGGAATCCGAGCTGCCCATGCCAAGGTCGAGGCAGCGGGCGGTGGGGGAGAGTCCATCACTCTCCCGATGGCACCACCAATCACACCGAGAGAAGAGGAAGGTACTCCTCTTCTCTTAAGATTCGCTTCGAAAAAATACATGCAAGCAATGGGCGGCCTCGATTATTGGGGATGTCAAAGCGGCTACCATGGAGTCCCCCAACAAAACTTGTGAATCTTATGGTGTTGGGAAACAAAACTTGTTTTATTTTATATCTTGTATATATATATATATATAATTATTATTATAATACAATTATCTATATAAATTTTTAGTTTTATTTAATCACTTGAGATTCTTTAAAAAAACAAGATAATTGTGATGGCAAGAGCTACCACCACTAACACATAAAACCATTTTTCGTCTTTAGCAATTCTTTGACATGTGAAAAAATTGCTCTTCTTCAATGCATGTGAGTAAACTACTTGAACAAAATAATGTTGGTATTAGACTTGAAGTACTTCACTTTTAAGCACGATGCTTCATCATCGCTTGCATATCAAAAATGAGTGAACAAAAGACTATATAAATGTATGTTAATCCATTCCTAGGGTTAACAAGCGCTACTCCTTGCGATTCTGTTATATCAAGGAGTCACGGTAGATACACCAAAAGGTCATACATTCAAGATATGAAGAAATGGTGTCCAAATCTACAACTTGGACGACGGACACCCATAATGGTTTGACGGAATACTTATGGCAATTTCTACTTCAAGAGCGTGTGGTACTTATGGCGATTTCTACTTCACATGACATATGCAGAACCCAAAAGGAAAGCTCAGGAGAGCATGCATGCATTGTTGAGTGTCATACAGGATCATGGAATGTGATTGAACCTCATAATGTCAAACCTAAAAAAGAAACTAAAATACAAAAATCAGTGGAGTATCGCCTCTCCTTTCAAGAGAAAGACGCACTCCCGGAAATGAACTCATCAAGCCAAGAAGAGTCATCAGAGAAAGTTGGCACGAATAATGAAGTTGAAAAAGCACGTGAGGAATTCGATGAATCCCTTACAAAATTAAAACAGTCTCTCAAATCCTCATTCGGAGGAGTTCTCTTCTCTCATAGTAAGGCTAGCACAGCTTCAGCTCTTGCACCTTTAAAGGCTAAACAAGAGTTATACCAAGACATAAAAAGATACATAGAATAGGACTATAAGCATTTGCAAGTTTCCAACCAGATCTCAGTTAAAGTTGTCAAAGGACCGCGTGTACCATTGTACACATTGGGCCATCTTGAAAAGGATGAGAGACAAGAAGAGGATGAAAGTGAATGGGAATATGAAACCAAAACGGGATCTAAAGCTAAAACAAAAACAAAAACATCCATGGTTCCTCTTGAAGACTCTATCATGATATGGTTAGATTTCACTATGGGAAATGATGTTAAGCGCAAACACACAATGATTAGCCCTCGAGCTAATCATAACATCTTGACAATAGACACTTGGGTGTCATTAGGATAACCTAAAATTATCCCTAAAGAAAATGGTCTTGCAGGTGCCAATGGACAAAACATTGTAGTTCCAAAAGTTGCTTTAGCTATGCCACTCAAACAATCGGTAGAAAGGTGGAGTTTAGATTCCATGTTATCCCAGATCCCCTTGAGTATAATGTCATCCTGGGTGGAGCTTAGGTATGTGACTCGTGGTATTCAATTGACACATCCATGCAAATAGTCACCTTGAACACTCATGCGGGCATTGTGAAATTGTTATTAACGGGAGGAAAAAACCTTAGAGGAGTTGGAACTTTCAACATATCTTACTTAGAATATCCCAAGAATTATGGTTGGATTAGAACTTTCCAATAAAATCACCACAATCCAAGCATAACTTTATCCACAACTTTATACTACACGGAAGAGAATCCAATCCTAATGGATTTATATGATGTTGAATGCAAAAAGCTACAAAGCATCTTCCTCAAAAGCCCCTCTACACAAATACCTACCATATGCTTCAATGACCCACTCCGCTAAAGCATCTATCCCTTTAACTCCATCCTCACAACAAAGTCCAATGCCAAAACCTCGCAATCAACACCTATTCTTGAAAAAGTTCCCCAAGCGCAATTATCTATCTCTCAAAAGGAACTCAAGGGAAAAGCCCCGGAGCCAACGCCTCTTCATTAACCACCCTCAACAAAGGAGATGATTGCATGCTCAAAAGCCTCAACATCGAAAGCCACTCCGCACACAGAGACTCAAGCCTCATCAACAACAATGCCCATGAGTCTCCAAACTGCAACCTAAATGCCAACCAATGTGAAGGAGAGCCCAACACCTTCCACTTCATCCAAAAAGAAAACTCTACCAAGATAGTGAAGATCAAGGTATCTTAATGGTATCCAAATGTGGGTGGAAAAGCAGCTACTTGTAGCTCAGGACTACTATGAAGGTACCAATCCAATTTGGGTGCCTCTACAAGGTATCCAAATGTGGCTGGAAAAGCAGCTACTTGTAGCTCAGGACTACTATGAAGGTACCAATCCAATTTGGGTTCCTCAAGACTACTATAAAGGTACCAATCCAATTCGGGTGCCTCTACAATCACAACCTCTTCCTAAACGCAAAAACCAAAGACCAAGGAAGAACAAAAGTACTCCACAACGTCATCCACCACAAATCTAGATGTGAGTTACTCAAAGAACTCCAGCCACTCAACAAGTGTACCAAAAAGATTACTGCAACAAGCACAAGGATACTACCAAGGTAATACCAACACGTGGATTCCCAAGCGCATCACAAAGTATCCCAAGCCTACTCAAAGAAAGAAGCCTCAAATGCATCAACCATTAATTCCTAATGTTCATCAAAGATGGGTTCCTGTGCATGTGCTTCAACAACAAGGATATTATGATAGTAATCCCATCATACGGTTGCCAAGATTGAACAACGGGATGAATGCGTCACCAACACCATCAACGCCAACAACTTCACCTAAATCTCAACAAGTATGGAGGCCCAAATAACACCAAGCAAGACACTCAACCCATCTCTTACTACATACAACACATACACACAAGCTTGTGTGTTCAAACAACACCAACGACAACCAACCAGAAGCTGTACCTACTGCCTTGACAACACTTGGGCCACAAACTCGAGAATAAATTCCCATGTCTTCAATGGAGACTTATGAGTGCATCAAGGATAAACTCACAATGCTCTTCTCACCCCTATGGATAAAAAGCATGAGTGTAGAAGCTACACGACAGACATATGAACCTATTCTCTAAAAAAGGAGAGTACCCACAAGAATCTATTTCTCGCAAGGTGGTAACAACATTAAAAAACAAAAAAAAAACATAGAAAAATAAAAATAAAAAAACAAAAGGGAGTCACACAAATGTCCTACCTAAAAATGGTAGAATATCACAAGAAAATCCCAACGATCTTCTTCAATAGCAAATACATTTTTTAAAGCTTATAGCTTACTATTCTTTTAGCTAAGTGAATGTAGCTCCCTAACTAGGTACATATCCATACTCATGTACTGGAGGAATTTCACACCAAAGTCTCATCATCGACAACCTTCCAGGTACATCTCTGGATGGGGGACCATGGTGGATGAAAGCGTGGTCAATGGTACAACCCATTGCCTAGAATTTTCATTCAAATTGCAAACCTCTCCAAATACAAGTCTTCATAACACATTGACCTCTAATTCTTAGTAAATATGTCTATACTATTCTTGTAATTAGATGTAATTCTTTTATGCCTCACCAACCACTGGCTACTTCAACAAGTACCAGCTCACTAAGAGTCTATTTGACTCATTGGATGTACTTCATGATTATCTGCTTCATAGAATACTTTAAATATACATAAAAGAATAAAAAGCACATGGGAAGAAGAAGCCTATAGGAACAGGTCCTACTTAACAACAATTAACACGAATCCTGTCATATCAAAGGCCAATTTCTTCAAATGATGAATGTCGCTTCAATGAATCAAATGAGGAACTGAGAATCACAATCTCATTCTGATGATTTTATCTACATTCCTCTAGATCCTTCCTTCTCTTCTCACCCATCATTAACATCTCTTAGTTTCCCAACTAACACAAATCACATGTAACTCTACTTATGATTGCCAAAAACAAAGGGAGCAAAATATAATACCCACATAAATAAAAAATTCTCACAAAAATATAGACATGCAATCACTCACAAAATTCTCAACAAGTACCAGCTCACTAAGAGTCTATTTGACTCATTGGATGTACTTCATGATTATCTGCTTCATAGAATACTTTAAATATACATAAAAGAATAAAAAGCACATGGGAAGAAGAAGCCTATAGGAACAGGTCCTACTTAACAACAATTAACACGAATCCTGTCATATCAAAGGCCAATTTCTTCAAATGATGAATGTCGCTTCAATGAATCAAATGAGGAACTGAGAATCACAATCTCATTCTGATGATTTTATCTACATTCCTCTAGATCCTTCCTTCTCTTCTCACCCATCATTAACATCTCTTAGTTTCCCAACTAACACAAATCACATGTAACTCTACTTATGATTGCCAAAAACAAAGGGAGCAAAATATAATACCCACATAAATAAAAAATTCTCACAAAAATATAGACATGCAATCACTCACAAAAAACCCTCACCCATTAGGAACTCCCTCTAATCTATTACCTTTTCATTTACTAACTACCCTTTCTTATTCCTTCCGAGGAACAATAACCATTGAACATCACTCAATATTAAAAGCCATCAACAAAGCTTATCAATTCTCCCCACACAAAGGTCTTCAACACAATCACGACGAGGACGCGATCAGCATCAGGAAGGGGGAATGTTAATCCATTCCTAGGGTTAACAAGAGAGCTACTGCCATTATATTATATAAAGGAGTCAAGGTAGATACACCAAAAGGTCATACATTCAAGATATGAAGAAATGGTGTCTAAATCTACAACTTGGACAGTCGCCCTATAATGGTCCACCTTATAATGGTCCGACAGAATACTTATGGCAATTTCCACTTCAAGAACATGTGGTAGTAAGTTAGGATAAAGTCCCAAGTGATGTAGAGTCATGGATATATTATGAGAGTAGTCATTGTAGTAGCATTAAGCCTTTTATGAGCCTAACATGACCGGTCGGCCATAGTTTAAGTGAGTGTGAACACTTATGGCCATGTATATAAGTGAATATCTCTCATAATAAAAGGGACTCTCCCATTGTGCAATAGAGTCTTGCTCTTGCTAATCCTCTTGCTAATCTTTCTCTAATTCATGCTAGTGAGTGTGTGTGTGAGTGAAGTGTGGTGAGAGGAGCGACAAGTACCCATAGTGCAATGTGGCGATGTGACAATGCTCACGGGAGGGTGGTGGAATTGCTTCTTAAGGAGTTGTAGAGCTTGGAGACCTCAAGGGTTACGAGCTCCGACCATTGGAAAGATCCTCACGACATTTACTGTCACGTAGGCTGTAACGCCTATGACCGACGATGGCAGACCGGATGGCCATGTCCGGGGTTCAGTGGGAGAGGACGCCCATGCGGAGTCATGGGCGTCCAGGCTAGTATGGACGGCAGGCCACACACTATATAGCCTAGGGGATGAGGGGCAATCCTCATTCTTCCTCTATGGCTGGGTGGTGAGCCAAAGGCCGTCCCCTCCTGTGGTAACGCCCGTATAACGGCGTTACGGATATCTAGCACTGGTATCATGGGTGGTGAGCCAGAGGCCGTCCCCTCCTGTGGTAACGCCCGTAGCGGCGTTACGGATATCTAACACTGGTATTAGAGCGTGGTTCGATGGGCTCGTCAGAGTCCGCACGTAACCGGAGCCCACTCAATGGTTTTCAACCATTCATCTCCTCATCCTTATCTCCAATGGAGTGTGTGGAGGGAGGCGGTCATTGTTGAAGGGAAGAATTCTCTCTCTCTCTCTCTCTCTCTCTCTCTCTCTCTCTCCGTCACACACAACAAACAAATTGCAGGTAAGCATCTCATTTTGTTTTTTTTAATCTGCGTTGAAATTGTCTACGAATCAAATTCGTTTGGTAAGAGCGAAGCTTGTCTGCGAAAGAATTCGTTGACGCTTGTGTGTGGGGGGGGCGGACACCAACCCAAGACGTGTTGCTGAAACGCCAGAACAACCAACGTGGGGGGGCGAAGACCAGCCAGCCCCACAACTGCTGGATCAATGCGACGTTGAGTGGGGGGCGACTTGCTGACCCACGTGTGAAGGGCGACTTGCTGCCTCGTTTGAAGGGAGGGCGAAGAGAAGCTTGGGGCGGCCAGCCCAGTGGGCGGCCAGGCCAGCCAGGCCAGCCAGGCGGCGGCCTGCACGGCCAACCAGGCCAGCCATGCCAGCCAAGCGACGGCGGCGGCGGCCAGACTCGGCCCCGTTTTTGTGGACACTCCCCACGGGCGGGCGGCCACGCCCGAAGCGGCGAGGGCCGGCCCTGGCCCGTTATTTTTTTTAAAAAAAAAACACAAAACAACGGTACACCCCACAAAACAAACCCAACACGGCTGTCGTGCCGTGTGGCCGTAGTGCCCGTTTTCCACGAAAGAGACCCACCGCACATGGCCGTAGCGCCGCGTGCTAAGAGAGAAACAAATCCCACGGCCATAGTGCCGAGTCCTTTGAGAGAGAGCCGTTCTATGGCCGTTGTGCCTAGTGAACACTTCTATGGCCGTAGCGCCTAGAGGAAATTTCATCCAGCACGTGTGCACCTAGAGAAGAAAACATATGGCCGTAGCGCCTGGAAATTCCTAGGCCGTAGTGCCTAGAGCAAGTGGTCGAAGGCCATTCTGCCTTGTAAATTGTTTGCAAAACAAAAGCCGTCTCCTCGACCATAGCGTCGAGTAACTAAACTTGTACAAACACGTTCTTACCTTGTTTTTTCAAGTGTGTTTGTTTTTCAGTTTACTACTTGCTCGTGCCGTCGACCTTCGTGGATCATTGCATCGCGGACGTTTTTTCGATGAGGACGAGAGTCTTGTTGCAGGGGGTGACTATTACTCTTTCTTTTACTGTTACTGTTGTGTATTTCTGGTTTATTGCATTGTTTACATTGCAAGTAAATAAAAATGTCTGCCCGTCCAGTGTGTCCCCATCCACTAGTCCGGTAGGTTTTTCAGGACTTCTCTTCTCGGTCTCGCAGGCCTTACCCCGACCGAGTTGGCTGGCTGTAGATGCCAGGCCGTCTCTCGTTCGGAGGGGCGCTCTCCGGGCACGTCTCGTGACCCGCAGGCGCCTTCCACGTCTCGTGACCATACCCTTGACTTTGGCATGCCCGTAGAGGCTGCCGACCTGGCTGACCCCGCTCCGACCGATGAGCTGGATTATATGGACACTGATGTCGCTGAGGGGGGCGATGACCTCTTGAAAGACCACGACTTTGACCAGTACCTTACTGACCTTGCCGACATCCTCACGGAGACGGAGCGCTCTAGTGGGATGTTTAGATATGTTAACACGCAATTGACGACCTTATAGAGGGTCCAGGATGACGTTGTCACGATGCTGCAGGGCATCTCCACATGCCTAGACATGTTGTCCGCTATTTCGACACTTCTCCTCTTCCTTGTGATAGACGCCCGCCTGCGACACGCGTGAGCACAGCCTCACTCGTGGTCCCAGGAGGACAGGTCGTAGTGCCTGCAAGGCCGTAGAGGCAGCCTCAGCGTTACTTAAAGATTTTAAGGTGCCTAGTTTTGGCGGCAAGGAACGAGAGCGTAACAAGGATTCTGTTAATATGTTCTTAGCGAAATGGTCGGACATTCATGAGCTGCGTAAGCAGCCTAGTCATGTGCAGCCCGTAGAGGCTAGTTTCTTATTGTCTGACAAGGCATACAAGTGGTGGATGAGTCTTACCACTCGCCCTACCACTTGGGTAGCTTTCGAAACAATGTTTCGAAAGGAGTTTTTGCTAGGCAATGAAGAAGAGAGAAGTTAGGATGTGTGGGACAAGTGTTCGATAGAACACAAGACCCTCACCCAACCAGTACATCTCTGACTACAGAGAGCTCATACTCAAGTTGAAGGGAATCGATGCATTCCAAACATTGAGGGGCTTCAAACGAGGCCTAACAAATGATTATCTTGAGTATGTAGAGCACTTGCAGCCTAAGGATCTCTCTCAGGCCATCAAGTATGCGCAAATCTATGATGACATCAAGCATCGTGGTGCGCGAGATGGGGCAGGGAGATCAGTGGATAAAGAAAAAAAAAGGGGCCGGGGTTTAAAAGAAAGGGTTTCCGTAGTGAAAAAACAGGGGAGAGGACGGAGGGGAGTCAGGGGGTCGTTGGTCTAAAAAACCAAGACCCTTCAAGAAAAAAACCGAAGTTCTGAAACCCACAAAAAGGAGCAGTACTTGCAAGCACAAAAGGAAATCGTTGCTTCAACTACAATGAAGTGGGGCACAACAAGGTTGATTGCCCAAAGTTAAAAGCAAGCACTAGTGGCAAGGCACCTAAGAGCGATGGTAAATCCTCTGCACACGGTGCAGACGCTACCTCTCAGTGTCGAAAAGTTCAGAGAGGTTACGGTGAGTCATTGTGACGAGCGTCACGCTTGTTCAGTGACACCAGCTATGTGGCAACCTAGTGTTGGTCCGCATGACATGGTGCGCATGTATGGCACCATAGGTGGCCGTAGAGTCACTGTCTTTATAGACGATGGGGCTAGCCATAACTTTTTGAACTATTCATTGGTCAAGAAGTTGAAATTAAAAGAGATCGCAAGTGATCATGAGTATACCGTTGGTTTGGCCAATGGTTATGATAAAAAGGTATGGAATACCGTGGTCTTGGGAGTCCCTTTGATCATGCAGGACTATGAGGCCGTGCTTGACTTCTAGGTCATGCATTTGGCTAGAGCAGATGTTTACTTAGGCAGGGAGTGGCTGTATAGCCTCGGTCCTAGCCTAGTTCGGAGTTATTTACACAACACATTACAGTTTGAGTCTGGGGGTAATATCATCACCCTATAGGGAGACCGTAGTGTCCCCTTTTCACCACTTATATCATCGCTCGAGTTATGCCACACGGTCCGCAGCGGCCAGCTAGCACAAGTATACACTTGTTACCCTCTTGTAAATTCTGTTTCCGTTAGCTGAAACTGAAAGTAATGTTTGCGTAGACAAACATGGAAAACAAAGCCTTGGAAGAGACCCACTGTTTTCTGAAAACCCTGTTTGGCATGCATGTGATGATGAAACAACAAAGTCCAAGGCAAAACAGACTCTAAAAACAAAGTACGTAGATGCTTTGAAAAGTTTATTACAGGAATTTCAAGATGTCTCTCCTACAGAGCTTCCAGATGATTTACCACCATCAAGGGAAGTAGACCATGGCATCGAAGTTATGCCTCGGTCTAAACCAATAAGCAAGCCTGCTTATAGGTTGAGCCACTCCGAGGCACAGGAGGTGGAAAAGCAGTTGACCGAATACTTAGAGAAAGGGTTTATTCGCCCTAGTTCGAGTCCTTGGGCATCACCGATTCTTCTGGTAAAGAAGAACGACGGTTCTATGCGCATGTGCATAGATTATCGGGCTCTTAATCAAGTCACGATTAAGAATAAGTACCCTATGCCACATATGGACGAGTTGTTTGATCAACTCTATGGGTCGAAATATTTCTCTAAGATAGACCTGAGATCTGGGTATCATCAGGTTAGAATTAAGGTCGAGGATGTCGTGAAGACAGCATTCAGGACACGATTCGGTTACTTTGAGTTTTTGGTTATGCCGTTTGGACTAACCAATGCTCCAGCGATTTTATGGCGCTGATGGACAGTGTTTTACGTCCATACTTAGGAAAATTCGTAGTAGTTTCCCTAGATGATATTCTTGTGTACAGCAAAACACGTAAAGAACACTTGGCACATTTGCAATTAGTGTTCCAGTTATTGCGACAACACAAGCTATTTGCGAAGGAGAGCAAATGTGAATTTTTTGAAAGAGAAATTCACTATTTGGGCCACATTATATCCGCCCATGGTACGCGGATGGAACCTTAGAAAGTGGAAGCTATTCTTAAGTGGCTAGCCCCGAAAAATCTCGAAGAAGTGCAGATTTTTCTTGGCATGTCGGGGTTTACCGACAGTATGTAAAGGACTACGCGAAGATCGCAGTCCCGTTAACGGATCAATTACACACAAAAACAAAGAATATATGTTGGGAGGGAGACCAACAAAAGAAGCTTCGAAAAACTTAAGGTAGCCATAACAGTTGCACCTGTTTTGACTATAGTTGACCCTACTGAGCCGTTTGTCTTGGAGACAGACGTTAGTGGTGAGGCCATTGGAGCCGTGCTTTTGCAAAGGGGATGCCCTGTTGCATTTGAGAGCAAAAATTAGATAGGGCTCAGCGTAACTACTCGGCTTACGAGTGGGAGTTACTGGCCATCGGACACTATTTATATGGTGCCACTTTTGAAATACGTACGGATCACGAAAGCCTGACATGGCTTTCGAGTCAAAACGAGCTGAAAGGTCGGAAAGCTCGGTGGGCGGAGCTCCTACAGGAGTTTGACCTTCAGATTCGCTACCAAAGGGATAAATATAATGTTGTGGTGCATGCGCTTAGCCCCATGCCACAAATTAATGAGTTAAGCTTTACAGTCTTCAAGAATGATTTCTTGGAGTCACTACGTGGTTTATGTGAGCACGATCCATCTTTTACAAAGGTCTCGCGCTGTACGCGTACGCACTTCTTCACAGACGCGACCACCTCCCTCGTTGGCATGTAATGCTGGTCCGGAGAGACTGGCCGTAGGTGTGGCAGGTAGCGAAGCGAGAGTTAGTCCGGAGAGGCTAGCCAAGTCTTCGGGGTATAGTTTTGAGCCGGAGAGCTCAGACGTAGGCCCTTCATCACCTTTGTTTTCCGACACGGTTTCAAAGGATGATGCTAAACTTCGTCGGGGGGAGAAGTATGCTAACTACTCCATCGACAACGGGTACTTACTCTACAAGGGTAGGGCATGTGTACCAACTATTGGTGACTTTCGAGCATGCATTCCTAGATAAAGTCACGATAGTCTAAGTGCTGGTCATCCCGGGATACAAAAGACCTATGCACTAGTCAAACGACAATTTTATTGGCCTAGTTTGTTCAAGGATGTCCAGACTTATGTGCTGCAATGCAATAAGTGTCAGGTCAATAAGCATAAAAGGCTAAAGGTTGGGGGCTTGCTCCATCCTTTAAGCATTCCTCAAGGGAAATGGGAAAGTATTTCCATGGATTTCATCACCGGTTTACCCACGACAAGTCGAGGGAATGACTCGGTCTAGGTGGTGGTGGATAGGTTAACCAAGATGGCAAAATTTATTGCCACCAAGAAAACGGTAAAAACGCCAGAGTTGGCAAAACTCTTTATTGAACATCTCTACAAGCTATATGGCCTGCTGCCCGCCGCAGATATACTGTCGGATAGAGATAGAAAGTTCAAAAGTCATTTTTGGAGGGGAGGCTTCAAAAAGTTGGATACTACTCTGAGTATGAGTACGGCAGATCATCCGGAGTCTGATGGTGGTCAAACAGAAAGGGTTAACCAAATACTCGAGGATATGTTGCGTTCTTATGTAAGTAAGAAGCAATCAAATTGGGAAGAATATTTGCCCATATTGGAATTTGCTTATAACAGCTCCAAGCATTCAGCTACTGGATTTACACCATTCATGTTAATGTATGGATTCCAGCCGAGATCTCCAATGGCTATAGGCCTGAAAAGGAGAAGATTCAATCTGTCAAGGATTTCCTTGAAGATATGAATGATATGCTCAGAGCCGCACGTGAGAGCATTCGTAGCGCTCAGGATCGCGCTAAAACTTATGCAGATAAAGGACGTAGAAAGGTGACCTTTGCAGAAGGTGACTTTGTATTCCTCAAGGTTCCTGCGCAGTCAGAAACCATGAAAACGGGAAAGTGTGATAAACTTTCTCCGAGATATTGTGATCCTTTTAAAATCCTTAAGAAGATTGGGGACGTAGCATATAAACTTGAGTTACCGGAGAGTTCTCAAGTCCATCCTGTCTTCCATGTCAGTAAACTGAAGAAATCAGTTCACGGGTTAGAGAACGTAGTTTCTCCAGAGATTTTGGTGGACTTGATAGAGCCACCAAAGATACCACATGAACCTGAAAATATTCTACAGTATCGTGACAGACAAACCCGACATAAAGTGTACCAGGAGGTACTTGTTAAATGGACAGATAGGGATGAGGAGGTAGCTACCTGGGAATGACGTAGTGCAATTTCCAAAAGGTTTCCCCAGTTTGTTTTCGAGGACGAAAACTCTTCTTAAGGGAGGGGTAATGTCATGTAGGCTGTAACGCCTGTGACCGACGGCGGTCGACCGGATGGCCATGTCCGGGGTTCAGTGGGAGAGGACGCCCATGCGGAGTCATGGGCGGCCAGGCTAGTGTGGACGGCAGGCCACACACTATATAGCCTGGGGGATGAGGGGCAATCCTCATTCTTCCTCTATGGCTGGGTGGTGAGCCAGAGGCCATCCCCTCCTGTGGTAACGCCCATAGCGGCGTTACGGATATCTAACATTTACGGTTCACCAGGTAATCTCTTGTTGATGAATGTGTTTCAAAGGGGTTTTGGGTGAGCCATAACAATGTAAAAGAAAGCAATAATAAAAAGTGTCCTTTGATGGCTATGGAATAAATACTATGATTGTCCTTGAAACAAAACCTTTAATATGGTGGTTATAAATAAGAGTGACATCCGTAGCCAACCTCTCACTTTCCTTAAGAATCCACTATGTAGAAAACCCATATAGTATGCTCATTCAAGGAGTAATAAGAAACCCCCCCTATATATAGATATTTATAATCTAGATATAGTCCCTCTACAAACTTTTGAGGTGATATGAGTAACCTATATACATGTATTTGTTTTTCTTTTTGACTTAAAAAACATTTCATATGTGTAAAGTGATTGGATTGAAAAAACATTTCATATGTGTAAAGTGATTGGATTGAAAAAAAGTATGAAATGATCTATTTGCAATTATTCGAGATGTGTATCTCTACTCGTGTGTAACAAATGTAGTCACTAGAAGTTCGAGATGCTTGATATAGGTCTTTGTTATGTGATAAGTGGCAAGTGGGTTCAAGTAGGTGGCACATATAGGTCATGCCTTTTAACATTGAGGTAAAGGAAGTGGGTGGGGTGATGGAGTTTAAGAAGGTAATGGAATGTGAAGAAGTGAGATAGGAGGTGAAGTTTGATATAAAGAGAAACGTTAAATGGAACTAATAATATCGAAGGTTTTGTATACATTGGTCTAATGTGGATGCATTATAATTTGGTCTAAATGGGATGCATTACAATTCATCTAGGGAAATACTTTTTTGCAATTCCCTATCCCTTGGGCATGCCAGTGTTTGTAGAAAAGATGGAGAGAGAGAGAGAGACGTTGCATACTTGATGATGTAAACTAGATTGAGAGAGAGAGAGAGAGACAGACATTGCATATTTGGCTTGGTGACAGCAGTGGCCCCTTCGCATTTGCTCAGGGCTATGCCACCATCCGCACCGTCTTCGTCAACGGCTTGAACACGGTGTTGAGATTCAGCAATACAATACGGTTTGGTCTGTTTGCGGAAAGGACACGAGACAAATAGTTTCATTTGGGAGATTTCAGATACTTTTTTAGATTGATTGATGATGATGAACGAAATGCACGAAAGGCTTTCAAACCTTAGAAAATTTAAAAAAGCTACTACTAGAGTAATTAATGAATATGAATTTTTACCCATTGTGGGGGGCCTATTTGGTCTAATACATGCATTATAGATCAATTAGTACGAGTTTTTATCTCCTCGAGGTTAGAGATTCCAATCAATTATTATTTCAAACAGTATGAGCCAATCAATTAGTGCGTGATTTTTTGGTTCAATGTGATGGGGGGGGGGGGGAGTGAGAGAAAAGAAAGGGCCAGTTTGTCGTGCTGTCGTCGTTCGTGGTTGGTAATCGTTCTCGAGTCATCATCGCACCTGAAGAAGCCGTGACGGAATCAACTTCTCTGGTTGGTTGAAATGAACTCGAAATTTTCTTTCTTTTTGCAAGTCTTGCTTTTGGTCTTCAGGCTACATGAAGTACACGACATTTTTATTATTAAAAAAACACATAACCATATTGCCTTTGTTTTAATGCTTATTAATTATCACACTTACAAAATTCACTCCTCGACATATAGACATATAGAGTAGTCTTGCCACTTCCACTCAAATCCTATCACAGATCACTATTAAGTAACCCACAAAAATATAATTATAATTATCTTCTACCAAAACTGTGTTGGGTGTTTACTCCAATCGGCCGAGTGATTAACTTGTCCCACGGTTTGTCCCGCAGCTTGTCCACTGCCTATAAAGTTACCAATATTTGGAAAGGGTGGTACCCCTTTACGGTACTCGGGTGTGTGTGTGTGTAGCCGAGTGAAATTCCCATGTGCGACTACGAATGGAATAAGACCTTTTAAAAAAAACTAAAAGAAATAAGTAATGTTAAAAAGGGCTAAGATGACCTAAACTGGAATGCCCTCCCACAATTAAAGGTAGGTACAATGCCTATGATGACCAAGGTGAATTTGCGGCTATCTCACTAAGCTAGATGCCCATATAAAAGATGGTACAATTAAAGGTAGGTACAATGGCTATGATGACCAAGGTGAATTTGCGGCTATCTCACTAAGCTAGATGCCCATATAAAAGATGGTACATCAGATAAAAACTACTGGTTTACAATGCCATAAAAAGAGTATCCCAGCTTAAATAAAAAGATATGAGAGTAGAATGGGTCAAATCCATGACCATGAAAAAGCATAATGATAGGCATCAAAGAAAACATTGGCCTCATGGGTGGCCTTCGATGGAGCTTCTCTTTGGCAAGATAGGCTTTTTGGGCCTTTTTCTTTGCAAAATAAAACTCCTCAAGATGTCGTTATTTGCCACAAAAAAAATGCACTTGAAGGTTCTCTTGGTTTGGGGAGTGGCTTTGGAGGATGATGCTTTCGCTTTGATAAAATAAGCACCATCAACATGGTACTCACTCTTGGGAAGGTGGATTGGCTCACAACCAACCCCCATCACGTAGCTCACTGGCATCGAACTCGGGCCCCCATAATGGGACCCAACCGTTCTACCACTAGACTATGCGCCCGTGGGCTTACATGGTACTCTCTCTTATTAAGAATCCTCTTCTCTTCTTCCAAGAGAGAAGCTTCAATGTCGATGAGGGATGGAGTAGGAAGATTTAAAAGAGTTGTAACAAGGGTTGAATATTCATCAAGATGTGACACACTCTTAATAAACACAATAATTTTTATCCTCATATTATATTTCTTTCTTGATTCCTATGAGTTGTGTTAAGAGGCTTTTAAAATCATTAATGTGGGCAGGCATAGTAGCTGTGGGGGTCCTTCTGAAGCCCAAAGAACTTCACTAGGAGACTAATTCTAGAGTGTTTACAAGTAGCACCAAATAATTTATCTAAGGTTTTCCATGCATCTTGAGATGTATCAACAAGTGTAAATGTGATGTACAAAAGTGTCATCCAAGTGTTCCCCTATAATGCGTAGTGCCTTATCATTCTTTGAATCCCATTGGTTTGCCAAGTGTGAAATTTCTCCCCTCTAAACTTTTCTCTCACCTCACTAGGAGCCATAGCAAGGTCTTACCTCCTACAAGAGTAAGGGTAGTGTCTAATGCTTCTGCACAAGTTTAGCTCAAAAAATACAAGTGTTTAAACTAAATAATTATGACAACTTAAAGTAATCTCCACAAGAAAGTTAATAACCCATATCTTCTTTCATATTCCCTGTCCCATACAAATGAAGGTTTGATGTAAGATAAGGACTTAAACCCATTTTAATGCCTTCTTTATAATACCAGGGTTTCTTTGCAGTCCATAGTTTTCTAGAAGCTTTATAAATTCTTCTTTTAATGGGCAGATTCTCTCTCCTAGAGGTTCTCGGTGGAGATTTAGAGGGTTGGTTGATTGAAGATAATGATGAGTTTTCACTCTAAGAAGACATAATGTTAATGATTTCAACCACACTCTCACTACTAGTGGATATTACTTATAAGTCATGAAAAAAGCCAAGGTGACTTCGAAATTAGGTTCAAATTAGCAGGTTGGAATCAGCAGGTTCAGAATCAGTAGTCTCAAAATCAGCAATTCAAAATCGCATGACTGAATCAATAGGACATAATCAACTAGACAATCATCTGGACAGAATCAGATGGTTGGAATCAACTAGATTGAATCAATTGGTCGGAATCAGTTGGATCAGAATCTAGTTAAAATCAACTAGATTGAATCAGTTGGACTGAACCACCTAGTCGGAATCAGCTAAACGGAATCAAGTGGACTGAATCAGCTAGATGGAAGTAGCAGGACATGTTGGAATCGTTCAAAATTAGCAAGACATGTCGGAATCGTTCAAAATTAGCAAGACATGTCGGATTCAGTCGCGAGACAGTCAAAATCAGCAAGACTATCGGAATCAACAAGACATGTCGAAATTAGTTTGACAATCAAAATCAGGGCAGTTGGAATTAGCTGACCAGATGAAGTCATGAAGGTAGTCGGACTCAACTAATCAGTTGGAAACAGACTGTTAAGGAAGACTTGAATAAAATCTTGATAAAAACGCCTTGCCCAATATTTTGGCCACTTGAGCACACTGTGAGGAGCTTAAAAATGTGATGACATGGATAGCTATGAGTTACAACTATGCAAAAGCGAAAAGCTAATGTCGAATGTTGAACTTCGATGTGTTTTGGACATCAACAACTAGAGGAGGTGCTACTCAGATGATGTTGCTGATCATTGATAGCATGGGCTACTGAAGAGAAGCACAATTGAAGAAGAATGTTGAATAGCAGATCGAAATGATAGAGATGCAAATATGCGGGTTGCAATAAATGTAATAGTTGAAGGCAAAATTCTTCTCTTGTTTTACTGGTCAACAGGTGACGTTAGAGAGCAACATTGCAGAATCGGTGTCTAGCTCTGATACTAATTATTGAAAACTACAGTGGATCAAAAGCTAAATACTTCA
Source organism: Cibotium barometz (assembly GCF_041138505.1). NCBI lineage: Eukaryota > Viridiplantae > Streptophyta > Polypodiopsida > Cyatheales > Cibotiaceae > Cibotium > Cibotium barometz. Next base: position 22,697,583 of record NC_141103.1, on the reverse strand, counting down.
TAGTGATGATGGAAGCATGATTAGGGATACGAGATTAATATAATAAATAATGAGGTGGAATGATAGTAGAAAAAAACACGCATATGTTGCTTTCTATTAGATGCGTCTTTATATAGGCAAAAGGTTCAAGCGGTGTATATCATCGATTAGATCTATAAGTTACATATTCTCCTCCACAATCTTCTCCACAAAATTAGCTCTTTGATTCTCTCAATAAAAGTAGATGCTCACAAGCTTCCCCTATTATGCTTGGTGAAAGTGTTTTGCTAAATGACTCCTATAATTGCTAAAACAACCTTAGGAAATTTAGCACATGTTTGGAAACTATTTTTAATAGTTATTTCTAGAGGCCATGCTTAGCAAGAATGGCAAGTAAGTACATTCCTAAAACCATAACCTCTTGGTTTTTTCAAAAATGGGTTTTACTTATATTAGTTTTACTATGTTTTAGAATCATGGTACTACAAACCATGTTCCTATGAGTGGTGCAAATGTCAGAGAAGAGGATGAAGCTACAAGCGGTAATAATAATGGGAATACGTGAGATGAGGACCTCGATGCAGCCCCTAACTCCATAGACTTTAATTACGCTTTATTTTGTATATAGCCATATAGCCAAAGGCCTTAACACCACTAACCTTGTGTATAAATCTTTCAATTTGCCGATGAATAAAAACCACTTTGTGTTCACTTCTTTCTTTTATGTTTTCAAGCTTTACTATGTTACTATCTCTTTTGTATGCTTAAAAAATAAGTTGCAGTAGATTGGGGAGTCTTGTGATGACTTCCAGTCTGCCCCAACTTTTTAAAATAGATTTCTGTTTTGCTGTTGAGCATCAATCATAGCAACAAAATATCACTGCCCCAGTAGAGCGATATTTCGTTGCTATAATCGTTTTTCAGTAACATCGATGTTGTTTGCAAAAAAAATAGCAACATCTATAGCGAAATAGCTATGACATTTTCTAAGACTTGTAGTTTATAAAAATGTTGCTATTTTCATCACTATACCCTCATTTTGTTGTAGTGCATATTAAAGATCATTATTGTGGACTAGCGTGTAATAAGCCCAAAGAGGAATATAGCCGAGATATTGTTGTGCATAAAGATGATTTTATTCTTATGAGACTAAGTGATGAAATCTACATAATATGGCTAGGTAGATATCATCCCTTGTGAGACCAAGTGCTGAAATTCACCCAATATGGTATAGTGTTACATAATCAGATTGAAGATGATCTTAGAGTTGTGACTCGCTTGCTTTAAATAAGATTAAAGTGAGTGGACTAAGAGTAGAGAAGCCCACACAACTTTTTGTATTCCAATAAAAATTATTTAAAGTTGAACCTTGGGCACTCATTGTTTACACACTCAAAAAGTGCACTTCTCGCCTATGTTGACAAGGATGCAGCCTTCTATAGCCTATGAAAAGGGGAAGTTTGGGTAACCAAAAGTGGCTAGACATGGATGGGCACGTTGGGAAGGACCAATTAACACAAAGTGTCCATTTTGAAAGAGCATCCCATTGCTTTAGGGTATTTGATGGTTGTGTAAAGGGTGTTACAACTTTGTATAAAGTTTGGTGGACAACATATACCTATGCTGTATGGGCAGGTAAAAAAAGAGCAACATGGTTGTGTATATGAGGCCTCATATTGTAGAACTACTCCCTCTCATAAGATGCAAGCACATGCATTTTGCCCTTTTAAGATATAGAGAAATCTTAAGTAAAGAAAAATATGGGTCCATCACACCAAAGTTTGGTGGACAACATATACCTATGCTGTATGGGTAGGTAAAAAAAAGAGCAACATGGTTGTGTATATGAGGCCTCATATTGTAGAACTACTCCCTCTCATAAGATGCAAGCACATGCATTTTGCCCTTTTAAGATATAGAGAAATCTTAAGTATAAAGTTTGGTGGACAACATATGTACCTATGCTGTATGGGCAGGTAAAAAAAGATCAACATGGTTGTGTATATGAGGCCTCATATTGTAGAACTACTCCCTCTCATAAGATGCAAGCACATGCATTTTGCCCTTTTAAGATATAGAGAAATCTTAAGTATAAAGTTTGGTAGACAACATATATCTATGCTGTATGGGCAGGTTAAAAAAAAGCAACATGGTTGTGTATATGAGGCCTCATATTGTAGAACTACTCCCTCTCATAAGATGCAAGCACATGCATTTTGCCCTTTTAAGATATAAAGAATAATATGGGTTTATCACACCAAAGTTTGGTGGACAACATATACCTATGCTGTATGGGCAGGTAAAAAAAGAGCAACATGGTTGTGTATATGAGGCCTCAAATTGTAGAACTACTCCCTCTCATAAGATGCAAGCACATGCATTTTGCCCTTTTAAAATATAGAGAAATCTTAAGTAAAGAAAAATATGGGTCCATCACACCAAACACCTTCTACTTGAGTACAAGATAAGATCTGATGCCAAACAGTCAATATATAGTTGATTTGCTTTAGTACATTATACTTGTATTACATCAACATTGAGAACGTGGATTTAACATCAATAATCAGCACCATACTTAAAGATAATCTCTTATTGAGTGCTTTCATACCCACGCTAGAAAGGCCCCCATGAACATGATCAGACCTACACATATTGACATAACACGCAATTTAGATAAACCGCCGTGAAAATTAAGCCACTAGTTTACTATTCAACCTTTGGCAAGATAATACTGTGAACACGTTTACCTGCGGTCCACAAAGCTCCCAACGTCGGCACAGCGCCAACAGAACCATGGCTCTCTGAAGGTAAATTAAAAGCAAAAATCACTCCAAGTGAGTAATTAATCCAGTAAAAACTAATCGATTCTTGCATACCATGTCCAATCCCTCAGATAAACACAATTGTTAAGTAATTTTCGTGTGATTAGGCTTCAAATGATGAAAATTAGGCTCAGGAAACAGTACCTTCAGCTTCTTCGCAGACATAGCAGCTCGAGTATTGCCCATTGGTGGTGGAAGACTGCAACTGAGAGCCAGAATTGAACTGCAAAGCAATGCCATACGACCAGCTACTTTGCGGGCTTTGAACATTTCCAATTTGGTAGATACTACTATAGGTAGCGCATTGGAAGAGGGCAGGATCAATCTCATAAGGGGCTGTGGCGAGCAATGAATTAGAGTAAACACAGCAAGAGGAAGTGGGTGAATCAAGTTCTACACCTAATTGGCTAATCCCAGGGCAGCAGCTATACAAGTTTTCGCATATCTGCTGTGAAGATGGTTCACAGTTTTGGTTGATATAAAGAGAAGAAGTAGATGAACATCCAATTAGGGCTACTGTACTGTAAGATGCAAATGAGAAGGGGGATCCTATTGGCAACTCAAAAGCTCGCCCACTTTGCTGTATAGAATTGCATGTTGACATGTATGGATCTACCACAATCATCACATTGTTGGTGTAGTCTATCTCCTTGACTGTGTAGGTGCCTGTGGGAGTGTAGAAAAGAAGCTCCCCATTGCTGCTGCAATTCACATAGGGTTGGAAAGAAGGGCTTCCACAGTTCCATCCTGTCCCAAATGGATAATTCAGAGCCACCTCTCCACATGAATTCTCACAAGTCCAAGACAAAATGCATGATGGAGTGCATATAATGAAGAGAAGAAAGGTGAGCAATTGTAATGAAGAGAGCTGATCTGCAAAGAGAGGGACCATTGTGATGTGTGGATAAATTTGGGTCCTAATTGAGATCTATGTGATCCTTAGAGGAGAGAATGAAGTATACATCTTGATGAAGATGATGGAAAATTTAGAGGCACGCCCTGCTTGAAATTTGAGAGCAAAAAATAGGGTTTTTGAAGACATCAAGTGGAGTCAAAGAGCATAGTTTGGAGTCAAGATAAGGGCATGTTGGGTCTTTGGGAGCTTAAGAAAAAGGTAATCACCCATCCCCTTATCTTGCCTTGGGCAGTTTTTCTTTTCAAAACTCTAGTAACACACATCACAACTTTTTTCTTAAAATAAGGCAAAGTTTAGTCGTGATTTTTGATTTTTTTAGCCGCGCTGAAAAATACACTCAAGTTCATTTTTTTCAACCGCTAGTCTCTACAATAAAGAAAACTAGTATTGCACCCATGCATTGCCGGCCGACCAAGGTTCTAGAAAAGAACTATTCCCTCTCGACAACCGTCTCTCTCTCTCTCTTTCAGACACACACACACACACACACACACACACACACACACATGCACATGCACATGCACATGACCCTCTCCCTCTCTCTGTCATGTACACACACTCTCAAATGTTGAAAAAAACTCTCTCTCTCACATGCACACACATATACACACCCGCTCTCTCTCTCTCTCTCTCTCTCTCTCTCACACACACACACACACACATGCACACACTCCCTCTCTTCTTACACTCTCCCACACATAAAAACGCTCTCTCTCTCTCACTACTCACACACACACACGCACGTATGCACACATACACACACACTGTATGTGTTTTTGTATGCGTGTGTGCACGTATCATATGCTTGTGTGTGTGTGTGTGTGTGTGCATGAACATACATGTGTGTGCGTTGACATACATATAAATCTATTTATATATACATGATTACATACCTATAGATACACATACATACATAATATATATATGTGTGTGTGTGTGTATATATTCTCTCTCTTACACATGCACATAATATAATATTAGAAGATATGTATGTGTGTGTGTGTGTGTGTGTATGAGGAGGACGGGGGAGGGGTGGACAATTTGCTTTCTAATCTTATATATATATATATATATATATATAAAAGAAACTCATTCAATGAGTAAATGGTTTGATGGTGACAACTAATTGTGAGCCCCAATGCATCTAGGCATGTAGGAAAGAAACTCATTCAATGAGTAAATGGTTTGATGGTGACAACTAATTGTGAGCCCCAATGCATCTAGGCATGTGGGAAAGAAACCCCCAAACACTTGTCTTCTCTTCTCCTTTCTCCTTTTCGAAAATTATCCCTCTCCTTTCTCCACGTAAAGGGGTAGGCACTCTTGCTTTATCTTGTATAGAAGCATGTGAATATACTCGTGTTGTGTAGTGCATGTGTAGGTGCATATGTGTGTGTGAGTGTGTGCATGTCCATGTGCGTGCACATGTACTTGTGTATGTTAGTGTATTTATGTGCTTGTGTGCATGTATACACATGTGTGTATGTGCAAGCTTGAGCATGTGTGCAAGTGTGCATATCTCTATGTGTTGCACATGTGTCCATGCATGCGAGTGTGTGTATGTGTGTTTGTATGCGTGTGTGCATGTATTATGTGCTTGTGTGTGTGTGTGTGTGTGTGTGCATGAACATACATGTGTGCGCGTCGACATACATATAAATCTATTTATATATACATGCTTACATACGTATAGATACACATACATACATAATATATATATGTGTGTGTATGTATATTCTCTCTCTTACACATGCACATAATATAATAGTAGAAGATATGTATATGTTTGTGTGTGTAAGGAGGAGGGGGGACGGGTGGGCGATTTGCTTTTTAATGTATTATGTATGTATATATATATATATATATATATATATATAAGAAAATCATTCAATGTGTAAATGGTTTGATGGTGACAACTAATTGTGAGCCCCAATGCATCTAGGCATGTGGGAAAGAAATCCCCAAACAATTGTCTCTTCTCTTCTCCTTTCTTCTTTTCAAAAATTCTCCCTCTCCTTTCTCCACATGAAGGGGTAGGCACTCTTCCTTTATCTTGTATAGACATGTGCTATGTCTTGTGTTAGGAATGTGAAAGAGAAAATGACAGTAGAAATCATCCAAGTTCTGCATTTAATAGTTTACTTGGGAACATGAACGATGAACATGGAACACAACAGAATAACATCTCGGAGGAAAAGTACTTGTTAAGTCAACACAACTAACAAGTCATTCATAATGGGAGTGTGGGAGGTGGGGAAAAAGGTTCCAATGATGGATTAACCATACCCTACCCAATGGTTTTCGACCCAAGGCATTAAATTTTGCAACATACATAATAGGACACCAAGACTTCATATAGAGTAAGTGATATTTTGACTACCTACTAGTAGAAGTCAATCACCACCAAAAACTTACTTTTTTATGGTAGCCTTGTCCATCAAAATGTTTTTTTTAAAGTATATAGATAACATTATTTTTAGTGTATTGCACATTTGAAAAAAATGCATGTATAATGGGTTTACATAAGTAAGCAACTGGTAAAATTTGAAGCCTCAGAACTAGAAGGAGATCATTGTAATATAAATTTAAGCCTAACCACAGGAGTTTAAAGTGTTGAGGAGAACCAAGGAAACCTATAAAAGTGAGATTCCAATGATCTTGTGAATAAAGTATGTAGTAAAGCCCTAGTCATGCAGTGATATGTGAGGTTAAATGCTCTAATTACAAATTTTCTCTACTGCATTTTTAATGTATTAATATTTTTTAATTCCTAGAATATTATCCATCATTAGTGTGGTCAAATGCAAATTTTAATAGGAGTAGGGGTGGTAAAATTCCCAATGGTTTGGTAAAACTTGTGCTCAAATGTACAAAGCAGCTTTATCAAATACAAATTTTGATTAGAGTAGAGGTGGGAAAATCCAGAATGGTTGGTAAATTCGTGCTCAATCTATAAATGAAAGATCCCTGCCCCCTTCGCGTAATGGATTCCGAGGTGCTAGCAGCGGAAGTAGCACTCCTTGTGTGTGGGGCAGGATCCCTCACTCGGGGCCTCGCCCACGGATATCCGGACAAAAGACTAATCCCTCGGTTCTTCAAAAACCGAACCCGAAAAAACTTCCCTCGCCCAGAAAGCACGAGCGATTCCTCGAGGATATTTTTACTCTAATGTAGTTAAGATCATTACTGATCCAATTGATTCGACCGAACCTGTGAGTATCTTGGTCAGATCAAGGAAGAAACTTGCACTTGGATCATAGAAACCAATGCTTTTTTCCCCATCGAGAGGTACACCCGTTGATTCTTTTTCCATAGAACAATTACTATCTGGGATTTACTTCATCTATCGTACTATAACAGAATTTAGTCTCATTTGATGGATCCATCAGTCCAGCCTAACCCCATCTAGTCCCATGGGTTAGCCAACCGCCCAACCACTGTAGTGATGGGATCCAATTAGGAATTTGGTTAGGTTTTGTCCTCCTTGGTACTAGCAGGGAAAAGAGTTCCCAGGCCCCCTAGTTGGATATTCATGCAAATTTAACGCCAGTCACACCACTTACACACCCAATATGAAATTGCCTTCTTCACAGATTCAGCTATCTTTAAAACGATCATTTAATGAAACCATAGTGTCACTGATCATAATCCTCCAAAATATCCGGTTGAATCCTAATTTCCAATCATTCCTTCATCGGTGTACCTATGGCATCATTGGCAACCAGAACACTCACCACCTGTCCCTCAGGGGCCTTTTCCATAGTTTCTAGCTCATAGTACTTGACAATATAATCACTTATAAAAATCAAGATGGAATCTCCGTTAAAGATCAGCAAGATCAACCAGCAGCTCCATATAAAAGAGCCATAGACTCATTTGTTGAGGACCAGCAAGGTCAATCAACTAGATCCATGCCCGGTTTCAGAAAACAACTCTTACTCCTTGTTCCAATATCTTCCCCGATGCACATGTGGGTATCTTCGGCGACCCAGAGCCCGAGCACCATATGGTCAGCACCCTCTACTAGGATCATTCACAGGCTGCTTCCTTGGTCCCTCATCCACCGTACCGGAAGCTCACCATTTAAATTGAACCGAGGCTGGTGAGGACCTCCGTCGACCTTGCTACACGAAACGCCCTCTGTTGACTCTCTGTCAGCTATTGTAACTTTATCAGTTAGGTCTCCACGACCTTAATCACAAGACGGTCAAAATGCTTCCCCAACATTCTTGACATAAAAGAGTCATTTAAAAATAGGTCATAAATACAGTTTCTAACGAACTCTCATCTTTCCACATCAATCCACATTACTTAATCAACATCCATTTTATATGTATTCCCATTCTCATCCAATCACATCATTCGCCATCTCATCTCATCTTTCCTCATTTATCCTCATGAGATCTCATCCACTCGCATCTACCCATATTCATATCTCATCACATCACATTCATCTACCCATATTCACATCTCATTCACATCTTATCCATTCATACACATCTATCCCGATTCACATCCCATCACATCACATTCATTCACATCACATATCATCCATTCACATCAATCCTAATTTAAATCACATCTCATCACATCCATATTGGATAAATGTTTATTATTATAAAAGTGTTACTTTCATCTATATTGATTTTTATGCATAAATAGATGCATAAAAAAATTTTATTATAAAAGTGTTACTTTCATTAATATTGATTTTTATGCATAAATAGATGCATAAAAGAAAATTTTTTAATTATAAAAGTGTTACTTTCATCAATATTGATTTTTATGCATAAATAGAAGCATAAAAGAATTTTGTTTTTATTATAAAAGTGTTACTTTCATCAATATTGATTTTTATGCATAAAATGATGCATAAAAGATTTTTTTTATTATAAAAGTGTTACTTTCATCAATATTGATTTTTATGCATAAAATGATGCATAAAAGAATTTTTTTATTGCAAAAGTGTTGCTTTCACCAATATTGATTTTTATGCATAAAATGATGCATAAAAGAATTTTTTTATTATAAAAGTGTCACTTTCATCAAAATTATTTTTTTAATACATAAATAGATGCATAAAAGGATTTTTCTTTTATATAAAAGTGTTATTTCCATAGAAGTTAGATTTTATGCATAAATAGATGCATACAGAATTTTTATATCAAAATAAGAGTTCTCTTTAATCCTATGTTTAAATCCCATGAATATTGAAAAATGAATAAGTAAATACTCAGTGAAGGAAAATTATACCGTTTCATATTCTCTAGGATGGTAATGAGAAAATTCAAAAAAACTATCGAAGTTGGAATTTTAGATAAATGATTAATTTATTCCTCATAGGAATTCGTGTTGACTAGTTTTGAATTCAGTTAAGCAAAATACTAATTCAGTAAAGTAGTAATTAAAATATTAAACACCATATTGGGGAATATGGGAATTTCCCATAAGTTTGGAACATGTGGTCAAATCTTTGGATTAATCATAACCTGAACACCGTTACTCCAAATTGAGCGCTCTATAGCTCACTAGATTCCATTTTCCAAGCGCTTTCCAACAATAGGTCACATGATATGGTTTTGAAAAACTTATAGGCATGTTATCCACGTCCCACCTTTTTAGTATTCCAAAAATGGGAGTTGGGAAATTCCCAAACTCACGAATATAGTGTTATTACCCTTCGAGAAAGATAGCTCAGGGAGAACCTTTCCAGACTCAAACCCTGAATCAAACTATGACCAAGACGTAACTCCTTCATCAGTTTCAAGAAAAAATGATATGACCAGTTCAATAATCTACTCTCAAATCACCCACCGAATCTGAAACTAAGTTGAGACCTTTGATTTTGATCTGAGAATCAAGAATTCAGAATTCGAGGAATTCTGCTTGGGAATCCAGACCTGTGATCTAGAAGTCTTGGGATACAAAATTAAGATATACTCATTGTATTCAAAAGAAAATCAAAACTGAAAACTTGCATAGAAACCCTGTTTTCTTAAAGGATTGTCCTACGTCAGAATGCGGTATATGTGTTTTCTAAGGGAAGTTCGGTTGTAATAGTTGGCGGCGGGGAGTGTTTAAAGGACGATTCACACGGCAAAAACCTGCCTGGGTATGGTGTAAAATGGTGTGCTTTTGGTATGATGGGCGAGGGCCTACGAAGCGGTCCTTGAGTGAAGTGCCAGGACACCTAAGGAGGATCCTTGAGGGTTTTCGCCAAGGCGATGCACGGGCTCGCGGTGCTTAGGACATCCATGCATATGTCGTGGAAGATATATATATGTATGATGACGAGAAAATTATTGTAATTACTGGATCTCATTGCTGACATGCTGATCTCAACGGAGAGTCCAGAGTGATACTGTTTTGTGAGAAACAAGGATTGAATGGTAATTTTGAGTTATGACATCTGTAACCAATAATTGTTTGTCAATGGATTGTTTTATAAATTAAAGTTTAAAGAGGAACGGGTGCGTATTTGTATTCTAAAGCAAAAGTTAAGAAAGGCATTCAATTATGGGTGGGTGAGTACTTGTTTGGTTCTCCCAATTCTAGTGGTGGGGCGGTGGCTAACCCATGGGCCAGATGGGGTTAGGTTGGAATCAGTAGAGTTTTAATAATAAAATTGATCAATAGGAATACGCTTAGAACTCAAATAGTTAAATAATAACTTGAAGACTTCTCAAATGAATAGATCAACGGCTATGCTTGATTCAATTAGGAAAAAAGCATTGATTCCTTCAAGTTAAGTCTATAATATTTTCCTATCTATCTAGTTTATTCAGATGAAGGTTAGTTCAGTATCTTGACCTTGTTAGAAAAATTCGTTAAGGAATTCAAAATGGTGGAATCATCCCCGTATTCCGGGCATGGGAAATTTTTCCGGTTTTGGTTTTCGGAATGACCACCTGCTTAGTCTCGTGCTCGGACATTCGAGGAGGGCGAGGCCCCGAGTGGGAAACCCTACCCCGTGCAAGAGGGAGCTGCTTCCGCTGCTGCCAGCAATCGGAAATCCGGTGCACGGAGGGGGTAGTGGGATCTCACACAACACAAGTAGTGTATTGTAGATTATGGATTATGGCTTTATGTATTGTTTGAGAAGGGATATGGCTTCTCTCTATGGTTAGGGTTTGATTAATACATTAGGGTTTGATTAATACATTAGCATGTGTGTCTCCTCTCTCTCTACCCATTTTTATCGATTCACAATCGTTGTTGTCAAAGTTTAGTGTCATGGATTTTACATGGGCCGAGAAAGCTCTTAGGCATTGGGGGCCTAACAGATCAAAGTGGCTAAAGATTCCCATGGCACTTCCCTGTCAATTGGTGTTCAAGGTGTGTACACGCCTCGTACTCAAACTACCATAAAGCCATGTTTTGATTTCAAAAGATGTTTCTAAAACATGAATGCATTGCAGTTTGAGCCCGATGCCACAAATAAGTGAAGGTCAGCAGGGGAGTAGAGAATACATTCAAAATGTAGAAATGTTTGACAAGAATTATAAAGATGCCTTGAAGGAAACAGAGGTGCTATTTACAAAGAGGAGACATGAGCTCGCACAAATTCCAAACCCCTATTGTGGCAAAGAGTTTTTCAAGAAGGTGTTCTCCTACCAGGGTTGCGGTGAAAAGGCAAGCAGGTTCACTACTTTCAAGCTAGCAGAGATTGCTTGTGCACATATTATAAATACAGAGTAAGATCACACATTTTCTCTTGACATATTAAAGTTCTTTTTATATGTAGCTAGACACATAAAGCTATTTCACAATGCAAGACATGTAGGCTCATTGACATATTGGCGGGTGGTGCATTTGCAATGAGAGACGCCTAGATTCCTCCATTCGACATAGTGTTCTTTGTGTGGATACATTGACATGTGTACTGGTTCTAATTGATCCATTACATGCTACAACTCTATGTGAAGTTGGAGGCAAGCTCACCCACCGTAGACATGCACAATGAGAGAGCCACAATGGACTCAAGGATAGGTATCACAGATGCCCTCAAAGATTTTAGGAAGACTCACTTTGAAAAGGTGCTCGTAAGGTGGAAAGGGCAAATGTGTGCCACCCTGGATCCTAACCAACAACCACACTTTTCGTGCATGGCATGGTGCCTCTTGTACAGGTATGTAGTAGCATGCCACGATACTGATTATCTCATATTATTGTTATTTTAACGTTTTGTAAGAGTATTCAATTGTTCATGTATTAGGTGGTGGAGAAGTTGTGTGTGTAATTAGGTATGTATTCCCAAGCACCCTTTAGATGCATGGGTGCAGTCCGAGAGAGAGAGGAGATGGAATTGTACCCTGAGAGGTGGATCAACAAGATATGGGGAAAGGACACTTGGATATTGTTCCCATGGTGGATAGACTACCCCAATGGGGAGTTTCCTCTTACGAGGCTAACAAATTTTAAAGTAAGTTTCATTGTGTAGCGTAGCATGTTTGTATGAACTATGAAGTTTCTTTTTAGGGAGTTTAAAGGTGCTAAGTTGGTTGAATGCAAGAGAGAAGAAGGGAAAGAAGCCTCTCATCAAGCAGCAATCGGCCCCCAAGGAGAAGAAGGTTAAGAAATCAGCCCCATAGTAGCGAGGAGCGACCCAAGGACAAGGGCAAGAAGCTAAATGAACACGCACCTCCATCATCCCACAAGCATGACAACACCTAAAAAGAGGTCACGACCATAATGGGAAGGGGATGACGATGATGAGGATAGCGAAGCTAAGGATGATGAGCATGAGTCCCACGCACAAGGTGATAAGCAAATGAGATCTATTGGTGAGAGCAAAGAGCATGGGTCAAAGAGTTCAAAAGAAGACGTAGACGTATTAGGATTCATTAAGTGAATTTGACATGTTTGTGTGTCGTGTCAAAATGAAGACTTCAATTCACAAGTGGTGGATCCTCTCCACTTAGGTCTCAACTCCAACATTGATCACCTCCATCTCACACTTTTATGAAAACAAAAACACAGGTATTATCTCTTACCCATGCCAATGACTCTCTCCATTCTTTGTGGTTATATAGTTTGCAATCCACTTCTATGTTCTGTTGTTCCAAGAATCTTGCACTATTGCATGATTCATGGGATCGCGGAGACGAGGTTGGGAACCATGGATGCATATGATACCCTTGGAGTTATGTGCTTGGTGTGGGCTAACTTTCTGACAAATCTTTCTCTCTCCAAGACCAAGGTTGTGGTTCCCTTGTTTAGGGAGGTGCTTGTGGAGTCAAGCTCTGTACTCACTGTAGAGTTTCTACATGTGGACGGCATTATGGTTTGTACTCTACGTGCGGACAATCCACTTGTATGTTCTGTTGTTCCAAGAATCTTGCACTATTGCACAATTCATGGGATCGCTGACGAGGTTGGGAACCATGGATGCATATGATACCCTTGGAGTTATGTGCTTGGTGTGGGCTAACTTTCTGACAAATCTTTCTCTCTCCAAGACCAAGGTTGTGGTTCCCTGATGGAATGTGTTTAGGGAGGTGCTTGTGGAGTCAACCTTTGTACTCACTGTAGAGTTTCTACATGTGGACGGCATTATGGTTTGTACTCTACGTGCGGAGCACTTGGGGATTACTGTGCGCGAGGCAGACAGATACTTGCAACTTTACATTGGAGGACTTTGTTCTTGGACTTCTCGTAATACATGTATGTCATGTTAGAAGATGGATGAGAAGAGGTGAGTGAAAGAGTGGTTTTTTAAAGTGAACAACCATGATTTCCCAAACATACTTACAAATGTATACACTCACTATTTTGGTCATCGCCATCTTTATGCACCCCAATCAGAGTATCTCTAGTCGATCGATGTATGACAAGTGGGGAGGTGAGGTAGGTGCAGATCTTCCACATTTCAACGTGGATGAAGATATCTTCATAAAGTCTAAATCGGACAAGAGGGAACCTAGCCATACAAGTCGGATGCAGACGAGAATCCCATCCGAGATGTTGTTGATCATAGCGAGGCTTTTGCAAGGTAAGTAGAGAACTCACTTCATTATTTACAATTCATTTCAAGTAGTGTAACCATTATATATTCATTGCCTTTCATATTGTTGTTCTTCCATTTATACATGCTAATGAAAAATTTTACCATGGCTACTCGGGATGTTCACCGATCAAGGGGATGCAGTCCTAGATTGCTTTGCTAGAACTAGAGAAAATGCAAAAGTGGTCGCATACAAGAACTAAAGCACACCTCGTTGCTCTCCACACTGATGCAATGCCGATGTAGTATATCCTACATGCTCTAGCAAGGGTCCCAGTTTTGGCAAAGCAATCTAGGATTGCATCCCCTCAGATTGGTGAACATCCTGAGTAGCCACCTCATCACTCTCCACGCTGATGCAATACCAATTTAGTATCCTACTTGCTCTAGCAAGAGTACAACTCTTTCCCTTAAGATCCAGTTGATTCTAGGGTTCCTTATATTCTGGTCAACCCAACAGAATCCAATCTAGGCCTCAAGAGAGTCAGGGATTCCCTGCAATTGCGGGGTACTTCCATATGAAGACCCAATTACTAACTTATGAATTTTAGTCTGAATACCAATTTGTAAGAATTTCATCACATAATTCTAACCTTTTACTGTTACTTCATAAATTTTTGACATTTTTGGCTTCTCAGTTGATCCTCATTAGCCAATTTGATCTAATACAGCTGAAAGATCCCTGCCCCCTCCGCGCAACGGATTCGGGGGTGCTAGCAGCGGAAGAAGCACTCCTTGCACAGTGCAGGTCCTCTCACTCGGGGCCTCGCCCACGGATATCCGGACAGGAGACTAATGCCTCGGTTCTTCCAAAAACCAAACCCTGAAAAACTTCCCTTGCCTGAAAAGCACGGGCGATTCCTCGAGGATAAGTTTACTCTAATGTAGTCAAGGTCATTACTGACCAAACTATTCCGACCGAACCTAAAGTCACTTGGTCGGATCAAAGAAGAATGTATCATAGAGATCAACGCTTTTTTCCCTATCGAGAGGTACACAGCCGTTGATTCCTTTTCTTTCCATAGAACAATTACTATCTGGGATTTACTTCATCTAGTGTACTACAACAGAATTGAGTCTCATTTTACGGATCCATCAGTCCAGCCTAACCCCATCCAATCCCATGGGTTAGCCAACTGCCCAACCACTGTAGTGATGGGATCCAATTTAGAATTTGGTTAGGTTTTGTCCCGGGTACCAGGGAAAAGAGTTCCCAAGCCCCCTAGCCGGATATTCATGTAAATTTAATACCAGTCATGTCACTTACACACTCAATATGAAATTGCCTTTTTCACAGATTCAGCCATCTTTAAAACAATCATTTAATGAAACCATAGTATCACTGATCACAATCCTCCAAAATATCCGGTTGAATCTTAATTTCCAATCATTCCTTCATCAGAGTATCTATGGCATCACTGGCAACCAGAACGCTCACCACCTGTCCACTCAGGGGTCTTTTCAATAGTTCCTAGCTCATAGTACTCGACAATATATTCACTTATAAAAATCAAGATGGTTCGTTGAAGATTAGCAAGATCAACTCCAACAGATCCATATAACAGATCCATATAAAAAAAATCCATGGAATCATCCGTTGAGGACTAGCAAGATAAGTCAACCAGATCTATGCCCGATTTTAGAAAACAACTCTTACTCCTTGTTCCAATATCTTCCACGACACACATGTGGGTATCTTCGGCGACCCAGAGCCCGAGCACCATATGGTCAGCACCCTCTAGGATCCTTCGCAGGTTACCTAGCGCTTCACTCATAGGCCGCTTCCTTGGTCCCTCATCCACCGTACCGGAAGCTCACCATTTAAATCGAACTGAGGCTGGTCAAGACCTCGACCGACCTTGCTACGCGAGACGTCCTCCGTTGACTCTCCGTCACCTGTTGCAACTTTATCAGTTAGGTCTCCACCACGACCTTATTCACAAGACGGTCAAAATGCTTCCCCAGCATTCTTGACATAAAACAGTCATTTACAAACAGGTCACAAATACAGTTTCTATTTAATGAACTCTCGTCTTTCCACATTATCCCTCATCAGTCCACATTACTTATTCTACATTCAATTCATATGTGTACCCATTCTCATCCAATCACATCATTTTTCATCTCATCACATCAGATTCATTCACATCACATATCATTCATTCACATCCCATATCATTCATTCACGTTCTGTTCACATGCCATCACATCTCATCCATTCACTCATATCGACGTCACATCTCATCCATTCACTCATATCGACGTCACATCCTTTCACATACACATTCGCATTCATTATTCCACCTACACCTCCACATTCGTACATCCACATTCATATCCACATCCACATCCGCATTCATACATCCACATCCATACATCCACATCCACATTCATATATCCACATCCACATCCATACATCCACATTCATATATCCACATCCACATCCATACATCCATTTCCACATCCACATTCATACATCCACATCCATATCCACATCCATATCTACATCCATACATCCATTTTCACATCCATATATACATCCATACATCCATTTTCACATCCACATTCATACATCCACATCCACATCCACATCCACATCCACATCCATATCCACATCTACATCCATACATCCATTTTTACATCCACATCCATACATCCATTTCCACATCCACATTCATACATCCACATCTACATCCACATCCATACATCCATATCCATATCCAGATTCATACATCCATATCCACATCCATACATCCATTTCCACATCCACATTCATACATTCACATCCACATCCACATCCATACATCCATATCCACATCCACATTCATACATCCACATCCATATCTACATCCATACATCGATTTCCACATCCACATCCACATCCACATCTACATCCATACATCCATTTCCACATCCACATCCACATTCATACATCCACATCCACATCCACATCTACATCCATTTCCACATCCACATCTACATCCATACATCCATTTCCACATCCACATTCATACATCCACATCCACATCCACATCCACATCTACATCCATACATCCATTTCCACATCCACATTCATACATCCACATCCACATCTACATCCATACATCCATTTTCACATCCACATTCATACATCCACATCCACATCCACATCCACATTCATACATCCATATCCACATCCATATTCATACATCCACATTCATAGATCCATATCCACATCCACATCCATACATTCACATCCATATCTACATCCATACATCCATTTCCACATCCACATCCACATCCACATCCATACATCCATATCCACATCCACATTCATACATCCACATCCACATCCACATCCACATCCACATCTACATCCATACATCCATTTTCACATCCACATCCACATCCATACATCCACATCCACATCCACATCCACATCTACATCCATACATCCATTTTCACATCCACATTCATACATCCACATCCACATCTACATCCATACATCCACATCCACATCCACATCCACATCCATACATCCATATCCACATCCACATTCATACATCCACATCCATACATCCATTTCCACATCCACATTCATACATCCAAATCCACATCCACATCCATATATCCATATATCCATATCTACATCCATACATCCATTCTCATCTTATCATAGCCCATACACATCTTATCACATCCTATTTTCTTCTTATCACATCCAGTCACATGCTATTACCATTTAATAGCTTTTTCTAGATTGATATCGATAATAGGACTTTTTCTAAATTTCAGCCAATTGCTTGGCCTAATTAAAGATTCTTTTTTTGACAACTAGTTCCGTATTCCTTCTCAATTCCTCAATTTAAAATATTCTTCTTTTGAATAAAAGAATTCATGGGATTTGTAGAATCAATTCCACCCATATTTCCTCTTATGGTAAAATAATCACAAATCAAATTTATACTAAAAAAATTTCTCTTCTTCCCATTTAATTTCTAGGATCCCTATTACCATGGGAATTCCTCTTTTCCCATCAAATATTTCTTATAAAATAAATTCATTAAAAATATCCATTATTTCAATACGCTAGAAATTTCTCTTGTCCATCTAAATGATGGAATTCCAAATGCAATAGGAATTCCTCTTTTAACATTTAATTATTTCTCATAGATAAATAAATTTATCTAAAAATTCATCCTTGAGTTTAAATGAATTACCCCATAATTCCAATATGATAGAAAATTCTCTTTTTCCCATCCAATGATGGAATTCCAAATGTAATGGGAATTCCTCTTTTAATATTTAATTATTTCTCATAGATAAATAAATTTATCTAAAAATTTATTTTTGAAATTAAATGAATTATCCCATAATTCCAATATGATAGGAAATTCTCTTTTTCCCATCCAATGATGGAATTCCAAATGTAATGGGAATTCCTCTTTTAATATTTAATTATTTCTCATAGATAAATAAATTTATCTAAAAATTCATTAATTATGCATAAACCTAAAAATCAATATTTCTATGATTACAATGAGAATCAATCAGTTTATCTAGGATGATAATTCCTAGAATATGGTAGGAAGTCCTGTTTTCATACTTTGAATGAAAATGTTTTATGTGTATTTTTTACAGAAATTTTGCCATAGCTCCGCTGTTATTACTGATAAACCTCAATTTATTCTAAAAGAATGAACTTTAACATTATGGATATGATTAGAATGATCCCTAATTGGATCATTAACCCATTATGGATTGAATCATAAATTTTCATGAAATAACTAACTTAAAAGCATAAAAAAGCCATTAATTTGGCCTCCAATTAAACAAGCATAGAATTTATTCTTGGATTAGGGAAAAGCTTCATGAGAAGCTTCATTTGGATTGAGAATAGGTCATGGGAATGACCATTCTTTGAGTGAGAGAGAGAAATTATATAAAAACCATTAAAATTAAGCATAAATAGAAATTAAGGTATTTTAGGTAGAGAGAAACATGCTGAATGGTTGAGAACTCGAGAAAGAGAGGGAACAAAGTGGAAAACCCGAGAGTCAAGTGTTTCAAATGAGCAAACGCAAGTTGAAACTCTATAATTTTTTGTTGATGCAAGTATTACTCTACTAAACCAAAATGGCTTTCACATAGATCTTGTAAAACAATGTGATATATCACCCATAATCTCACTAACTATAACCATAATATTAAATGATTTTATGTGTGAGAGTATATGCATACTTGTGTGTGAATAGTTGTGTTATTTTAAAGTTGACTAAACTATTACTTATAAGTGTTTATAAGTGGTGAGACACCTACAGTCAACAATGTGCAGCGATGGTCAACCTAAGCAACATTGCTAGCTCTTCAAGAAGCAGTTGAGGCATATTCGGTGGACCTCATGCATGATGGTCAGTTGGCAGCTATTCATGCAAAATGCATCACTATTATGGACAAGGATTTGAGACTTGTATACAAAGGATTCGTAATAATGGTGATAGCCTTCAGTTTGAACATGGATAATATGATTTTAGTGAATCATATGATGCGTTATAAATCTGTGTTGTTTGAGTAAATCATATGATGTGTTGTAAACTTGTGTTTCCATGTACTTGTAATCTACGAGAAGTGTTTTAAATACAAGTACAATTTGATGTTTCTTTCTCAATATCTTAGGTGTTATTATCTTTTTCTCTCATATAGTTTTTCAAGTTTATCATAAGCATTATTTTTTTGTTCACAGGCCTCATATGGATTTAGGATTTTTCACACATGTATGCATGAAAGACTATAAGTGTATGAATTTCAATGAATTTAGAAAATTTAAAAATTTTATCTTTACTAAAAAAATATTATAAAAATTACTCTAAAAATTAGATTACTTTAAACATGGAACGAAGTTCTAGAAACCCTAGGGAATTAGTGAGATGTGAGGGGCTCTTATAAATAAGGAAATTACTAAATATAATAAAAATTACTAAAAATTTTAAGAGTTATTTATTTTCATTCTATAAAAATATAAATACAAGTTATATTTTCAATTTTTGAAGTTATAAATAAAAGTTTAGAGTCTCTCATTTTCATTCTATTCTTGTTTTATCTTCTTCAAGAACGTGGCTCGCACCAAGCAGACTGCCAAGGATTGATCCAATGAAGGTTAGGCCCCCACCACCGCCCACACATCGCAAACGTCGGTGGAGACCTGGCACTGTCGCTCTTCGAGAAATAAGAAAGTATCAGAAGACGATAGACCTTCTAATCCCGAGGATACCTTTTCATCGCCTCGTTAGGGAGATCATGGATGATTTGAATGAGAGCCGGATATCTCGATGGCATCGTCAGGTCAGCAATAGTGAGGCTCCCACACGATGGACAGTAGTAGCTTTGGAAGCTCTTCAAGAGGTTGCTGAAGCTTTTTTGGTGGACATGTATGATGACACAATGTACGCAGCAGTCCATGCCAAGAGAGTCACCATCACTGACAAATATATGTGGCTAGTTCTTTGCATGCGGAAGTGGAGGGAAGATTATGGTAATGAGCCACAGTTGTAGGGAGATCTTGTAATCTCATGTATATGCCACAATATAATCTCATGTGATCATGATGTAAATGCTTTACTTAATGAAAATATTTTTTTTAAATCCTTGCCAAGTGTCTACTTGATTATATCTGGCAATCATAATTGTATTGTGATTTCAATTTCAAATTAATGTGATCAAATATTAATTGTTGATCGCTCGCAAGAATACAACAAAACCTCAAATATATATTTTTATTAATATAGAAACTGTTACATCATGACATAGAAGCAAGTACAAAAACCCTAAACTCTGCGCCTCTTAGTACTAGGCTCAGCAGAGTCAGTAGGAGCTTTAAGCGAAGGAATTACAACAAAATTTCCATCGAGCTCGAGTTGGATAGCATGAAGACCAATCTTCCCAGTAGCAAGGCCTAGGCCAACAAGTGAATGAATCTTCCCTCCATGATGAGCTTCAAACAAATATAGGAGCTTGGAGCGCTTCACAAGCACCACCTTCTCTAAGCTTGATTTCACAAGCATGGACTTGTAGCACCCTTTGTTAAAGCCTTGATCTTCATGAGAGAGACTTGTCGATCAAGGGAGCATACTTTGTGAAAGACAATGATGTCTTGGAAGCTCTTACCAATATACTCCTTCAAAGCTGCATCCTGGACTCTCCCTCTGCCACCCCTTGTTCCACCAGCTCTTGATGCAAACTCATCGACATAGACAATTTCCTCAAGAAAATATTTGCATGCAAAAATAAAATATCAAAAATTATTCCAAAATATAATTGCATGAAAAAACATATTTTCAAATGAGTTGAAATTGTCTGTGCAGGGCCTCAGGGGCCTAGGGACCCCACACATGTAATCTGGCATGCAAGCATCGGGGCCCTCCAGGCGTGCCAACCGAAGGCTGTCGAGGATGGCCTTGATTTTGCATACTCCACACATGTAATCTAGCATGCATCGGGGCCCTCCAAGCATGCTAGCCAAAGGCAAGCAAGGATGGCCCTGATGCATGCCAGATTACATGTGTGGGGTCCCCTAGGCCCCTGAGGCCCCACACCGAAATTTTGAGGAAGATTTAAAAAAACATTTACGTACCTTCTCAGCCTCATCATTTTGTTTTCCGACCGGTGCATCTAGGTCTACCCCAATGATCGCTCTATCACCATGTAGAGGGTCCGAGAGGTCAATGCGTGGTCGAGGTCCAAAGAGCTCCCCCTCCAACCTCTTAAATTATGCATCTGAGATATCATAGTCAAGAGCAGCTTCTGCAGCAATTCTTTGGATGTGGATGATTGCAGAGACATCATCCATGCTCATGCCATCGTATCATCCAGTCTCAGTTACTTATGGAGGGACATCCACAGTGTTAAAGTCAACGAGGTCTTCATCAACATCCTGGACAAGGTGGTAGTACATCTCTTCCTCCCTCAAATCCAAGACCTCAAGGACATCCTGCATGAGCAAGTACTCAACACCATCTATAGTTATAGTGATGGCACTCAATGATGCAAGTTTTGCATTCTCAGCAGGAGGATGGGCTGCCTCTTGGTGGTGGAGGATAGTCGACAAGTCCAAAGACAAGCTATGTGCCTCCTCCTCTTGCTTGTCCAGGGATTGTCTCCTCTGGTTCCTTCTCTTCATAGGTGAGAAGAGGCACCACTCGCTCCTCATCATTCTCCTCTTCAATATCAAAGCATAATATACAAAGGCAATATCCCGCTGGATGAGATCAATCGGGTCTGTTGCCTCCTCAAAAGTGAGGGGCACAGAGGTAGATCGGACCAGGGGGGGAGGGACATGTGCAAGTGCTCTTTGCACAACCTTTCTATGGTTGTCACCACTCTTCATGGAGAAGAGGAACTCTAGGGGTATCCACCGCAGTGGATTCAAGGATAAAAAATGTGATATCATCACATCCCATGTAAAAATATGCAAGCACTGAGCTATCAGGCTCTAGAGTCCTAAATATATTCTCTAGCTCAACACTATAACAAAACCTAGGGTGAATCTGTTCCCACATCTGAGCGCGGGTTTCACTCATCCACCACTATGTGTGAACGCATCATTGATGAGAAGCCATGGTGAAGGCGTAAAGGGAGCAACAAGCAAGGTGGATAGAAAGTGAGAGATAGAGAATGCAATAGAAGTGAATGAAAATAACCCCTACTTATACTTATAAATATAAATTTATATATTGTTTCATTAAAACTTTAATAAAGTAATATATACTTTATTAAAATTTTAATAGAGTAATATTTATTTCATTAAAACTCCAAGAGCTCCAATACATCCTGCATGAGGAGGTACTCCACCCCTTCAATGGTGATGGCACTCAGTGAAGCTAGTGGTGGGTCATGACTTTGGGTTTCGTGAGGCGGCTGGATGGATGCAATTTATACTTATTTTTATTTATTGTACTTATATTTATTTGAATACCTTATGTTTATACTTTAGTAAATATAAGACACTTCAATAAAATATAATAAATAATAAATCATACTTCTATTTCTTATTACATATTATTATTATTATTATTATATTATATTATATTATTTATAAAGTTACTTATAATATTTCTTTATACTTAAATATATATTTATACTTATATTTACAATTATACTTACTTATACTTATCTTTATTTTCTTACATAGTAGACTTTAAAAAACCACTACAATTTATGGAAAAGAAAATAAAATTAAATTTACAACACTTAGAGAAACAATTTTTAATATTCACTTCTTGGAAGAATAAGAATTACAAGTCCCTGTGATGATGTTCGTAAACTGGAGTGATGATAATGAATTCAGCAAATCACTATGAGATTAGTGGATTGTGCTGTCAGATTGCTACTGTTAACACTTGACCTGGTGGATCAAGTTAATGGATGACAAATTGAGAACTTGCTTGACTGAAATTCTCGTGGAGGAATGTTTAGAAAGAAATTTTTTTCGGTCTAATGGACCATTATTGTGTTAAGGATATGAATGATATGATCTGAATGAATTGTTATTTGATGATGAGTTCTATATAAGGGATATTTATCCCAGGATTCTATCGGGTTGACCAGAATATAAGGAACCCCAGAATTAGTTGGATCTTAAGGGAAAGAGTTGTCCTCTAGTTTGCGAGTTGAGGACATCTCGTGTTTTTTAAGTGGGATAGGATGTAAGATTCCTCCCTCCCTCTTTTGAGGTGTATAGGTGTAAGAACCTCCCCTTCTGATCTTATAATTATTCCCCTCTTTGAAATAAAAGAAAGATTCTGTTTTAGCCTAGAGAGAGAAAATGTCTAGAGAGGTAATCCAAAATTGAGATATTTTTGGACATAAAAATCCTCCTAGTGTCTAAAATGGGTTCCCCTAAAATGTAAATTCAAAAAGAACTTTCCAATGTGCAATTGGAATTAATTAAAATTATGTATAAAGGACCTTAGCCTAAGGGTCTAGATTTTCAAAAAAATTTAGATTATGGTCCAATTAAGGTTCCTATGGGCCAATAGGATCAATCCAAGTGTGGGGAGGAGATAAATCCAATTTATAAAAGAAAAACCCCCCAAAAATGAGTAAATGCTCACATAAGATGAAGAGTTGACTAAGGACAAGGTTTATTAGTAAAAAAAACTATGAGATGTTTTGGGTATAATGATTCAATTTTGACACCTTGGTAAGGAGAAGTGAGCTCTTCAAGGAGGTACCTATTTCACTTGTGTGGTGGAGTTTTAAACTCAAAACTATTGTGATATTTATATCTCTCCTCTCTCCTAGATCAAACCAAATCAAAAGGGAGCCAAACTAGGTCCAAATCTTGTCCAAATTCAACCAAACCTGGAAAATTCTAGAAACTAGTTGGACTTGGTTAGAGGCCTCCCTCACCTATAAATAGATCCTTAGCCCTTTGTAAAAAAATGTGAGAACTATACCATGCCAGTATTATATTGAAATAATGATATTTTCTATTATCCTCTACAAATTGAAGAGTTTGGAGCTTTTCTCTCTCTTCAATCTTCCTTGGTGACTCCAACAACATACCAAACCAATTGATTGGTTGGGGGTCTCTACTGTGATCAAAGAATCAAGTAATTTAGGAGGTAAAGTGTGGATTATTGTCTTTTTTTTTCTTAAATCTCCAAATGTTTCTCTTCTCAACCCCTCTCAAGCTTGAGAAGCATTAATTTGAATGGCTTTTGAACACTTTTGAAGTTCTTTAATGTATTGTAATGAAGAAATACATAAATTTTCATTTATGCTTAATTTATAATGGTTTTTAAGCGTTTCTCTCTCTCCCCAAAGGATGCTCATTCCTATGACCTATTCTCAATTCAAATGAAGCTTCTCATGAAGCATTTCTCTAATCTAAAAGTAATTTCTATGGTTGTCTAATTCGAGGCCAAAATAATAGCTTTTAATACTTTTATGCTATTTAATTTATGGTAAAATTAAGAATCAATCCATAATTGGATAATGATCCAATTAGTTTCTATGACATTTGGAAATTCCATCATTGAGATGGGAAAAGAGAAATTCCTAGCATATTGGAATTATTGGATAATTCATTTATATTCAAAGATAAATTTTAGATAAATTTATTTTATCTATGAGAAATATTTAAATGCTAAAAGAGGAATTCTTATGACATTTGGAATTTCATCATTTAGATGGGAAAAGAGAAATTCCTAGCATATTGGAATTATTGGATAATTCATTTAAATTCAAAGATGAATTTTAGATAAATTTATTTTATCTATGAGAAATATTTAAATGTTAAAAGATGAATTTCTATGACATTTGGAATTCCATCATTTAGATGGGAAAGAGAAATTCCTAGCATATTGGAATTATTAGATAATTCATTTAAATTCAAAGATGAATTTTAGATATATATATTTTTTATCTATGAGAAATATTTAAATGTTAAAAGAGGAATTCCTATGACATTTGGAATTCCATCATTTAGATGGGAAAAGAGAAATTCCTAGCATATTGAAATTATTGGATAATTCATTTAAATTCAAAGATGAATTTTAGATAAATTTATTTTATCTATGAGAAATATTTAAATGTTAAAAGAGGAATTCCTATGACATTTGGAATTCCATCATTTAGATGGGAAAAGAGAAATTCCTAGCATATTGAAATAATGGATATTTTATTTTAGATGAATATATTTTATGAGAAATAATTGACCAAAAAAAGGGAATTCCCATGACATTGGAATGCAAATATTCAAATGCAAAAACAGGAATTCCCATGGTACTTGAGATCCAAGAAATTAAATGGGAAGAAGAGGAAATTTTAGTATAATTCAATTTATGATTATATTACCAAAGTGGAAATATGGGTAGAATTGATTTCTACAAATCCCATGAATTCTTTTATTCAAAAGAGGAATATTGAATAAAATTCAATTGAAGAATTGAGAAGGAATATGGAAATAGTCGTCGAGAAAAATACCTTTGATTAGACCAAACAATTGGTAGAAATTTAGAAAAAGTCCCATTATCGGTATCAAACTAGAAAAAGCTATTAAATGGGAATATCATGTGAATGGATGTGATAATATGTGTGGGATGTGATAGAATGTGAATGGATGTGATAAGATGTGTATGGGATGCGATAGGATGTGAATGAATGTGATAAGATGAATAGGATGTAATAAGATGTGATGTAATGAAATGGATGTGGATGTGAATAATGAGATGAGAGGATATGTGAAAGGGTGAGATGGGAAGTACATGGATGTGGAAGTGGATGTGTATGTGAAAGAATGGATGTGGATGTGCATGTGCATGTGGAAGAATGGATGTGGATGTGCATGTGGAAGAATGGATGTGGATGTATGAATGTGGATGTGTATGTGAATGTATGGATGTGGATGTGTATGTGTATGTGTATGTGTATGTGGATGTGAATGTGTATGGATGTGGATGTGTATGTGAATGTATGGATGTGTATGTGAATGTATGGATGTATGGATGTGGATGTGTATGTGGAAGAATGGATGTGGATGTGGATGTGGATGTATGGATTTGGATGTGTATGTGGATATATGGATGTGGATGTATGGATGTGTATGTGGATGTGTATGTGTATGTGGATGTGTATGTGGATGTATGAATGTGGATGTGTATGTGGATGTGTATGTCGATGTATGGATGTGGATGTGTATGTGGAAGAATGGATGTGGATGTATGGATGTGGATGTGTATGTGGATATATGGATGTGGATGTATGGATGTGGATGTGGATGTGTATGGATGTGGATATATGGATGTGGATATATGGATGTGGATGTGGATGTGTATGTGGATGTATGGATGTGGATGTGTATGTGGAAGAATGGATGTGGATGTGTATGTGGATGTATGGATGTGTATGTGGATGTATGGATGTCGATGTGTATGTGGAAGAATGAATGTGGATGTGTATGTGGATGTATGGATGTGGATGTGGATGTGGATGTGTATGTTGAAGAATGAATGTGGATGTGTACGTGGAAGAATGGATGTGGATGTATGGATGTGGATGTGTATGTGGATGTATGAATGTGGATGTGTATGTGGAAGAATGGATGTGGATGTATTGATGTGTATGTGTATGTGAAAGAGGATGTGGATGTGCATGTGAGAGGATGTGACGTCGATGAGAATAAGTGGATGAGATGTAATGTGATGTGAATCGGGATGTAAATGGATGAGATGTGATGTCGTGTGAATTGGGATGTGAATGAATGATATGTGATGTGAATGGATGAGATGTGATGTCATGTGAATGAATGATATGTGATGTGAATGGATGAGATGTCATGTCATGTGAAACATCTTTCTATGTATAGAATTCAAATCTAATGAAAATCACTCTTTTATAATTAAAAATAATAATCAATATGCATCTTTCTATGCAAAGAATTTAAATCTAATGAAAATCACTCTTTTATAATAATAAAAATAATCAATATGCATCTTTTTATGCATAGAATTTAATTTTAATGAAAATAACACTTTTATAATAAAAATATTTCTACTATGTATTTTTCTATGCCTAGAATGAAAATAAGACTTTTAGAATACACAACGATGGGGATTACTCTTTTTGAATAATAAAAGATAAAACTTATTTCACAAAATTTAAGAAAATTTTACCATAACCTCCTTTGTATGGGTGACATTTTTCAATTTTTTTCTAACCTTAAATTACTTAAAAATTATCCCCAAATGGTTTAAAGCATTCTAAACTAAACAAATTCAACTTTTAAAAGAGAAACAATATGAAAAGTTTAATTCTAACAATTTGATTACTTAAGTAGGATAAAGAAAGGCTGAATTTAAGAATGAAGAGAGGGGGAAAGCCTTTCTAACAAGGCATAGCATCAATTTATCATTTTAAAGATAACAAAAATTAGAAAACCATTAAAAGAATAAATAAAAAGTAGGATTTCTAACTTACATGAATTACTGGGAGCTTTCCTTTGGCTTGATGGTTGAGGGATCTACTCTTGTTTGCAACAAGAGTGGCCACCAATTCTTTAGAAGAGGGAATGGTCAAAAACTAATGAATTATTAATAAATTCACAGTTTTTGGCTCTGGGGAGGAGTAGAGTAACAGTGCATAAAACACTATTAAGCTTCAACAAAGGGGGAGGCTTCTATTTATAGGAAAAAGTGAGCTTCTAACCAAGCAAACTGATTCTAGAATTTTCCAAATCAATTTGGTCAATTTTTGACCATTTTTGGGTCAGTTTAGCTTACTTTTTATAGGCGCCTCCTTCATGAGGGGGAATCCCCACTCTGTGTCAAAATTTCATTTTTTTAGTATTTCCTTTGGTCCTTAGTCCACTCTTCATCTTATTGTTGAACTATAGATAGAATACCTAATGTTTACCTAATAGCTGCTTAGTCGGATATATGTATCTTTGCTCAGTCGGATTGTTGCTCAGTCGGAATTCTACTCAGTCGGAATCTACTCAGTCGGATTATTGATCAGTCGGAGTTTGTTATGATCTGGTTAGTCGGATATTATCTGTTAATGTCTTGTGACATTCTAGTTACAACTGTTTAAACTGTCTGAAGTCACCTATTTATAGGGACTTCGTAATCGTCTTTTGAAAGGAGTGAGTAGCAAGTACTAAGAGAAGAAGGAGAAAGCAATGTATGACTTATCTTGATCAATCAGATATGGTATTTCAGTTCTATTCTGTTATTCTCTATCTTGTTTAGCGAATTTC
The DNA here is from genome assembly GCF_041138505.1 of Cibotium barometz. Taxonomy (NCBI): domain Eukaryota; kingdom Viridiplantae; phylum Streptophyta; class Polypodiopsida; order Cyatheales; family Cibotiaceae; genus Cibotium; species Cibotium barometz. The sequence goes on along the minus strand of NC_141103.1, from coordinate 22,669,129 downwards.
TATTCAATTTGTGTTCTCTATGCTCAGTTTATGTTTAGCCTGATGTGGGAATTGAAGTCAGTGTTACTTAATGGGGGTGTTTTTGCTGTGTCAGTAGTATCTAGTCGTGTTGTGTTTGTGAACCCCAAACACATTGGCGATCCTGCTGGTCCCGTTCTGTTACGAGAAGGGAGATGAATGTCAGACGGGGACAAAAGAGTAGGAAGGGTTTACTATACCAGGGCTCAGGCCCGAATAGGTAACCCTGACCCGTTTCATTATGCTGACGAGGGTGAAGATGATCAGGAACACCAAATCCCTGAAGAAATTGTTGTAGGCCAAGGGGGGGAAAGTTCAGTTGCACCAGAGAGGAGGCTAGTGGGGGGACTTCTAGGCGCCCTAATCCTGACAGGAAGGTCTGCAGGAGTTAGAAGGAGTCTTCAGTTCAACCCATTAAGGGGGGCTACCAGGCAAAGACCTAGGAAACCACCTCAGCCACATCCCATGGCTCAACAACTACCCAACCCTAGGGTGAAAGCAGCTAAATTCAGTGGAGGATCTAAGGAGGATGCTGATTGTCATGTAGCTCAGTTTGAGACAAAATGGGAAGCAAATGGTTATACTGTGTTGTACAATGATGCAGTTAAATTGCAGCAATTTGCAGCAACTCTAGAAGGGAAGGCCATGAGTTGGTTTAGCCAATATGGCATACCACACTTCCCAACATATGATGATCTTAGAATAGCCTTTTTACAGAGATTCAGAAGGGAAAAGACTCCAACAGACATTTTAAGAAAACTCCGAGACATCAGACAAAAGAAGATGCTTGTAGAGGACTATGCTCAGAAATTCAGAATTCTGGTTGAAAGGTTACAAGGAAATGAGAGACCCACCAATGAGATGCTGGCCGGTTATTTTCTGAAAGGATTGAGAAATGGGCTGAAAAATGCAGTGGCTAGCATTGATATTGCAGGTGGAATTAATGATTTGGTTATTGCAGCTGCTAGAGTAGAGAAAAGACTTGGAAGCGGCAAGGGCAAACACACCAGAAAAAATGATTCGGATTCAGATGATCAGCCAGAGTCAGCATCAGATTTTGAGCAGGAGGATTCAGAAGCAGGATCCGACAGTGAGGAAGAAGAGGTGAAGACAAAGAAAAAGCACAAGACCAAAGCCAAGCAATCTAAAGAGGAGGATTTGGTAAGTAAATTGAGAAAGATTGGTTATTCTGTTGCAGCACCAAAAGAAAAGAAGTTCTGTGAAATTTGTGACAAGGATGGGCATACGACAGCTTTATGTTGGTATAATCCCAAGAACAGGGGTCAGACTACACCTTATGCAGGAAGAGGCAGGGGTGAGGTTGCAGTAAACCAGGCTGTTCCAATTCGGGGCAGAGGAGGATTTCAGAGACCAAGAACTGATAGACCACCATTAAGGGAACAGGAAAACAATGAAGGAAGGCAGGCAAGAGTCATGCCTTGTGTTTATTGTTCAGCACCAGATCATTGGATAGGGCCAAATTGTGCCTTATGGGTAAAACATAGAGAAGAAAGAGGTGTCCCAGTGCTTAGGTATAATCAGAATAACCAGCAGGGGCAGCAGCAACCTCAGAATCAACCAGCAGCTCAAGCAAATGTAATCATGATTCAATTAGAAGATGAACAGGTACAGCTCCAGCAAGGTCAAAACATACCCGAGCAGCAAAGTAAAAAGCATACTGAGGATACTGAGGGTATTGAGGATATTGAGGTATTGGCTGTTACCAGGTCTAAACAGAAAGGACCAATTGATTGGAAGGAACAAAAAGGCATCAGGGACCAGGTCCAAAGAAGAATTTTGAAGAATCAGGACAAGCAAGAAGAATCGGGGTTGGAGGATGAAGAAGATTTAGTTCTGCATCAGTCCGAAAGTAATGTGAAGATGAAGGATGAAAGGGATAAAGATTGGTTTGAGGTACTCATAAATTCTCCCTTGCAATTGTCATTAGATCAGTTGTTAGCTTTGGTTCCAGCATTTAAGGAAAGATTGCTTAAAAGACTTCAGGATCAGCAGTCAGGAGATAATCCGACTTTGGTTCCAGCAGTTAATAGCATTGATCCAACAGATGTTGACTTTGTGGTTCCTGTCATTAAGGTTGAGTACCAGGGCAGGGTGTTTGATGAAGTTCTTTTGGATGGAGGATCAGGGGTTAACATTCTCCCTGAAAATGTATACAAAGAAATGGGTGCAGCAAAGTTAGCCCCAGCACCATTTCAGGTGAAAATGGCAGATCAAACTAGGGTGCAACCATTGGGAATTTTGAAGCAGCAGGAAATTGAAGTTGCAGGTATGGGATTTTTGGTAAATTTTGTGGTAATCAGAATGTCAGAATCACTATCACCTTATGAAATGTTACTGGGTAGGCCTTGGTTTAGAATGGCTAAAGTTAAACAGGATTGGGGATTGAATGTGGTGGTTCTGACCAAGGGGAAAAAGAAGATTACTGTAACCATGCAGGGTAAGAGAAATATGTCTCTTAAAGAAAAGCCATTGTTTGTACAGACAATTAATCTTGCTGAAGAAATAGAAGATGATGAGGAGGAACAGTTTTTAATGGCTAATCCAACAGTGGTGCCACTATTTGATGTTGATGTAGAGAGAATATTGCAGCCTGTGGAATATCAGACTCAGGAAGAGTCTGAGTTCTTGCCAGGTCAAGAGATTGAAGGGACAGTATTCAGACAGTTGCTGGAATAGCAAACTGAGATTGCTACCAAGGAACAGATGGAACAAGAGCAAAAGGAGGCAGGAGAGATGGCTGTAAGGATTTATGACAAGAAGTATGGCACGTCCAGTCGGGTTAAAGAAGATGATCTTAAGGAATTGAATTTGGGTACAGCTGCTGCACCAAGGATGGTGAAAGTAAGTGTGCAGGTGGAAGGACAATTTTTGGAGGATCTTTTGCAGTTGTTACAGGACTATATAGATGTCTTTGCTTGGGAGTATTCTCAGGTCAAGGGTATAGATCCTGCATTACATCAGCATCGGATTAATTTAAGAACAGATGCAGTTCCAGTGGTGCAGCAAAGGTATAGGATGAATCCAAATTTTGCATTGCAGGTGAAGGAAGAAATAGATAAGTTGTTAGCAGTAGGGTTCATTAAACCTGTGAGCCAGGTGACATGGTTATCTCCAATCATTGTGGTGCCTAAGAAAAATGGGAAGCTGAGAGTATGTGTTGATTACAGGAAACTCAATGCAGCAACCATAACAGATCCTTTTCCAATGCCATTTTGTGATGCAGTGTTAGATGCTGTAGCAGGTCATGAAATGTATAGCTTTCTGGATGGATTTTCAGGTTATAATCAGATTAGTGTTGCTGAGGAGGATCAGCATAAGACTGCTTTCATTACTGAGTTTGGTGCATATGATTTTACTGTCATGAGTTTTGGTTTGAAAAATGGCCCACCATCCTTCAATTATGTGGCACATAAGGTTTTTGAGCCACACTTACAAGACTTCATGAGAGTATTTGTTGATGATTTCTCTGTTTTTGGTAAGAAGGACTTACATCTGATGCATCTGAAGTTGTGTTTGGAGAGGTGTAGGCAGTTCAGACTGGTCTTGAACCCTTTCAAGAGTGTGATTGCTGTGAAGAGTGGGATTTTGTTGGGCCATGTGATCTCACAGGAAGGCATGGCAATTGATGTGAAGAAGGTTGAGGCTATTCAAACAGCAAAGTCTCCTACTAATGTGAAGGAAGTAATGAGGTTTGTGGGTCAGATTAAATGGCATGCCAGGTACCTCAGATATTTAGCCAATATTTGTGCACCATTGACCCATTTAACTAAGAAGGATGTACCTTTTGTGTGGGCTGAGCCTCAAGAGAAGGCCTTTCAATTGTTGAAGAAGATGGTAGCTGTTGCACCAGTTTTGCAGCCACCAGATTGGACTCTACCTTTCCATATTTTTGTTGATGCCTCAGATGTAGCAGTAGGGGCAATTCTGATGCAGGAGAAGGTGAAAGGATGGTACAGGCCAGTATTTTATGCCAGTAGGATATTATCATCTGCAGAAAGGAATTATGCTGTGACTGAAAGAGAAGCTTTGGGGATGGTATATTCCTTGAATAAATTCAGGCATTATTTGTTGGGGAACAGGGTAATATTTCATGTGGATCACCAAGCCCTACTGTATCTGATTAAGAAGCCATTGTTGACAGGAAGATTAGCCAGGTGGATGCTTTTGTTACAGGAGTTTGACTTTGTGATTGTCCATACTCCAGGGAAAGAGCATGCTATTGCTGATTATTTTAGCAGGTTGGAAACTGGAGAAGCACCAAGTGGGGTGGATGATGATCTACCAGATGCCCCATTGTTTGAGGTTCAGGCTGCTGAGTCGGATTCCTGGTATGATCAGTTTTTGACCTTTTTAACTGAGGGATTTATGCCAGTAAAATTTACTCCAGATCAGAGAAGGAAGTTTGCTTTGAAGAGTAGACCATTCTTAGTGATTGCTGGAGCATTGTACAAAAAGGGAATTGACCAGGTGATAAGAAGATGTGTACCTGAGTATGAGCAGAAGGCAGTAATTCAGGAAGCACATTCCGGAACAGCAGGAGGCCATTTCTCAGGGGATATTACAGGAAAGAAAATATTGCAGGCTGGTTTGTGGTGGCCTACAGTTTTGAAAGATGCTCATGACTATGCCAAGAGATGTGTGATTTGTCAAAAGCTTGGACAGCCAGATAATTCAGATAGGATATCAGATCATCCTATTTTGCCTTTGGAACCATTTCAGAAGTGGGGAATTGATTTTGTGGGACCTGTCAAGCCAACAACTCCAAGAGGTAACAGGTATATCCTTGTTGCTACTGATTATTGTACAAAATGGGCTGAGGCTGTAGCTCTGAAGAATAACAAGGCTGCAAGTGTTGCCAAGTTCTTGTATCACAACATCATGACCAGGTTTGGGTGTCCTGTAGAATTGGTCAGTGATAGGGGAACTCACTTTCTGAATGATGTAGTTTCTGAATTAACAAGAACTCATATGATTATGCACAAAAAGTCTACAGCTTATCATCCCCAGGCTAATGGACAAGCTGAGAGTACCAATAAGACATTGGTAAGGATCCTCAAGAAGATTGTGCAGGATAACCAGAAAGATTGGGACTTGAAGTTGGACTCTGCTTTGTGGTCTTATAGAACAGCTTTTAAAGTTACCACAGGGATGACACCATTCAGGTTGGTATATGGATTAGAAGCAGTTGTGCCTATGGAATTTGTGGTACCAAGTTTAAGAGTAACTGCTGAGAAAATGTCTCCAAGTTTGTCAGTGAAGTACAGGAGCAGGTATTTGATGCAGTTGGAGGAGGACAGATTAGTTAGTTCTTACATCACTGAGGTGATTCAAAGAAGAAGACAGGCTTGGGTGACTATGAATGTCAAATTTAAGGTGTTTCAGGTTGGTGATTGGGTGATGGTGTACAATTCCAGGTTGGGACCTCATCCTGGTAAGTTAACACTGAGATACAAAGGGCCTTATCAAATTGTTGAAGATCTGGGGCAAGGAACCTTTATTGTGGCTGATGTTTTTGGAACTAGGGTTGAGAAACCAATTAATGGGTTTAGGTTGAAAAAGTTTCAAGGCACACCACCACATTTGGATTGGGCAAGTTCAGCATTGATACAGGTAGCACAGGTGAAAATAGATCCAGAAGAAAGTCCGACAATACAGGGATGTGGGTCTGCATCGGATTCGGACTCAGTCGGATTTTGCTGGGTCGGATCTCAGATAGTCGGAGTTTTTGAAAATTTTCAAAATTTTGCATGGTGCCTTGATTTGAGTGGTGAGTGGACACTTACGGAGAATATCATTTCGAGGCAGCCGGAGTTTGATCGCACTTTTCGCGCGTACCAGAGTGTGCGAGGTCCTTTCTTTCCAGCATCCATGCAAGACCATTCGCGCATTTTCTCTGCGCTCTCCTTGCACTCGCCCATCGCCATGCCGAAAGCTAAGAGCTCTGCAGGCATGCAACCACCAGCGGAGGACGAGCAGAGGGATGTTCTGAAGAAGAGGCTTCGAAGGAAGGGAGCACCCATGAGAGTTGAGGTTAGCAGCTCTGAGGAAGAGGAGCGTGCGGCTGAGGAAGACGATGAGGTTCCTACACCGTTGTCTACCGGCAAAATCACCCAGTCGCTGATGGATCCCTACACCGATTTCAAAGTCGAGCTTGACAAGGCAGCACCCGCGAATGCAACATGGTTGAAGCAGGTCGGTTTGCGGGAGTTTGCAGGCTTGCCATGGGATGACTGGAGAAATAATTTCTATGCTAAAAGTCAGGTGGAGATACTCCGAAAAACAAAAGGCGCAATTTCTTCAAAGGTGAGTCTTACTGTGGAAATGGTTGCAGAAGTATTTCAATTACCCTATGTTTCGGATACTGTGATCCCGAAATGTCGTGATGAAGTCTTGAAAAAGGAGTTTGGTCCTAGAGAAGGGGGTAGATAGTATTATATGTTAAGGAATGTTAACTATGCTAGGAGGGAACAGCTCAAATGGTATCTTGAAAGACTGTGCTCTATTATCAAATTTGATTACATGTCAAAGGAAAATTATGCACCATTGTCTTGGGCAGAGAAAGGAGAAGAGGTTAGTTGGGCACATTGGTTATTTGACAAGCTTCATGGAGAAATATTTGGGTCGGATAAGAGAAAGACACAATCCAATAGCCGGTTGAGTGCTTATGTAGCTGCAATGTTTCAGTATGCACAGAAAGTGGAAGTGGGAGAGATTATGTTGCCAGATAAAGAAAAATACAGCAAAATAGAGAGAGAACAGCAGTCTGAGAAGGTGGTAGAGCAGAGGTCGGAATGTGATGAGTTGGAACCTGACAAGAAGGAGCTGTATCAGAGTATGCTTACAGTTGGGTACAGTCCGACAGAGGCCTTTAAGGTAATATATGGAGCTCCGAAAAAACCATATGTTGAGGATGTAGAAGTGCAGCCTTTGATTGATGTATCAGGTTCACAAACACCCAAGATGTTGGGGAAGAGTTTCACACTGTCCAAGAAGAGGAAACTTGAATTGGGGGGAACCAAGTTAGTTGCAAAACTTGACTTTGGAGCACAGGTGGTGAATCAACCAGGGTGTGTAGTGAAGGATGTAAGTACTGCTCAGCAGTATTTGAAGGAACTTCAGTCTTTCATCGGGAGTCAGCAGGAGAAGCTTGAGCAGCAGCATCTTCTGAATGAGATAGTAACTTCAGATGATTACCAGGATAAAAGTGCGCAGGTGAAGCAGCTTGAGGAGGAATTGAAGCAGACAAAGGAGATGCATATTGCTGAAAAGGCTCAGTTATTGGAACAACATGCATTGGAGATAGCTAAGGTTAAGATGTCTTTAGGAATTTTCAAGGAATGGACAGCAAAAATGGATGAGAGGGTTACATCCGAGTTGGATAAAATGGCTAAAGATAATGCAGAAATGAAGGTTGATAATGAAGTAATGCAATTGAGACTTCAGCCTTTACAGGTGTTGGAAAAACAGATGTTGATGAATGAAGAGTTGGATGTAAATGGAGTGCTGATGGCACAAGGGGATGTACAGATTCTGAAGCAACAAATGCATAGCACTATGCAGGATTCTTGGGGAATGATCAAGGAGAGGATGTCAACAATGATAAATTATCCCTATGAGGTTATGACAACAGGGTTTGTCACTCAGCATGAGGCAAGTTTGATAGAAGAGGTTGGACAGTTAAAGCAAGAACGTGAGTATTGGATTCAGCAGGTACAGGAACTGAAAGAGATGCAGAGTGTGAAGATTCAGAGTGATAGGACTGTGGAGGAAATCTTTCAGGACCTAGAAGTTCAGGTGGAAGTACCTATTATCAATTTAAGTGTGCAAACAGTAAGTCAGAGTGAGCAGCCAGTGGAGATTTCAGTGGAAGATAAATCAGCAGAGATGACTGAGGTTTTGAAGGAGGTTCCAGTTGTTGAAGGGATGCAGGCTGAGTAGCAAAGTGATGTAGTACCTGATATTTGAAGAAGCAGCATCAAATTTTGTTATGTGGCCAGTATTTTCTGATCAAGGGATTGTGAATTCAAGTCCGATTTCCTTGAAATCAACCACCGGGCTGTGCCATGTGTTGAACTATAGATAGAATACCTAATGTTTACCTAATAGCTGCTTAGTCGGATATATGTATCTTTGCTCAGTCGGATTGTTGCTCAGTCGGAATTCTACTCAGTCGGAATCTACTCAGTCGGATTATTGATCAGTCGGAGTTTGTTATGATCTGGTTAGTCGGATATTATCTGTTAATGTCTTGTGACATTCTAGTTACAACTGTTTAAACTGTCTGAAGTCACCTATTTATAGGGACTTCGTAATCGTCTTTTGAAAGGAGTGAGTAGCAAGTACTAAGAGAAGAAGGAGAAAGCAATGTATGACTTATCTTGATCAATCAGATATGGTATTTCAGTTCTATTCTGTTATTCTCTATCTTGTTTAGCGAATTTCTATTCAATTTGTGTTCTCTATGCTCAGTTTATGTTTAGCCTGATGTGGGAATTGAAGTCAGTGTTACTTAATGGGGGTGTTTTTGCTGTGTCAGTAGTATCTAGTCGTGTTGTGTTTGTGAACCCCAAACACTTATGTGAGTATTTACTCTTTTTTGGGGGAATTTTCTTTATTTCTTCTATTTATCTCCTCCACACATTTGGATGAATGTGATTGGCCCCTCAAAACCTTAATTTAAAATTTTCAAAAAATCTGGACCCCTAGGATAAGACCTTTTGAACAAATTATAATTGATTTCTAATGCACCTTCTGAAAATCTTTTTGAACTTCTGTTTTGGGGGAATTTATTTTAATAAGAAGAGATATTTTTTCATCTAAAAATATCTAAAATCTGAATAATCTCTCTCTAGAATATTTTCTCTTTCTAAGCCAAAATAGGTAGAAACAAGATCTTTTATATATCTGAAGAGGGATTTGATTACAGGAGAAGATATTGGACATCTTAAGAGGCTGGGGAGGAATCTTACATTCTCTCCCACTTAAAAAACGCGAGATGTCCTCATCTCGCAAACTGGGGGTAATCTCGTAACAGTTCGGCTTCTTTCTCCCAGGTGGCATCTTCAAAAGGATAGAACTTCCATTTGACCAATAATTCTCTCAGAATCGTGTTCTTGAGAACCTTTTCTCGAACATCAAGGATTTCTTCAGGTTGTAGTTCCATCTACCCTTTGGTTGAAGAAGTTAAGATTTCATCAAGCACATGATTTGGGCTTGGTATATACTTTTTAAGAAGGCTGACATGAAATACATTATGTACTTTGAGATGAGGAGGCAGAAGAAGCTCGTAGGCTAAGTCACCTACTTTCTTTGTAATCAGATATGGTCCACAATATCTGGGAGATAACTTCTTGTACTTCCCAAGAGATAGAGAACTTCTTTTGGGAAGTACTCAAATGAAGACCATGTTGAGATCCTTCTGAGTGAAGATCCACTTTAAGCTCTAATGATATGTCATCATTAAAGTGAATCTTTGACCCAGTAGGTAATGTCTCCACAACTTCAGGGCATAGACTACAGAAAGTAGCTCTAGGTCATGGATAGCATAATTTCTCTCATGTGTTCTGAGTTTTTGGGATTCATAGGCCACTGCATGACCTTCCTGCATGAGCGCACCTCCCAGGGCAAAACCACTGACATCAGTTACTACCTCAAAGGGTAGAGAGAAATTTGGCAACTTCAGAACGGGATTGGTTATGAAGGCGGTCTTCAGCTTATCAAAAGTGCTCTGACACCTGGCAGACCATTGATGAAACGGGGTATTTTCCTTGAGAAGTTTAGTAAAGGGGGAAGCTATGAGAGCATACTTATTAGGTATGAAAATTCTACACCAACCAGCTAATCCCAAGAATCCCCTGACTTCTTTCACTGTCTTTGGTTCAGGCCAATCTATGACTGCCAAGAATCTCAAGAACTTTACGGACGTGAGCTTCATGGTCAGCTACATTCTTTGAGTAAATCAGAATATCATCAAAGAAAACAAGGACAAAATCATCCAAGTATGTACTACATTAGGCGATTGAATGTAGCTAAGGCATTTGTCTATCCAAACCGCATGACAATAAATTCATAGTGCCCATAGCGAGTATTGATGGCTGTCTTAAGGATATCTTGATCATTAATCTTGATCTGGTAATACCCTGATTTGAGATCTATCTATGTGAAGATTTGGGCTCCATTTAGCCTGTCTAGAAGCTCATCAATTCTAGGGATAGGATACTTATTCTTAACTGTCAGTTGATTGATACCTCTGTAATCCACACAGAGTCTTAACGTTCCATCCTTCTTTTTCTGAAAGAGAACTGGCACTCCCCAAGGTGAAGCACTAGGTCTTACAAACCCTTGTTCTAACAGTTGCCTAAGCTATTCCTTGAGTTCAATGGCTTTAGGGACTGGCATTTTATATGTGCAGTGGGTTACTTACTGAGCTCCGGGGGTCAATTCTATCTCATGATCTACTTCGTGAATCGAAGGCATCTCAATTAGCTCTACTAGGAATAAATCATCATACTCACTTAACCATTCTGCTTTAACTTTTTTTATTACAAAAGTGTTATTCTTATGAAGATTGATTTCTATGCATAGAAAGATGCATAAGGGAATTGTTTTTATTAAAAAGTGTTATTCTTATTAAATTTGATTTCTATGCATAGAAAGATGCATAATGGAATTGTTTTTATTATTAAAGTGTTATTCTTATTAAATTTGATTTTCTATGCATAGAAAGATACATAAAGAAAATTTTTCTAATATAAAAGTGTTATTCTTATTAAATTTGATTTTCTATGCATAGAAAGATGCATAAAGGAGTTTGTTTTATTACAAAAGTGTTATTCCTATTAAATTTGATTCTATGCATAAATAGATGCATAAAAGGATTTATTTTTTTATAAAAGTGTTATTCCCATTGAAGTTGATTTTTATGCATAAATAGATACATAAAGAATTTTTATATCAAAATTAGAATTTTCTTAAATTCTATGTTTAAGTTTTATGAGTATTTGATAAATGAATAATTAAATACTCTAAGAGAGAAATTTCTATCGTTTTATATTCACACGGATTGTAAAAAGAAAATTCAAGAAATCTATCAAGATCGAAAGATTCAGATAAATGATTAATTTATTCCTCATTGGAATTCGTAACTAATTTAGAAATCAGTTAAGTGAATATTCAAAGAAAGAAATTTAGTAAAATAGTAACTAAATTATCAAACCTTTTCGAGAAAGATAGTTCAAGAAAAATCTTTTCTGACTCGAACCTTGAATCAGACTATGACCAAGACCAACTCCTTCGTCAGTTTCGAGGAAAGAAGGTGTGACCAGTTTAGAAAAATACACTCAAAACTCCCGCCAAATCTGAGACTAAGTTTGTGACCCTTCGAATCGATCAGTGGATCAAGGTTACAGAATTCGAGGAATTCTGGTATGAAATTCTGAATTTCGATCAAGAAGTTTTGGGGCTACTGATTCAAGAACTACTCCTTGTATTCAAAAGAAAATCAAACTGAAAACTTACATAGAAACCCTATTTTCTTAAAGGACTATCTTACGCCAGAATGCTGGAGGGAGCATTTGGTATATGTTTTTCTAAGGGAAGTTCAGTTGCAATCAGCTCTGCTGGCGGCGGGGAGTGTTCAAAGGACGCCTCATCGGCGGCAAAGCCTGCCCAGGTCTTGACCAGTCTGGGTATGGTTGAAAAATGTTGCGCTTCCGGTACGATGGGTGAGGGCCGACGAAGCGGTCCCTGAGTGAAGTTCCAAGACACCTAAGAAGAATCCTGGAGGGTTCTGACCAGGAGATGCATGGGCTCGCGGTGCCTATGATCCCCATGCGTATGTGATGGAAGATATGTATGATGGACGAAATGATTATTGTAATCTGTTTACTGGATCTCGTTGTGCTGACCAGTTGGTCTCAACAGAGAGTCCAGAGTGATATATGTATGATGGATGAAATGATTATTGTAATTTGTTAGTGGATATCGTTGGCTGACTAGTTGGTCTCAAAACAAAGAGTCCAGAAGAGTGATACTGTTTTTTGAGAAACAAGGGACTCGATGGAATTTTTGAGTTATGACATCTGTAACCAATAACTGTTTGTCAATGGATTATTTTATATGTTAAAGTTTTAAAGAGGAGTGTGTGCGTATCTGTATTCGAAAGCAAAAGTTAAGAAAGGCATTCAATTATGGGTGGGTGAGTAATTGTCTCGTTCTACTGATTCCAGTGGTTAACCCATGGGCCGGATGGGGTTAGGCTGGAATCAGTGGAGTTTTAATAAATAAATTGAAATAATAGGAGTACGCTTAGAATTTGAGTAGTTAAATAAAAACCTGAAGAATTTTTCAAATGAGTAGATCAATGGCTATGCCTGACTTCGGTTAGGAAAAAAGCGTTGATTTTCTCAAATGAGTAGATCAACAGCTGTGCCTGATTTCAGTTAGGAAAAAAGCATTGATTTCTTCAAACTAAGTCAGTGATAGTTTTCCTTCTATCTGGTTTAATGAGGTGAAGGACAGTTTAGTGTCTTGACCCCGTCAGAAAATTCGTTAAGAAAATCAAAAATGTGGAATCATCCCCGTTTTTCGAGCAAGGAAAATTTTTCCGGTTTCGGTTTCGGAATGACCACCAGATTAGTCTCATGTTCATACATTCGAGGGCGAGGCCCCGAGTGGGAAACCCTACCCCACGTAAGAGGAAGCTACTTCCACTCTGCTAGCAACCAGGAATCCACAGTGCGCGGAGGGGGCGAAGGGGTCTCATAATAAAAATGAAATTAATAAAAATTTCTCTTTTTCTCTAATTAACTATTATACATAAATATTAAAAATTAGTTTTCCATGGATATGACGAGAATTATTCATTTAACATAGGATAACTAATCCTAGAATATGGTAGGAAGTCCTCTTTTCACATTATGCATAAAAACGATTTATGTGTTAATTTCTAAATTTTTTGCCATAGCTCCGCTGCTATTACTGATAATTTTTAATATTTTCTAAAAGAATAAGACTTAGTAATAGTATTATGATAGAGTAACTATCATTTGGACCAATATCCAATTTATGAGCTTAATTCCCAAGTTAACCATGATTTATGTAACATTAAAGCATAAAAAAGCCATCTTTTTGGGCCTCTAGCTTGACTAGCATAGAGTTTGATTTTTAAATTAGGAATTGCACCATGAGAAGCATCATTTGAATTGAGAATTGGTCATAGGAATGACCATTCTTTGGGGGAGAGAGAGATATACATAAAAAAACATCCTAAATTAAGCATAAATGTAAACTTTATGTGATTAATCATTAAAATTCATTAGAGAGCTTCATTTGCATTGAAAAACCAATCAATTGAATACTTCTCAAGCTTGAGAGGGATTGAGAAGTGAAAAATATTTAGAAGATTAAGAAAAAACTATAAAGTCACACCTTACCTCTTGTTTTGCTTGATTCTCTATTCTTAGGAGAGGCCCCCAACCAATCAATTGGTTAGTATGTTGAGAAAAGCTCCAAGGAAGGTTGAAGAGAGGGAGAAGCTCCAATCTCTCCAAATTGTAGAGGATTTTTAGGGGATAATAGAAAATATGCTTATTTTAAGGTAATACTGGCATGGTCTAGTTCACAGATGAGAATACAAAAGAATGAGGGTCTATTTATAGGTGAGGGAGGCCACTAACTGAGTCCAACTAAGTTCTAGAATTTTCTAGCTTCAGTTTGGCTGAATTGGAAAAAGATTTGGACCAGTTTGGCTCCCTTTTTGATTTGGTTTGATCCAGGAGAGATAAGTTTGGCTCCCTTTTTGATTTGGTTTGATCTAGTTTGGCTGAATTTGGACAAGATTTGGACCAGTTTGGCTCCCTTTTTGATTTGGTTTGATCCAGGAGAGAGGAGAGATAAAAATATCTTAATATTTTTGAGTTTCAAACTCATTCACATGTGTGAAATAGGCGCCTCCTTGAAGGCTCCCCCTTCCCTTACCAAGGTGTCAAAATTGTATGATTACTCTAAAGTATCTCATTTTTTAGTAATATTTCATAATTTTTAACTAATAAATCTTGTACTCAGTCAATTCTTCATCTTATGTGGGCATTTACGCATTTTTGGGTGTCTTCTTTTATTCATTGGATTTATCTCATCCCAACTATTTGTCAGCTCAACTTCAAAGGAAATTGAGTGTAAGGTATGGTTCACAAGATTTGTTTTTAGATTTTTTTTTAAATTATTTAGATTGTTAATCATGTTAAAATGGTAATAATTTTATGTTCTCCCTTTGTAGATGTGGAGCTTTTCAACAAGAAGGATGCTGATGGCAGCTAGATCCCTAAGGGGTTCAAGAAGTTATACTAGATCACGAGAGACCCAGCACTTGAGAGGTAAAACAAAAAGACATTGGTGATCCTAACAAGCATTGGAAAGGTAGAATCATGAAGTTCTACAACATGGCCAAATGGTGCAATAGAGGTCCTTGTGCAGCATGTTTATACGCAAGGATATAATGCTACATCACCAATGATCAAAGCAAGCATCCAGGGGAAATGAAAGAATGAGTACTGCCTGAATCAATCAAAAGCTTAAAAGGCTTACCCTGATACTCAACTGGAGTATGGATGACGGAAAATTGACGATTTGACCCTTGGTTTTCAATTGCTACATAAATCTGTCCTCTTTCTTCTTCCACTACTTTTGCTATTGTGACTGCTCTCGCTGCTGCAGTCTGAGGCAGAACTCTTTCTCTTTAGTTGCCCCAATTCTAAGAAGGAGTTTTGAGGCTACTCTAGACAGAGACAGACGGCTGAGCTGGAGTTCTCTTGGGATTTCCTTGATTCGGGCGAGATGGATCTTGATTTGACTAATAGGAAGGGGCTGGTCTCTGCACTCTCGATATCCTTGACATCCCTGTCCCCTTGAGATGGCAGGAGTCGGGCAGTCTTTCAGCTGGTGACCAAAACCATGGCATCCAAAACACCGGTTCATTTTAGTTTCAAGGAAGCCCGGAGGATAAAACCTCTTTCTGAGAGGTAAGCTTTAAGATCGGTCCTTGCAAATTGACTGCATCTACTGTTCCATGTCATCAAAGCATCTGTCTGGACATCTCGACCCTAATCAATGGGTCGGACAAGTTAATGGATTTAAGCAATCTTGTCCATACAAAGCTTTGAAAGGGCTCATCCCAATACTTCTGTGATAAGAAGCATTGTAGGCAAACTCGACTAGGTGAAGATAGCTTAGCCACTTCTTGGGTTCCCTGCCACCCACAGCATGATCGAAGTATATCTTCAATTACTTGGTTCACCCTTTCAGTTTGGCCATCGGTCTCGGGGTGGTAAGCTGTGTTGAGATCCAAGAAAGTTCCTACTGCTTCAAAAAATGCAGTCCGGAATCTTGACGTGAATTTGGGATCTCGATCACTTACTATTCTTCTGGGTAGGCCATGCAATCTGAAGATTTCTTTGAGGAACACTCTGGCCACATCCACTGCAGTGTAGGTTTCTTTTACGAGAATCAGATGGGCAACTTTGGTTAGTCTATCAACTACCACGAAGATGGAGTTGTAACCTGATTGCATTGCGGGTAATCCACTAATAAAATCCATACTGATGCATTCCCACTTCATCTGGGGGATGTCTAATGGACGTAACTTCCCAGGCATTTTTACTCTCTCAGCCTTGACTTTCTGACAGGTCAGACATTGACGTACATGATTAAGCACGTCCTTTTTTAGACCAGGCCAAAAGAAGCTTTTCTTCACAGACATGTAGGTTTTGATGAAACCTGGATGTCTTGCAATAAGGCTGTCATGGGCTTCATTCAGAATTTGACCCTTAGTTCCCTCATCATTGGGAATGCACAGTCTACGATTATAATACATAATTCCATCATCCAAGCTGTACCCTTGAACTCGGTTCAACTCCTGTGGAGTTTTGCTTTCTTGCATAAGTAGGGTAGCAATAGGGCCAAAGAATCTATCCTGCATGATCTTCCACTTGCTTCAATAATCAAAGGATTTGACACTATAGTAATTGCAAGCAAGGAGGCTTTTCTGCTAAGGGCATCTGCTATACCACGCCTGGGTGGTACTTGATTTCAAAATCAAATTCCTGCAGGGTCTGCATCCACCATCTTTGGCGCATGTTGAGATCTTTCTGAGTGAAGATCCACTTTAAGCTCTGATGATCTGTCATCAAAGTGAATCTTTGACCGAGTAGGTAATGTCTCCACAACTTCAGGGCATATACTATTGAAAGTAGTTTCAGGTTGTGGACAGCATAATTCCTCTCATGCGTTTTAAGTTTTCGGGATTCATAGGCCACTGCATGACCTCCTTCTTGCAGCATGAGTGCACCTCCCAGGGCAAAACCACTGGCATCAGTTACTATCTCAAAGGGTAGAGAGAAATATGGCAGCTTTAGAATGGGATTGGTTACCAAGGCAATCTTCAACTTATCAAAAGCACTCTAGCACCTGGCAGACCATTGAAACAGGATATTCTTCTTGGTGAGTAGATTAGTCAGGGGGGAAGCTATGAGAGCATACTTTGGTATAAAAATTCTATACCAACCAGTCAATCCCAAGAATCCTCTGACTTCTTTCACTGTCTTTGGTTCAGGCCAATCTATGACTGCTTGGACTTTAGCAGAATCTAGAGAAATTCCATCTTTGGATACCAGAAAGCCCAAGTATTCAACATGGTCGGCAGAGAAAGTGCATTTGCTCTTTTTTGCAAAGAGTTGGTGCTTCCTTAGGATCTCAAGAACTCTTCTGACATGAGCTTCATTTGGTCAGCTGCATTCTTTGAGTAAATCATAATATCATCAAAGAAAACAAGAACAAAATCATCCAAATATTCTCTTAGAATGTCTTTCATTAATCGATTGAATGTAGCTGGGGCATTTTTCAATCCAAACGGTATGACAGTGAATTCATAATGCCTATACCAAGTATTGATGGCTGTCTTCTTCGGGATATCTTGCTCATCAATCCTAATCTAATAATACCCTGATTTGAGATCTATCTTTGTGAAGATCTGGGCTCCACTTAGCCTGTCTAGAAGCTCATCAATTCTGGGGATAGGATACTTATTCTTACAGCTGATTGAGACCTCTGTAGTCCACACAGAGTCTTAGCATTCCATCTTTCTTTTTTTGAAAGAGAACTGGCGCACCCCAAGGTGAAACACTGGGTCTTACAAACCCTTGTTCTAATAGCTGTCTAAGTTGTTCCTTGAGTTTGATGGCTTCAAGAACTAGCATTTTGTACGTGCGCAGAGCTACTAGTGGCTGAGCTCCGAGGGTCAATTCTATCACATGATCTACTTCTTGAATTGGAGGCATCTCTGTTAATTCTACTGGGAATAAATCATCATAATCACTTAACCATTCAGGTTCTTTCGCTTTTAACTTTGAGTCTACTGGATTCATTTTGACAACATAAATGAGCTGCTTCTTTCTAAGTCCTTTTAGTAACTTAGAAGCCTTTACTAACTGCAGACTTGGGGATCCTGAAATTTTGGTTCCTTCAACTTTATTCCGTGGAGGTCACGGAAGGAAATGGTTCCATTATTATAGTGAATGTCAGCTTGATTTTTATGGAGCCAATACATTCCAAGGATCCTGTTGAAAACTCCCAAAGGTATAACTCTGAACTGACAGTCAGTTAAATTCCCATCTAGATTGAATTGAATACGATCTGTCTCAAGGTGAGTGAAAAGAATCTTCCCACTTGCCAATTCAACTTACATAGGTTTCCCTAATTTCTGATCTAAGACTAGCTTACGCAAGCATCCAGGGGAAATGAAAGAATGAGTACTGCTTGAATCAATCAAAAGCTTAAAACGCTTACCCTGATACTCAGCTGGAGTATGAATGATGGAGAATTGACGATTTGGTCCTTGGTTTTCAATTGCTGCATAAATCTGTCCTCTTTCTTCTTCCACTACTTCTGCTATTATGACTGCTCTGGTTGCTGCAGTCTGAGGCGGAACTCTTTCTCTTTGGTTGCCCCAGTTTTGGGAAGGAGTTCTGAGGCTACCTGGATAGAGGCAGATGGCTAAGCTGGAGTTCTCCTGGGATTGCCCTGATTTGATGAGATGGGACCCTGATTTGACTAATAAGAAGGGGTTGATCTCTATACTCTCGGTCCTTGACTTCCCTGTCCCCTTGACATTGCAGGAGTCAGGCAGTCTTTCAGTTGGTGACCAAAACCCTGGCATCCAAAACACCGGTTCTCACTTCTGATCTCATCCCTCTGAATTCTTGAAAGAGGTGGGGCTCCTGAGAAAGTGTTCTGTGGGAAGGGTCTTCCTTCACTTCTGAATCTCCCAGTATCCTGATTCTGAATCAGGCCTTGCTACCTCTTTGGGGGAGAAAAGTTTGAAGTACTTCCCGGGGTTTGGAATCTTTTAAAGTTAGAGGGTGCAGGCTTTGGCGGGACCTTAGCAACAAAGGCTTTGGCAAAGTCTTTTGCCATTTTTACCAGTGCTTTGGCCATTGAGACAGGTTTGGCATTCTTTAGTAAGGTGTCCAATGGCTCGTTCATTCCTCGAATGAATCTAGCCATCAACTGCTCTTCATCCAATTGTGGGGAATATTTGAGGAGAAGGGCAAAAGCTTGATGGTACTCTTCAATTGTCCGGCTATCCTGCTTTAGTTCCAAGAACTCATTCATTTTAGTTTCAAGGAAGCCCGGAGGACAAAACCTCTTTCTGAGGTAAGCTTTAAGATCGGTCCAGGTTTGGGTATTGCGGTCGAGACGGTTAGTCTTGCAGTGATTCCTCCAAGCGACCCTAGCCGTTTCCACAATCTTTAACCTTGGCGAGAGCTAGCTTGCTTCTCTCATTGTAGCCAGTTACATCAAAGTATTCCTCCATTGCGCTCCGGACTTTTTTTCATCCTTGTTTATTTTTACCTGGCCTCGATGTAAACCCATCTTGTCAAAATACCAAGCATGTACATATGTAACAACCATGCATACATCCTTATGCGAAGGGTCAAAACTACATTGCACAATGAAAGCCCAATTATCATGTGCATAGTTTATATATTCCTTGTTTTTTGCATTAGATGCTCACACATTTCAGCTACACCCATGCCTGAGTCTTGATTTTCTCCTTCTCCAGCCGCTTCTTGCATTCATTAATGTAGTGACCACGTTTCTTGCAAATAGTTGCATTTGCTCTTTTTCTTTGGCTTGTCACCTTCCTTGTCTATAGGCTTGCCCGATGACTCTGATTTTGGCTTGTAATTACCCTGAGGAAAGATTTTACCTTTGCCTCTTTGTTGACTGGTATCGTATATGCGATTGCCTTCAGGTATTGGCCAAAAACGTTTTCCTTCTTTACCAGTAAAAAAGTAAACAAATATTATCGTATAATAATCCATGATTAAGAATGGGAAGTAACCTCACAAGGTGAACCGGGAACAATTGGTGAGAATAGCCTTTTCTGACAACAAAACAGGATCGTAACCAACTACTTATAGCAAGATCCTGACCTCCTGTGCGCATGATAAATCTATTTTGCCTTGATTTCTCTTCTTGTAGGAGCACAGAAACCAACTCCTCAAACTTCAAGGTATTTGGATTGCTTTTTATTATGAGTTTAATAGTAGAAGTAAAACTTTGATACGAGTCCAGCAACACATTCAAGATAGTATGTACCAATGAACTGTCAGGATATATTTCATCAACACTAGCCAACTCCTCCTTAAAATCCTTGAATTTTGTAAGGAAACTCTCCAGGGAGTCCGCTCATTCATATGCTCTAACTCTAACTGCTATACATTTTAACATTTTGAATTTTTAAAAACAATAATCAGTAAAAAAGAAAGTTTTATTTATATATTAAGATTATTTTTGTACAAATTGTCTCTTTACTTCCTCTCAGATATGTCTTGGGTTTAGTACTCCATTTCTCACATGACGAATCCTATAATGTCGTGTGCTACGATTATTAAAATTAGGAGACATAAGGATCTGGGTTCCAAGGATAAGACAGATAATAGCCCTACAATTTTGTCTATGAGTTACAAGGTATCTAGGCATATGAGCATATATTTAGAGCCTATTTATCATTCCAAATTTGTAGTGAATCATGGCTACACAAATATTTTCTCTCAACTTTCCTACCTAATGGGAGGTTTTTTTTAGTGAGCATTTGGCGTAAGCTTTGTATGTTCACAGGATGGGTTTTTTGTGATTCTAGATGGGCTGTATGGCCATGAGATGGGTTGTTTGTGAGCTAGATGGGTTGTATGTATATGGGAGGGCCTGTATAGGCACCAGTTAAGTTGTATGTGTGCAAGATGGGATGTATCGATGTGAAATGGGTTGTTTGTGATCTAAATGGTAGATGGACTATATGTGCACAAGATGGGTTATTTGTGAGATGGATGGGTTGTATTTATTATGGGAGGGCCTCTATGGGCACCAAATAGGTTTTATGTATGCGTGATGGGATGTATGGATGTGGGATGGGTTGTTTGTAATCTAGATGGATTGTATGTGTGCAAGATGGGCTAAATGACCATGACATAGGTTGTTTGTGAGCTAAAAGGGCTAAATGTGTGTGGGAGGGGCTATCTGGGCATGATATGGGCTGTATGTGTGTCAGATAGGATGTATCACTGTATAGGCACTGTATAGGTTGCATGTGACACCAGTATGAGTTGTATGTGTGCACAACGGGATACATGTGAGTGTGATAATGCATGTGTGCATGGGATGGGCTATATATGTGTGAGATGTCCATAGGACATGTTTAAATTGGTTGTATGTGTGTGGGACGGGTTGTATGTGTGTGGGAGGGGTTGTATGGGCATCGGATAGGTTGCATATAAGCGGTATAAGTTGTATGTATGTAAGAAGGGTTGTCTGGGCATCGGATAGGTTGCATATAAGAGGTATAAGTTGTATATATGTAATAAGGGTTGCATGTGAGTGTGATGATGTCATAAGGGTTGCATGTGTGATGGGTTGTATATGTAGTAAACGGGATGTATGTCAATGGGATAGGCTATTTTGAAGCTCGATGGGCTAGCTTGTGATCTAGATGGTAGATGACGGGATGGGTTGTTTATGATTCTAGATGGGGTGTATGCCTATGAGATGGTTGTTTGTGAGACGGATGGGTTGTATGTATACGGAAGTGCCTAAATGGGCACCAAATAGGCTTTGTGTGCATGATGGGATGTATGGATGTGGGATGCATTGTTTGTAAATAATCTAGATGGGCTATATGAACACGGGATGGGCTGAATGGCCATGACATGGGTTGTTTGTGAGCTAAAAGGGCTAAATGTGTGTGGGAGGGGCTATATGGGCACGAGATGGCTTGTATGTGTGTGGGATAAGCTGTATGTGTGCAAGATGAACTATATATGCACTATATAGATTACGTGTGACTAGTATGAGTTATACATGTGCATGAAGGCTACCTGTGAGTTTGATGCTGCATGTGTGCATGGGATGGGTTATATATGTGTGAGATGGCCATAGAGCATGTTTGGATTGGTTGTATGTGTGCGAGAGGGGCTGTATGGGCACCGGATAGGTTACATATGAGCGGTATAAGTTGTATGTGTGCAAGATGGCTACATGTGAGTGATGAATTACATGTTTGTGTGGGATGGGTTGTATATGTGCAAGACAAGATGGGTTGTTTTTGAGCTAGATGGGCTGGTTTGTGATCCCTAGATGGTAGATAACATGATGGGTTGTTTATGTTTATAGATGGGTTGTATGTGCATGAGATGGATGGGTTGTATGTATACAAGAGGGCCTCTATGGGCACCAAATAGGATGTGTGTGTGTGTGTACGTGATGGGATGTATGGATTTGGGATGGGTTGTTTGTAATATAAATGGGATGTATGTGCATGGGATGGGCTGAATGGCCATGATATGGATTGTTTGTGAGCTAAAAGAGCTAAATGTGTGTAGGAGGGGCTATATGAGCACGAGATGCATTGGATTTCTCTCATTTATCATACACACACAATGATGTGCTTTAATAACACGTAGAAGATGAGAAAGATATGAATGATTCCTTGAAAATGAGTAGTTGAACAATAACATGACTTAATATACAAAGTTATAAAAAAAACTCTTCGGTAACATGTGGATGGCTAAAAAAATAGATAAAATTTGTAATTTTTTGAATGGGTTTCTTTCAAGAACTTTTGAGAGGACGAGCTAAATAGAAGAAATAAAACTTTTTCATGAAAATGAGCTTTGCTTTTTATTAGGGAGAGACAATAGACATGGAAAGGCTTGTCATATACTAGCGTGATCATTTAAATTTTATGAAAGAAATCCAAGAACTACATTAGCTTTCCTATAAGCTTATTTAAGGCTCTACCAACATCTCCACCATAGTGTAAAAAAACTCAAAAAGAATGATCCTCCATTGGCTTCTTCCCAAAGGTGTAGCAAAATCTCCATAATAATAAGACTGATGAACCACCTTCTTTTCAAAGTTTTTTTCAAAGTTGTACCAACATCTCAAATGTGTCCCCATTCTTCTATGTGACATGTTGATTAAAGTCGACCAATAGTAAAGTTTAGATCGTATCCAAATATGGCTTCCAGCACAGGATCTCCAATAATCTCCCATGAATGGTTACTATACCGAGATAACACCAAGTATATAAAGATATTGACCAGTCCATTCTAACTATGTACATATCACATGGACTACCATGCAAAGCACACCGTGAGATGATCAAGAGTGGTAGTCCATTCCAACCATGTATAGATCACATGGACCACCATATGATGCAAAGCACACCGTGATATGATCTAGCATCTAGAGATCATATAGAGCCCATTTTGACCATGTATGATGGGGGGGGACACATGGACCGTAGAGACTACACCAAGATGACACCAAGCATGTAAAGGTCTTGGGAAGTCCATTTGGACCATGTATAGATCACAAAGCGCACAAGGTAGAGCACAATTTGAGGAGACCGTGCAAATAGAAATCACATAGAGCCCATTCTAACGATTTACGGATCACATTGACCATACAGAGCACACTGGCACAGAGCACACTGGGAGAAGAAAAAGCATATGGAGAATCCATATACATATCACATAGACCACATGTAGAGCACACCCGGAGAAGACCAAGCATATGAAGATTCCATGGGGTCCATTCTACACATGTATGGACCATATGGACCATCCAAGGTCATGTAGATCATGGCC
The DNA here is from genome assembly GCF_041138505.1 of Cibotium barometz. NCBI lineage: Eukaryota > Viridiplantae > Streptophyta > Polypodiopsida > Cyatheales > Cibotiaceae > Cibotium > Cibotium barometz. The sequence continues at coordinate 22,645,889 of NC_141103.1, read as the reverse complement.
TTGGATGGTCCATACATGTGTGGAATGGGTTGTATGGGATCTCCACATGTAAGTGATTATATTGCCGAGTATTATGGGCTAGGAACTATTGAAAAGGCCCCTGAGTGGACAGGTGGTGAGCGTTCTAGTTGCCAATGATGCCATAGATACTCTGATGAAGGAATGATGGGAAATTAAGAATCAACCGGATAAATTGGAAGATTGTGATCAGTGGTACTATGGTTTCATTAAAGGATTGTTTTAAAGTTAGCTGATGCTAAGAAAAAGGCAATTTCATATTGGGTGCTAGTTTTATGTTTGCATGAACTTCCGGCTAGGGAGCCTTGGAACTCTTTTCCTTGGTACCCGGGACAAAACCTAACCAAATTCCAAATTGGATCCCATCACTACAGTGGTTGGGTGGTTGGCTAACCCATGGGATCGGATGGACTGATGTTTCCATAAATCGAGACTCAATTTCTGTTACTATGATAGATAAAGTAAATCCGTGATAGTAATTGTTCTATGGATAGGAATCAACGGCTGTGCCTCTTGATGGGGAAAAAAGCGTTGATCCCAATGATCCAAGTGCAAGTTTCTTCCTTGATCTGACCGAGTATCTTTATAGGTGCAGTCGGATCAGTTTGATCACTAATGGTCTTGACTATGTTAGAGTAAAAGTTATCCTGGAGGAATCGCCCGTGCTTTCCGGATAAGGGAAGTTTTTCCGGGTTTGGTTTTGGAAAAACCGACGGATTAGTCTTTTGTCCGGATATCCGTGGACGAGGCCCCGAGTGTGGGACCGTGCCTCGCGCATGAAGTGCTACTTCCGCTGCTAATACCCCGAATCCGTTGCGTGGTGGAAACAGGGATCTCACAGTTTCTCATCTTCCCACAATTTTTTTTTCTTCATTCGATCCCTATCACATCATATCATTCCCACATCAAATTACATCCAAACGCATCATCCACACATCAATCCACATCATCGATAGATCCATCCACATCATCCACACCAATCCACATCATCCATACATTCATCCACACCAATCCACATCATCCATACATCCATCTACATCAATCCACATTATCCACACATCCATCCACATCTTCCATACATCCATCCACATCAATCCACACGTGAATCCACATCATCCATACATCCATCCACATCAATCCACATTATCCACACATCATCCATTCATCCATTCAAGTCAATCCACATTACCCACACATCAATCCATATCATCCATACATCCATCCACATCAATCCACATTATCCACTCATCCATCCATATAAATCCACATTACCCACACATTAATCCACATTCATTTCATAAGTATTCCCATTCTCATCTAACCACATCTTTTTCTAACTCATCTAATCACATCTTTTTCTAACTCATCACTTATTTCCTCATTTATCCTCATCAGATCACATATGCATCTCATCACTTTACATACATTAACATCTATCCAGTTTACATCGCATCTTATCACATCCATTTCACATCACATCTCATTCATTCACATCCCGATTCAGATGCTAACGCATTCATTCACGTCCCTGTTCATTCATATCCCGATTCACATGTTATCACAAGCATTCACATCCTATATCATTCATTTACATCCTGATTCGCATGACATCACATCTCATCTATTCATTCACATTTATCACATATCATCACATCTATTTACCTTTCATTCTCATCACTTCTATTCTTATCACATCCATCCATCCATTCTTTCCCATCTATCTGCTGATTCGCATCACATCTCATCACATCTATTCACCTCACATTCTCGACAGTCCTATTCTCATCGCATCCATCCATCCATTCATTCCCATCTATTTGATTTGCATCACATATCATCACATCTATTTACCTCTCATTCTCATCACTTCTATTTACCTCTCATTCTCATCACATCTATTTACCTCTCATTCTCATCACTTCTATTCTCATCACATCCATCCATCCATTCATTCCCATCTATCTGATTTGCATCCCATCTCATCACATCTATTTACCTCTCATTTGTTGAGAGATGTAATCACGGTGTTGTGTATGTAGGAAGGCACCCTAGAGGTGCAAGATATTGTGGTTAGATAGGAATGCCACATGTAATATTGCATGGTGTGTGAGAGTCGACCAAAAGAGTGGAAAAGGGAGTGCCACATGGATGATGATGTGTAAAGTGGGATAAGGCTAGAGGGCCGATATCATTGTATGATTCATTATGATATGCAAGTGAATAGAATTGAGTGTTGAGTGTGCAATCTCTCTCTCTCTCTCATGGAGTTTTTAGTGTGGTTTAATCCACATTAATTATGCTACCTAATCTATGTTTATCACCCATGATCAATCCCATCTCTAGATTGTTAACATGGTATCAGAGCCTGGTTCATGCTAAGGACTGAGCTGCAAGTAAGAGAACCACAGGAAGCGGTACGAGAGTAAGAGCTTTAACTTCTCTTCCCTATTTGTGTTGGTGACTACACCCTTGTGGGGAGCTCTACGGGAGGCATCGACAAACGATCTCTGATTGAGGAGCTTTCTTCGCGGGAGTAAAGCTATAGGGCAACTAAACGATCTCTAATTGAGGAGCTTTCTTCGCGGGAGTAAAGCTATAGGGCAACTTTTCTGTCCTATATCGGATAAAATTTTCAGAGCCGAAATCGCGTTTTGGGCGCGTTTGGACCTCTAATTTTCAGAAAGCAGGCAATTTTGAGCACTGCGGGTAAGTCATCGATTCTCTGCAGAACTCTGTTTTAAAAACTGCAGGAAGACAGATTGGCTTTGCAGACACTGTGGGTGCTGCAAAGAGGTCAACAGTTGCCATTGGGTGTATGTATGCATATTGAGGTCACTAGTTGTGACATTTGAGTGTACTACAGTACCGCTATAGAAAATACAGCAGTTTGTGCAGGATAAACAAGAGTGCTGTTTCTGGTAAAATTGTGTGTCTGGCAAGATGTCAAATGATGGCATAACCCAGATTGTGGTTGAGAAGCTTGATAAGAATAACTTCCATGCTTGGAGGTTCAGGTTGACGAATTTCCTGATGGGAAAGGGCTATTGGGACTACATAGAAGGTGAGCATGAAGAGGCACCAGAGATACCGGACATAAATCCGACTGCTGCAGATGTGAAAGAGTTTAAAGACTAGAACCAAGGAGCCAAGAAAGTTATGTATTGGCTCTCCATTAGTATACAGGACACCATGATTGGGCACATTCAGGATGCCAAGTCCCCCAAGGAGGCGTGGGACACCTTGGTAAAGCTCTATGAAACAAATACCAAGGCACGTAAGATACAGTTGAAGAATGAACTTCATACTGTGGAGAAAAAGAGCATGTCTATTAATGACTATGCGTTGAAGATAAAGGGTATTGTGGAATCCCTTACATCTATTAGTGTGTAAATAGATGATGATGATAAGGTGGAAGTCTGTCTACATGGTCTCGAGCCACAATACAAGGCGTTCAAGACGTCTATTCAGACTCGAGAAAACATTCCCAATTTTACAGATTTGGTGTCTATGTTGATTATAAAAGAGAAGAGCTTGGGTAAAGACCAACAATCTTCACAAAACAAAAACAGTTCAGAGCAACAGGCCTTCTACACAAGTTCAAGAAGAGAACGAGGTAGAGGAGGCCATGGACGCGGTCAAGGAGGTGGCCGAACAGGTAATCAGAATTATGGCTAGCAGCAGTAACAACAACAGTCCCAAAATTCACAACAACAACAACAACACACAGGTGGAAGAGGCCAATTCAAAGGCAAGGGGAGTCAAAGAGGTTGTGGAAATTGGCAAAGGCAGTATAATGATGCACGTGGATGTTTTTATTGTGGTAAGTCTAGACATGTGCATGCAGAGTGTTATAAGAAGCAGGCCGACATGCAAAATGGAAAATTGCAGCAAAACAACTATGCATCCTTGAGCAGAAGCAATGAGGATAATGAAAGGTTGTTTGTTATGCAGCATGTCATGAATGCCATGTCTAAAAATGTTGAAGCAGCACAAAAAGATGATGTATGGTATGTTAATTCAGGTGCCTCAAACCACATGACAAGTCATGGGGAGTGGTTCAAGGAGATGAAAAACCCGAAAAGACCAGGTTTTGTGGAAACAGGGGATGACACTGCTCATCCAATTGCCCATGTTGGAGATGTGCCATTGTCTATGCAGGATGACAAAGTGAAGTACCTTGCAGATGTACTTTATGTACCAAATATAACAAAGAATCTGGTTTCAGTTGGCCAGATGATTGAGCAGGGTTTGCAAGTTTGGTTTAACCCTGATGGTTGTTATGTTGAAGACTTTAAAGACAAGTGCAGGTTGGTTGCAAAAGGCAACAGAGTGGGCAGAATGTTTACGTTGAATGTAAACATGCCTGAAGTGAGTGCTGCGATGTTTACAAATGGTTCAGGAATTGTTGCAGACACAGACACTTGGCATAAAAGGATTGGACATGTGAATGTGCAGAGATTGAAGTCTATGCAGATTAAAGGAATTGTGACAGGGCTGCCAAAATTTAAAATGGAAGGTATGTAGAAAATATGTGAAGCATGCCAATTTGGGAAGCAAACAAAGCATGTATTTCCACGTAACAGATATGTGAGTAGAAATGCACTAGATGTTGTGCATTCAGATGTATGGCGTCCTACGAAGACCATATCTATGGGAGGCTACAGGTATTATGTGACGTTTATTGATGACCACACAAGGAAAGTGTGGGTATACTTCATGAAGGAGAAGGGTGAGGTGTTCACTCACTTTCAAAATTTCAGAGTTATGGTTGAAAAGCAAACACGGAAATATGTAAAGTGCCTAAGGTCAGATGGAGGGGGAGAGTACTTCTCCAATGAGTTCTCTGAATTTTTGAAGAAGAATGGTATTCGGAGACAGTTCACATGTAGATACACTCCGCAGCAAAATGGAGTTGCTGAGCAGAAAAACAGGCACATTGCTGAGATTGCACGAGCATTGATGGAAGAGAAGAATATGCCGCATAGCTATTGGGCTGAGGCTATTTCTACAGCAGTTTACATCATGAACATGACACCAACTGTAGCCATACATGATGTAACTCCCAGAGGAGAGGTTTACTACCAGAAAACCTGATTTGTCTCATCTGAAAGTTTTTGGATGCATTGCATATGTGCATGTGCCAGATGAGCTGAGAATCTAGCTCTATCCTATGCTTTAATGGGTCATTGCCTATCCAAGTTCCACAAAAGCAGATGGCTAGTTGAGAAAGCAAGTAAACTAGAACTCAAGAAGATATAGTATGATATAGGCATGCAGCAGTGGAAATCTCAAAGCTAGAAAGAATCAAAAGTAATAAAGGTAGAAAGGGCAGAATGGAGAACTCAAGTAGCAAAGGAGGGGAGAGCTAAAAAAGATATGTGAAAATCTTGAATATCAAAAGAAACAAATGGAAACAAGGAATAGAGAGGATCTTGAGATAAACAACAAGGAGATGAAAAAAATGGAAACAATGCATAGAGAGGATCTTGGGGTAAACAACAAGTAGATGAAACAAAAAGCACAAGAGCTAGAAAAGTCTAGGGAAGAATCTATTAAATTGAGGTAAAAGCACTAGAGATTGCAACCAAAAAAAAAAAAAAAGATAAACACTCATGGATGCTTAGGTTAGAAGATCTACAGGCACAACTACATTAGGCCATGGATGAATATGAAACCGAGATTTACATTATGTAGCAGGAACTAGACACAATCGCCATAGAAAATTCAGCCTTGAATATGTAGGTGTCAAGTCTTATGGAGGAAAGGATTAGGGTAGAAGAGGAAAAAGGCCAAACCAAGGATGGAAGCCAAGAACTTGGTAAAGATGAGGTAGAGTGTCAATAGAGAGATCTTGGAAAGACAAGCATTTAGACGATCAAGGATAACACAACACCATTTCCAGAATATATTTCTTCTACAAGGACACCCTCTACCACCTGGTTGTTAATGGTATTGTCACTCATCCAACAACAAATGTATATCAGTAACACAGTCACATCAAATAATTTTGAGTGGTTGGAAATAAACATTCTTACTTGGTATGCACATCCTACCCTAGCCATGGTAGAGTGTTGCATGATGGCATACTATTGGAAAATTTGAGGGACTTGGTTGCATACATGGAGCTTCATCCTATCATTCTCAACTTCATAGAATGGAAACTAGTTCTCATAAAGTGAGAGATCTTTAAAGAAGATGAATGTTGAATGCACTGATTTTCCCCCACCACCACAAAGTTAGCACTCACTACTTCTCACAAGAAGATAGAAAAGGAGGTTGAGGGCCTTCAAAGATAGCTACTAAAGGATGTAGATTACATTAATATAAATGATTGGCTAGATAATATATCAGAGGGTATACTAGAAGCACCCTCACCCGCTCCTATTAAACAAGAAATACCACTTGTAGATCTAGGGCCTAGTCCCTCAAGCCACAAAGAAAGACTATGTCATAGATGTAAAAAGCAGTGATACATCATTCTGAAGATGATACAACCTAAAATCTTAGGAATGTGACTTCATCACACAAAGCAAGTTCCATGAAAGGCTAGATCTTTTATATAGAGCTATAAGGCACGTAATCCCATATGATCATTTAGGTAAACCATCTTTGCCCAAAGATAACTTTAAAAGGAAGATAGTTTCTAGGGATGCCAAATTAATCTCTCATCTTGCAGATCTACTAGACATTAGATTGGCAACCTTCATAATTCACAAGTTCTTTAAAAGGTGGAGAAGAGAAGATAATTTTGATGGTTTTGCAAGCACAGAAGAAGACATGATTGCACATAAAGAAGGATAGTATGGTGTCCAACCGAAATGGAGAACTAAATAGTTAGAAAAGAAAACCTATTCATATATCTATGCTCAAGCATCACTCTCCTATAGAATGGAGCCTACATACATGCCATATGAAAGAAGATGGTCACACCGTTAAATTTTGTTAGCTCAAAAAATAGGATCCTAACCATGTGAACAAAGTTTTAAGATTCCAACCAGCACATTAGTTTTCCTTCTTGAATTTGAGAGCCTACATACTTTCACTCCTCCTGCAAAATGGGTGGAGAGATATCCCTGACACCTAAATTTGGTTACAGTACAACAGTTCCTCAACCTCACCATCATTTTGATAGACCACAAATGACCAACATCATGGAGTACATCACACTTTATATTTGATCTCAATGAAGGCCCAAATATAAATCACGTAGCTTTCTACTACTACTACCAATTATAGTTACCTACATGGGCACTACTATATAACCTTTGAAGATATGATCCAAACTTACTTCTAAAAAACACATGTAGTGACTTACCATTAACACATGTAGTGTCTTACCATTGACATTGGGATATCCTTAATCATCGTCTCGACAACTCTACATTGAAAGGGATTTGAAATCATTCATTATGCAACCCTAAACAATTTAGAGTCTACTGAAAGCCCAAAACATACTGGAGAGTTATTAGTCCTACTCAGTATTTGTAGCATTTTGTGTACGATGGTTTTCTTTATTTTTCTATCACTTGTCATTTTCAAGTCACTATGGTAGAGAGACATGCTAAGTCAAGTTGCTTGCATCATATGGACAAGAATAAAATGTCAAAAAATACTTGTATGGTGGAGGGAGGACTATAGATTATAAAATATCTCTCATGGTTCTACAACTCATAGTAGACAGTACACTAGCATTAACACACTATGTACCCTATGGTTAGAAGCTTGACAACAAACACCCTCCCTTGTAAATACTCTTACTTGCAATGCATATAAGCAAGCAAGCAACATTTAAGAACATACATTAAGCACCCTTACTTGCAATGCATATAAGCAAACAACATTTAAGAACATACATTAAGCACCCTTACTATGTGTATCCACCCATGCACATGCATTTGTACATCGACATTGTTTATCATACCATTGATAACCTCCAGCACTATCGTTAGAACCTCAACAACAAACTCCCTCCCCTGCAAGTACTCTTGATTACATTGCATACTATTGTTTTCTTTTGTAAAGCATATAAGTAAGCACCATTCAAGCACATGCATTAACCATCTTTAGGTGTATCCACCTATGCATATGCATTTGCACCAACATTGATTACCTTTCCCCATCAGCAGCCTCCAACAACAATCTCTCTGAGATTCCTTCACCTCACTACATTGATACCTCCGCCGTTGCCTAGGACTAGGATGAACCTAGAATCAAAATGGGGGGGAATGTTAACCCAAGGTCAATTACTCGGCACTCTTGAAACATCACTTCCACATCGTAGATTCCTTCACCTCCTAACATTGATAGCTCCGTTGCCTAGGCCCAGGATGAACCTAGAATCGAAAGGGGGGGAATGTTAACCCAAGGTCAATTACTCACACTCAACATCACTTCCACATTTATGGGCCACATCAACACTAAGCAAAGAGAGTGAAATAAGCCATCATCAAGAAAAAAAGAATGAACAAATACAAATAAACCTAAGAAATCTAGGTTATATAGGCTATGAAGTAGTTATGGACTCAAGGGGGCATGCCCCAAGTGTACATGCTCTTACATAAATTGCACTTCAAGTTGTAACCCAACGGATGGCTAGGCCCTATATGTGGCATGCACCCACACTCTTTAATCTACATTAGACATAAATTAGACTAAGGTCTACTTGGGCCCCCAAAAGTGAATGAAGTTTGGATGTCCAAAACTAATACGTGACTTGTGTATGAGTGAACTTGTCTAATGAGAAACGGGAATTCCCTTGGGAGGGATCTTCGTTGGATTGAGAACTAAGCTCTTTTCTCTTGTTTTCTTGCTCTCTCTAGATCTTTTCTCTCTCTTGCCACTTGTTAGCTATTTTCTCCCTCTTTCCACTTAGTAGTTCTATGCTTATGTGGGTGGGTGTGAGTGAGTGTGTGTGTGTGTGTGTTAATTGTTCTCTCCCATAGGCCTTTCCATTCTTCGCTAGTGAGATTGTGAAGGACAAATAAATTGTCTTAAAGCTCCCATGGATTTCTTCAAGCCATGATATTCCTAAGCTCAACATACATAACTCATATGGTGACAACTGGGAGGCAGTCTTCTCAAGCACTAGCTTACTACAATGTGGTTACCTCTTCTCCAAGATGAATGGCAATTATCCAAGGTCCCCATGACATGATGAAGGTAAGTGAAATTTACTTAGTATTGTGCTAGTAGTGAGTGTGGTGTTTGGGATTTCCATGAAAAGATGCAAGGGAGAAGAGAGTTTGAGCTCTTGCAAGCACACATACGCTTTGAGAGCACACAAGGTCAGAGGCTAAAAATTCTTCTTCCTCTTTCACAAAAGAGGTCTACAAAAAAGATAAAGTGACTAACACACATAATAGAGTGTATACAATACCTCTTTCACAAAAGAGGTCTACAAAGAAGATAAAGTGACTAACACACATAATAGAGTATATACAAGAGGTCCATAATGTGAACACGCTAAGAGGAGTGGGTAGATGTGGACTAGTTAGATAGTCCAACGGTAGAATCTTTGTCGAAGATATGTCAGTGCCAGCTACCAAACCCATTAGTGATATAAATGTCGAATGGTCATGCAGGCTCCTTGTCGTGGAGTGTCAACTCATGTTGATCTTGACGTCTCAACACTCCCCCTTAAGCTCAACTCCAGCTAATGAACTCCAAGCATATCTCAACATCTACTGAGCTTCTCAGCTCCCAAGGCCTTTGTGAAGATGTTAGCAACCTCATCCTATGTGTTAACATAGGCCAAGTCGATGTCGCCTGCCAATACTCTCTCCCTAATGAAGTGGTAATGTACCTCAATGTGTTTGGTCCGTGCATGGAAAACTAGGTTCTTGGCCAACTTTATACTAGTAAGATTGTTGCAATATATGACAACCTTTCTCTCCACATGATGCAACCCCAAATCAGCAAAGTAGCTTGCGTAACCAAGCTACCTCACAAGCTACCACCGTAGCTTCTCTATACTCTTCCTCTATACTTGACAAGGCAATTATGTGCTGCTTCCTGCTCCATGTCACAGTAGCACTTTCTAATGAAGACATAAATCCACTAGAAGATCTCTTGTCTGAGATGCTACCTGCCCAATCTGCATCTATGTACCCATATAGCTCAAATGGTACACCTGTTTTGCTGCATAAAACAATGCATTTAATTAACAATGTCCCTCAAATATCAAAGTGTGCATCTGCCATATAAAAGACAATAGTTACAAGTTACTTAGCAATCTTGTCATGCCATACTTGTGGAGCTTGCTTCAACCCATACAAGGACTTGCAAAGCTTACACATGTTGAGAAAACGTGGTGCTCATGCTAGATGAAGTGTGTGGAGAGGAGAGACTCAAAAAGTATAAGAACAATATCTTGCTTATTAAGAGACTAAGGTTATGTAGAAGGGGAAGAGGAAGCTGTGAGTGTGAAGGGACTTAAATCCCACTCACACTCACACCTTCCTCTTCCCCTTCTACATAACCTGTCTCTTAATAATCAAGTGTGTGGAGAGGAGAGACTCAAAAAGTACAAGAACAATATCTTGCTTATTAAGTTGTTTATGAATACAACTAGGCCTTGCTCTCATACAAATGCCTCATGGCCTCATCTTTAAATAGATGAGCTAGTGGACCTTAAGTCCCTTCACACTCACACCTTCCTCTTCCCCTTCTACATAACCTTAGTCTCTTAATTTACAAGCTCCATGTAAGCTAATTTTCTTACTTTGTTTACAAATTTTAAAAGAAAAATCTATGGTTTTCTTGATTTTTATAGTTTTGCAAATGATTGAATTAAACTCAAATACTATGCCTTTGATAAAAGGCCACCTCCTTCTCTTCTTTACATTCCAACCTTTCTCAATCCTAGAAAGATTAACTAAGTGATTAATTAAACTCTTCTTATTGTTTACTCTCTTGAATTTAGAAAATTGTGTAGATTAGAGTTCTATAATTGTAAATTGGGTTAATTAAGTTAAATAAAGAAAGATAAAATTAGAAATGGTCAGCCATACAAAGGAGGTTATGGCAAAATTTTCCAGAATTATGTGAAAGAGAAAGTTTGTTTTTATGTTATTCGGAAAGAGTAATTTCCCACCATTTTTGCATCTAAAAGAAATATTCTAATTACTCCATGTACATATTCACCTATGAATATGCATGGATATCATTGATATTAATTATTAAATTTGATTTTTATGCATAGAAAGATGCATAAAGGAAATTTTTTTATTACAAAAGTGTTATTCTTATTAAAATTGATTTCTATGCATAGAAAGATGCATAATGAAATTTTTTTATTACAAAGTGTTATTCTTATTAAATTTGATTTCTATGCATAGAAAGATGCATAATGGAATTTTTGTTTATTACAAAAGTGTTATTCTTATTAAATTTGATTTCTATGCATGAAAAGATGCATAATGGAATTTGTTTTATTACAAAAGTGTTATTCCTATTAAATTTGATTTCTATGCATAGAAAGATGAATAAAGGAGTTTTTTTATTACAAAAGTGTTATTCTTTTATAAAATTTGATTTCTATGCTAGAAAGATGCATAAAGAAAATTTTTTTATTTTAAAAGTGTTATTCTTAATAAATTTGATTTCTATGCATAGAAAGATGCATAATGGAGTTTTTTTTATTACAAAAGTGTTACTCTTATTAAATTTGATTACAAAAGTGTTACTCTTATTACAAAAGTGTTACTCTTATTAAATTTGATTTCTATGCATAAAAAGATGCATAATGGATTTTTTTTATTACAAAAGTGTTATTCTTATTAAATTTGATTTCTATGCATAGAAAGATGCATAAAGGAATTTTTTTATTACAAAAGTGTTATTCTTATTAAATTTGATTTCTATGCATAGAAAGATGCATAATGGAGTTTTTTTTATTACAAAAGTGTTACTCTTATTAAATTTGATTACAAAAGTGTTACTCTTATTACAAAAGTGTTACTCTTATTAAATTTGATTTCTATGCATAAAAAGATGCATAATGGATTTTTTTTATTACAAAAGTGTTATTCTTATTAAATTTGATTTCTATGCATAGAAAGATGCATAAAGGAATTTTTTTATTACAAAAGTGTTATTCTTATTAAATTTGATTTCTATACATAGAAAGATACATAAAAGAAAAATTTTTATTACAAAAGTGTTATTGTTAATAAATTTGATTTCTATGCATCTAGAGATGCATAAAGGAATTTTTTTAAATTATAAAATCGTTATTCTTATAAAAAATTATTTTTATGCATAAATAATTTCTTTTTATTTTAAACATGTTATTACTATTAAAATTGATTTTATGCATAAATAGATGCATAAAAGGATTTTTTTATAAAAGTGTTATTCCCATTAAAGATTATTTTTATGCATGAATAGATGTATAAAGAATTTTTTTATCCAAATTAGAATTCTCTTAAATTCTATATTTAAATTCTATGAGTATTTGATAAATGAATAATTAAATACTCTAAGAGAGAAATTCCTATCGTTTTATATTCACACGGATTGTAAAAAGAAAATTCAAGAAATCTATCCAGATCGAATTATTCAGATAATTGATTAATTTATTCCGCATTGGAATTCATAACGAGTTTAAAAATTTAGTTAAATGAATATTCAAAGAAAGAAATTTAGTAAAATAGTAACTGAGTTATCAAACCTTTTCGAGAAAGATAGTTCAGGAAAAAAGTTATCCGACTCGAACCTTGAATCAGATAGATGTGAATGAATGGATGGATGGGATGTGATGTGAATAGATGTGATGAGATGTGAGGTGAATAGATGTGATGAAAATGGATGTGAATGTGTATGTGAAGATGGATGTGGATGTGTATGTGATGAAAATGGGATGTGATGTGAATAGATGTGATGAGATGTGATGTGAATAGATGTGATGAGATGTCATGTGAATCAGATAGATGTGAATGAATGGATGGATGGATGTGGATGTGTATGTGATAAAAACGGATGTGAATGTGTATGTGAAGAATGGATGTGGATGTGTATGTGATGAAAATGGATGTGAATGTGTATGTGTATGTGAAGAATGGATGTGGATATGTATGTGAAAGAATGGATGTGGATGTATGTGGAAGAATGGATGTGGATGTGTATGTGAAAGAATGGATGTGGATGTGTATGTGAAAGAATGGATGTGAATGTATATGTGTATGTGAAGAATAGATGTGGATATGTATGTGAAAGAATGGATGGGGATGTATGTGGAAGAATGGATGTGGATGTGTATGTGAAAGAATGGATGTGAATGTGTATGTAAAGAATGGATGTGGATATGTATGTGAAAGAATGGATGTGGATGTATGTGGAAGAATGGATGTGGATGTGTATGTGAAAGAATGGATGTGGATGTATGTGAAAGAATGGATGTGGATGTGTATGTGAGAATGGATGTGGATGTGTATGTGAAAGAATGTGATGTGATGTGACATGAATATATGTGGATGTGAAGTGATAGATATGAATGTATGGATAGATGTGGGTAGTCCTACATGTGAACGATTGGGTGGATGTGGGGATGAATGAGATGAGATGTGTATGAATGAGATATGATGTGGATAGATGTGATGTGATGTTATGTGGATAGAATATATGTGATGGGACGGTGATGTGAATGAATGAGATGTGATGTCATGTGAATAGGGATGTGAATGAATGATATGGGATGTGAATGGATGAGATGTGATGTGATGTGAATCGGCGGGATATGAATGAATGAGATGTGATGTGATGTGAATGAATGTGATGTGAACGGGATATATGTGAATGAATGAGATGTGATGTGAATGAATGTGATGTGATGTGAAACGGGATAGATGTGAATGAATGAGATGTGATGTGAATGGATGAGATGTAAATGAATATGATGTGATGAGATGTGAATATGGGGGTAGATGCGAGTGGATAAGATCTGATTGAGGATAAATGAGGAAAGATGTGATGAGATGAGAATAATGTGATTGGATGAGAATTGGAATACATATGAAAATGATGTGATTGGATGAAAACGATGTGATTGGATGAGAATTGGAATACATATGAAAATGATGTGATTGGATGAGAATTGGAATACATATGAAAATGATGTGATTGGATGAAAAACTTCCCTCACCCGAAAAACACAAGTCCTCCAGGATATTTTTACTCTAACGTAGTCAAAAGCAAAACCTAACCAAATTCTTAAATAGATCCCATCACTATAGTGGTTGGCCAACCCACAACGGGACTGATAGGCTGGACTGATGGATCCCTAAAATGGTTCTTCCAAAACTGAACCCAAAAAAACTTCCCTCACCCAAAAAACACAAGTCCTCCAGGATATTTTTACTCTAACTGAACTGATCTGACCGAACCCATAAAAGTCCCATAGTTAGATCAACGAAAAGATTGCACTTGGATCATAAAGACAAATGCTTTTTTTCTCATTGAGAGGCACAACCGTTGATTTTCCATAGAACAATTTTTATCCAAGATTTACTTCATCTATCGTACCATAACAGAATTTAGTCTCATTTTAGGGATCCATCAGTCCAGCCTAACCCCATCTAGTCCCCTGGGTTAGCCAACCGCCCCCCCAACCACTATAGTGATGGGATCCTATTTAAGAATTTGGTTAAAGAGTTCCCAGGCCCCCTAGCGTTGAAATATACAAGTGAATAGGGTGTGTGCAGGAACAAGCCCTTAGCAAGAGGCTGTAAAAGTGAATCTGTAAATATGAGAGAAGCTATGAAAAGGTGAGAAGTATCTATTGGAGAGAATAAAGGGTAGCATGAGGAGATTTAGGAGGTGTGGAGATATTCTGGGAAGAGGTGGAGAGAATCAAGCGAAAGAGGTGGAGATATTCTGGGAAGAGGTGGAGAGATATTCTAGGAAGAGGTGGAGATATTCTGGGAAGTGGTGGAGAGAATCAAGAAAAAGAGGTGGAGTGAATCAAGGAGAAATCAGTGGGATTGGATGCTTGGATGTAAACTCTATAAATTGAGGCATTGGCCTAATGAGAATTTGCTAGTTTTTTATTATCCATGCCTACATTAAACTATCAATTAATTGCTCACTAATCACGTCTTAATAATCGTCTAATCTCTTTGTTAATGATATTGATTCTAGCATTTAAGCTAATCATGTCTTAATAATCGTCTAATCTCTTTGTTAATGATGTTGATTCTAGCATTTGATCCACCATAGCGCATCACATTGCTACAAATTTAACATGGTATCATAGCCTAGCCTAGAATCCATCAATTTATGATCCCATTATCTTGCTAATCACCTGACTAATTATAATTAGTAGATAATTAAGTTTTTACATTTTTTTTAAATTAGCCTCTGTACCCCCAATTGGTGGAGGAGCTCTCTCTCCCTTCATACATCAAATTAGCCCAAACCACTTTAGCCAAGCATAGCTATAACCCTTGTGCTCCAACCCATTCAAACAAAAGCTCAAACCGCCAATGCACGTAGCAGTTCTATGCGATCTTGCAAGTGCCTATTTTGTGAAGGAAAAATGAGATCTCTGCTGCTCAGCAATGGGTCTAATTCCTCTTGGCCCTAGGGGTTTTCAAGGTTGCTCTACAAGCTTGTGAAGACAGATTTTGATTTGATCAAGTCTACAGTGAGATCCAAGCTCTTCATCAAATCTGCAGGTGACTTTGGTAAAACAGAGATTAAGCATTTAATATTTGGTCAAATCTTATGTTTCTTAGCTTAATCCTCTACTAGAGGACTAATTGCTATTGATGGCCTTGAAAGGATTTGAGCTCATTTGAACTCTAAGGCCTCAAATTTGGACTCCCCGCATACTTTGTTTTTTGCACACAAAACAGAGGATTAATTTGCTAATCAGTATGATTAATCAACACTAATCACTATATTTTGGTATAATTGAGGGTTCAAGTTTAACCATTAGGTATCTGATATAGATTCCTTTAACTTCAGATTGCAATTCGGAGATGGTTTGATACTCCAACCATTCCGTACAGATTTGTTACCCTTGATTTAATGTAATTTCTGGTAAAATCATGCTGATAAATTTGTGGTAATCATCATCTTACATTTACCCCTTGGTTAATGCCTTCAAATCACACTCAAGATTATTCATAGCAAAAGTTGCATTTGGGAATGTGCATAAGAATGAATGCTATATGCATTATGTATTGGGCACACATGGGTGATTACATCATTTTTGGGCACACATGGGTGATTACATCATTTTTGTAAAAATGGGATCAGACACTGCCCTTGTCCAGAATAAGGCAAGAGGTAAGACCTCCCGCATAGATTTGGGTTTACATTGCATAATGACACAAGATAAACATCAAAAGCCCAAAATAACTATCAACAATACATTAAAACATCTCACATGGAGCAAGAACTGACGGACAAGCTCATGTCCCCAGCCATGAAAGAAGAAGAACATCTCTTCTTCTTTCATGTCCCCAGCCATGAAAGAAGAAGAACATCTCTTTGCAAGAGGAGGATCAACACCGAGAAGAAGAACTAGAGGAAGCATTGAACGAAGACATGGACGCGTGAAGAGAAGCTGCCATAGTAAGAAGACTGAAAGAAGAGGAAGACATGGACGCATGAAGAGAAGCTTCCACGACAAGAAGACTGAAGACAAGAGAAGATGTGAGGCTCCAATAAGTGAGGAGCCATGTGAAAATCTCTGAGAGAGAGAGATAAAGAAACCCCACAACCCAATGTAACTTGCCCCATTAATCTCTTAGTTAATCTTTCTAGGATTAAGAAACGCAAGAATGTAAAGAAGAGAAGGGGGTGACCTTTTCATCAAGGCATAGCATTTGAATTAATTTCAATTAACTACAAAACATAAAGATCAAGAAAACCATAGATTTAAAATTTGTAAATAATTAAGAAAATTAACTTACATAGAGCTTGTAAGCTCTCCTTTGGCTTGAGTGATTGAGGCTTCAGCTCTTGTTTGAAGCAAGAGTGGCCACCAATGCACTTTGGAGAGGATTAGGCCAAAAACAATTGAATTATTAAGAAATTCAATGTAGATGGCTTAGGACAGGAGTAGAGTAACAGTGCATAAACACCATTAAGCTCCTACAAAGGGGGAGGATTCTATTTATAGGAAAAAGTGAGCCTCTAACCAAGCAAACTCATTCTAGAATTTTCCAGATCAACTTGGTCAATTTTTGACCATTTTTGGGTCAGTTCAGCTTACTTTTTGGATCTAGAGATGAAATATCTCATTTTATTGATTTAAAATTGGGATAATGATGAGAAAAAAGGTGCCTACTTCATGAGGGGAGATCCCCACACTGAGGGGAGATCCCCACTGAGGTGTCAAAATTCAGTTTTTTAATTGTTTTCTTTGGTCCTTAGTCTACTCTTCATCTTATGTGAGCATTTACTTAATTTTGGGAGGTTTTCTTTTATTCTTCAGTTTATCTCCTCCCTACATTTGGATTAATCTTATTGGTCCATAGGAACCTTAATTGGACCATAATCAAAAAATTTTAAAAATTTGGATCCTTAGGCTAAGGTCCTTTTTACCTGTTTTCAATTAATTCCAATTGCACATTGGAAAGTTCTTTTTGAATTTCTGTTTCAAGGAAAATCATTTTAGACACTAGGAGGATTTTTATATCCAAAAATATCTCAACTTTGAATTACCTCCCTCTAGACATTTTCTCTCTCCAGGCCAAAACAAGGTAAAACAGGATCTTTCTTTTATTTTAGAGAGGGGAATAATTATTAGATCAGAAGGGAAGGTTCTTACACCTGCATACCTCAAAAGTTGGAGGGAGGAATCTTACATCCTACCCCACTTAAAAAACGCGAGATGTCCTCATCTTGCAAACTAGAGGACAACTCTTTCCCTTAAGATCCAATTGATTCTGGGGTTCCTTATAGTCTGGTGAACCCAGCAGAATCCTGGGATAAAGTTCCCTTATATAGAACTCATCATCAAATAATAATTCTTTCAGATCATATCATTCATATCTTTAACACAGTAATGGTCCATTAGACCAAAATTTCCATCTGAACAGTCCTCCATGGAAATTTCAATTATACAAATTTTTGATTTAACATCCCTTAACTTGATCCACTAGGTCGTGTTAATAGTAGCAATCTGTCAGCACAATCCACTAATCTCATAGTGATTTGCTGAAGTCATTTATCATCATTCCAGTTACGAACATCATCACAAGGACTCATCCCATTCATCCTCATTGTGGTTTTGCTTAGCTTATCGCTTTTCAACACCAAAACTCAGGAATCATCATTTTTCAATCAAAATCCAAATCAACTCATCAGTTCTCAACCAAAGTTTTTAAAATCATATCAACCACATTCGAATTCATCTCATCTGGATAGCATTTTTGCTTATAATTTCAAGGTTTTAGATTTACTCGTATATACTGCCAGTAAAGAGCTGCAGTTATACCCTCGGTATATACGCATAGTCACGGTCCTTGGAGTTATAAGGTAAATACCATCATGTCTAGGCCTCAAGCAAGTCAGGGATTCCATGCAATTGTGGTACTTCAATCTGAAGACCCAATTACTAATTTATGAATTTAAGTCTGAATATCAATTTGTATGAGTTTCGTCACACATTTCTAACTTTTTACTGTTACTTCATAAATTTTTGACATTTTTGGCTTCTGGGTTGATCCACTTTAGCCAATTCGCTGTGATACTACTAGCTGAAAGATCCCTATCCCCACCGCGCAACAAATTCTAGGGTGCTAGCAGCAAAAGTAGCACTTTTTGCACGGGGCAGGGTCCCTCACTCAGGGCCTCGCCCACGTATATCTAGACAAGAGACTAATCCCTTGGTTCCCAAACCAAACCCGAAAAAACTTTCCTCACCCGAAAAACACGGGCAATTCCTCTAGGATATTTTTACTCTAACCTAGTCAACAAAATCCTTAACTAACTGAACTGATCTGACTAAACCCATAAGTCCCATAGTCAGATCAAGGAAAAGATTACACTTGGATCATAGAGACCAACGCTTTTTTCCTCATTGAGAGGCACAGCCGTTGATTCTTTTCCATAGAATAATTTTTCTCCGGGATTTACTTCATCTATCGTACCATAACAGAATTTAGTCTCATTTTAGAGATCCATCACTCCAGCCTAACCCCATCTAGTCCCGTGGGTTAGCCAACCATCCAACCATTGTAGTGATGGGATCCTATTTAAGAATTTGGTTAGGTTTTGTCCTGGGTAACCAGGGAACTCTCTTTAAAACAATCAATTAATGAAACTATAGTATCACTAATAATAATCCTTCAAAATATCCGGTTATATCCTAATTTCTAATTTTTCCTTCATCGGTGTACCTATGGCATTGTGACATGAAAAATTGATATCTTTCATTTTCAATTTTGTATTTTGATGGTTTCTCAATGGTAATAAGGTGGAAGCTTGTCCAAGAGCGCCCATAATGGAATAAGGGTGTGGTGATGCGACGGCTTGGCAGCTACCTTGATAACAGCTTTTTATCTTCAAATATAATGGTTTTACTTGATTGCACACATTATAAATGCCACGAGTATACTTGATAAATACTTTGGTATGGTAGATAAACTAGTCATGTGGAAAATAAAAGTGAGCCTTCATGCTCACATGGATTTAAATTGTATTATTAATATAGTATTCACCATAATGCTACAAGTTCGGGAGTGTGGAAGGCATGTGGAGGAGTGTGTGTAGGTGCATAATTGGGAAAGATTCTTCTAGAATGCCTACATGAAAGAGGATAATTCTGCCATGTGTAAGTGGGATCTCCACCTACATGCCACTTCGACTTGGCTATTATCTCATCACACTTTCAAAGTCAAAAAGACTTCAATTTAATAATCAATAGAAGACTTAGCCTAAGAGGACTAATGATGGTGACATCTACCCTTATGTCACTGAAGGGTTGAAGATTTTTATGTTGTAATTTGTAACAATGGAAGAGAGGGTGATTCTCCACCTATAAAAGGAGCCCTCCTCTCCCTTTCAAATGAAGGAATGAAGCCTCCTCAACAATTAAGCATTTTGTGTCATTGCCATTCTCTTATCTTCAAACACTTATTCAAAAACTCCCTTTACATGTGAATGTCTCATTTAGCATTAGCTCCTCATGCTTAACCCAATTTTGGACCTCTTTGATGATTCATGATAAGAGGGATAAGGAGTTATTATCTTGGTGGGCCTGTGACTTCTTTGATGATTCATGATAAGAGGGATAAGGAGTTATTATCTTGGTGGGCTTGTGACTTCTCAAGGTAGCCCTTGCCTTATTGCCGCCCTCCTTTGGAGGTACCAATGGTTTTAGCGGTAATAATGAGCATGTGGAAAGACTTTGGGGACCATAGGTAACTCTTTATGATTGTCTACTGAGCAATGTTAACCCTTACCCTCTAGCTTGAATTGTGAAGGAGATGAAAGGCAAGAGGCTATGTGAAAAATCCTTTACTTCATTGATAATCAGAATTTCTCCCAAAGTTGCTAACTTTTAGGTAAATTTTGGTAGTTTTATAGTCTTGTAGTAAAATGCTCATAACTTTTCGCTCGGTTACCTATTTTCAAAAGATTTTATATAGGCGCAAAGATCTCTTGAAGCTCTACGTACCTTTTAATCCACTTTTGTACAGTCTATATGGATTTAAAACTGCAATTCTCTATGTATCTCTGTTTTTATAGACTTTTGGCCATTATTTCTTCTTAATAATGATTAATTCCTCTTAATCTCTTATCAAAAAGCAAATCCCATGTATCTTATCCTCTTGTAAGTGATTGCTATATTCTTTTACTTTAAGATGTTCCATCCCAATCGCCCAGTTCGAACGGATAAACCTTACCAACATTCCCCGTATGTTTTCGTTCACATAATCCTGAGTCGGTAGATTTTGTTCCAACAAAGAATTGCCCTCTTGATTGGAGCTACAAGACTGGCAGAAATTATTGCTTCTCCTGAGCCTTTCATCTTTCCTTCTATGAATTCCCTTTGATGTGTTTATCTTTATCTTAACCTAGGGAGAGAAAGGAAGGTGAGGAGGCTGTGAGGTTTCATATAAGCGTGTTTTGATTCTAAGAAGTGACCAAAGTCAAAACCCCAACTTTGTGTCACAACATCATTGGGAACCAGAATGCTCACCACCTGTCCACTTAGGGGCCTTTTCGATAGTTCCTAGCTCATAGTAACCCGTAATATTTTCACTTATAAAAATCAAAATGGAATCTCCGTTGAAGATCAGCAAAATCAACCAACAGATCCATATAAAAGAGCCATGGACTCATCCCTTGAGGACCAGCAAGGTCAATCAACTAGATCCATGCCCGAATTCAAAAAACAACTCCTACTCCTTGTTCCAATATCTTCCTCGATGCACATGTGGATATCTTCGATGACCCAGAGCTCGAGCACCGTATGGTCAGCACCCTCTAGGATCCTTCTTCGTAGGTCACCTAGCGCTTCACTCATAGGCTGCTTCTTTGGTCCCTCATCCACCATACCGGAAGCTCACCATTTAAATCGAACCGAGGCTGGTCAAGACCTTAGCTGACCTTGCTATGTGAGATGTCCTCCGTTGACTCTTCATCACAGCTCTGCTGCTGTAACTTTATCAAATAGGTCTCCATGACCTCATTCACAAGACGGTCAAAATGCTTCCCCAACATTTTTGACATAAAACATTCATCTAAAAACAGGTCATAAATACAATTTCTATAACGAACTCTTGTCTTTCCACTTTGTTACATCAATCCTCATTTATTTCACATGTTTTCCCATTCTCATCACATCATTTTCCATCTCATCACATCTGTTCTCATTTATCCGCATCAGATCTCATCCACTCGCATCTACCCATATCCACATCTCATCACATCATATTCATTCACATCTATCCCAATTTACATCACATCTCATTCATTCACATCCTAATTCACATGACATCACATCTCATTCATTCACATATATCCCAATTTACATCACATCTCATTCATTCACATCCTAATTCATATCCCAATTTACATCACATCTCATTCATTCACATCCTAATTCACATGACATCACATCTCATTCATTCACATCCTAATTCACATGACATCACATCTCATTCATTCACATCCCGATTCACATCACATCACATCACATCTGTTCACGTCTATCACATTCATTTACATCACATCCATTTACATCCATCACATCACATTCATTCATATCCATCATATTCATTCATTCATATCCACCACATTCATTCTCATAACCATCCCATCACATACATTCTATCCACATTATATCACATCACTTCTATCCACATCATATCTCATTCATACACATCTCATCTCATTCATCCACATCCATCCAATAGTTCACATGTACGACTACTCACATCTATCCATACATTCATATCTATCACTTCACATCCACATATATTCATGTCACATCACATCACATTCTTTCACATACACATCCACATCCATTCTTCACATACACATCTACATCCATTCTTCACATACACATTCACATCCATTCTTGACATACACATTCACATCCATTCTTCACAATGTACACATTCACATTCATTCTTCACATACACATTCACATCCATTCTTCACATACACATCTACATCCATTCTTCACATACACATTCACATCCATTCTTGACATACACATTCACATCCATTCTTCACATCCCATATCATTCATTTACATCCCGATTTTCATGACATCACATATCATTCATTCACATCCATTCATTCACAGTTTCACATCACTTTACATCTCATTCATTCATTCACATCTATCCTGATTCACATGTCATCACATCTCATTCATTCACATCCCGATTCACATCACTGATATCCATGCATATTCATAGGTGAATATGTACATGGAGGAATTAGAATATTTCTTTTAGATGCAAAAATGGTGGGAATTACTCTTTTGGAATAACATAAAAACAAACTTTCTTTTTCACAAAATTCTAGAAAATTTTGCCATAACCTCCTTTGTATGGCTGACCATTTCTCATTTGTATCATTCTATTTTAACTTAAATTAACCCAAATTAGATTCATCAAACTCTAATCTACACAATTTTCTAAAATTCAAGAGAGTAAACAATAAGAAGAGTTTAATTAATCCCTTAGTTAATCTTTTTAGGATTAAGAAAGGCGGGAATGTAAAGAAGAGAATAGGGTGGCCTTTTCCATCAAGGCATAGCATTTGAATTTAATTCGATTAACTCCAAAACATAAAAATCAAGAAAACCATAGATTTCAAAATTTGTAAATAAGTAAGAAAATTAACTTACATAGAGTTTGTAAGCTCTCCTTTGGCTTGAGGGATTGAGGCTTCTACTCTTGTCTGAAGCAAGAGTGGCCAGCAATTCACTTTGGAGAGGATTAGGCAAAAAAAATTGAATAATTAAGAAGTTCAATGTAGATGGCTCAGGACAAGAGCAGAATAACAGTGCATAAACACCATTAAGCTTTTAGAAAGGGGGAGGCTTCTATTTATAGGAAAAAGTAAGACTCTAACCAAGCAAATTGATTCTAGAATTTTCCAGATCAGTTTGGTCAATTTTTGACCATTTTGGGTCATTTCAGCATACTTTTTGGATCAAGTTTTGAAATAGGAGAGAGGAGAGATGAAATATCTCATTTTATTGATTTAAAATTGGGGTAATGATGAGGAAAAAGGTGCCTACTTCATGAGGGGAGATCCCCACACTGAGGTGTCAAAATTTAATTGCTCAGGACAAGAGCAGAATAACAGTGCATAAACACCATTAAGCTTTTACAAAGGGGGAGGCTTCTATTTATAGGAAAAAGTAAGACTCTAACCAAGCAAATTGATTCTAGAATTTTCCAGATCAGTTTGGTCAATTTTTGACCATTTTGGGTCATTTCAGCATACTTTTTGGATCAAGTTTTGAAATAGGAGAGAGGAGAGATAAAATATCTCATTTTATTGATTTAAAATTTGGGTAATGATGAGGAAAAAGGTGCCTACTTCATGAGGGGAGATCCCCACACTGAGGTGTCAAAATTTAATTTTTTAATTGTTTTCTTTGGTCCTTAGTCTACTCTTCATCTTATGTGAGCATTTACTCATTTTTGGGGGGTTTTTCTTTTATTATTCAATTTATCTCCTACCTACATTTGGATTAATCTTATTGGTCCATAGGAACCTTAATTGGACCATAATCCAAAAATTTCTAAAAATTTGGACTCTTAGGCTAAGGTCCTTTTTACCTATTTTGAATTAATTCCAATTGCACATTGGAAAGTTCTTTTTGAATTTTTGTTTCAAAGGAAATCATTTTAGACACTAGGAGGATTTTTATATCCAAAAATATCTCAATTTTGAATTACCTCCCTCTAGACATTTTCTCTCTCCAGGCCAAAACAAGGTAAAACGTGATCTTTCTTTTATTTCAGAGAGGGAAATAATTATAAGATAAGAAGGGGAGGTTCTTACACCTGCACATTTTCTCTCTCCAAAACAAGGTAAAACGGGATCTTTCTTTTATTTCAGAGAGGGGAATAATTATAAGATAAGAAGGGGAGGTTCTTACACCTGCACACCTCAAAAGCTGAAGGGAGGAATCTTACATGGCCAAAAGTATTTACACTCACTTAAACTGTGGTGGCCAGGCGAGCACTTTAGGCTCATAAGAGGTCTAATGCTATTACAATTACTACTCTCATAATATATCCATGAAGTACATCACTTAGGACTTCATCTCATAACTTGCTACCACATGCACTTGAAGCGGAAATCACCATAAATACTCTGTCACACCATTACGGGCGCCCGTCCAAGTTGTAGCTTTGGACACTATTGCTTCATATCATGAATGTATAACCCTTTACTGTATCTACCGTGGCTCTGTGATGTAAGATAATGGTGGTAGCTCTTGTTTATCCTAGAATTGGATTAACATTCTCCCCTTCTTGATGACGATCGCATCCACGTGATCACGTTGAAGACCTTTGTGTGGGGAGAATGAGCAACCTTTATCTGACCTTTTTTTCTTTTGGCTCACTTTGTTTTTGGCAATCGTCAGTAAGGTTACATGTGATTTTTGTTAGTGGGGACACTAAGAGATGTTAAAAATGGGAGAGAAGAGAGAGAAGGATCTGGAGGAACGTAGACTTAATCATCTGAATGAGATGATGATTCTCATTTTCTCATAATTTGATTCATTTAAGCTACATTCATCATTTGAAATAATTGTCTTGCGATGATGTCCCTTCGTGTGGCAAGATTCTTGTCAAATGTTGTTGAGTAGGACCTGATCTTGTCTTCTTCTGTCCATGTGCTATTTATTTTTTATGTATATTTAAGTGCTCTTATGAAGCAGATTTATATGAAGTACAAGAATTGAGTCATATAGACTCTTTTTGAACTACTATGTGTTGAAGTAGCCACTTGGTGAGGATTGAAAGAATTATGTCGACTTGCAAGGCTAATATAGATATCTTCACTAAGGATTGAAGATTATTGATTTGTGAAGATGGTGGCATTGTTTGGAGAGGTTTGTAATTTGAAGGAAAATTCCAGGCGATGGGTTGTACCATTGACTAGTGAAAGTGTAGGTTCTTAAGTTGTGAGACAATACTCCTTGAATTGTAATTATGTGAGATGAAATTTGCAGATTTTGATCCTCTGTGTTTTTGTTTTTTGATTTTGGTCATGATTTGCAGGCAACACCTTCTTATGCTTAAATTTCTTACATCCAAAGGGGTGACAAGAGCACTCTTATTCTGTTCTTGATGTGCTCCTACGTCTCCGTGTTGATTCTTGAATTTGTTTTGCTGAAATGATGTTGTGGCAGTAGGAAAGACTGGTGATTGTTTTCTTGAACAGACAAGCTCTTGTGTTCGTGCTGGATGCACGAGAGTAGTTGAGGGATTTGCTTTCTGTTATTTGGGCCTCCATTATTGTCGAAGTATAGGTGAAGTTGTTGGGGTTGAAGTTAGTGGGTGAGGTTTTGTTCACATTGTTCGATTGTGGTAACCATATGATAGAATTACCATCATAGTATCCTTGTTGTTGAAGTACATGCATAGGCAGCCATCTGTGAGACAAACATTGTAATTTGGTAGCCGGTGTGCTTGGTGCTGAGGCTTTCTTCTTTGTGCAAACTTAGGGGACTTTGTGATGCACTTGGGGACCCAAGCTTTGGTATTTCTTTGCAGCAATGTTTTTGGTACCCATACTTGTTGCATTGGTGGAGTTCTTTGAGGAACTCGCATAGGCTTTTGTGGACAGTGTTGTGGAGTACTCTTCTTCTTCCTTAGCTTTCGAGTGCTTTGTTGAGGAAGTGGTTTTGACTATCGAGGTACCCAAATTTGATTGGCACCTTCATAGTAGCCTTAAGCTATAGGTAGCTGCTTCTCCACCCACATTTTGATACTATTAAGATATCATGATTGTGGGAGTCTTGGTGGAGTTTTCTTTAGGGTTGATGTGGAAGGTTTGGGGCCTTCCTTGACTTTGGCTAGTGCTGAGACTGTGGGTTTGAGACTCATGGGCATTATTGATGATAATGAGGTTAGAGTCTCTTGTGGAGTGGTTGTCGATGACAAGGTAAGAGTCTCTTGTGGAGTGGTTGTCGATGACGAGGCCTTTGAGCATGTGGTTATCTCCATTGGCAAGGTTTGTTGATGAAGATGCATAGGATCTGGGGCCTTTCTTTTGAGTTCCCTGTTAGAGATAGATGGTTGGGCTCTAGGAAATTCTTCAAGAATAGCTATTGATTGTGAGGTTTGGCATCAAACTTTGTAGGTGAGGATGGGGTGAAGGAGTAGAGGCTTTATCGGAGTTGGTTGTTGATGCAGATGGTAGGTCAGCATCATAGATATGCATTAAAGTTGGATCCTTTTCCTAGCAAAGCACAGTGGTGCTTGGGCAACAATAGTCCATTTATGCCCCAAGATCAAATCTGCTTCCAACACATATCAAGTGTCTATTGCCATGATGTTATGACTTGCTCAAGGGCTTGCTTGAGGGCTAATCAATGCGCGTTTACGCTGAACATCATTGCTTGTAGGGAAATCCAACCATACCATGATAGAATCTTCCAAAGGAACCATGGGTGTTTTGGTTATTATCTAAGCTTTAGATTCTATGTCTGTTTCATATTCCCATTCACTTTCATCCTCTTTTTAAGTCTCAACTTTTTCAAGAGTACCCAATGCGTACACTGGCACACTTGGCCCTTTGATAATTCTTAATGAGTGTTAATCCCATTTGGATTAACACCATGATCCTAAATTGAGGACATTAATAAGTGTTATGTAAAGGCACTATAAAGGTTGTACATTATGAGACATTGGCCACCCAAGGCCTAGTTAGTAAGTTTTGGGCGCCCAAGTGTGAATAAGGGCCAATTGTATATAAGGTATTTTCTCATAATAATGAAAGGACACAATCTCCTTTGTGCTATTGAGAGCTCTTCCTTTGTACTTGTGAGAGAGTGAGGAGTGAGAGCATTCTAGCATTGTGCCTCTCTCATGCTTGTGTGTTTATGCTTGTATGAGAGAGTGTGATTGGCCTATGTGATGGTGTGAGCAACTCCACGGTGACAGTGAGGAGGTGGAGCTTGGAGTTTGGAGCAAACATGCAAGCTTGGAGGCTTCAAGAGACACGAGCTCAAAGCATTGGTAAGTACCCCACATGGTTGTGTTTCATTGCTCATCCATTAGGTGAATGTGTAGAGTTCCCTCTTGGAGGAGTGGTTCAGCATAACATTTTTGGCGCCGCTGCCGGGAAAACACCTTTGTTTCTTCCATAGTCTTAGAGTTTCAGCTCCTCCCATTGCATAGTATTCATTGTTGCCTTTGCATTTTGGTAATGTATTGTGTGGAAAATGGAAGGATAGGGTGTGTGTGGTTGAATTTGTTATATATATAGTTTTGATGCTGTGAGTATATATATATAGTTTTGATGCTGTGTGTGTGGTTGAATTTGTTATATATATAGTTTTGATGCTGTGAGTATTGTGGAAAGTAGTTTAGGAAAGGATTGATTAGTTATTCTTGATAAGTTGATGTTAGCACCACAAAAAAAAAAAGTGTGTTGTTTTCTTCTTTTTTCAAAAATTCAACAAAATAAAAAACATAAAGGACCATTGATAGAGCCAAGAACTTGCATTCCATTCCCTATAATTGGCACAATCTATTTTTCATCAATTGGATAAGTATTATGCACCCAAGACTACAAATTACCGACACAGAAAACTTCACGTGAAAGTGTAGGAACTTGTTCACGATGTGAACCATTTTCTTGCAATTTCATGCCCGCGAGTTGCTCACAAAATCAGTGCCTTAATTTTAGCCAAAAACCATAGGATTATATTCCAAAAATAGAAACCCTTATCCTAACACCTCTGACACGATTCAATCCGCCAAAAATTGGATCACGTGAAAGTGCAGTAGACTTTCACGACGTGAACCATTTTCGAAGTAGTTCACGACGTGAAACACTTTTTGTTTTTAGGACGTGAACTTAATCCTACTGTTTCACGAGAAGACCAAAACCAACAAATTGACAAAACTAAGGCTGTGAGCTTTGGATAAAGAAGGAATTTAATCTTAAGGAGAAAGATTGGATCACGTGAAAGTGCAGTGGACTTTCACGACGTGAAACACCTTTTGAGTAGTTCACGACGTGAAACACTTTCGAAGTAGTTCACGGCGTGAAACACTTTAATCTTAAGAAGAAAGATTGGATCACATGAAAGTGTAGTGGACTTTCACAATGTGAAACACCTTTTGAGTAGTTCACGACGTGAAACACTTTCGAAGTAGTTCACGGCGTGAAACACTTTTTGTTTCACAACGTGAATTGAACCAATTGGGTTGGATACTATCTTATCAAATCATACATACATGCAAATTAAAAAGAAAGAAGATGAGTCTATGAGAGACTATGTTTCTCACTTGAAACACTTGAATTTAAGATGTAAAATTTGGGAAAGATTGACAGACGATCAATTGTTGCCTTGTTTCAGGAGAGGGATTAAGGACCATAAAATGCATGATTACTTGGTACTAGCCCGGCCAGATGCATGTTGCAAATTGGCAATCGAACATGAAGATAACATGTTAGAATTGCCACAACATGAGGATGTTAGAACATTGGCAGCAAACCATGACTTCGCGTGTCTCCAGTCATCAAGAAATTGGAACTCGAAGCAAACAAGTCGGACATATGATTGTGGATGAGGTCAGCAATGCTATATTGGAGAAATTAAAGGTAAGGGAAGGAGGAGAGATGTCGGGGCCATGGGCATAGTCACCTTTACCCTCGAAGGGAACTAGTGTGGTGCTCCATGTGCAGATTAAACCATACCACCACTGAATGTCCATAGTTAAGGGCAAGACCATTACTGTATTGTGCACATTGTGTAAAATTGGGCAATCATGACACATAATCATCTAGATTTCCAAGGTTTCAAAATATAGCATAATCGCAAACAAATAGAGCCCCACTGGCTTGCTGGCACCACCTGTGCAAACCACTGCCTGCTGTACAACCCAACCTTTCTTACTTACCTAAGGGGATATTCCGAGTACAGGATGCTTTGCCCTTGCTATCACCAAATCTACTGCCACAACCACCACAGGTCAAGATCATTCAAGTAGTGATTGAAGAGCCATCAAAAGATATTGAACTGGTACGAGAACTAGAATTAAGTGAAGAATACTATGAGGATATGGGTGATGTCATGCCACCAGAGTATTATGTCCTATAAGATAATAAGCCAGTACCTGTGTTTCAAACCATGGTACAGTGGAAGGGCAAGGAAATCAACTCAAATCTGAGAAGATGACCTTTACAATGCTATGGCTATGGTGGGCCACATCGAGTAGCGGAATGTCCAAATAAGAATATGACTCTTACACACCAACCACAACAAGTAGTGACCACACCTGACATGCCAGTGCTCACTTGGTGTGGAATTGATCATCTGATCAAAGATTGTCCCTACCGAGCAAGCGGTTCAGCTTCTATTGCTAATCAAGCCACCATTCGTACCATTAGTGTACAGTAGTCTGGGTAGATCACATTGCTCAATGTCCTAACACGAGCTCAAGCTCAGTCAGGTGACAAAGGGAGGAACCAAATGAATGCTACTATTTCCAAATCTGGTCGCTCGCAGGTGAAGAGTGAAAAAATTAGGAAAGGGGGACACACGGGTTACAATCCAAGATGGATCTGAAGAAGACACAATTGATACCGGATCCACACAATCAAAGGAAGAGGGGAGTCAAGGGATCAATCTAGAAGGGTTAGACCAGGGAAAACAAGGAGAACAACCAACAACCCCAAGGGGGGTTGCTGAATATCCTAATGGTGACGAAGAAATAAGGAAGTTAGAAGATGCCAAGGCCCTAGTTGAAAAATACCAACAAATTTATAAAGTTGATGAGCCTAGGGCCAACCAAGTAAGGGATACCATCTATCCATTGGATGTACCACCCCGCAATAGGGCGTTGAACCTACCCCCACCTTGATTCTGGAAGAAACTGAAGCAGAGTCTCAAACAAACATAATGACTAGACTGTTTGAGGAAAATGAGTTAGGGGGATCCATTCATTCCTTCCCTGTGGAAGAATACGAAACATCTCGATGGGAAGAGCACTCTATATCTAAGGAACCCATGGATATAGTAAGCCTAGCAGTGGTGTTATCCACGCATATCCAGATGCCCTTGGGTCGGTTATTACACAATTCACTCACCCTATGGACAGATGTAAAATCATGGGTTGAAGGAGGTCTAAGGCCAGTGGAGGATATGTATGAGGCTCTGCCACCCTTGGTAGAAAGACCTTTGAGGCATGCAAAGGAAACGCGAGTGGTTAACATACCACTTAACCCACTGGGACACTACTATGAGAGTGACGACATGAATGCTACCATTTTGATTCATCATAATGGATACCAGGCATTAGCCATCTTGGATGGTGGGGTAGGTGTCAGCATCATTACCAAACATTGCTGGGAAAATTGGGGTAAGCCGGATCTAAAAAGAGCAGATCTAATCGTTAAGATGGTTGATGGAACATCTTCAAGAGCCATTGGGCTCCTGGAAAATGTGAAGTTTGAACTCTTTACATTTCAATATTGTCATACATTTGTGGTCATGGACTTCTTACGCCAAACTGATACATATGACAATATATTGGGACGACCTTTCATGAGGGAATCCAAAGTGGTGCATGATTAGGCCTTGGATCTATGTACGCAGCAACTCACAAACATTAAAGATTGATCTAAGAGCATGGAAGGCACACTCCATGGAAGGGAAATTATTTGGTAATGACTCCATCACAATGGAGTTAACCACATCCCTACAGATATGCCATCTCATAGAGTGAATTCGTGACCATACTGGAAGAGTCTCATTCTGGGATAGAAAGCGGGTATTTTGCTAGAGAAATCACAGCGGGAAAGGTGCTCCAAGCTGGACTCTAGTGGCCCACGTTATTCGGGGACACCAATGAGTTCGCCAAAAGATGTGAGGAATGCCAAGGTTTCACCATCCTGCAAAAAAGAGACAAGATGCCACTAACCCCCATCATTGTCAGGCAACCATTTGAGAAATGGGGAATAGATTTTGTGGGGCCTATAAGTCCAGCGGCTCATCCATCACAAGCCGGCTACATAATCATAGCCACTGATTATTTCACTAAGTGGGCGGAGGCCATAACTCAAAGAAAGCGGATGCATGAACAATTGTGAAATTTGTATATGAGCAAATCATATCGCGATTTGGATGCCCATTGGTTATGGTGAGTGACCGCGGCTCACATTTCATTAATGAGGTGATTAATCAATTGCTTGCAGGATTCTTGGTAATCCATCATAAATCGTCACCATACTACCCTCAAGGAAATGGTCAGGATAAAAGTACCAATAAGATTTTGTGTACCATCCTGACAAAAATTGTGGAAACAAATCAAACAGATTGGGAGCATAAGGTTACAGCAGCTCTTTGGGCCTACCATACATCCTATAAGGTGGCAATAGGATATACTCCTTTCCATCTAGCTTACGGTGTTGAAGCGGTTATGCCCATGGAGTATTTAGTCCCCAGCTTAAGAATTGCTATACAAGAACGTCTAACTGAAAATGCATTAGCTCAAAGGCTAATTGACTTGGAAAAACTAGATTAAACCCAGTTGATAGCATCACACGGACTCATGGTTGACAAGTTGTGCAAAAAACATTGGTTTGATAGAAACCTCAAGCAAAAAGAGTTAAAAACAGGGGGCGTTGTCCTCATGTATGGTGTGGGAAGCACCAGGAAAAAGAAACTGAAATACCATGAAAAGATCCTTGCCCCCTCCATGCAACGAATTTGGGGGTGCTAATAGCAAAAGTAGCACTTCTTGCATAGTGGGATAGAGCCTCTCACTCGGGGCCTCACCCATGGATATCTGGATAGAGCCTCTCACTCGGGGCCTCACCCATGGATATCTGGACAAGAGACTAATCCCTCGGTTCTTCCAAAACTGAGCTCGAAAAAACTTCCCTCGCCCAAAAAGCACGGGCGATTCCTCCAGGATATTTTTATTCTAACATAGTCAAAGTCATCACTAACTAAACTGATCCGACCAACCCGTAAGTCACATGGTCAAATCAAGGAAAAGACTTGCACTTGGATCATAGAGACCAACGCTTTGTTCCTCATCGAGAGGCATAGCCGTTGATGCTTTTCCATAGAACAAGCACTGTCCAGGATTTACTTCATCTATCCTACCATAACAGAATTGAGTCTCATTTTAGGGATCCATCAGTCTAGCCCCATCCAGTCCCATGGGTTAGCCAACCACCCAACCATTGTAATGATAATATCAATTTTTCCAAAACCAAACCCGAAAAAACGTCCTTTGTCCCAAAAGCCACGGGCGAATCCACCAGGATAACTTTTCCCTAATGTAGTCAGCAAATAGAAATTGAGTCTCAATTTACGGATCCATCAGTCCAGCCTAACCCCATCTAGTCCAATAGGTTAGCCAACAGCCCCCAACCACTGTAGTGATGGGATCCAATTAGGAATTTGGTTAGGTTTTGTCTCGCGTACGGGAAAGGAGTTCCCAGGCCCCCTAGCCGGATGTTCATGAAAACAAAAAATTAGTCACACCACTTACACACCCAGTATGAAATTTCATTTCTCACAGATTATCTTTAAAACAATCATTTAATGAAACCATAGTATCGCTGATCATAATTCTCCAAAATATCCGGTTGAATCTTAATTTCCAATCATTCCTTCATCAGAGTATCTCTTGCATCATTGGCAACCAGAACGCTCACCATCTATCCACTCAGGGACCTTTTCAATAGTTCCTAGCTCAAAGTACTCGGCAATATAATCACTTATAAAAATCAAGATGGAATCTCTGTTGAACAAATCCATATAAAAGAGCCATGGACTCATCCGTCAAGGTCAATCAACCAGATCCATGCCCGGTTTCAGAAAACAACTCTTACTCCTTTTTCCAATATCTTCCACGATGCACGTGTGGGTATCTTCGGTGACCCAGAGCCCAAGCACCGTATGGTCAGCATCCTCTAGGATCCTTCGCAAGTCACCTAGCGCTTCACCCATAGGCCGCTTCCTTGGTCCCTCATCCACCGTATCGGAAGCTCACCATTTAAATCGAACCGAGGCTGGTCAAGACCTCGGCCGAGACCTTGCTATGTGAGACGTCCTCCATTGACTCTCCGTCTCAGCAGTTGTAACTTTATCAGTTAGGTCTCCACGACCTTAATCACAAGACGGTCAAAATGCTTCCCCAGCATTCTTGACATAATACAGTCATTTACAAACAGTTTACAAATACAGTTTCTATAATGAACTCTCATCTTTCCACATTATCCCTCATCAATCCACATTACTTATTCCACATTCCATTTATATGTGTACTCATTCTTATCCAATCAATCATTCTCCATCTCATCACATCAGATTCATTCACATCACATCATATTCATTCACATCACATATCATTTATTCACATCCCAATTCACATGCCATCACATCTCATCCATTCACGCATATCGACGTCACATCATTTCACATACACATTCGCATTCATTATTCCACATACACATCCACATTCGTACTTCCACATCCATACATCCACTTCATCATCCCCATTCATACATACATATCCATATCCACATCCATACATCCACTTCCACATGCATACATTCACATCCACATCCAAACATCCATTTCCACATTCACATCCACATCCATACATCCATTTCCACATCCACATTCATACATCCATATCCACATCTACATCCACATTCAATTCATACATCCACATCCACATTCACATTCATACATCCACATCCACATCAACATTCATACATCCACACATCCACATTTACATTCATACATCCACATCTACATTCACATTCATACATCCATTTCCACATCTGCATTCATACATCCACATCCACATCCACATCCACATCCACATCCATACATCCACATCCATACATCCACATTCACA
The DNA here is from genome assembly GCF_041138505.1 of Cibotium barometz. Lineage (NCBI taxonomy): Eukaryota > Viridiplantae > Streptophyta > Polypodiopsida > Cyatheales > Cibotiaceae > Cibotium > Cibotium barometz. The sequence goes on along the minus strand of NC_141103.1, from coordinate 22,611,321 downwards.
TCTACATCCATACATCCATTTCCACATCCGCATTCATACATCCACATCCACATCCATACATCCACATTCACATCTACATCCATACATCCATTTCCACATCCACATTTCCACATCCATACATCCACATCCACATCCACATTCACATCTACATCCATACATCCACATTCACATCTACATCCATACATCCATTTCCACATCCACATTCATACATCCACATCCTCATCCACATCCATACATCCACATTCATACATCCACATCCACATCCACATCCACACATCCACATTCATACATCCACTTCCATATCCATACATCCACATTCATACATCCTCATCCATACATCCACATTCATACATCCACATCCACATTCATACATCCACACTTCCTTTTCCAAATCCACACATCCACATCCATATCCATACATCCACATTCATACATCCTCATCCATACATCCACATTCATACATCCACACTTTCTTTTCCACATCCACACATCGACATCCATACATCCACATTCACATCTACATCCATACATCGACATTCATACATCCACATCCATACATCCACATTCACATCTACATCCATACATCCATTTTCACATCCACATCCATCCATCCACATTCATACATCCACATCCATACATCCACACTCATACATCCATCCATCCACATTCATACATCCACATCCATCCATCCACATTCATCCATCCACATCCACATCCACATCCATACATCCACACTCATACATCCACATCCACATCTACATCCACATTCATACTTATCACATACATATACATCTTTCTTTTCCCATACATCCTTCACATACATACATCTCCGTCCATTCTTCATTCTTTTTCATCTATCTGATTCATTTCACATCCTCATATCTATTTATAGAATACAAGAGAATTCTTATTTTTGATATAAGATTTCTTTACGCATCTATTTATGCATAAATTCCATTTTAAGGAGAATAACACTTTCGAAATAAAAATCAATCTTTTATGCATCTTCCTATGCATAAATTCATTTTAAATGAGAATGACACTTTTGAATTGAAATTCAATCTTTTATGCATTTTCTCATGCATAAAATCAAAATTGATGAAAATAACTCTTTTGAACTAAAAATAGATTTCTTTATGCATTCTTCTATGCATAAAATCAAAATTGATGAGAATAACACTTTTGGGTTAAAATAAATTCTTTATGCATCTTTCCATCCATAAATCCAATTTAGTAGGAATTACACTTTTAGAATAAAAGAATTTTCTCTTATGCATCCATAAAATCATTTATGATGAAAATCACACTTTTAATATTAAAAAATATCGTTTATGCATATGTTTATGCATACAAATCATTTATGATGAAAATCACTCTTTTAATATAAAAGAATTGCTTTTATGCATCTAATTTATGCATAAAATCATTTATGATGAAAATCACACTTTTAATATAAAAAATATTTATTTATGCATATGTTTATGCATACAAATCATTTATGATGAAAATTACTCTTTTAATATAAAAGAATTTCTTTTATGCATCTAATTTATGCATAAAATCATTTATGATGAGAATCACTCTTTTGAATTAAAAATAAAATTCTTTATGCATCTTTCTATCCATAAAATAAAAATTGATGAAAATAACACTTTTGGAGTAAAACTTTTTATTACACAATTTTAGAAAATTTTGCCATAACCTCCTTTGTATGGCTGACCATTTTTCAAATTTTAACTTTCTAAAATCAACTAGAATTTCACCAAGAGTATTTAATTCATTCTAATGTAAACAATTTCTACTAATTTAAGAGAAACATTATGAAAAACTTGATTTTATCCATTAATCATTCATCTAGGATAAAGAATGGTTGGATTTACTAAAGAAGAGAGGAGAATGCCTTTTTCAATGAGGCATAACATCATTTTCATTTTAGAGAAGACAAAAATCATAAAAATCATTAAAATTAAGCATAAATAAAAATTTATATATTTTCTTAACTACCATTCATCAATTAACTTCAATAGCATTAAAAAGCCATTCCAATTAAGCTTCTCAAGCTTGAGAGGGGTCGAGAAGAGAGAAACATTGAGAAATTATGGAAAAAGATCAAAATTCACACTTTACCTTACAAATTGTTTGATTCTTTGATCACTGTAGAGGCTCCCAACCAATCAATTGGTTTGCTGTGTTGATGGAGCCACCAATGGAGATTGAAGAAGGAGGGAAGCTCCAATTTCTTGAATTTGGAGAGAATTTTAACGAATAGTAAAAATTATCATTATTTCAGCATAATTCTGGCATAGTATAATTCTCTTATTTTTTTACAAAGGACTCAGGTTCTATTTATAGGAGAGGGAGGCTCTAACCAAGACCAATTGATTTCTAGAATTTTCCAGATTTAGTTTGGTTAAATTTGGACCAGATTTGGACCTAGTTTGGTTCCTTTTTTATTCGGTTTGATCCAAGAGAGAGGAGAGATAAAAATATCACATTATTTTTTAGTTTAAAACTCATTCAAGCATGTGAAGTAGGCGCCTCCTTGAAGGGATCCCCTTTACTTACATATGTGTCAAAATGGAATCATTATACCCAAAATATCTCATTTTTAAAGTAATACTCATAGTTTTTTACTAATAAACCTTGTACATAGTCAACTCTTCATCTTATGTGGGCATTTACTCATTTTTGGTTATTTTCTTTTACAATTTGGATTTATCTGCTCCCCACACATGGATTGATCCTATTGACCCATAGGAACCTTAATTTAAAAATTTTCAAAAATCTGGACCCCTAGAATAAGGCCTCTTGAGCAGATTATACTTGATTTCTAATGCACCTGCTCGAAATCTTTTTGAACTTATGTTTCAGGGAAACTTATTTTAATAAGATGAGAAATTTTTCTATCCAAAAATATTCATAATCTAAATAACCTCTCTCTAGAATATTTTCTCTCTCTAGGCCAAAACAGGCAAAAACAAGATCTTTTTTATTTCTGAAGAGAGGATTGATTAGAGGGAAAGATACTGGACATCCTGAGAGGATGGGGAGGAATCTTACATTCTACCCCACTTAAAAAATGCGAGATGTCCTCATCTCGCAAAACTAGAGGAGAATTCTTTTTCTTCAACTGATTATGGGTTCCTTATATTTTGGTGAACCCAAACAGAATCCTCAGATAAAGATCCCTTATATAAAACTTATTATTAAATAACAATTCACTCGGATCATAACATTCAATTCCTTATCACAATAATGGTCCATTAGACCAAAATTTCTATCTGAACAGTTCTTCTTAGAAATTTTTCTATCTGATAGTCTTGCATAGAAATTTTTCATCTATGCAGATTTTTAATTTGACCTCCTTTAACTTGATCCACTGGGTCAAGTGTTAACAGCAACAATTTGCCAGCACAATCCACTAATCTCATAGTGATTCGCTGGAGTCATTAACGTCATTCTAACTACAAACATTATCATAAGGACTCGTCCCATTCATCCTCATTGAGGTTTTGATTAGTTATTACAATTCAGCCAAAATTCAAAAATCTTCATTTTTCAATCAGAATCCAAATCAACTCATCATTTCAATCGAAATTTAAAATCATATCAACCACATTCGAATTCATCATCTAGATAGTATTAATACTTATAATTGCAAGTCTTAGATTTACTCGTATATACTGCCAACAGTAAAGAGCTGTAGTTATACCCTCGGTATATATACGGGTAGTCACGGTTCTTGAAACTATAAGGTAAATACCATCATGTCTAGGCCGCAAGCAAGTCAGGGATTCCATACAATTGTGGTACTTCCATCTGAAGACCCAATTACCAATTTTTACAACCTTTTAGTGCTTCTTGATAAATTTTTGACATATTTGGCTTCTCGGTTGATCCTCATTAACCAACAAATAGCTCTAATACCAACTGTAGGATCCCTGACCCCATTGCGCAACGAATTCTGGGGTGCTAGTAGCAGAAGTAGCACTTCTTGTGCATGGCAGGGTCCCACACTCGAGGCCTCACCCCCACAAATATCCGGACAAGAGACTAATCCATCGGTTTTTCCAAAACCGAACCCAAAAAAACATCCTTTGCCTGGAAAGCACGAGCAAATCCACCAAGATAACTTTTTCCTAATGTAGTCAAAAGCCTTAACTAACTGAACTGATGTGACCGAACTCGTAAGTTCCTTAGTCAAATCAAGGGACAGATTGCACTTGGATCATAGAGACCAACGCTTTTTTCCTCATCATCAAGAGACACAGCCGTTGATTCTTTTTCCATAGAACAATTTTTGTCCGGGATTTACTTCATCTATCGAACTAAACAGAAATTGAGTCTCGATTTACGGATCCATCAATCCAGCCTAACCCCATCTAGTCCCATGGGTTAGCCAACAGCCCAACGACTGTAGTGATGGGATCCTATTAGGAATTTGGTTAGGTTTTGTCCCAAGTACTAGGGAAAAGAGTTCCCAGGCCCCCTAGCCGGATGTTCATGAAAACAAAAAACTAGTCACACCACTTACACACCCAATATGAAATTTCCTTTCTCACAGATTCAGCCATCTATCATTTAATGAAACCATAGTATCGCTGATCACAATCCTCCAAAATATTCGGTTGAATCTTAATTTCCAATCATTCCTTCATCAAAGTATCTATGGCATCATTGGCAACCCAAACGCTCACCACCTGTCCACTCAGGGACCTTTTCAATAGTTCCTAGCTCATAGTACTCGGCAATAATATAATCACTTATAAAAACCAACATGGAATGTCCGTTGAAGATCAGCAAGTTCAACCAACAGATACCAACTCTTACTCCTTGTTCCAATATCTTCCATGACACACGTGTGGGTATCTTCGGTGACCTAGAGCCCAAGCACCGTATGGTCAGTATCCTCTAGGATCCTTTGCAGGTCACCTAGCGCTTCACTCATAGGCCGCTTCCTTGGTCCCTCATCCACCATACTGGAAGCTCACCATTAAATCGAACCGAGGCTGGTCAAGACCTCGGCCGACCTTGCTATGCGAGACGTCCTCCATTGACTCTCCGTCTCAGCAGTTGTAACTTTATCAGGTAGGCCTCCAGGACCTTAATCACAAGACGATCAAAATGCTTCCCCAGCATTCTTGACATGATATAGTCATTTACAATACAGTTTCTATAATGAACTCTCATCTTTCCACATTATCCCTCATCAATCCACATTACTTATTCCACATTCCATTTATATGTGTACTCATTCTTATCCAATCACATCATTTTCCATCTCATCACATCACATATCATTTATTCACATCCCAATTCACATGCCATCATATCTCATCCATTCACTCATATGGACGTCACATCATTTCACATACACATTCGCATTCATTATTCCACATACACATCCACATTCGTACTTCCACATCCATACATCCACTTCCACATCCCCATTCATACATACATATCCATATCCACATCCATACATCCACTTCCACATGCATACATCCACATCCACATCCAAACATCCATTTCCACATTCACATCCACATCCATACATCCATTTCCATTTCCACATTCATACATCCATATCCACATCTACATCCACATTCACATTCATACATCCACATCCACATTCACATTCATACATCCACATCCACATCTACATTTATACATCCGCACATCCACATTTACATTCATACATCCACATCTACATTCACATTCATACATCCATTTCCACATCTGCATTCATACATCCACATCCACATCCACATCCACATCCACACATCCACATCCATACATCCACATTCACATCTACATCCATACATCCATTTCCACATCCGCATTCATACATCCACATCCACATCCATACATCCACATCCACATCCACACATCCACATCCATACATCCAGATTCACATCTACATCCATACATCCATTTCCACATCCACATCCTCATCCACATCTATACATCCACATTCATACATCAAAATCCACATCCATACATTCACATTCATACATCCACATCCATATCCATATATCCTCATCCATACATCCACATTCATACATCCACATCCACATTCATACATCCACACTTTCTTTTCCCCATCCACACATCCACATCCATATCCATACATCCACATTCATACATCCACATCCACATTCCTACATCCACACTTCCTTTTCCACATCCACACATCCACATCCATACATCCACATTCACATCTACATCCATACATCCATTTCCACATCCACATCCATACATCCACATTCATACATCCACATCCACATCCATATCCACATTTATACTTATCACATACATATACATCTTTCCTTTCCCATACATCCTTCACATATATACATCTCCGTCCATTCTTCATTCTTTTTCATCTATCTGATTTATTTCACATCCTCATATCTATTCATAGAATACAAGAGAATTCTTATTTTTGATATAAGATTTCTTTACGCATCTATTTATGCATAAATTCCATTTTAAGGAGAATAACACTTTCGAAATAAAAATCAATCTTTTATGCATCTTCCTATGCATAAATTCATTTTAAATGAGAATGACACTTTTGAATTGAAATTCAATCTTTTATGCATCTTCTCATGCATAAAATCAAAATTGATGAAAATAACAATTTTGGGTTAAAATAAATTCTTTATGCATCTTTCCATCCATAAATCCAATTTAGTAGAAATTACACTTTTAGAATAAAAGAATTTTCTCTTATGCATCTATTTTATGCATAAAATCATTTATGATGAAAATCACTCTTTTAATATAAAAGAATTTATTTTATGCATCTAATTTATGCATAAAATCATTAATGATAAAAATCACACTTTTAATATAAAAAAATATTTATTTATGCATATGTTTATGCATACAAATCATTTAATCACTCTTTTAATATAAAAGAATTTCTTTTATGCATCTAATTTATGCATAAAAACATTTGTGATGAGAATCACTCTTTTGAATTAAAAATAAAATTCTTTATGCATCTTTTAATCCAAAATAACACTTTTGGATTAATTTAAATTCTTTATGTGTCTATCCATGCATAAGTCTAATTTAGTAGGAATTACACTTTTCGAATAAAAAAGTAAAACTTATTATTTCACAATTTTACAAAATTTTGCCATAACCTCCTTTGTATGGCTGACCATTTTTCAATTTTTAACTTTCTAAAATCAACTAGAATTTCACCAAGAGTATTTAATTCATTCTAATGTAACCAATTTCTACTAATTTAAGAGAAACATTATGAAAAACTTGATTTTATCCATTAATCATTCATCTAGGATAAAGAATGGTTGGATTTACTAAAGAAGAGAGGAGAATGCCTTTTTCAATGAGGCATAACATCATTTTCATTTCAGAGAAGACAAAAATCATAAAAACCATTAAAATTAAGCATAAATGGGAATTTATATATTTCCTTACTACCATTCATCAATTAACTTCAATAGCATTAAAAAGCCATTCCAATTAAGCTTCTCAAGCTTGAGAGGGGTTGAGAAGAGAGAAACATTGAGAAATTATGGAAAAAGATCAAAATTCACACTTTACCTTACAAATTGCTTGATTCTTTGATCAATGTAGAGGCCCCCGACCAATCAATTGGTTTGCTGTGTTGATGGAGCCACCAATGGAGATTGAAGAAGGAGGGAAGCTCCAATTTCTTCAATTTGGAGAGAATTTTAGAGATTAGTAAAAATTATCATTATTTTAGAGCATAATTCTGGCATAGTATAATTCTCTTATTTTTTACAAAGGACTCAGGTTTTATTTATAGGAGAGGGAGGCTCTAACCAAAACCAACTGATTTCTAGAATTTCCCAGATTTAGTTTGGTTGAATTTGGACCTAGTTTGGTTCCTTTTTTATTCAGTTTGGTTGCTTTTTGATTCGGTTTCATCCAAGAGAGAGGAGAGATAAAAATTTCACATTATTTTTGAGTTTAAAACTCATTCAAGAATGTGAAGTGGGCGCCTCCTTGAAGGGATCCCCTTTACTTACACATGTGTCAAAATGGAATCATTATACCTAAAATATCTCATTTTTTTAGTAATACTCATAGTTTTTTACTAATAAACCTTGTACATAGTCAACTCTTCATCTTACGTGGGCATTTACTCATTTTTGGTTATTTTCTTTTACAAATTGGATTTATCTCCTCCCCACACATGGATTGATCCTATTGACCCATATAGGAACCTTAATTTAAAATTTTTCAAAAATCTGGACCCCTAGGATATTAAGGCCTCTTCAGCATATTATACTTGATTTCTAATGCACCTTTTGGAAATCTTTTTGAACTTCTGTTTCAGGGAAACTTATTTTAATAAGATGAGAAAGCTTAATAAATACACAACCGACGTTCGATTGACGACGAATGCTCTGCACCCCAACAACCAGGAGAACATCTCGGACAAAAAAAAAACACCCCAACGACCAGGAGAACATCTCGGACAAAAAAAAAACACCCCCGGGGAAGTCCGACACCCCAAATTTGGGAACCCCGTCCCAAAATTTGGACCGTACACACTTACCAAGGTGCCTGTATGATGGCCGTACAAGAACCAAAGGATGGTCGTCCACTCTGTGGTCCACACGTACCGCTACACCCATGCTGCCCCTGACTAGATAAGGTACCACTCCTTTCCCTGTTAACCAACACCGTACCTTTCCCCTAGACCCATGCAGGCCACTAATCTACAGCCTTTGTTGGTACACCCATGCTGCCCCTGACTAGATAAGGTACCACTCCTTTCCCTGTTAACCAACACCGTACCTTTCCCCTAGACCCATGCAGGCCACTAATCTACAGCCTTTGTTGGTACATCGTCCTTTCGTCCTTGCTTTACGTAGCGCCCGTACCCGTACCCCACAGTTATGTAAACCCCCAGGGTGCTCCATGGGCAACACACATTTTTGCATAGCCTATGCTCTGTCGTGCCATCGTCCGTCCCTTTGCAGTGTGCTTGCTGTAGTACAGCCGCCCCTTGCAGCCGCCCCTCTCACATCTCCTCGTTTGCCACTTTTGCAGTGTGCTTGCTGTAGTACAGCCGCCCCTTGCAGCCACCCCTCTCACATCCCCTCGTTTGCCACTTTTCAGATAAGGCAATTTTCCTTTTTCCCCCTCTTGCTCGGAGGCAGTGTCCTTAACTCTTCTCCCCTCCCCGTGTGAAGAGACTTACAACAGCCCTCAACCCTTCTCCCCTTTAGCAAAACGTTTTTGTGTTAAGGACATCTCACAATTTCCCCCCCATTTGCGTGGACTTTAGTAAGAGGTTTTAGCCTTAAGAGAGGGTTCATGCATTGTGGTCTTTTGCTCATACGATGAGCAAACAATCTTAGAATTGAGATCTGATTGGAGCGTTTCGACCACGAGACAACGTGCCCTACAAGACGACTTCCAAGATTGCCCCTTTCCAAAAACGTCAAAATATTACCTCGGGAGGAGCGCTGTCGTGACGTGGGCGGTGTCGCTGGGAAAGCGCGAGGCTTCTGGCTGTGAGAGTAAGTGGTTGAACTTCAAGGGGCATCACAAGCAAAAGCTAGAACCATCAAAGATCGAGTACTCAACTATACATGTGCATCCTCAAAGCCAATATTGGACACATGATACATATAATAAACTGACATTAACATGGCTTGTTTCATCTCATATGGCTTTGCATTCCAGAAAGTCACCAGGCATAAAACTTGAGAACATTCGTATGATCGAGAGAATGCAATGTTCGAACCTCCTTCATCATCTTCACAAGGCGACCTTCACACTTTGATCATTAATGATGACGGCAGCTCATAAGATCTCCATCTTTAGTGTTGCATCTTTACGAAGCTTGAGTGAAGACCTTCAGTTTGAACAGCAACTGACAGCATCTTTGCTTGAGTGAAACATTAGAGTGGCTAATAACATGAAGAGCAAAGCTAACTACGCTAAATCTCCACTATAGAGCATGCTAAGAGCTCTCAAACAAAACCGAAAGCGTCTTCTCCACTCATGGAAAAAGCTCTCTCAGTAGAGAATTTGGCAACAACCCAACACAACACCCCATCTTGCATCGCCAGCCTCAGTGAAACGGCGGCAGCAAGTACAAATAACACACACTTCTCTGTACTCAGAGGCAACTGGCCAACAAAAACATCGTCCTCTGCTGCGACAGCTCACACCAGAAGAACTACGGCAATAAATGCAAAACAACAACCCCTCTCTCTCTGTGCTACCAGCCACGGCAACCCCAGCACAACTCCCACTCGGCTCTCTCTCGTCTGCGCCTCAGGCTGCCACGTCCGGAGCTTCTCCCTGGCTTTTTCTCGTAGCTGCTCAGAGAGTCCCTTTCTTCACAGTGGCCATCACCATGTCACCTACGCATGCGGCAGGCAGCCTGTTGAGGCATCAAAGCACACCTTTGACTGAGATCACATACAGGTTCTTGGCGCCAGTATATCTCCCCAGTTCCCAACACGCTCCCTTGGCTACACACCCCACACCACACCTCAGCGGCGGCTCTCTCTGCCATCCCGTTGCCCCGACCAGCTTCCAGAAGCATTGGTTGGCAGGCCCTCAACGCTCCACGCCAACTGCCAGCTGGCCACGTTTTGTCCTTTTATTTTATTTATTATTTTCCCTAATGCCTAAGGATGGCCACCCACCATACCTTCTATTTCACACCCATATGCCCATGGCCTTGGCCCCATCATCAATTGCTCCCCCAATCTCCACACACCTCTCAACACAACCTCCCACTCATATTTTTACGCGCCCACACATTCGATGCCAAGTAGCTGATACCGCCTTCAGCAACCTACGTTCCGGACGAGCCTGTGCTTCCAGAATCCCAACATTGTCCCTGCTCACACACCTCCATCAAAACCCTATGCCTGACTGCTGCATCCACGACGCCATACATCCCGTATGTACACAGACACTTAATCCCATGCATCTAGATTTGTATTTAACAGCCTCACATGCATGGTTTCACACCATAGACATGCTGTGGCACGACATCCACCCCCTCTAAACCTGCACATCCTCTGGTATGTGCCACACAGGTCCTGGAACTCACTGCCCAGGCATTATTTGCACACCAACATTGGTATATGTACAAGCATCAGCAATCACATCTGAATGGTTCTGCTTTCCCACCTGGATCAAATACCAATCGCTTTTGGCATATGTGCCATTTCCTTTGCTCATATGAAGCCCTATCCTCACTTAGATTCTCTGCATATGCATGATTACCCTCATCATTCAAAGTGGGAAGCTCTTCAAAATGATTTGCTTGAAAATTTTCCTCAGGCCATGTTTGAAGCCTTTGCACCACATATTGTATGGCCACACCAAGTAACAACTGCATTAACAGCATAGAATACACACTTGGTAACATCCCATCCAAATCTACTGTGCCCGGATCCAGCTCACCCACTGATAAACATTCATTCTTCTCATCCAAAGACGGAAAAGCATCAACACATACAAAATCCAACAAGGCATCATCGAGAATAGCCTCCAGATCTGAATCAATCTCATCACAATCATTTGGCTCACATAACACCTGCACATCCTCACTTGCAACCGACAGTTGACTAGCATCAAGCATAGAAGAGCCCAAAGCTGATGGGGATCTATTATATACCATGAAATCATCCAATGCATCATCTAGGATAGCATCCAATCCAGGATCAATCGCATTGAAGCCATTATCTTCTTGTAATCCCACATGTTGATTATCATGAACATTCATACCCCCATAGCTATATCCATTTGGTTGCTCATATGCAGCCTCTTGAGGCTCTGTGACCACACTTTGCATATCCTGCATGTTATCTCCCAGTATTTCTTGATACCTGTTTGCAGATAGGCTTAGATTTATGGGTCCCTCACCCAAGTACCCTTGAATCTGTATATCATTGAACCCTGCATGATCCAAAAAGACAGATTCAATTTCCCTCTCCAAATCATCATCATAAACAGGCTTCCAAGCTCGAGATTGTTGCTCACAAATGTGGTTGCAAGGTAACCCTGACACTGATGACATAGCATCACCCTGTTTATTGTTGGAACACCCTGTTAGCATTCCAGAATAACCCAAATCCAAAGAACCTTGGCAACCAGCCTCAGAAGCAACATCACTGTTGGAATCACCCATATCACTCACCCCCTCTAAATCAATCACACATACTTGTGGCCCGTTTGCATATTCATGTACATCATCCTGCTTATAAGCATCATAACCAGATAAGAATGCAGTAATGATAGCATCTTCTTCTTGTCTTAGATCTTCAAACTCTGCAATCATGCTTTCAACAAGAAGCATTGGTTCCTGCTGTTCTTCACACATATGATACGACACCTGAGGAATACCCTTCGAAACACCTGTCCTGAAGCTCTCTGAATCAAGTGTCTCCTCAAGCATAGGCATACATACATCATGTGGTATGATCATAGGACCCTGTATGTCTGCACCCTCAGAAAACAGATTATACTTGCACAGTTCACCTATTGCATCTTTATGAGGCTGTAGCAAAGCATCCCTTTTTGCACTGTGAAGGCCTTGTTGCTCACTAATGGCTTCTTGCAATCCCAATTTAGCATAAACAGCCTCCACAATCTCTGTATCAGCCCTGAATAGCAGTTGATTGTCCTCCATAAGACATGCATCGACAACCGCTTCTAAATTGGCTCGGATTGTTGCTGGAACACTATCACAGCTCACATTATACCTGGAACTCACATAAATAAGTGCATCTGCAAAATCATTCCATCGTTTGGAGTAATACTCTGCTAATTCCAGCACTTCATCTTTTAAATCATCAGGACTTACAAGGTATGCAAAAGATGCAATCATCATGTCTTCTGGAACCCCTTGATTCTTCATCTCTGTCTCGTAACACCTTAGATAGCTTTCTGGATCGTAGCCATCAAATATATTGACCCTGTCATATACCAATTGCACAGCATTTTCCACTGCTTCTTCCTGAATTTGCTTTTCTTCTTCAATCTTCCTGAACCGCTCTTCAAGCTCTTTCATCTCTGCATATAAATGCTCCATTTTGCTAGCCATCTCTACGTACTCTCACCCCAGCGGTTTCACGTCGGGTTCACCAAAGCTGTCGTGACGTGGGCGGTGTCGCTGGGAAAGCGCGAGGCTTCTGGCTGTGAGAGTAAGTGGTTGAACTTCAAGGGGCATCACAAGCAAAAGCTAGAACCATCAAAGATCGAGTACTCAACTATACATGTGCATCCTCAAAGCCAATATTGGACACATGATACATATAATAAACTGACATTAACATGGCTTGTTTCATCTCATATGGCTTTGCATTCCAGAAAGTCACCAGGCATAAAACTTGAGAACATTCGTATGATCGAGAGAATGCAATGTTCGAACCTCCTTCATCATCTTCACAAGGCGACCTTCACACTTTGATCATTAATGATGACGGCAGCTCATAAGATCTCCATCTTTAGTGTTGCATCTTTACGAAGCTTGAGTGAAGACCTTCAGTTTGAACAGCAACTGACAGCATCTTTGCTTGAGTGAAACATTAGAGTGGCTAATAACATGAAGAGCAAAGCTAACTACGCTAAATCTCCACTATAGAGCATGCTAAGAGCTCTCAAACAAAACCGAAAGCGTCTTCTCCACTCATGGAAAAAGCTCTCTCAGTAGAGAATTTGGCAACAACCCAACACAACACCCCATCTTGCATCGCCAGCCTCAGTGAAACGGCGGCAGCAAGTACAAATAACACACACTTCTCTGTACTCAGAGGCAACTGGCCAACAAAAACATCGTCCTCTGCTGCGACAGCTCACACCAGAAGAACTACGGCAATAAATGCAAAACAACAACCCCTCTCTCTCTGTGCTACCAGCCACGGCAACCCCAGCACAACTCCCACTCGGCTCTCTCTTGTCTGCGCCTCAGGCTGCCACGTCCGGAGCTTCTCCCTGGCTTTTTCTCGTAGCTGCTCAGAGAGTCCCTTTCTTCACAGTGGCCATCACCATGTCACCTACGCATGCGGCAGGCAGCCTGTTGAGGCATCAAAGCACACCTTTGACTGAGATCACATACAGGTTCTTGGCGCCAGTATATCTCCCCAGTTCCCAACACGCTCCCTTGGCTACACACCCCACACCACACCTCAGCGGCGGCTCTCTCTGCCATCCCGTTGCCCCGACCAGCTTCCAGAAGCATTGGTTGGCAGGCCCTCAACGCTCCACGCCAACTGCCAGCTGGCCACGTTTTGTCCTTTTATTTTATTTATTATTTTCCCTAATGCCTAAGGATGGCCACCCACCATACCTTCTATTTCACACCCATATGCCCATGGCCTTGGCCCCATCATCAATTGCTCCCCCAATCTCCACACACCTCTCAACACAACCTCCCACTCATATTTTTACGCGCCCACACATTCGATGCCAAGTAGCTGATACCGCCTTCAGCAACCTACGTTCCGGACGAGCCTGTGCTTCCAGAATCCCAACATTGTCCCTGCTCACACACCTCCATCAAAACCCTATGCCTGACTGCTGCATCCACGACGCCATACATCCCGTATGTACACAGACACTTAATCCCATGCATCTAGATTTGTATTTAACAGCCTCACATGCATGGTTTCACACCATAGACGTGCTGTGGCACGACAGCGCGCAAAAACGAGATTAGAGAAGATGCTCCCGATGCTGCTCCAACCCTCCCTTTACAAGCTCCTCAAGGAAATGGTGGCCAGGTTAGCTTGGTCATCTTTTAAAGAAGAGTTTTTTTAAAATATTAGTGTTAATAAATGTGTATCTTTTCCTTTTAAAATAATGACATAAAATTGTATAAAGTTACGAATTGTGTGATACTATATTCAATAAATTGCATTAAAATTGTCTTATGCTACCATCACTGTTATGTTTCACCTTATACACCCACTTACAACCAATAGATTTCTTGCCTTCTTCAGGCAATGGCACCAAATCCGAAGTCTCATTTCGATACAATGCATCCATGTCCTCATCCATAGCTTTCTCCTCCCAACAATGCATCCATCTCCTCATCCATAGCTTTCTCCTCCCAACACACGTTTCTAATAGTCTCATCAAAACATCTAGGTTCTACAACCTGTAAAACTTTTGCCATATAAGCATAATGATGTGTAACATAATCATCATAAGTCAACCTCTGCATAGGATTTTTGACTCTTCAAAATCTTTGTAACTTTGTATTCATGGCTTCCATAGCCTTCTTCACACCATGTGTCCTCATTGCTGGAATCCCAAGCTCCTCATGAAGGCTCATCTCTGAGCCAATAGACTCTCCATCAACAAGAGAATGCCCTGCATAAATATCAAGCATACCAAGGGGCTCAACCACTTTCTCTTTGCCTTTATGTGATGTACCAACTACATTTCTAGGATTGGTACTATGACGCAGCTTACCACTCCATGGCCTAACAATAGAACCGCTAGATGAGGACTCTCTTGGACCACTTAATGGTTGTGATTGCTGACTTGCATTCTGTGGAACCATGTTTCCACTTATATCAGCCTCAACAACATCTTTTTCACCAGCATACCAGCTACTCATCTCATCAAATACAACATCCTTGCTTACCCTCAATTCACGTGTAGCAGAATTATAGCAGCTATATCCCTTTTGCTCAAGGGAATACCCAATAATTATATATTTTTCTGCCTTTGGATCCAGCTTAGTACGTAACTCATCTGGCACATGCACATATGCAATACATCCAAAAAATTTCAAGTGAGACAAATCAAGTTTCTTGCCAATAAACTTCTCCTCTGGCGTTACATTATGTATGGCTGCAGTAGGAGTCCTGTTCATGATATAAACTGTTGTAGACACAGTGGCATATTCTTCTCTACCATCAATGCTCGTGCTATCTCTATAATGTGCTTATTTTTCCACTTAGCAACTCCATTTTGCTGCGGAGTGTATCTACATGTAAATTATCTCTGAATGCCATTCTTTCGTAAGAATTCAGAGAACTCATTGGAGAAGTATTCTCTTCCTCCATATGACCTTAGGCACTTCACATGTTTTCTTGTCTGTTTTTTAGCCAATCACTCTGAAATTCTGAAAATGAGTGAACACTTCACTCTTCTTCTTCATGAAATACACCCACACTTTCCTCATGTGTTCATCAATAAATGTTGCATAGTACCTGTAGGCCACCCATAGACAGTGTGTTTCGTAGGACCCCATACATCTAAATGCATAACATCTAGTACATTCCTACTCACATTTCTTTCATGTGGAAATACATTCTTTGTTTGCTTTCCAAATTGACATGCGTCACATAATATCTGCATACCTTTAATCTTAAACTTAGGTAGCCCTGTCACAATTTCTTTAGTTTGCATAGACTTCATTCTTTGCACATTTACATGCCCAATTCTCTTACATCAAATGTTTGTATCTGCGACAACTCCCGAACCATTTGCAAAAATTGCAACACTCACTTCAGGCATATTTACATTCAATGTAAACATTCTTCCCACTCTGTTGCCGTTTGCAACCAACCTGCACTTATCTTTAAAGTCTTCTACATAACATCCATCAGGGTTAAACCGGACCTGCAAAGCCTGCTCAATCATGTGACCAATTGAAACCAGATTCTTTGTAATGTTTGAAACATGAAGTACATCTACAAGGTACTTCACCTTACCATCCTACATAGATAATGACACATCTCCAACATGCACAATCAGATGAGAAGTGTCATCCCCTATTTCAACAAAACCTGGTCTTTCAAGACTCTTCATTTCCTTGAACCACTCACCATGACTTGTCATGTGGTTCAAAGCACCTAAATCAACATACTATACATCATCCTCACATGCTGTTACATCATTTCCAGACACAACGTTAGCTACATGTTGCATAACAAACAACCTCTCATTATCCTCATTATTTCTGCTAGAGGACACAGTTATTTTGCTGCACTTTTTCGTTTCACATGTCACCCTGTTTCTTATTCTAGCAATGTGTATCCACATGTCCAAGCTTACCACAATTGTAAGATTCCTCCCTCCAGCTTTTGAGGTGTATAGGTGTAAGAACCTCCCCTTCTGATCTTATAATTATTCCCCTCTCTGAAATAAAAGAAAGATCCTCTTTTGGCCTAGAGAGAGAAAATGTCTAGAGGGAGGTAGTCTAGAATTGAGATATTTTTGGATATAAAAATTTTCCTAGCATCTAAAATGGTTTTCCTTGAAACAAAAATTCAAAAAGAACTTTCCAATGTGCAATTGGAATTAATTGAAAATGTGTATAAAGGAACTTAGCCTAAGGGTCTAGATTTTAAGAAATTTTTGGATTATATTCCAATTAAGGTTCCTATGGGCCAACAAGATCAATCTAAGTGTGGGGAGGAGATAAATCCAATGAATAAAAGAAAATACCCAAAAATGAGTAAATGCCAACATAAGATGAAGAGTTGACTTGTACAAGGTTTATTAGTAAAAAACTATGAGATATTACTAAAAAAATGAGATATTTTGGATATAATGATACATTTTTGACACCTTGGTAAGGAGAAGGGGGGACTTCAAGGAGGCACCTATTTCACACATGTCGTGGAGTTTTTAACTCAAAACAATTGTGATATTTTTATCTCTCCTCTCTCTTGGATCAAACCAAATTAAAAGAGAGCCAAAGTAGGTTCAAATCTTGTCCAATTCATCCAAATTGAACCTGAAAAATTCTAGAACCTAGTTGGACTTGGTTAGAGGTTTTCCTCACCTATAAATAGATCCGTAGTCCTTTGTAAAAAAAATCTGTGAACTATACCATGCCAGTATTATACTAAAATAATGATATTTTTTATTATTCCTTAAAAATCCTTTTTTTTGGAGAGAGTGGAGCCTCTCTCTCTCTCCAACCATCCTTGGAGCTTCCTTTCAACACACAAACCAATTGATTGGTTGGGGGCTTCTTCTATGATAGAGAAGCAAGCAGAAACAAGAGGTAAAGTGTGATTTTATGGTTTTTCTCTACTATTCTCAATGTTTCTCACTTCTCAATCCCTCTCAAGCTTGAGAAGTTTTTAATTAAGTGGTTATAATGCAAATCAAGCTTTTCTTAAGAGTTATAATGAATAATTAAGAAAAGTTTACATTTATGCTTAAATTAGAATGCTTTTATGTTTATCTCTCTCTCCCCCAAAGAATGGTTATTTCTATGACCAATTCTCTATTCAATTGATGCTTCTCATGGAGAAACTCTTAATTCACAAATCAAACTCTAGGCTTGTGAAGCTAGAGGTTAAGAAAATGCTTTTTTATACTTATATGCTTGAAAATTACGGTAATATTATGGTAAATTTGTTCTATGGAAAAAGAATCAATGGCTGTGCCTATAACTGCAGCTCTTTACTGGCAGTCATATACGAGTAAATCTAAGACCTTGAAATTATAAGAAAAAGTGCTATCGAGATGATGAATTCGAATGCTGGGGTTGATATGATTTTAGAATTCTGGTTGAGAATTGATGAATTGATTTGGATTCTGATTGAAAGACAATGATTCTTGAATTCTCGTTGAAAGAAGATAAGTTGAACAAAGCCACAATGAGGATGAATGGGATGAGTCCCTATGGTTAGTAACTGGAATGGTGATAATGACTTCAGCAAATCACTATGAGACTAGTGGATTGTGCTGGCAGATTGCTGCTGTTTGATCTTTGACCCAGTGGCTCAAATTAAGGGATGACAAATTGAGAACCTGTATAACTTAAATTCCCATGAAGGAATGTTCAGATGGAATTTTTCGTCTGATGAACTATCATTGTATTAAGGATATGAATGATATATTCTGAATAAATTGTTATCTCATAATGAGTTCTATATGTTCTTCTTGTAGAAGGGATGTTTATCCCAGGATTTTGTTGGGTTGACGAGACTATAAGGAACCCCAGAATCAGTTGGATCTTAAGGGAAAGAGTTGTCCCCTCCAGCTTTGCTGCGAGATGAGGACATCTCGCGTTTTTTAAGTGGGGTTGGATGTAAGATTCCTCCCTCCAACTTTTGAGGTGTACAGGTGTAAGAACCTCCCCTTCTGATCTTATAATTATTCCCCTCTCTGAAATAAAAGAAAAATCATGTTTTGGCTTGGAGAGAGAAAATGTCTAGAGGGAGGTAGTCCAGAATTGAGATATTTTTGGATATAAAATCCTCGTAGTGTCTAAAATGGTTTCCCCTGAAACAAAAATTCAAAAAGAGCTTTCCAATGTGCAATTGGAATTAATTGAAAATGTGTATAAAGGACCTTAGCCTAAGGGTCTAGATTTTCAGAAATTTTTGGATTATAGTCCAATTAAGGTCCCTATGGGCCAATAGGATCAATCCAAGTGTGGGGAGGAGATAAATCCAATGAATAAAAGAAAATACCCAAAAATGAGTAAATGCCCACATAAGATGAAGAGTTGACTGAGTACAAGGTTTATTAGTAAAAAACTATGAGATATTACTAAAAAAATGAGATATTTTGGGTATAATGATACATTTTTGACACCTTGGTAAGGATAAGGGGGGACTTCAAGGAGGCACCTATTTCACACATTTGGTGGAGTTTTTAACTCAAAAAAATTGTGATATTTTTATCTCTTTTCTCTCCTGGATCAAACCAAATCAAAAGAGAGCCAAACTAGGTCCAAATCTTGTCCAAATTCAACCAAATTGAACTTGGAAAATTTTAGAACCTAGTTGGACTTGGTTAGAGGGTTCCCTCACCTATAAATAGATCCATAGTCCTTTGTAAAAAAATATGTGAACCATACCATGCCAATATTATACTAAAATAATGATATTTTTTATTATCCCTTAAAAATCCTCTACTTTTGGAGAGAGAGTGGAGCCTCTCTCTCTTTTCAACCATCCTTGGAGCTTCCTTTCAACACACAAACCAATTGATTGGTTGGGGGCTTCTTCTATGATAGAGAAGCAAGCAAAAACAAGAGGTAAAGTGTGATTTTATGGTTTTTCTCTACTATTCTCAATGTTTCTCACTTCTCAACCCCTCTCAAGCTTGAGAAGTTTTTAATTAAGTGGTTATAATGCAAATCAAGCTTTTCTTAAGATGTATAATGAATAATTAGAAAAAGTTTACATTTATGCTTAAATTAGAATGCTTTTATGTTTATCTCTCTCTTCCCCAAAGAATGATCATTCCTATGACCAATTCTCTATTCAATTGATGCTTCTCATGGAGAGATTCTTAATTCACAAATCAAACTCTAGGCTTGTGAAGCTAGAGGTTAAGAAAATGGGTTTTTATAGTTATATGCTTGAAAATTATGGTAATATTATGAGATAAATCCATAAATAAGATTTAAGGTTAAAAGATAGTTATACTATCATAATTACATTACTATGTCTTATTATTTTCAAAAATATTAAAATTTACCCAATAATAGGAGCGGAGCTATGTCAAAATTTTTAAGAAATTGATACATAATTCATTCTTATGCATAACATGAAAAGAGGACTTCCTACCATATTCTAGGATTCAATAGCCTAGGCTAAAAGAATGACTTTCATCACATTCAATGGAAAACTAATTTTTAAGATTTATGTATAATTAAATAATTAAGAAAAGAGAAAATTATGGTAATTTTATTTAAATGATAAAAAAGGAATTCCTATGACATTTGAAATTCAATCATTTAAATAGGAAAAGAGAAATTTCTAGCATATTGGGATTAATGGATATTTTATTTAAATTCAAAGATGAATTTTAGATAAATTTATTTTATGTATGAGAAATATTTATATGATAAAAGAGGAATTTCTATGACATTAGAAATTCAATAATTTAAATAGGAAAAGTGAAATTTCTAGCATATTGGAATTAATGGATATTTTATTTAAATTCAAACATAAATTTTAGATAAATCTATTTTATGCATGAGAAATATTTAAATAATAAAAGAGAAATTCCTATGACATTTGGAATTCAATCATTTAAATGGAAAAAGTGAGATTCTTAGCATACTGAAGTAATGGATATTTTATTTAAATTCAAAGATGAATTTTAGATAAATTTATTTTATGCATGAGAAATAATTAAATAATAAAAGAGGAGTTCCTATGACATTTGGAAATTAATCATTTAAATGGGACAAGTGAAATTCCTAGCATATTGAATTAATGGATATTTTATTTAAATTCAAAGATGAATTTTAGATAAATTTATTTTATGTATGAGGAATATTTAAATGATAAAAGAGGAATTCCTATGACATTTGGAATTCAATCATTTAAATGGGAAAGGTGAAATTCCTAGCATATAATTAATGGATATTTTATTTAAATTCAAGCAAAAATTTAGAAAAAGTCCCATTATCGCCTTAGGTCAAGATTTTTTGAAAATTTTAAATTAAGCTTCCTATGGACCAATAAGATTCATCCAAATGTAGGAAGGAGATAAATAGAAGAATAAAAGGAAAATCCCCCAAAAATGAGTAAATACTCACATAAGATGAAGAGTTGACTAAGGACAAGGTTAATAGTTAAAAAAGAGAGATATTTGGATGAAATGATGCATTTTTGACACCTCGGTATGGGGGAATTCCCCTCATGAAGGAGGCGCCTATTTCACATGCTTGAATGAGTTTTAAACTCCCAAATAATGAGATATTTTTATCTCTCCTCTCTCCTATTTCAACTAGATCTAAAAAGTGGACTAAACTGACCCAAAAATGGTCAAAAATTGACCAAACTGATCTGGAAAATTCTAGAATCAGTTGGCTTGGTTAGAAGCTCACTTTTTCCTATAAATGTAAGTCTTCCCCTTTGTTGAAACTCAATAGTGTTTTGCACTATTACCCTGCCTCTCCCAAGTGCCAAAAACAGTGAATTTTACTCATAATTCATTAGTTTTTGACCTTCCCTCTTCTAAAAGATTGGTGGCCACTCTTGTTTCAAACAAGAGTAGAACCCTCAAACCGTCAAGCCAAAGGAAAGCTCTCAAATTATCCATGTAAGTTGGAGATTCTTCTCTTTTCTATTTCTTTTATGGTTTTTTATGATTTTTGTCTTCTCTAAATTAAATGGATGTTATGCCTCATTGAAAAAAGGCATTTCCCTCTCTTCTTTAGTAAATCCAACCATTCTTTATCCTAGATGATTGATTATTGGATAAAATCATGTGAGATCCCTGTTCCCACCGCGCAACGGATTCGGGGTACTGGCAGCGGAAGTAGCACTTCTAGCGCGAGGCAGGGTCCCACACTCGGGGCCTCGTCCACGGATATCCGGACAAAAGACTAATCCGTCGGTTTTTCCAAAACCGAACCCGAAAAAACTTCCCTTATCCGGAAAGCACGGGCGATTCCTCCAGGATAACTTTTTACTCTAACGTAGTCAAGACCATTAGTGATTAGGGAAGAAACTTGCACTTGGATCATTGGGATCAACGCTTTTTTCCCCATCAAGAGGCACAGCCGTTGATTCCTATCCATAGAACAATTACTATCCGGGACTTACTTCATCTATCGTAATAACAGAAATTGAGTCTCGATTTATGGATCCATCAGTCCAGCCTAACCCCATCCAGTCCCATGGGTTAGCCAACCACCCAACCACTGTAGTGATGGGATCCAATTAGGAATTTGGTTAGGTTTGTCCCGGGTACCAGGGAAAAGAGTTCCTAGGCCCCCTAGCCGGAAGTTCATACAAACATAAAACTAGTCACACCACTTACACACCCAATATGAAATTGCCTTTTTCTCAGCATCAATTATCGTTCAAACAATCCTTTAATGAAAGCATTATGCCAATGATGTAAATTCTCAAACTCTCAAGTTGAATCCTTATTTCCCGTCATTCATTCATCGGTGTACTTATGGCATCATTGGCAACCAGAACACTCACCACCTGTTCACTCAGGAGCCTTTTCCATAGTTCCTAGCTCATAGTAACCGACAATATATTCATAGTAACCGACAATATATTCATATAATAGAATGGAATCTCCAAGGAAGATCAGCAACCCACAGATCCATATAAAAGAGCCATGGACTCATCCGTTTGAGGACCAGCAAGGTCAATCAACCAGATCCATGCTCGGTTTCAGAAAACAACTCTTACTCCTTGTTCCAATATCTTCCACGACGCACGTGTGGGTATCTTCGGCGACCCAGAGCCCGAGCACCGTATGGTCAGCACCCTCTAGGATCCTTCGCAGGTGACCTAGCGCTTCACTGATAGGCCGCTTCCTTGGTCCCTCATCCACCGTACCGGAAGCTCACCATTTAAATCAAACGGAGGCTGGTCAAGACCTCGATCGACCTTGCTACGCGAGACATCCTCCATTGACTCTCCGTCAGCAGTTGCAACTTTATCAGTTCGGTCTTCATGACCTTAATCCTCAAGACGGTCAAAATGCTTCCCCAGCATTCTTGACATAAAATAATCATTTACAAACAGTCACAAAATACAGTTTCTATAACGAACTCTCGTCTTTCCACATTATCCACTCTCGGACCACATTACTTATTCCCTATTCCATTCAATGTGTACTCATTCTCATCCATTCACTCATATAGACTACACATTATTTCACATACACATTCACATTCATTATTCTACATACATATCCATGTTCGTACGTCCACATCATACATCCAATTTCACATTCATACATACGCATCTACATGCATACATCTATTTTCACATCCTCATTCATACATCCACATTATACATACATCCAATTTCACATTCATACATACGCATCTACATGCATACATCTATTTTCACATCCTCATTCATACATCCACATTCACATACATACATCTACATCCGAATCTACATCCATACATCCACATCCACATCTTCATTCACATTCACATCCATACATCCACATCTATATACATACATCCATTTTCACATCCTCATTCATACATCCACATTCATTTACATACATCTACATCCGAATCTACATCCATACATCCACATCCACATCTTCATTCACATTCACATCCATACATCCACATCTACATACATACATCCATTTTCACATCCTCATTCATACATCCACATCCACATACATACATACATCCGTATCTACATCCATGCATCCATACTACATCCATTCTCGCCCTAACACATCCCATATACATCTTATCACATCTTATCACATCTCATACACCTCTTCTCACATCCTATCACTTCCCATACGCATCTTATCACATATTATCACATCTCATTTAAAAATCAATCTTTTATGCATCTTCCTATGCATAAATTCATTTTAAATGAAAATGACCCTTTTGAATTAAAATTCCATCTCTTATGCATCTTCCTTTACATAAACTCAATTTAGATAAGAATTGACACTTTTGAATTAAAAATCCATCTTTTATGCATCTTCCTATGCATAAATTCAATTTGGATGAGAATAACACTTTTGAATTGAAATTCCATTCTTTTATGCATCTTCCTATGCATAAATTCAATTTAGATGAGAATGACACTTTGAATTTAAAAATCAATCTTTTATGCATCTTCTTATTCATAAATTCAATTTGGTAGGAATTACACTTTTAGAATAAAAGAATTTCTCTTATGCATCTAAGTTATGCATAAAATCCATTTATGATGAAAATCACACTTTTAGTATAAAAAGAATATCTTTTATGCATACCTCTATGCATGAAATCCAAATATGATAAAAGTAACACTTTTATAATAAAATAATCAACTTTTATGCATACCTCTATGCATGAAATCCAAATATGATAAAAGTAACACTTTTATATTAAAATAATAATTCTTTTATGCATACCTCTATACATGAAATCCAAATATGATAAAAGTCACACTTTTATAATAAAATAATCAACTTTTATGCATACCTCTATGCATGAAATCCAAATATGATAAAAGTAGCACTTTTATAATAAAATAATCAACTTTTATGCATACCTATATACATGAAATCCAAATATGATAAAAGTAACACTTTTATATTAAAATAATAAATCTTTTATACATACCTCTATGCATGAAATCCAATTATGATAAAAGTAACACTTTTACAATAAAATAATCATCAATTATGCATAACATAAAAATCAATTTCTCCATGATTACAATAAAATTCTTTCAATTAATCTAGGATGATAATTCCTAGAATATGGTAGGAAGTTCTCTTTTCATGCTTTGAATAAAATTATTTTATGTGTAATTTTTATAAAAATTTTACCATAGCTCTGCTACTATGATTGATAAATCTCAGTTTATTTTGAAGGATAAAGCTTATCATTAAGGAAATGATTAGAATGATCCCTAATTTGATCATTAACCCAATAATGGGTTGAATCATCAATATTTATGAAATACATAAACTAAAAGCATAGAAAAAAGCCATTAATTTGACCTCAAGCATAGATTAATCTTAGATTAAGGAAAAGCTTTATGAAAAGCTTCATTTGGATTGAGAATGGGTCATGAGTATGACCATTTCTTGAGTGAGAGAGAGAAATTACATAAAAACCATTAGAATTAAGCATAAATGGAAATTTATGTAATTCTTAACTATCATTAATCAATTAACTTCAATAGCATTCATCAAATTATGTAACTCTTCACTACCATTCATCAATTAACTTCAATAGCATTCAAAAACCATTCCAATTAAGCCTCTCAAGCTTGAGAGGGGTTGAGAAGAGAGAAACATTGAGAAATTATAGAAAATGATCAAAATTCACTAATTACCTTACAAATTGCTTGATTTTTTGTTCACGGTAGAGGCCCCCAACCAATCAATTGGTTAAGTATGTTGATGGAGCCACCAATGGGGATTGAAGAAAGAGGGAAGCTCCAAAAACTAGTGAATTATTAATGAATTCACAGTTCTTGGCTTAGGTGGAGTAGAGTAACGATGCATAAACACTATATATTTTTCAACAAGGGGGAGGCTTCTATTTATAGGAAAAATTGAGCTCCTAACCAAACAAACTGATTCTAGAATTTTCTAAATCAGTTTGGTCAATATTTGACCATTTTTAGGTCAGTTAAGCTAACTTTTTGGAACTAGACTTGAATGAGGAGAGAGGAGAGATGCAGTATCTCAATTTTTATGAGTTTAAAACTCATTCAAGCATGTGAAATATGCACCTCCTTTAAAGAACTCCCCTTCCTTACATAGGTGTCAAAATGGAATCATTATACCCAAAATATCTCATATTTTTAATATTGCTCATAGTTTTTTACTAATAAACCTTGTACATTTTCAACTCTTCATCTTATGTGAGCATTTACTCATTTTTGGGTATCTTCTTTTACAAATTGGATTTATCTCCTCCCTACACATGGATTGATGCTATTGGCCCATAGGAACCTTAATTGGACCATAATCCAAAATATTTCTGAAAATCTAGACCCTTAGGCTAAGGTCCTTTATACCTATTTCCAATTAATTCCAATTGCACATTGGAAAGTTCTTTTTGAATTTCTATTTCAGGGGAACTTATTTTAATAAGATGAGATAATTTTCTATCCAAAAATATTAAAAATGTGAATATTCTCTCTCTAGAATATTTTCTCTCTCTAGGTTAAAACAGTTAGAAACAAGTCTTTTATATTTCTGAAGAGGGATTGATTACAGGGGAAGATGCTGGGACATTTTGAGAGGCTGGGGAGGAATCTTACATTCTCTCCCACTTGAAAAACGCGAGATGCCCTCATCTCGCAAACTGGGGGTAATTTCGCAAGATGCACAAGTATGAGACTGAGAGAAAATTTTTAATTAAGATTAATCACCAATTAAAAAAAGTCTCAAAGAGAGTAAGGGTCAAGACAAGAACAAGATTTAAACTTTATTCATTCTTGGAACATATACAATAAAGATAGAAGAACTCTTTACACTTCCATAAGCCCGTCCATCATATGATCACAAAAGCAGCACTCACAAGCTGCGCACGTATAAGGTAACTCATCTATGGGAATAATTCTGCTGGTTATTGTCGCACCTATCTCAGTGGTATGAGGTGATCTAACAAAAGGACCTGTGAGAGGCAAGCCAAAAACAGGGTAAAGGCATATCTTCTGATGAGGAAGAAAACACGCCAGTAAGAAGACCCGCTCAGAAAACCCAAGATGTCTTGATCTCATGACGCAGTAGTATCGGGGACCCAAACCCAAGGCTTCAATAACCATGGCCAAGCGGACATTGTTATGAAAGTGCTGCTGACCCTAGGGTGTTACCCTAGTTATGTCTTGATAGGTCCGCCATTTGGTTTGAGCTACAGAAGTTCCTAGGTGAGGAAAAAGTGAGTGCTCATACTGTTCTATAAAATCTTTCTTCACAGACTCGCTTGCGTCTTGAAGGTGAGAAATCATCATGGATAAAACTAATTCCTGTTGTTGCCAAGCCATGAAGGAGATTAAGAAGAGGGAAGATCGATGGAAGTAAGATTACTGTGAGCGACAGGTAAAAGTTACGACTTATATAAAGGAAGGAACTAGCGTAACTTAGAAGCCAACGGTATCTTGCCACTGAAGTTTTACCGTCTTTCCATGATTTGGGTTTGGCACATATTTCTATGAAATACATTAAGAACTTTGAGATGAGGAGGTAAAAGAAGCTTGTAGGCTAAGTCACCTACTTTCATTGAATTCAGATATAAGGCTCACAATATCTGGGGGATAACTTCTTATACTCCCCAAGAGATAAAAAACTTCTTTTGGGCCGTACTCAAATGAAAACCAAAACCTTGGTATCCAAAACACCGATTTTCACTTCTGAACTCATTGTTCTGAATCCTTAAAACAGGCGTGACTCTTGAGAAGTATTCTAGGGAGAGGGTCTTCCTTTTTTAAACAGAATCTTTCTTTTATTTTAGAGAGGGAATAATTATAAGATCAAAAAGGGAGATTCTTACTCCTGTATACCTCGAAGGCTGGGGAGGAATCTTACATTCTACCCCACTTAAAAAAGTGCGAGATGTCCTCATCTCACAAGGTAGAGGACAAATCTTTTTCTTAAGATCCAATTTTATTCTGGGGTTCCTTATATTCTGGTCAACCCAACAGAATACTGGGATAAATATCCCTTAGAACTCATCATTAAATAACAATATTCAGATCATATCATTCATATCTTTAACATGATAATGGTCCATTAGACCGAAAAATTTCCTTCTCAACATTCCTCCACACGGGAATTTCAGTCAAGTAAGTTCTCAATGTGTCATCCCTTAACTTGATCTAACGGTCAAGTGTTAACAGTAGCAATTTGACAGCACAATCCACTAATCTCATAGTGATTTGCTGAAATCATTATCATCATTTATCATCACAGGGACTCGTCCCATTCATCCTCATTGTAGTTTTGCTCAGGTTATTATATTTCAACTAAATTTCAGAAATCATCATTTTTCAATCAGAATCCAAATCAATTCATCAGTTCTCTCAAACAAAATTAAAATCATATCAAACCACATTGGAAATCATCATCTGGATAGCATTAACGCTTATAATTTCAAGTCTTGGATTTACTCGTATATACTGCCGGTAAAGAGCTGCAGTTATACCCTCGGTATATACGGATAGTCATGATACTCGAAACTATAAGGTAAATACCATCATGTCTAGGTCTCAAGCAAGTCAGGGTTCTATACAATTGCGGTACTTCCAATTGAAGTCCTAATTACTAATTTATGAGTTTCAGTTTGAATAACAAATTGTATGAATTATATCACACAATTACAACCTTTTTGTGCGTCTTAATAAATTTTTGACATAATTGGCTCTTCAGTTGATCTTATTTGGAGATCTATGACATAAGTTTGATAAACAGATTTTTCTTTATCCGATCGCCGTAAACAATCATTTAAATAACAAGAAAAACATTTGTATATTTATATACAAGTTGCAATAAGTACATAGAGTGGCTCGGCTCCAAAATTCAAAATCTCCTCGAGAGACGCATAAGACGATGGTACTGGGCCATAGTCATGCCCTGTTACATAATTTCTCTAATTGCGAAGGGAGCTATTATTTTCTCTTTAGGGATAAATCGACTAAAGAGTCTATAAACTTGGCAAGCAAGTCTGAAATTTTGAGGCGTTGAAAGATATAGAATGACACCACGCGTCATTTTCAGCTTTATCAAAATCATGAGGTTCTACCTCAGCATTGCACGCCGGTTGTAAGAGGCGTGGATATATAGCCCTGCAACCCACTTATGTTGTTGTCTCTCCACTAGGTTAGGAAAATATCATTTCTCAAAATGGCGTGCGAGTCTTGCTCATCTTGTTCGTGTTGAAGCAGAAGAGATGAGATGCTCGAAGGCAAATGCAATCATATCTTGAGACTAGGTGAGGTCGGGAATACCAGATAAATGGGAAACTTCCATCTATAAAAACAATTTCTTTCATTAAAATTTCTTCATTAAAGAAGCTTACGGAATGAAAATACATTATGAAAATGTTGTTTCTGAATTCTTATTACCAATTTCAGATAAGAATTTAATTATCTTTATTAGCTTTCAATTTCGCTCTGATACCAACTGTGAGATCCCTGTTCCCACCGCGCAACAGATTCGGGGTACTAGCAGCGAAAGTAGCACTTCTAGCGCGAGGCAGGGTCCCACACTCGGGGCCTCGTCCACGGATATCCGGATAAAAGACTAATCTGTCGGTTTTTCCAAAACCGACAGATTAGTCTTTTCTTATCCGGAAAGCACGGGCGATTCCTCGAGGATAACTTTTTACTCTAACGTAGTCAAGACCATTAGTGATCAAACTGATCCGACTGCACCTATAAAGATACTCGGTCAGATCAGGGAAGAAACTTACACTTGGATCATTGGGATCAACGCTTTTTTCCCCATCAAGAGGCACAGCCGTTGATTCCTATCCATAGAACAATTACTATCCGGGACTTACTTCATCTATCGTAATAACAGAAATTGAGTCTCGATTTATGGATCCATCAGTCCAGCCTAACCCCATCCCCAGTCCCATGGGTTAGCCAACCCCCCGACCACTGTAGTGATGGGATCCAATTAGGAATTTGGTTAGGTTTGTCCCGGGTACCACGGAAAAGAGTTCCTAGGCCCCCTAGCCGGAAGTTCATACAAACATAAAACTAGTCACACCACTTACACACCCAATATGAAATTGCCTTTTTCTCAGCATCAATTATCGTTCAAACAATCCTTTAATGAAACCATTATGTCACTGATGACCATCCTCAAAGTCTCTGGTTGAATCCTTATTTCCCGTACCTCTATACATGAAATCCAAATATGATAAAAGTCACACTTTTATAATAAAATAATCAACTTTTATGCATACCTCTATGCATGAAATCCAAATATGATAAAAGTAGCACTTTTATAATAAAATAATCAACTTTTATGCATACCTATATGCATGAAATCCAAATATGATAAAAGTAACACTTTTATATTAAAATAATAATTCTTTTATACATACCTCTATGCATGAAATCCAATTATGATAAAAGTAACACTTTTACAATAAAATAATCATCAATTATGCATAACATAAAAATCAATTTCTCCATGATTACAATAAAATTCTTTCAATTAATCTAGGATGATAATTCCTAGAATATGGTAGGAAGTTCTCTTTTCATGCTTTGAATAAAATTATTGCCATAGCTCCGCTACTATGACTGATAAATCTCAGTTTATTTTGAAGGATAAAGCTTATCATTAAGGAAATGATTAGAATGATCCCTAATTTGATCATTAACCCAATAATGGGTTGAATCATCAATATTCATGAAATACATAAACTAAAAGCATAGAAAAAAGCCATTAATTTGACCTCAAGCATAGATTAATCTTGGATTAAGAAAAAGCTTTATGAAAAGCTTCATTTGGATTGAGAATGGGTCATGAGTATGACCATTTCTTGAGTGAGAGAGAGAAATTACATAAAAACCATTAGAATTAAGCATAAATGGACATTTATGTAATTCTTAACTATCATTAATCAATTAACTTCAATAGCATTCATCAAATTATGTAACTCTTCACTACCATTCATCAATTAACTTCAATAGCATTCAAAAACCATTCCAATTAAGCTTCTCAAGCTTGAGAGGGGTTGAGAAGAGAGAAACATTGAGAAATTATAGAAAATGATCAAAATTCACTAATTACCTTACAAATTTCTTGATTCTTTGTTCATGGTAGAGGCCCCCAACCAATCAATTGGTTAAGTATGTTGATGGAGCCACCAATGGGGATTGAAGAAAGAGGGAAGCTCCAAAAACTAGTGAATTATTAATGAATTCACAGTTCTTGGCTTAGGTGGTGTAGAGTAACGATGCATAAACACTATATATTTTTCAACAAGGGGGAGGCTTCTATTTATAGGAAAAATTGAGCTCCTAACCAAACAAACTGATTCTAGAATTTTCTAAATCAGTTTGGTCAATATTTGACCATTTTTAGGTCAGTTAAGCTAACTTTTTGGAACTAGACTTGAATGAGGAGAGAGGAGAGATGCAATATCTCAATTTTTATGAGTTTAAAACTCATTCAAGCATGTGAAATATGCACCTCCTTTAAAGAACTCCCCTTCCTTACATATGTGTCAAAATGGAATCATTATACCCAAAATATCTCATATTTTTAATATTGCTCATAGTTTTTTACTAATAAACCTTGTACATTTTCAACTCTTCATCTTATGTGAGCATTTACTCATTTTTGGGTATCTTCTTTTACAAATTGGATTTATCTCCTCCCTACACATGGATTGATGCTATTGGCCCATAGGAACCTTAATTGGACCATAATCCAAAATATTTCTCAAAATCTAGACCTTTAGGCTAAGGTCCTTTATACCTATTTCCAATTAATTCCAATTGCACATTGGAAAGTTCTTTTTGAATTTCTATTTCAGGGGAACTTATTTTAATAAGATGAGATAATTTTCTATCCAAAAATATTAAAAATCTGAATATTCTCTCTCTAGAATATTATCTCTCTCTAGGTTAAAACAGTTAGAAACAAGTCTTTTATATTTTTGAAGAGGGATTGATTACAGGGGAAGATGCTGGGACATTTTTAGAGGCTGGGGAGGAATCTTACATTCTCTCCCACTTGAAAAACGCGAGATGCCCTCATCTCGCAAACTGGGGGTAATTTCGCAAGATGCACAAGTACGAGACTGAGAGAAAATTTTTAATTAAGATTAATCACCAATTAAAAAAAGTCTCAAAGAGAGTAAGGGTCAAGACAAGAACAAGATTTAAACTTTATTCATTCTTGGAACATATACAATAAAGATAGAAGAACTCTTTACACTTCCATAAGCCCGTCCATCATATGATCACAAAAGCAGCACTCACAAGCTGCGCACGTATAAGGTAACTCATCTATGGGAATAATTCTGCTGGTTATTGTCGCACCTATCTCAGTGGTATGAGGTGATCTAACAAAAGGACCTATGAGAGGCAAGCCAAAAACAGGGTAAAGGCATATCTTCTGATGAGGAAGAAAACACGCCAGTAAGAAGACCCGCTCAGAAAACCCAAGATGTCTTGATCTCATGACGCAGTAGTATCGGGGACCCAAACCCAAGGCTTCAATAACCATGGCCAAGCGGACATTGTTATGAAAGTGCTGCTGACCCTAGGGTGTTACCCTAGTTATGTCTTGATAGGTCCGCCATTTGGTTTGAGCTACAGAAGTTCCTAGGTGAGGAAAAAGTGAGTGCTCATACTGTTCTATAAAATCTTTCTTCACAGACTCGCTTGCGTCTTGAAGGTGAGAAATCATCATGGATAAAACTAATTCCTGTTGCCAAGCCATGAAGGAGATTAAGAAGAGGGAAGATCGATGGAAGTAAGATTACTGTGAGCGACAGGTAAAAGTTACGACTTATATAAAGGAAGGAACTAGCGTAACTTAGAAGCCAACGGTATCTTGCCACTGAAGTTTTACCGTCTTTCCATGATTTGGGTTTGGCACATATTTCTATGAAATACATTAAGAACTTTGAGATGAGGAGGTAAAAGAAGCTTGTAGGCTAAGTCACCTACTTTCATTGAATTCAGATATAAGGCTCACAATATCTGGGGGATAACTTCTTATACTCCCCAAGAGATAAAAAACTTCTTTTGGGCCGTACTCAAATGAAAACCAAAACCTTGGTATCCAAAACACCGATTTTCACTTCTGAACTCATTGTTCTGAATCCTTAAAACAGGCGTGACTCTTGAGAAGTATTCTAGGGAGAGGGTCTTTCTTTTTTAAACAGAATCTTTCTTTTATTTTAGAGAGGGAATAATTATAAGATCAAAAAGGGAGATTCTTACTTCTGTATACCTCGAAGGCTGGGGAGGAATCTTACATTCTACCCCACTTAAAAAAGTGCGAGATGTCCTCATCTCACAAGGTAGAGGACAAATCTTTTTCTTAAGATCCAATTTTATTCTGGGGTTCCTTATATTCTGGTCAACCCAATAGAATACTGGGATAAATATCCCTTAGAACTCATCATTAAATAACAATATTCAGATCATATCATTCATATCTTTAACATGATAATGGTCCATTAGACCGAAAAATTTCCTTCTCAACGTTCCTCCACACGGGAATTTCAGTCAAGAAAGTTCTCAATGTGTCAACCCTTAACTTGATCTAACGGTCAAGTATTAACAGTAGCAATTTGACAGCACAATCCACTAATCTCATAGTGATTTGCTGAAATCATTATCATCATTTATCATCACAGGGACTCGTCCCATTCATCCTCATTGTAGTTTTGCTCAGGTTATTATATTTCAACTAAATTTCAGAAATCATCATTTTTCAATCAGAATCCAAATCAATTCATCAGTTCTCTCAAACAAAATTAAAATCATATCAAACCACATTGGAAATCATCATCTGGATAGCATTAACGCTTATAATTTCAAGTCTTGGATTTACTGGTATATACTGCCGGTAAAGAGCTACAGTTATACCCTCGGTATATACGGATAGTCATGATACTCGAAACTATAAGGTAAATACCATCATGTCTAGGTCTCAAGCAAGTCAGGGTTCTATACAATTGCGGTACTTCCAATTGAAGTCCTAATTACTAATTTACGAATTTCAGTTTGAATAACAAATTGTATGAATTATATCACACAATTACAACCTTTTTGTGCGTCTTAATAAATTTTTGACATAATTGGCTCTTCAGTTGATCTTATTTGGAGATCTATGACATAAGTCTGATAAACAGATTTTTCTTTATCCGATCGTCCGTAAACAATCATTTAAATAACAAGAAAAACATTTGTATATTTATATACAAGTTGCAATAAGTACATAGAGTGGCTCGGCTCCAAAATTCAAAATCTCCTCGAGAGACGCATAAGACGATGGTACTGGGCCATAGTCATGCCCTGTTACATAATTTCTCTAATTGCGAAGGGAGCTATTATTTTCTCTTTAGGGATAAATCGACTAAAGAGTCTATAAACTTGGCAAGCAAGTCTGAAATTTTGAGGCGTTGAAAGATATAGAATGACACCACGCGTCATTTTCAGCTTTATCAAAATCATGAGGTTCTACCTCAGCATTGCACGCCGGTTGTAAGAGGCGTGGATATATAGCCCTGCAACCCACTTATGCTGTTGTCTCTCCACTAGGTTAGGAAAATATCATTTCTCAAAATGGCGTGCGAGTCTTGCTCAGCTTGTTCGTGTTGAAGCAGAAGAGATGAGATGCTCGAAGGCAAATGCAATCATATCTTGAGACTGGGTGAGGTCGGGAATACCAGATAAATGGGGAACTTCCATCTATAAAAACAATTTCTTTCATTAAAATTTCTTCATTAAAGAAGCTTACGGAATGAAAATACATTATGAAAATGTTGTTTCTGAATTCTTATTACCAATTTCAGATAAGAATTTAATTATCTTTATTAGCTTTCAATTTCGCTCTAATACCAACTGTGAGATCCCTGTTCCCACCGCGCAACAGATTCGGGGTACTAGCAGCGAAAGTAGCACTTCTAGCGCGAGGCAGGGTCCCACACTCGGGGCCTCGTCCACGGATATCCGGATAAAAGACTAATCTGTCGGTTTTTCCAAAACCGACAGATTAGTCTTCCCTTATCCGGAAAGCACGGGCGATTCCTCGAGGATAACTTTTTACTCTAACGTAGTCAAGACCATTAGTGATCAAACTGATCCGACTGCACCTATAAAGATACTCGGTCAGATCAGGGAAGAAACTTGCACTTGGATCATTGGGATCAACGCTTTTTTCCCCATCAAGAGGCACAGCCGTTGATTCCTATCCATAGAACAATTACTATCCGGGACTTACTTCATCTATCGTAATAACAGAAATTGAGTCTCGATTTATGGATCCATCAGTCCAGCCTAACCCCATCCCCAGTCCCATGGGTTAGCCAACCCCCCGACCACTGTAGTGATGGGATCCAATTAGGAATTTGGTTAGGTTTGTCCCGGGTACCACGGAAAAGAGTTCCTAGGCCCCCTAGCCGGAAGTTCATACAAACATAAAACTAGTCACACCACTTACACACCCAATATGAAATTGCCTTTTTCTCAGCATCAATTATCGTTCAAACAATCCTTTAATGAAACCATTATGTCACTGATGACCATCCTCAAAGTCTCTGGTTGAATCCTTATTTCCCGTCATTCATTCATCGGTGTACTTATGGCATCATTGGCAACCAGAACACTCACCACCTGTTCACTCAAGGGCCTTTTTCATAGTTCCTACCTCATAGTAACCGGCAATATATTCATATAATAGAATGGAATCTCCGTGGAAGATCAGCAAGATCAACCCACAGATCCATATAAAAGAGCCATGGACTCATCCGTTGAGGACCAGCAAGGTCAATCTACCAGATCCATGCTCGGTTTCAGAGAACAACTCTTACTCCTTGTTCTAATATCTTCCACGACGCACGTGTGGGTATCTTCGACGACCCAGAGCCTGAGCACCGTATGGTCAGCACCCTCTAGGATCCTTCGCAGGTGACCTAGCGCTTCACTCATAGGCCGCTTCCTTGGTCCCTCATCCACCGTACCGGAAGCTCACCATTTAAATCGAACCAAGGTTGGTCAAGACCTCGATCGACCTTGCTACGCGAGATGTCCTCTCCATTGACTCTCCGTCAACAGTTGCAACTTTATCAGTTCGGTCTTCATGACCTTAATCCTCAAGACGGTCAAAATGCTTCCCCAGCATTCTTGACATAAAACAGTCATTTACAAACAGTCACAAAATACAGTTTCTATAACGAACTCTCGTCTTTCCACATTATCCACTCTCGGACCACATTACTTATTCCCTATTCCATTCAATGTGTACTCATTCTCATCCATTCACTCATATAGACTACACATTATTTCACATACACATTCACATTCATTATTCTACATACATATCCATGTTCGTATGTCCACATCATACATGCAATTTCACATTCATACATACGCATCTACATGCATACATCTATTTTCACATCCTCATTCATACATCCACATTATACATACATCCAATTTCACATTCATACATACGCATCTACATGCATACATCTATTTTCACATCCTTATTCATACATCCACATTCACATACATACATCTACATCCGAATCTACATCCATACATCCACATCCACATCTTCATTCACATTCACATCCATACATCCACATCTACATACATACATCCATTTTCACATCCTCATTCATACATCCACATTCATTTACATACATCTACATCCGAATCTACATCCATACATCCACATCCACATCTTCATTCACATTCACATTCATACATCCACATCTACATACATACATCCATTTTCACATCCTCATTCATACATCCACATCCACATGCATACATACATCCGTATCTACATCCATGCATCCATACTACATCCATTCTCGCCCTAACACATCCCATATACATCTTATCACATCTTATCACATCTCATACACCTCTTCTCACATCCTATCACTTCCCATACGCATCTTATCACATATTATCACATCTCATTTAAAAATCAATCTTTTATGCATCTTCCTATGCATAAATTCATTTTAAATAAAAATGACACTTTTGAATTAAAATTCCATCTCTTATGCATCTTCCTATGCATAAACTCAACTTAGATAAGAATTGACACTTTTGAATTAAAAATCCATCTTTTATGCATCTTCCTATGCATAAATTCAATTTGGATGAGAATAACACTTTTGAATTGAAATTCCATTCTTTTATGCATCTTCCTATGCATAAATTCAATTTAGATGAGAATGACACTTTGAATTTAAAAATCAATCTTTTATGCATC
Source organism: Cibotium barometz (assembly GCF_041138505.1). Lineage (NCBI taxonomy): Eukaryota > Viridiplantae > Streptophyta > Polypodiopsida > Cyatheales > Cibotiaceae > Cibotium > Cibotium barometz. The sequence continues at coordinate 22,573,968 of NC_141103.1, read as the reverse complement.
TTCTTATTCATAAATTTAATTTGGTAGGAATTACACTTTTAGAATAAAAGAATTTCTCTTATGCATCTAAGTTATGCATAAAATCCATTTATGATGAAAATCACACTTTTAGTATAAAAAGAATATCTTTTATGCATACCTCTATGCATGAAATCCAAATATGATAAAAGTAACACTTTTATAATAAAATAATCAACTTTTATGCATACCTCTATGCATGAAATCCAAATATGATAAAAGTAACACTTTTATATTAAAATAATAATTCTTTTATGCATACCTCTATACATGAAATCCAAATATGATAAAAGTCACACTTTTATAATAAAATAATCAACTTTTATGCATACCTCTATGCATGAAATCCAAATATGATAAAAGTAGCACTTTTATAATAAAATAATCAACTTTTATGCATACCTATATGCATGAAATCCAAATATGATAAAAGTAACACTTTTATATTAAAATAATAATTCTTTTATACATACCTCTATGCATGAAATCCAATTATGATAAAAGTAACACTTTTACAATAAAATAATCATCAATTATGCATAACATAAAAATCAATTTCTCCATGATTATAATAAAATTCTTTCAATTAATCTAGGATGATAATTCCTAGAATATGGTAGGAAGTTCTCTTTTCATGCTTTGAATAAAATTATTACCATAGCTCCGCTACTATGACTGATAAATCTAAGTTTATTTTGAAGGATAAAGCTTATCATTAAGGAAATGATTAGAATGATCCCTAATTTGATCATTAACCCAATAATGGGTTGAATCATCAATATTCATGAAATACATAAACTAAAAGCATAGAAAAAAGCCATTAATTTGACCTCAAGCATAGATTAATCTTGGATTAAGGAAACGCTTTATGAAAAGCTTCATTTGGATTGAGAATGGGTCATGAGTATGACCATTTCTTGAGTGAGAGAGAGAAATTACATAAAAACCATTAGAATTAAGCATAAATGGAAATTTATGTAATTCTTAACTATCATTAATCAATTAACTTCAATAGCATTCATCAAATTATGTAACTCTTCACTACCATTCATCAATTAACTTCAATAGCATTCAAAAACCATTTCAATTAAGCTTCTCAAGCTTGAGAGGGGTTGAGAAGAGAGAAACATTGAGAAATTATAGAAAATGATCAAAATTCATTAATTACCTTACAAATTTCTTGATTCTTTGTTCACGGTAGAGGCCCCCAACCAATCAATTGGTTAAGTATGTTGATGGAGCCACCAATGGGGATTGAAGAAAGAGGGAAGCTCCAAAAACTAGTGAATTATTAATGAATTCACAGTTCTTGGCTTAGGTGGTGTAGAGTAACGATGCATAAACACTATATATTTTTCAACAAGGGGGAGGCTTCTATTTATAGGAAAAATTGAGCTCCTAACCAAACAAACTGATTCTAGAATTTTCTAAATCAGTTTGGTCAATATTTGACCATTTTTAGGTCAGTTAAGCTAACTTTTTGGAACTAGACTTGAATGAGGAGAGAGGAGAGATGCAATATCTCAATTTTTATGAGTTTAAAACTCATTCAAGCATGTGAAATATGCACCTCCTTTAAAGAACTCCCCTTCCTTAGATATGTGTCAAAATGGAATCATTATACCCAAAATATCTCATATTTTTAATATTGCTCATAGTTTTTTACTAATAAACCTTGTACATTTTCAACTCTTCATCTTATGTGAGCATTTACTCATTTTTGGATATCTTCTTTTACAAATTGGATTTATCTCCTTCCTACACATGGATTGATGCTATTGGCCCATAGGAACCTTAATTGGACCATAATCCAAATTTTTTTGAAAATCTAGACCCTTAGGCTAAGGTCCTTTATACCTATTTCCAATTAATTTCAATTGCACATTGGAAAGTTCTTTTTGAATTTCTATTTCAGGGGAACTTATTTTAATAAGATGAGATAATTTTCTATCCAAAAATATTAAAAATCTGAATATTCTCTCTCTAGAATATTTTCTCTCTCTAGGTTAAAACAGTTAGAAACAAGTATTTTATATTTCTGAAGAGGGATTGATTACAAGGAAAGATGCTGGGACATTTTGAGAGGTTGGGGAGGAATCTTACAAATCAAGTTTTTCATAATGTTCTCTTAAATAAGTAAAAAAAATGTTTACACTAGAATAATTTAAATACTCTTAGTGAACTAATTAATTTTAGTGAGTTAAAAATTAAAAAATGATCAGCCATACAAAGGAGGTATGGTCAGCCATACAAAGGAGGTTATGGAAAAAATTTTAAAAATTTATGAAATAAATTTTATCTTTTATTAATCAAAAAGAGTAATCCCCATCGTTAGAGTATTCTAAAAATTTTATTCTCATTCATGCATAAAAAGATGCATATTGATTAATTTTTATAAAAGAATGATTTTCAATAGAATGAAATTCTATGAAAGATACTTATTGATATTTTTTTAATTATGAAAGTGTTACTTTCTTCATTATGGATTTTTATGCATAAAATTATATTTTTTTATTATAAAAGAGTTACTTTCATCATATTGATTTTTATGCATAAAAGTATGCATAAAAGAATATTTTTTTATTATAAAAGTGTTACTTTTATCATTATTGATTTCTATGCATAAAAGTATGCATAAAATAATAGTTTTATTATAAAAGTGTTACTTTTATCATTATTGATTTCTATGCATAAAAGAATATTTTTTTATATTAAAAGTGTGATTTTCATCATAAATGCTTTTTATGCATAAACATATGCATAAAAGATATTTTTTAATATTAAAAGTGTGATTTTCATCATAAATGATTTTTATGCATAAACATATGCATAAAAGATATTTTTTTATATTAAAAGTGTGATTTTCATCATAAATAATTTTTATGCATAAAAGATATTTTTCAATATTAAAAGTGTGATTTTTATCATAAATGATTTTTATGCATAAAAGATATTTTTTTATATTAAAAGTGTGATTTTCATCATAAATGATTTTTATGCATAAACATATGCATAAAAGATATTTTTTTATATTAAAAGTGTGATTTTAATCGTAATTGATTTATATTCATAAACATATGCATAAAAGAAATTCTTTCATGATAATAGAGTGATTTTCAACATAAATGATTTTTAAGATGATAACAGTGTGATTTTCATCAGAATTGGATTTTATGCATAATTAGATGCATATAGAATCTTTATAATTAAATAAGGGTTCTCCTTAATCCTCTGTTTAATTTCCGTAAAAATTGAAAAAATGAATAAGTAGATAATCTGTGAGAATAAATGCTACCGTTTCATATTCACTAAGATGGTAATGAGAAAATTCAATTAAACTATCGAAGTCGGAGATCGAGATAAATGATTATTTTATTCCTCATAAGAAATTCATGTTTTAGTAGAAATCTGTAAGTAAATATTCGTCGAACAAAATTTAGAAAAAGAGAAATTGAAATAGAACCTTTCAAGAAAGACAGTTTAGGAAGAACTTTTCGAGACCCAAACTCTGATTCAGACTATTGACCAAGACCTAATTCCTTCGTCAATTTCAATCAATGACGATGTGCCCAGTTCAGAAAAAATATACTCAAATCTCCCACCGAATCTGAAACTAAGTCAAGACTTTTGATTTTGATCTGAGGATCAAGTTAATAGAATTCGAGGAATTCTGTTTGGAATTCAGACCTAGATCTAGAAGTATTGAGATACGGATTTAAGATTATTCATGGTTTTCAAACAAAATCAAAACTGAAAACTTGCATAGAAACCCTGTTTTCTTAAAGGACTCTCTTATGCCAGAATGCTGGAGGGAGCATTTGGCATATATGTTTATCTAAGGGAAGTTCGGTTGTTGCAACAGCTGGCGGGGAGTGTTCGGGGGATAGCTCACGTGGCAAAAACCTGACTAGCCTGGGTATGGTGAAAAATGGTGTGCTTCCGATACGATGGGCGAGGGCCGATGAAGCAGTCCATGAGTGAAGTACCAAGACACCTAAGGAGGATCCTGGAGGGTTCTGACCAGGCGCGATGCACGGGCTCGCGGTGCTTAGAATACCCATACGTATGTCGAGGAAGATTTATATATATGTATGTTGACAAAATGATTATTGTAATCTGTTTATTGGATCTCGTTTGCTGACCAGCTAGTCCCAACGGAGAGTCCAGAGTGGTATTGTTTTTGTGAAACAAGGGATTGAATGGAAATTTTGAGTTATGAAATCTGTGATCATATCTGTTTTGTCAATGGATTATTTTTATATTAAAGTTTTAAAGAGGAGTGTGTGCGTATCTGTTTTCTAAAGCTAAAGTTAAGAAAGGCATTTCAATTATGGGTGGGTGAGTACTTGTTTGGATCTACCAATTCCAGTGGTAGGGTGGTGGCGAACCCATGGGCCGGATGGGGCTGGAATCAGTGGAATTTTAATAAATCAAACTGAAAAATCTTAGGATTACGCTAAGATTTGAGTAGCTAGTTAATTCCTTGATAAATTTCTCAATTGAGTGGATCAACGGCTGTGCCTAATCTTGATTAGGAAAAAAGCGTTGAATTTACTCAGATGATCAAATTATATCAGTGATAGTTCCCTTCTATCTGGTTTATTCAGGTGAAGGATAGTTTAGAATTGATCTCGTTAGAAAAATTTGTTAAGAAAATTCAAAAAGGTGGAATCGTCCCTGCTCTCCGGGCATGGGAAATTTTCCCGATTTTGGTTTTAGGAGTGACCACCAGCCTAGTCTCGTGCCCGGACATTCGTGGGCGAGGCACCGAGTGAGAAACTGTGCCCCGCGCATGAGGGGCTGGTTTCACTGTCAGCTCTACCGGGAGTACGGTGCGCGGAGGGGGTAGAGGGATCTCACTGAGGAGCCTTGCTCTTTCTTCTAGACTAGGTTTGCCTTCTAGTTTTGCCTTGAAACCACTACATAAGGTGCACTTGGAGAACTCACTTGCCTTTGTTAGGGACACTTGTGGGTAATCTTTATTCCAAATTCTACTAAACGATGACTTTGATAACCTCTTCTCATGTCCCAACTACTCAAGTGTTGCGTTGATTTCATTTAAAATGTCAACTTGCTTGAATATTGATGGAATCGACAACCTGGTTTCCCTTGAGCCATCTAGCATTGTTCTACTTTTGTGTGGCGTAGGCTCGGAGTTCATGTTCACAAATTCATCAAGTAGTGCTCTTGCCTCACTAGCATGTTGTAGGCCTCTCCTCAATACCCCTGTGTTTCCATGCAGATATTGACACACACCGGACTCAAACTTTTCCCTGTAACGGTAAAACGATGTCTTTGGTATACCATGCATCTCATACCATGCTCTGCAACAAACAATCACCCCATTTAACCTAAATTCATATTTAATTTTTTGAGCTGAATCACGATGCCAAGCTGTAGAAAGCACATCATATACATAATTTGTACGAGACTCGTGAGATTGTCCCCAAAAGTCTTGTCGTATCCTCATTAGTACATCACGATCGATTAGCTGACAACATTTTTTTGCACAACAATCAATGGATGAAATCCTTTGAACTGATTCACGTGACATATATAATGCAGAAGCTGGTTGTGGTCTCTGCTTTGGAATCCTGTTTATGAAAGTGTAGCATCTTTTTACAAAGGTTTGGGCAACAATATCCTCATTAGTTACATCTCCATCATTATCGTCATTACATACATCAGCATGTTCAACATGCATGCCATTAAGCAGAACATAGCGTTGCAATGGGCTCCCATCTAGCATTGTCAGCTGTTTAATAGGCCATTTGACTAGGGTGATACTATCCACTTGCGGCATAGTTTGAAATTCATTTGCACTTTCAATAGCCACACCCACACAATCATCACCAAGTTGTTGAAAGTTGACACATTCAAATGGAAACACATATAGGATAGTCCCTTGATTGATAGTTTGCATCATGCTCTCATCCTTTAGAAGAACCAACTCATTCTTCCAAGATTGTCGGATTTGCATGTCAAGTTCTAGAGATGTTATCGGTATTGCATCTATAATTGGAGGTTCCACAGGCTCTTCTTGATCTGCATCGCTGCATCTTTCACTCCACTCTCCAAATTCCAGCTCCCTTGTGAAAGGCCTTAAAAGCATTTTTGGCCAACGAACATTACTCCATAATGCATTTTTTAGATAAATGGTATCCATTGTAGGGAATGGTAGTTCCACATCCTTCAAGCATTCCTCCACAAGTAATGACACATTTCCTTGACCAATCTTTGTTCCACTACAAGTGGAATTTGGATCAATTCTACACACGCAACCAATACCAACAGAATCATTGTTGAACATCATGTAGACCCTCCTTCCAGATTGGAAATCCATCCTACACATAATCATGTTGGACTTGTTAAACTAGTAATCAAATCTAGCAAGCAATTTTTTTTAGATTGGAACCTACATCAAACTCTACCATGAAGTATAGCTCTACCATGTGGCCGAGCTAGAACTAGAGCTAGAACTAGCTCTATCATATGGTAGAGATAGAACCCATTGAAGACTATCTCTACTATGTGGTGGAGTTAGACTTCAAAGCATTCTAACGATATCATGGTGTCTAGATAGATTATTTTGATATAGCTCTACCACATGGTAGAGCTAGATCAATGAACTCTAGCTCTGTTACATGATATAGTTACATTGATGCATTCTAGCTCCACCACATGATATAGTTACTAGATAGTAGAGCTAGTTCAATGTATTCTAGCTCCACCACATGGTAGAGCTAGACCTCTAGGCATTCTAGGTCTACAACGTGGTTTATGGTACAGCTAGATTGATGCATTCTAACTCCACCACATGGTAGAGCTAGACCTTAAAGTTCTACGATGTGGTCTAGGTAGAATACAGCTCTACCACGTGGTAGAGCTAGATCAAATACTTTGAGGTCTAGCTCTACCATGTGGTGGAGCTAGAATTGCATTTAAGGTCTAGCTCTACCATGTGGTGGAGCTAGAATGCATCGATCTAACTGTGTACCATGCAGATCAACAAAACCAATTACTCCAAGAAGAGACCTACTTCACATGACAAGAACCAAGGAGCTAGAATTGCATTTGATCTTACTCTACCACGTGGTAGAGCTGTGTTCTACCTAGACCACATCGTAGAGCTAGAATTATTTGAGGTCTAGCTCTACCATGTGGTGGAGCTAATGCAGATCAATAAAACTAATTACTCCAAGAAGAGGCCTACTTCACATGATGAGAACCAAGGATCTAGAAAAAAGGTCAGACTCCATTAGTCCTAAAAATAGGTTATTTATAAACTTAAATTATATGGGTTTATATATAAATAGGTTTGATTTATATAGCTATATAAAGTCTATAAATAAGTAAAGTATAATTGTAAACTATAAACATGATTTAAGTTACTATAGTTAACCTACATATTTAAATATAGCTTTAATCTTATTTAAATAATCGCTTCAGGGCGCATCGCTTCATAGCCCATCGCTCGCCTCTCTCTCCCATCCGGGCTGCTGCGGGCTAGGCCAGCCATGCCCACTGCTCACTTCTCTCTCCCTCGCGATTCTACCCCCGTGCGCACACATGGCAATCTCTCTCTCTTTGCTCCATCTTCCACCGCCATAGCTAGGCTCCTTCATTCAAATTTCAAATTTGAATTTCCCTCCCTCCAGTCAAGGGGCCATTCCCACGTGCCACTTCCACAAACACTAGGGTCTTTTCACATTACAATAAAAAAAAACCTAACGAGGCTTGAAAAATGTAAGTTGAAGAAGTTATAAATATCTATACCAAATAATGATCAAAACTAGGGCAATGTTCAGTCTCAATACCTGTTAACCTGAGGCTCTTGATCATCAATTAATACACACATAAGCATAAATTTGTTGGTGGTTCTAGATTTAGAAGGTGAGATGGGGCGACGTATGAACTTGACCCATGCCCAACACATGACCTCAAAAACATCATATTCGACACAAGCCTCACCTTATTGTTATAAATATTCCTATGCTTTACAAGGGTTATCACAACCCTTTTTTGCAACCCGTGAGTTGGAATAAGTGCCTATAGGCACGGTGAGTTGGAAAAAGTGCCTACGAGCATAAATCCCAAAAAAAAAACTTAACCCTCGCCTTCTTAAACTTATCTAGTTTTAATCGGAGCTCGAGGTTCACTAAATCAATTATAGAAATCTTATACACTTGTAGTGCAAGCATAATTGTGTTTGCTAGGTCACCCATGACAAACAATCGAGCACCCTTAATGCAACCACATGAGACATGGTAATTTTCCACCCATATATAACACCTCTCGGGGGATTACACTGAAGGTATGCTTCAAATACTAAACCCGTAGGAAGGGGTTGGGCATGTAGGTAGTCCACACAATTAGAAACCCACATGCAAAACTAACACATATTGCCACATGCATGAACAAATTTTATGGAACAAGAAACAAATTTCAACATTTAGAGTCGTTTGATAACTTTTAGAAACCCCCTTTACATTGACACTTAAGGCAAGGTGATCCAATGGTTTGGATCACCTTTTAGAAACTCTAATCAACAAAATTAAAGTTTCAATTTTAAACTGAATCACTGCAACCTCACAGTGTCAATTTGGTAACCACCTTGGAACCAAACGACTAAAAAGTTACAAATTGTAATCTAATTTAGATTGATGATTACCATTTGGTAACTTTGCACTAGTAAAAAATTACCAAATGATAACTCACCTTTTAAGAAAAACTACCATTAGGGTTTTTCTATAAGCCTATATGGTTAACAAGGCTCAAATTGATAACTTGAGGTTCACCAAAGTAGAAATCACTATAATATCTTGCTATTTTTTCCAAGTTCTCTCAGTCTCTCAATAACTGATGGAAATAGCTTTATTTTTTTGAAACTCATACAACATCTAGCATGTATGAAAGAAATGAAGAGATCTTTGGAAACTTTAAGATCTAGAAAATTACCAAATTGTAACTCAAAATTTGGTATAAGTTACTGTGAGGCAGCTCAAGAACACAGGAAAGCCGCTATAGCTCGCCGACTCACCACCTTCGGAACACTCACAAGCACAAGGGGCACCACCACCAGCTTCTCTAGCTAGAAAGAAAAATCAGCAGTAGACCATACCTTTCCTCATATCCCTACTCTTGTACCCTCATCCATCCACCACCATCACACACCACACAGGCTCAATTCGAAAAAGCAAAACACCTCTATTGCTTAATCTGCAACTCAATCGGCGGAGTACAGAGGGGAACTTACAATTGTCCAAACACAAACACAGAAAATAATGACAGAAGTTTGTCGAGCTCCAGCCTGATCACATCAGCAGGCGAGCAATCACACAAAGACAAGTTCACAACTGCCACCACTTCCGTTATTAACACATCACACACTCCCTCTCATAGCTCACACAGCATCACCCGCCTTGCAATCTTGCAATAGATTTGTTTCCCTTGTCTGTGGCTGTAGCAGCCCACGACTCAAAAGAAACTGAACCACACTTGGTTCACGTGTCCACTAGACCCTTGCCATACACAATTCAAGGTTTCAAGAACCCCTAGGAAGGAAGACTGATGAGAAATCAATGCCTTGCCTACTGCTATGCCCAAGAACTTGCAGCTCTCCCACAAGGTGGTATCGCCAGCTCTCTGCAGCTCTTTCCACGCTGTCACCTCTTCTCGCCTCTCTGCAGCCACGCTATCCACCAGCTACCAAGGTCCCTCACAAGGCGGCTCCTTAGCCCACACAACTTGCTGCCGGCTCATCTGCGCTCCTCTTCTTTGGCTCCCTCTCACTTTAGCAAGGCGGTCGACTGGTCCCCAGCGCCTCTGCACTTCAGACTCTTCGTTCGATGACGCGGGCGCCTCCAGGTGGCGCCAACTCTACCTGCTTACCTTGAGGCCCCTAGCAGCTCAAGGCCACACATAGTACACCATCTTCTGCAGCTCTTTTGCGCCTGTGCTGCCTCCACGTCCCTGTCACCACTTCCACTGTTGCTGACGACGACCGGCCCGTCACACACACAAAACCAGCTTTCCTCTACACTAGCGCCTTCAAGGCCATTCACTAATTCTGCACCCCAGCTCCCTACTCCTTTGAGGCGGCCCCCATTACCACGTGCACCCGCCTCTATCACCAGCCCTTGTACCTGCAGCTTGCCTCCATGCACCAGAGCCGCCCTCTATGCACCTCTTCGTCCAGCCGTTGCCAGCCTTTTTCAATCACCTTTGCGCCTCGCCTCTCATCTCTGCACTCTCCAGGTGTCTCTTCTTTTTTTTTAACTCGGCGACCCGGTCTCTTACTCCTTTGAGGTGGCCGTCTCTCCTTCTTGCATCTTCGCCAGCTTCTTCTCGATGGTGTGTTGGCAACCACCCAAGCTTCCACATGGCTCTTTATAAAGTGGCCACATGATAGATATATATATATTTTTTAAAGCTTCCATTAGATGGCCACACATTACTAAAAGGGCTCTTCCTTTTCTTGTGTTTTTCCAGAAGAAACGGCGCCCATACTTTCCTTCCAAAACAATGCTGCCAGAGCTGCCCACAGCTTCGTAATCAGGAGCATCAACTTATCAAACCAGACCATTTCCCATTCGGTGCCCTGTTTTGCCGGCCATCTCCACATAAACCAGCATACGTACATCCATTTCCACCAGAGGCTCATCAAAACCCTATCATTGACATCCTCATGGTCTTCCACCTCTTATTTACACACAAACAAAAGCTCATACAAATATAAAACTTCAAGTCTCAAATAGCTGCTCCAAAGAAAATTGCATGCACTAAATCACTCCAAAGCCATTCCGTCTGTACACTTGCCAGGGCATTCAGGGCAAAGTTTTATTGCACACCACGCATCCCATATGTACACGGACTCAAAACACCTTTACAGAAAAACGCCTGACATACTTTGCCCAACCCCCAGCCTACTGAATCATTCATGATCAGCAGTAAAAAGCATTTCAAGACCTAAATCCATATCCAAAAACTGCCCTTCATCTGAAATCATATCTTCACATGCCCTTCATCTGAAATCATATCTTCAGACATTGCATCCTGCACAATCACCATCAAACGTGCATAATACTTCTTCAGCCTGTATCCATTTACCCTGGAAGCATGTAACGTCCCATCTAAATCCACCAATTGATAGGTACCATTTGCAAATCCTTGCATCACCAAGAAGGGTCCTTCCCACTTAATTTGAAACTTCTTATGAAAGGAATTATCCAGCCTGCTATTATAACGTAATACCAAATCATCCTTCATAATTCCTTTGCTTTTAATTTTCTTGTTGAACTTCTCCAACGTCCTTGCCTGCATATCTTCATAATGCTTCAAAGCATTATCCCTGTTTAGCTGTGCTTCTTGTAAATATAACAGCCGCTCTTTAAGCATCTTTAGGCTTTTCCAAAAGCTTTTCCAACATTTTAACAGCTGGTATCTCCACCTCAATAGGCAATAAGGTTTCTTTCCCATAAACAAGATGAAATGGAGTGAAACCCGTACCAGTCTTAATTGCTGTCCTGTATGCCCACAAGGCAGCAGGCAACTCTAGATCCCAATTCTTGCCTTGTTGCTCTGTTACCTTAGATAAAATCTTGATCAATTCACCATTGAAACGCTCATTCAGGCCATTACATTGTGGATAGTAAGGTGTGGTGAAACTGCGACGACTGATCTTCATCTTTGTACACAAATAATCCATAAGCTCTGCTCTGAAACCTGGACCCTGATCAGAAAGCAATTCCAATGGCACACCAAATTTACAACAAATATCTTGATATACAAACTTTGCCACCTCTTTAGTAGTAATTTGTTTCATTGCCTTTGCTTCCGCCCATCTAGAAAGGTAATCAACTGCAGTCAAGATGTAGCACTTCCCTCGGCTGGTAATAGGCAATGGTCCCACAGCATCAATTCTCCATTTTTCAAAAACATCATAAGCAAGAATTGTCTTCCTCATTTCAGGATTTAATATCCGTCTACTGTGAGCTTGGCATTGTTTGCATGACCTGCACCAATGATTAACATCCTTATGTACACTTGGCCATACATAACCTTCCTGCAATACCTTATGCAAAGTAATCTTTGAGGCAAAATGTCCACCGCATGCTCCTTCATGGTTTTCCTTAAGAATTTTGTAGAACAGTATCCAAGATCTCATCCAAAAAAGGTAGAGGGTAAGAATCCTTCTTTGTAGCAGCATTCAAAGGCTTGAAATCCACACATATACGCCATCTACCATCCTTCTTTGGACTCACCACTGTAGGACTTACCCACTCAGCTGTATCCACTGGAGTAATGAAACCTGCACTCAACAGCTTATCAACTTCCTCTCTCAGGGCTTGCATTTGTTCTCGTCCCATCTTGCAAAGCTTCTGCCTAACTATTTTTACACCTTCTTTCAATTCAATCCTCAAATCTGGCCCTTTAAATCCTCGAATCTCCTTATAAGAGGTGATAAACAATTCTGGAAAATGAGACAGCATATCAACATACTGAACTTTTTCTCCACTCGAGAGATCCGGACTCAGCATTCCTTCAATCAGCTCCTGCTTCTTCTTCACTTCTATCTTTGGCTGCAATAATTCCTCGATCACTTCATATGAACCCAAGGTATCTTCTCCCTCAGCACCCACTTCTTGCACTTCTTTATCTTCATTACCTTGCTCTGATATTAGGAAAGCCACATCTGCCTCTTCTCCACTAGAAGCAGTGGTCGATGAATCCATCTCTGATTTAGAAGTATTGGTGGTAGTTTCCTCTTCACTCGAATCCTGTGGCCTCTCCCACACATCACTCAAAGATCTCCTACTATGCATCTCAAAAGATTTTTTATTACCCCACTTATTATGCAAAGAAATGGTCCCATACCTCCAGTCTTGTACTGCACCCACCACTTGCAACCAAGGTCGTCCAAGAATAATTGGAAAAGCACCAAGACCCGCAGGCATCACATGAAAATCTACAGTAGCTTTGACATTAAAAGCTTCAATTTCCAACTCCTTTATCATACCAAGACATTTTACCTTTTGATGATTAGCCATCCTGATTCGAAAACCAGAAACCCCAGACACCCTCAAGCCTGACTGCTCCACACATGATTGGGTAATCACACAGATTTGAGCTCCTCCATCTATATAGGCCTGACCAAGGTTCCTACCTTTACTCCACACCTCCACAATAGGGCAAATATCTGGAAGCTCTTCTAAAGATAATACTTTGACTGACCTCTTCTCTGACTCCTTTTCCATTGGATTCACAAGTCCCTTCCATTGCCTTCTCAATTTTGGCACCATCTCCACCAACTGCCCAAAGGTGATGTTGGCTTTCCTGTTCACCAAATCAGATTTCAAGTCATAGCTGGTTTGCCCATCCCCTAGTGGGAAGTCTGACACCTGGAACCTTCTACAAGGCTTTCATTTCCTTTTGGCTTTCACATCTTCTCCTTCCTACTGCTTCTCCTTCTTACGGCTGGGTCCAGCCACCCCCTTTCCTTCTCTTTCATCTGTTGTGCGCTTGCTAACAGGCATCACATCCCCTTCTTTTCTCACCTAAACATTCTGACCTAAACATTCTCCAGAGTAATAACATTCACGACCTTTGCCTTCCCCTTCTCTTCAGTTGTGATTCCACTGGGGCCTGCTTGATCCCTGATATCAATACCATAATCATTTGACCTGTCAGGTAACTGTGAAGGTAGTGGGTACATATCACCACCCATTCGCTGAGGCTTATCACAATCTGTACTCAGATGACCAAGCTCACCACAGTTCCAGCATGTAGGGATGAAACGATGGCCCCTACCGCGACCACGTCCATACCCTGCTTGTCCATCTCCCCCTTCATAATTATTGCCTCTGCCTCTACCACGTCCACCACCTGTACTTCCCATTAAATTTAAGCTCAAATTCTTCATAAGATCAACCATCTGTTTCATATCCTGTCGCAATCCCTCAATCAGAACCTGCAGGAACCATAGGTATTCCTTGACTAGCTTGTGGCACCATCTGCATAGCTTGGGCTTCATCAGTGGGCTTCATCCTCTCAATCACTGCATTCATGGGTCTAGCCTCCACTCTATGAATCTCCGGCTGTGCTACAACTGGAATCATCCCCAGCTGATTCATCCGCTGCAACTTCCAGTCTTTTGATTGAAAAGATGCAGGGGGGAAGAGAGCTTGAGCTATTGCAAGCACACACACACACTTTTAAGTGGGGTTAGATGTAAGATTCCTCCCTCCAACTTTTGAGGTGTATAGGTGTAAGAACCTCCCCTGAATCTGATCTTATAATTATTCCCCTCTCTGAAATAAAAGAAAAATCCTGTTTTGGCTTGGAGAGAGAAAATGTCTAGAGGGAGGTAGTCCAAAATTGAGATATTTTTGGATATAAAATCCTCGTAGTGTCTAAAATGGTTTCCCCTGAAACAAAAATTCAAAAAGAACTTTCCAATGTGCAATTGGAATTAATTAAAAATGTGTATAAAGGACCTTAGCCTAAGGGTCTAGATTTTCAGAAATTTTTGGATTATAGTCCAATTAAGGTTCCTATGGGCCAATAGGATCAATCCAAGTGTGGGGAGGAGATAAATCCAATGAATAAAAGAAAATACCCAAAAATGAGTAAATGCCCACATAAGATGAAGAGTTGACTGAGTACAAGGTTTATTAGTAAAAAACTATGAGATATTACTAAAAAAATGAGATATTTTGGGTATAATGATACATTTTTGACACCTTGGTAAGGATAAGGGGGGACTTCAAGGAAGCACCTATTTCACACGTTTGGTGGAGTTTTTAACTCAAAAAAATTGTGATATTTTTATCTCTTTTCTCTCCTGGATCAAACCAAATCAAAAGAGAGCCAAACTAGGTCCAAATCTTGTCCAAATTCAACCAAATTGAACCTGGAAAATTTTAGAACCTAGTTGGACTTGGTTAGAGGGTTCCCTCACCTATAAATAGATCCATAGTCCTTTGTAAAAAAATATGTGAACCATACCATGCCAATATTATACTAAAATAATGATATTTTTTATTATCCCTTAAAAATCCTCTACTTTTGGAGAGAGAGTGGAGCCTCTCTCTCTTTTCAACCATCCTTGGAGCTTCTTTTCAACACACAAACCAATTGATTGGTTGGGGGCTTCTTCTATGATAGAGAAGCAAGCAAAAACAAGAGGTAAAGTGTGATTTTATGGTTTTTCTCTACTATTCTCAATGTTTCTCACTTCTCAACCCCTCTCAAGCTTGAGAAGTTTTTAATTAAGTGGTTATAATGCAAATCAAGCTTTTCTTAAGATGTATAATGAATAATTAGAAAAAGTTTACATTTATGCTTAAATTTGAATACTTTTATGTTTATCTCTCTCTTCCCCAAAGAATGATCATTCCTATGACCAATTCTCTATTCAATTGATGCTTCTCATGGAGAGATTCTCAATTCACAAATCAAACTCTAGGATTGTGAAGCTAGAGGTTAAGAAAATGGGTTTTTATAATTATATGCTTGAAAATTATGGTAATATTATGAGATAAATCCATAAATAAGATTTAAGGTTAAAAGATAGTTATACTATCATAATTACATTACTATGTCTTATTCTTTTCAAAAATATTGAAATTTGCCTAATAATAGCAGCGGAGCTATGTCAAAATTTTTAAGAAATTGATACATAATTCATTCTTATGCATAACATGAAAGGAGGACTTCCTACCATATTCTAGGATTCAATAGCCTAGGCTAAAAGAATGACTTTCATCACATTCAATGGAAAACTAATTTTTAAGGTTTATGTATAATTAAATAATTAAGAAAAGAGAAAATTATGGTAATCTTATTTAAATGATAGAAAAGGAATTCCTATGACATTTTAAATTCAATCATTTAAATAGGAAAAGAGAAATTCCTGGCATATTGGGATTAATGGTTTGAATTTTAGATAAATTTATTTTATGTATGAGAAATATTTATATGATAAAAGAGGAATTTCTATGACATTAGGAATTCAATAATTTAAATAGGAAAAGTGAAATTTCTAGCATATTGGAATTAATGGATATTTTATTTAAATTCAAACATAAATTTTAGATAAATCTATTTTATGCATGAGAAATATTTAAATAATAAAAGAGAAACTCCTATGACATTTGGAATTCAATCATTTAAATGGAAAAAGTGAGATTCCTAGCATACTGAAGTAATGGATATTTTATTTAAATTCAAAGATAAATTTTAGATAAATTTATTTTATGCATGAGAAATAATTAAATAATAAAAGAGGATTTCCTATGACATTTGGAAATTAATCATTTAAATGGAACAAGTGAAATTCCTAGCATATTGAATTAATGGATATTTTATTTAAATTCAAAGATAAATTTTAGATAAATTTATTTTATGTATGAGGAATATTTAAATGATAAAAGAGGAATTCCTATGACATTTGGAATTCAATCATTTAAATGGGAAAGGTGAAATTCCTAGCATATAATTAATGGATATTTTATTTAAATTCAAGCAGAAATTTAGAAAAAGTCCCATTATCGCCTTAGGTCAAGATTTTTTGGAAATTTTAAATTAAGCTTCCTATGGACCAATAAGATTCATCCAAATGTAGGAAGGAGATCAATAGAAGAATAAAAGGAAAATCCCCCAAAAATGAGTAAATACTCACATAAGATGAAGAGTTGACTAAGGACAAGGTTAATAGTTAAAAAAGAGAGATATTTGGATGAAACGATGCATTTTTGACACCTCAGTATGGGGAAATTCCCCTCATGAAGGAGGCGCCTATTTCACATGCTTGAATGAGTTTTAAACTCCCAAATAATGAGATATTTTTATCTCTCCTCTCTCCTATTTCAACTAGATCCAAAAAGTGGACTAAACTGACCCAAAAATGGTCAAAAATTGACCAAAATGATCTGGAAAATTCTAGAATCAGTTGGCTTGGTTAGAAGCTCACTTTTTCCTATAAATGTAAGCCTTCCCCTTTGTTGAAACTCAATAGTGTTTTGCACTATTACCCTGCCTCTCCCAAGTGCCAAAAACAGTGAATTTTACTCATAATTCATTAGTTTTTGACCTTCCCTCTTCTAAAAGATTGGTGGCCACTCTTGTTTCAAACAAGAGTAGAACCCTCAAACCATCAAGCCAAAGGAAAGCTCTCAAATTATCCATGTAAGTTGGAGATTCTTCTCTTTTCTATTTCTTTTACGATTTTTTATGATTTTTGTCTTCTCTAAATTGAATGGATGTTATGCCTCATTGAAAAAAGGCATTTCCCTCTCTTCTTTATAAATCCAACCATTCTTTATCCTAGATGATTGATTATTGGATAAAATCAAGTATTTCATAATGTTCTCTTAAATTATAAAAAAATATTTACACTAGAATAATTTAAATACTCTTAGTGAACTAATTAATTTTAGTGAGTTAAAAATTAAAAAATGGTCAGCCATACAAAGGAGGTTATGGAAAAAAATTTGAAAATTTGTGAAATAAATTTCATCTTTTATTAATCAAAAAGAGTAATCCCCATCGTTAGAGTATTCTAAAAATTTCATTCTCATTCATGCATAAAAAGATGCATATTGATTAATTTTTATATAAGAATGATTTTCAATAGAATGAAATTCTATGAAAGATACTTATTGATATTTTTTTTAATTATGAAAGTGTTACTTTCTTCATTATGGATTTTTATGCATAAAATTATATTTTTTATTATAAAAGAGTTACTTTCATCATATTGATTTTTATGCATAAAAGTATGCATAAAAGAATATTTTTTTATTATAAAAGTGTTACTTTTATCATTATTGATTTCTATGCATAAAAGTATGCATAAAATAATAGTTTTATTATAAAAGTGTTACTTTTATCATTATTGATTTCTACGCATAAAAGAATATTTTTTTATATTAAAAGTGTGATTTTCATCATAAATGCTTTTTATGCATAAACATATGCATAAAAGATATTTTTTAATATTAAAAGTGTGATTTTAATCATAAATGATTTTTATGCATAAACATATGCATAAAAGATATTTTTTTATATTAAAAGTGTGATTTTCATCATAAATAATTTTCAATATAAATGATTTTTAAGATGATAACAGTGTGACTTTCATCAGAATTGGATTTTATGCATAATTAGATGCATATAGAATCTTTATAATTAAATAAGGGTTCTCCTTAATCCTCTGTTTAATTTCCGTAAAAATTGGAAAAATGAATAAGTAGATAATCTGTGAGAATAAATGCTACCGTTTCATATTCACTAAGATGGTAATAAGAAAATTCAATTAAACTATCGAAGTCAGAGATCGAGATAAATTATTATTTTATTCCTCATAAGAAATTCATGTTTTAGAAATCTGTAAGCAAATATTCGTCGAACGAAATTTAGAAAAAGAGAAATTGAAATAGAACCTTTCGAGAAAGATAGTTTAGGAAGAACCTTTCGAGACCCAAACTCTGATTCAGACTGTTGACCAAGACCTAATTCCTTCGTCAATTTCAATCAATGATGATGTGCCCAGTTCAGAAAAAATATACTCAAATCCCCCACCGAATCTGAAACTAAGTCAAGACTTTTGATTTTGATCTAAGGATCAAGTTAATAGAATTCGAGGAATTCTGTTTGGAATTCAGACCTAGATCTAGAAGTATTGAGATACGGATTTAAGATTATTCATGGTTTTCAAACAAAATCAAAACTGAAAACTTACATAGAAACCCTGTTTTCTTAAAGGACTCTCTTACGCCAGAAGGGAGCATTTGGCATATATGTTTATCTAAGGGAAGTTCGGTTATTGCAACAGCTGGCGGAAAGTGTTCGGGGGACAGCTCACGTGGCAAAAACCCGACTAGCCTGGGTATGGTGAAAAATGGTGTGCTTCTGATACGATGGGCGAGGGCCGACGAAGCAGTCCATGAGTGAAGTACCAAGACACCTTAGGAGGATCCTGGAGGGTTCTGACCAGGCGATGCACGGGCTCGCGGTGCTTAGAATACCCATATGTATGTCGAGGAAGATTTATATATATGTATGTTGACAAAATGATTATTGTAATCTGTTTACTGGATCTCGTTTGCTGACCAGCTGGTCTCAACGGAGAGTCCAGAGTGGTATTGTTTTTGTGAAACAAGGGATTGAATGGAAATTTCGAGTTATGAAATCTGTGATCATTATTTTTATATTAAAGTTTTAAAGAGGAGTGTGTGCGTATCTGTTTTCTAAAGCTAAAGTTAAGAAAGGCATTTCAATTATGGGTGGGTGAGTACTTGTTTGGATCTACCAATTCCAGTGGTAGGGTGGTGGCTAACCCATGGGCCGGATGGGTCTTGAATCAGTGGAATTTTAATAAATCAAACTGAAAAATCTTAGGATTACGCTAAGATTTGAGTAGCTAGTTAATTCCTTGATAAATTTCTCAATTGAGTGGATCAACGGCTGTGCCTAATCTTGATTAGGAAAAAAGCGTTGAATTTACTCAGATGATCAAATTATATCAGTGATAGTTCCCTTCTATCTGGTTTATTCAGGTGAAGGATAGTTTAGAATTGATCTCGTTAGAAAAATTTGTTAAGAAAATTCAAAAAGGTGGAATCGTCCCCGCTTTTTGGGCATGGGAAATTTTCCCGATTTCGGTTTTCGGAGTGACCACCAGCCTAGTCTCGTGCCCGGACATTCGTGGGCGAGGCCCCGAGTGAGAAATCGTGCCCCGCACATGAGGGGCTGCTTTCACTGTCAGCTCTACCGGGAGTATGGTGCGCGGAGGGGGTAGAGGGATCTCACTGAGGAGCCTTGCTCTTTCTTCTAGACTAGATTTGGCTTCTAGTTTTGCCTTGAAACCACTACATAAGGTGCACTTGGAGAACTCACTTGCCTTTGTTAGGGACACTTGTGGGTACTCTTTATTCCAAATTCTACTAAACGATGACTTTGATAGCCTCTCTCATGTCCCAACTACTCAAGTGTTGCGTTGATTTCATTTAAAATGTCAACTTGCTTGAATATTGATGGAATCGACAACCTAGTTTTCCTTAAGCCATCTAGCATTGTTCTACTTTTGTGTGGTGCAGGCTCGGAGTTCATGTTCACAAATTCATCAAGTAGTGCTCTTGCCTCACTAGCATGTTGTAGGCCTCTCCTCAATACCCCTGTGTTTCCATGCAGATATTGACACACACCGGACTCAAACTTTTCCTTGTAAACGGTAAAAGGATGTCTTTGGTATACCATGCATCTCATACCATGCTCTGCAAACAAACAATCACCCCATTTAACCTAAATTCATATTTAATTTTTTGAGCTAAATCACGATACCAAGCTGTAGAAAGCACATCATATACATAATTTGTACGAGACTCCTGAGATTGTCCCCAAAAGTCTTGTCGTATCCTCATTAGTACATCACGATCAATTAGCTGACAACATTTTTTTGCACAACAATCAATGGATGAAATCCTTTGAACTGATTCACGTGACATATATAATGCAGAAGCTGGTTGTGGTCTCTGCTTTGGAATCCTGTTTATGAAAGTGTAGCATCTTTTTGCAAAGGTTTGGGCAACAATATCCTCATTAGTTACATCTCCATCATTATCGTCATTATATACATCAGCATGTTCAACATGCATGCCATTAAGCGGAACATAGCGTTGCAATGGGCTCCCATCTAGCATTGTCAGTTGTTTAATAGGCCATTTGACTAGGGTGATACTATCCACTTGCGGCATAGTTTGAAATTCATTTGCACTTTCAATAGCCACACCCACACAATCATCACCAAGTTGTTGAAAGTTGACACATTCAAATGGAAACACATATAGGATAGTCCCTTGATTGATAGTTTGCATCATGCTCTCATCCTTTAGAAGAACCATCTCATTCTTCCAAGATTGTCAGATTTGCATGTCAAGTTCTAGAGATGTTATCGGTATTGCATCTATAATTGGAGGTTCCACAGGCTCTTCTTGATCTGCATCACTGCATCTTTCACTCCACTCTCCAAATTCCAGCTCCCTTGTGAAAGGCCTTAAAAGCATTTTTGGCCAACGAACATTACTCCATAATGCATTTTTTAGATAAATGGTATCCATTGTAGGGAATGGTAGTTCCACATCCTTCAAGCATTCCTCCACAAGTAATGACACATTTCCTTGACCAATCTTTGTTCCACTACAAGTGGAATTTGGATGAATTCTACCCACGCAACCAATACCAACAGAATCATTGTTGAACATCATGTAGACCCTCTTTATATAGCTGTATAAAGTCTATAAATAAGTAAAGTATAATTGTAAACTATAAACATGATTTAAGTTACTATAGTTAACCTACATATTTAAATATAGCTTTAATCTTATTTAAATAATCGCTTCACGGCGCATCGCTTCATAGCCCATCGCTCGCCTCTCTCTCCCATCCGGGCTGCTGCGGGCTAGGCCAGCCATGCCCACCGCTCACTTCTCTCTCCCTCGCGATTCTGCCCCCGTGCGCACACATGGCAATCTCTCTCTCTCTGCTCCATCTTCCACCGCCATAGCTAGGCTCCTTCATTCAAATTTCAAATTTGAATTTCCCTCCCTCCAGTCAAGGGGCCATTCCCACGTGCCACTTCCACAAACACTAGGGTCTTTTCACATTACAATTAAAAAAAGACCTAACGAGGCTTGAAAAATGTAAGTTGAAGAAGTTATAAATATCTATACCAAATAATGATCAAAACTAGGGCAATGTTCAGTCTCAATACCTAGTAACCTGAGGCTCTTGATCATCTATTAATACACACATAAGCATAAATTTGTTGGTGGTTCTAGATTTAGAAGGTGAGATGGGGCCACGTATGAACTTGACCCATGCCCAACACATGACCTCAAAAACATCATATTCGACACAAGCCTCACCTTATTGTTATAGTTATTCCTATGCTTTACAAGGGTTATCACAACCCTTTTTTGCAACCCGTGAGTTGGAATAAGTGCCTATAGGCACGGTGAGTTGGAATAAGTGCCTACGAGCATAAATCCCCAAAAAAAAAACTTAACCCTCGCCTTCTTAAACTTATCTAGTTTCAATCGGAGCTCGAGGTTCACTAAATCAATTATAGAAATCTTATATGCCCCCAGATACACTTGTAGTGCAAGCATAATTGTGTTTGCTAGGTCACCCATGATAAACAATCGAGCACCCTTAATGCAACCACATGAGACATGGTAATTTTCCACCCATATATAACACCTCTCGGGGATTACACTGAAGGTATGCTTCAAATACTAAACCCGTAGGAAGGGGTTGGGCATGTAGGTAGTCCACACAATTAGAAACCCACATGCAAAACTAACACATATTGCCACATGCATGAACAAATTTTATGGAACAAGAAACAAATTTCAACATTTAGAGTCGTTTGATAACTTTTAGAAACCCCCTTTACATTGACACTTAAGGCAAGGTGATCCAATGGTTTGGATCACCTTTTAGAAACTCTAATCAACAAAATTAAAGTTTCAATTTTAAACTGAATCACTGCAACCTCACAGTGTCAATTTGGTAACCACCTTGGAACCAAACGACTAAAAAGTTACAAATTGTAATCTAATTTAGATTGATGATTACCATTTGGTAACTTTGCACTAGTAAAAAATTACCAAATGATAACTCACCTTTTAAGAAAAACTACCATTAGGGTTTTTCTATAAGCCTATATGGTTAACAAGGCTCAAATTGATAACTTGAGGTTCACCAAAGTAGAAATCACTATAATATCTTGCTATTTTTTCCAAGTTCTCTCAGTTCTCTCAATAACTGATAGAAATAGCTTTATTTTTTTGAAACTCATACAACATCTAGCATGTATGAAAGAAATGAAGAGATCTTTGGAAACTTTAAGATCTAGAAAATTACCATATTGTAACTCAAAATTTGGTATAAGTTACTGTGAGGTAGCTCAAGAACACAGGAAAGCCGCTAGCTCGCCGACTCACCACCTTCGGAACACTCACAAGCACAAGGGGCACCACCAGCTTCTCTAGCTGGAAAGAAAAATCAGCAGAGTAGACCACACCTTTCCTCATATCCCTACTCCTGTACCCTCATCCATCCACCACCATCACACACCACAGGCTCAATTTCGAAAAGCAAAACACCTCTATTGCTTAATCTGCAACAACTCAATCGGGGTGGAGTACAGAGGGGAACTTACAATTGTCCAAACACAAACATAGAAAATAATGACAGAAATTTGTCGAGCTCCAGCCTGATCACATCAGCAGGCGAGCAATCACACAAAGACAAGTTCACAACTGCCACCACTTCCGTTATTAACACATCACACACTCCCTCTCATAGCTCACACAGCATCGCCCGCCTTGCAATCTTGCAATAGATTTGTTTCCCTTGTCTGTGGTGGCTGTAGCAGCCCACGACTCAAAAGAAACTGAACCACACTTGGTTCACGTGTCCACTAGACCCTTGCCATACACAATTCAAGGTTTCAAGAACCCCTAGGAAGGAAGACTGATGAGAAATCAATGCCTTGCCTGCTGCTACGCCCAAGAACTTCCAGCTCTCCCACAAGGTGGTATCGCCAGCTCTCTGTAGCTCTTTCCACGCTGTCACCTCTTCTCGCCTCTCTGCAGGCCACGCTATCCACCAGCTACCAAGGCCCCTCACAAGGCGGCTCCTTAGCCCACACAACCTGCTGTTGCCGGCTCATCTGCGCTCCTCTTCTCTGGCTCCCTCTCACTTCAGCAAGGCGGTCCACTGGTCCCGAGCGCCTCTGCACTTCAGACTCTTTACTCGATGACACAGGCGCCTCCAGCTGGTGCCAACTCTACTTGCTTACCTCGAGGCCCCCAGCAGCTCAAGGCCACACATAGTACACCATCTTCTGCAGCTCTCTTGCGCCTGTGCTGCCTCCACGTCCCTGTCACCACTTCCACTGTTTGCTGACGATCGGCGCGTCACACACACAAAACCAGCTTTCCTCTACACTGTCTGCTGGCGCCTTCAAGGCCATTCACTAATTCTGCACCCCGGCTCCCTACTCCTTTGAGGCGGCCATCACCACGTGCACCCACCTCTATCACCAGCCCTTGTACCTGCAGCTTGCCTCCACGCACCAGAGCCGCCCTCTATGCAGCTCTTCGTCCAGCCGTCGCCAGTCTTTTTCAATCACCTTTGCGCCTCGCCTCTCGTCTCTGCACTCTCCAGGTGTCTCTTCTTTTTTTTTAACTCGGCGACCCGGTCTCTTACTCCTTCGAGGCGGCCGTCTCTCCTTCTCGCATCTTCACCAGCTTCTTCTCGATGGTGTGTTGGCAACCACCCAAGCTTCCACATGGCTCTTTATAAAGTGGCCACATGATATATATATATATATATTTTTTAAAGCTTCCATTAGATGGCCACACATTACTAAAAGGGCTCTTCCTTTTCTTGTGTTTTTCCAGAAGAAACGGCGCCCATACTTTCCTTCCAAAACAATGCTGCCAGAGCTGCCCATAGCTTCGTAATCAGTAGCATCAACTTATCAAACCAGACCATTTCCCAGTCGGTGCCCTGTTTTGCCGGCCATCTCCACCTAAACCAGCATATGTACATCCATTTCCACCAGAGGCTCATCAAAACCCTATCATTGACATCCTCATGCTCTTCCACCTCTTATTTACACACAAACAAAAGCTCATACAAATATAAAACTTCAAGTCTCAAACAGCTGCTCCAAAGAAAATTGCATGCACTAAATCACTCCAAAGCCATTCCGTCTGTACACTTGCCAGGGCATTCAGGGCAAAGTTTTATTGCACACCACGCATCCCATATGTACACGGACTCAAAACACCTTTACAGAAAAACGCCTGACAGGTTACCAATGGTAATTTTATGAAAATCTCAAATTTATACTTTGAACCTTATCCGCAACCTTATCCGGCGCCGCACGTTTGTGGGTGGCTCTCTCTCTCTCTGCGGGGCGCACGTTCGTGGGCGGCTCTCTCTCTGCAGGTTCTGTGGGGCGCACGTTCGCCTCCCACAACATTGGCTACAACTCTTCTCTCCTCTGCTACAACTCTTCTGTGGGGCGCACGTTTGCGTGGCCGTTGTAGGCTTGCATGGCATGCTTCTCTCTGCAGGTTCTGTGGGCGGCTCTCTCTCTGCAGCCCCCCTTATGCGCATCTTCTACCCCACCTCGCAGGCATACCAAAGTTCCACCCCCTTCAGCAGCTCTATCTGCTGGATGCCTAGCATTATGTACACCTAGGGTTATTTATCTAAGCTTATCCGTCCCTCCACAGCCATGCAATCTGGATTCTAGCAGGTATATGGGCGTCTCTTAAACTCTAATTTTCTCATTTTCTCTTCAGACGATAAAAAAGATAGAGCATGTAGTAGTCATAGTTTCATTAGCAACCATGTAGAGCATTGTAGGTCATAAAGGGCAATAAACAGGCCATAGGGGACCAAAGGCAACCAGTTGGAAGCCTGTAGGTACCCCTACCTGCAGTCAGTTAGCACTAGGTGCCTTGCTCTCCTACGTAGCATATGCTCTCTGCTTGCAGGCAAAGAGCCATCTCTCATGCTTGGTTTTCTTTAGGCGTCTCTTATTGTTGCTGAGCAGGCCCACTCTCCTATGCAGCATATACAAGACATTGCATGGTTGCAGGCCACATCTTCTACAACACCGCAGACAGAGCAGAGCATAAACTTGTCTATGCAGGTCCATTCCTGATTTTCTCTTTAGGTTTTTTCTCTTCAACCATTCCTGAGTTTTTGAATTCTTGCATGCTTTTATTTTCTACTCTATGTCAATGTGTATGATGTGATTTTTAATTGACATGTTCAAAACTTTAAATCTAATCATAGATAATGATTTAATATGAGACAAAAATATATGTACCTTGTTGTATCGTTGAATTTGATAATGGATGCGGTGATGTCCAAGTGCTAGGTCAATGACAAGATGGGAAAGTAGGTTTGTATTACATAAGTGACATAGACGTCAAGGAAAATTTGAAAAATAGCAAGACCATTTTAAATTCTTAAAGGGCGGGATAATTTGAATTTAAAATTGGGCGGGATAATTTGAATGCTCTACCACATGCTAGAGCTGGAGAAATGCATTCTAGCTCTACCACATGGTAGAGCTGGAGTTGAAATGACTTAAACTACTGCAAGATTACTTGAAATGAAAAACCATCCATCTAGTATCGTACCTCTATTCATAGCATAGCTTCTCCCCTCTCTCCTTGCTTGAAATTGTACTTTCCTGCTCTTACACTCTAAGCATGAGATCTATGCAAGAGAGCTCTCATAATAATGCAAGATGTAGCTCCTAATGCAAGACCTAGCTCTATGCATGAGAACTCTTTCACTTTTTACATGAGATCTATCCATGGGAGCTCTTATAATAATGCAAGATATAGCTCTATGTATGAGAGCTCTTATAATAATTAATGCAAGATCTAACTCTATGCATGCAATCTCTACTTAATGCAAGACTTAGCTCTATGCATGAGAGCTCTTTCACTCTATATACATGAGATCTATCCATGGGAGCTCTTATAATAATGCAAGATATTATAGCTCTATGCATGAGATGTATGTAAGAGAGCTCTCATAATAATGCAAGATCTAACTCTATGCATGTGAGATCAATGTATGAGAGCTTTGAATGCAAGACCTAGCTCTATGCATGAGAGCTCTTTCACTCTATGCATGAGATCTATCCATGGGAACTCTTATAATAATGCAAGATATAGCTCTATGCATGCGAGCTCTATGTATGAGAGATCTTAATGTAAGACCTAGCTCTATGAATGAGCGCTCTAATGCAAGACCAAGCTCTATGCATGGGAGCTCTATGTATGAGAGCTCTTAATGTAAGACCTAGCTCTTTGCATGAGAGCTCTAGTGCAAGACCAAAATCTCTATTGCTCTCATGCATGATATGAGAGATCTATGCATATGAGAGCTATTAATGCATGAGAGCTCTTACAATGCAAGAGGGATCTCATGCATGAGACCTCTTAGAATACAAGAGAGCTCCATGCATAAGATCTCATGTATGATAACTCTATATGCATGAGAGCTCATCGATATGCATAAGAGCTCTCATGCATGAGATATATATGCATGATAGCCCTCTATGCATAGGAGCTCTCACAATGACTCGCACTTGATAATAGCTGATCTATATGCATGAGAGCTCTCTATGCATGAGATTTGCGATCTATATGCATGGGAGCTCTCACAATGAATCACACACAATGATAGCTCTATATTTATGAGATCTATATGCATGGATCTCTCATGGAAGAGATCCACGCTTGAGAGCTTTATGTAAGATCTCTGACAATGCATGAAAACTCTCTATGCATGAGAGCTCTCACACCTTGCGTAGATATATCCTAGATCTACATGCATGAGAGCCCTCTATGCATAATCGATAACACATGCATCATAGTAAATAAAAGTATGTAAATAATTCTCTATTGTGTTATTCTCTTGACCTCACGTCTTGACCATGCTTTGGTGTTAGGTCCCACCACCTACCGAGTTGTGGTAAGCTCTAAACCCAATGCTCTCTTTTTTATGTTGCAACCCATAAGGGTGCTATGGGAGTTTTTTATAAGAGCATTAGAGATCTCATGGCTGCAAGAGATCTCTATGCATAAGATCTCTTATTTTCATTTATTTGCATTGAGTGTACGAGTTCTCGTGCGCTGCATGATATCTCTATATGCATGTGAGTTCTCTATCCATGAGAGCTCGCATTTATTAAGAGCTCTTTTTGCATGAGAGCTCTCATTTGCATCTTTTTCGAGAACTCGGATTCGGATAGTTAGAAGTTGAGGATCTAGGACCCCATCAGAGAACGGACCACACAGACTTGTGCTAGGGAAGTTGCTCTATGTCCACATCACTCCGTGCACACGAATTTGGGCATCGCAATCACTTCTCCCCAGCGCATCAAAGTTGGGTCCCAGCGCCATTCAACACACTTGTTTATCTCCTTGGTTCTCGTCATGGTCTCTTCTTGGAGTAATTGGTTTTGTTGATTTGCATGGTACACGGCTAGATCAATGCATTCTAGCTCTACCACATGGTAGAGCTAGACCTCAAATGCAATTCTACCTCCACCACATGGTAGAGCTAGACCTCAAAGCAATCTAGCTCTACGATGTGGTCTAGGTTGGATACAGCTCTACCACATGGTAGAGCTAGATCAAATAAAATTCTAGCTTCTTGGTTCTTGTCATGTGAAGTAGATCTCATCTTAGAGTAATTGATTTTTTTGATTTGCATGGTACACAGCTAGATCGATGCATTCTAGCTCCACCACATGGTAGAGCTAGATCGGATGCAATTGTAGCTCCTTGGTTCTCGTCATGTGAAGTAGGTCTCTTCTTAGAGTAATTGGTTTTGTTGATCTGCATGGTACACAGCTAGTAGTTTTGGGTTGCTTGCCACACATTTTTCCATGCATGATTCCATTTTCATGCCTCTTTGGTGCCGTTTGGGCCACGGTTGGAAATTTCCGCCATTTGGCACGCTCCTTCATCTTTTTCGAGAACCCAGATTCGAACAGTTAGAAGTTGATGATTCGGGATCCCATCAGAGAACGGACCACATGGACTTGTGCTAGGGAAGTTGCTCTATTTCCACATCACTCCGTACATGGGTTTGGGCATCTCAATCCCTTCTCCCAGCGCGTCAAAGTTGGGTACCGACGAAGATAGTGCAAAATCGCCATAACAGAGTTTCGGATCCGAAATGAGTCCGAATCGCATCTGAACACAACAACAAAGATTCGGGGTACTTGCCACACATTTGTCCATGCATGATTTGATTTTCATGCCTCGTTTGGGCTACGGTTGGAAATTTCTGCCATTTGGCACGCTCGTGCATTTTTTTCGAGAACCCGAATTCGAACAGTTGGAAGTTGAGGATCTGGGATCCCATCAGAGAACGGACCACACGGACTTGTGCTAGGGAAGTAGCTCTATGTCCACATCACTCCGTGCATGGATTTGGGCATTGCAATCAGTTCTCCCAGCGCGTCAAAGTTGGGTCCCGACGAATATAGTGCAAAATCGCCATAACAGAGTTTTCGGTCCGAAACGAGTTCGAATCGCATCTGAAGGGTGATTGTGAAAAGACTGGGGGGCGGCTCTGGTGCACAGGTAGAGCTAGCTGGAGCCTTGTGTGACAGACGTGGGAGAGAAGGAGATCGCCTTGCTGCACAGAAGCGCAGCATAAGGCGAACGATTGCAGTAATAAGGAGGGGCTTGGTGTGAAGCAAGAGAAGGCAGAGGCGAGGAAGGGCAGTCTGGTAGCTCTAAAGTGATCCTGTGGTGACCCTCCACCAACCAGCGCGACAGAGAAGGGCTACAGGCGCAAGGTGCAAGAGGGAGAAATACAGTGGGCTGTTGGTGACGACTGGAGATGCCGACACGTTGGTAGCTGGCGGTGACTGACGAAAGCGAAGGAGGAGAGCCGGAAGAAGCAAAAAGTTGAGGGAGGCGTCCACGACAAAAAGAGAGTGCTGAGGTTGATCTGGACCCAGTGATCTACAGATATTGTGAAAGGATGGAAAACACATGCCTGAGTCTGAGCTATTTTGCAACAAAATCACTCTTCTGTTCTATGCTTCGGCTGTGATGAAATGGCTTGTTGAGGCGCTCGAGAGAGGGTGTGAGCAGGCGGCAAGTGCAAGGAGAAGTGTAAAGAAAGAGGAGGGTGATTAGCATGCAAGGGAGGAAAGATCTGAAGCCATGGGGCAAGAAAAGCTTGGAACAGTAGCGTGGAAGGCCGCTAGTACCTAATGAGTTTGGGCACGCCAAAGAGCAGTGAGAGCTGAATGGTGCTGCGGTCTGACGAAGGGAGTTGTACCACGGGGTCTGAAGGGAGGAGAAACTGATGCTGTGACATGTTGGTCGCTTATCGCCATGAAGACCTTAACACTCTCGTCATGAGCTTGCCGGTGGATAGATCAAAAGCTGGCCGCGCTACATGTGTTGGTGGTGGCTTTCGTATGGTCTTGGGTCTCTATTAATTGTACAAGGTTACGAGTTTTTTTTTCTCTCATGTAAGTTACCCTGTATATGACAAGGTTTTGTGGGGGCTGCTATTGTGCCATGCTTTGAATAAATTTTATAGAGATGCTTTTGTAATCAGCCAGGTCTGACAGGCTTCTAGCTTGGTATTGTTAAAAGACTGGATTAGAATGTATTAGTGGATGGTGACACCAGCACGATTCTGTATGGGTGATGAAAAATGTATGTGGAAATCTTTTGAAGATTGTGTTGTGCTTACATGTGTTATGTATGAGGCACTTGGATAAAGGGTCAGGAGATCTATGCTTGGAACTGGTCGTGCTCTTGACACATAACTTATGTGCAATCATCAAGTTGAATTTGGGGATGTTTTTGAAGTGAATTGGCACATGTACATGTCAACTAAAATGGAGATGTCTTATGCCCCTTGAAGAGATATATATTCTATTTCCTTGCTGGGATTTGAAACAACTCTCACAGCCAGAAGTCTCGCACTTTCCCAGCAATACCGCCCATGTCACGACAGCTTTGGTGAACCCGACGTGAAACTGCTGGGGTGAGAGTTAGTGGTGAAATACACAGTGCAAGCTATGGCTGAGAATCCCAAGGGACAGGGGGTTCGTTTTGACCCCGGGGTTATGCAAATGTTTCAGATGTTTACTATGTATATGCAACAATAGCAAGCGACTAAGAGGGGGCAAATTTCCACGACTAAAGCACTGCAGTCAATCGTGAAAAAGGTGGATCAATTTGATGGTAAAGACATCACAAAGTACCTGCGCAATTACACAAAGGAAATGGAGCTAAACAGGGTGACTGAGGAGGATATGGTTCGAAGCTTTGAGCTGGTATGTGTTCCCGAAATAAGAGAGCACATAAGAGGATTACAGGCAGCACATGGTGGCAGAAATTGGGAGGAGTTCAAGCTTGCTTTGAAGGATGATTATTTCATGGAGGATTCCGAGCGGGTGACCAAGCGAACTTTCTTGGAGTGGGTTACAAAACCCAAAATTGGAATTTCTGCCACAGAGTTGCTAAGAGAGTTTGAGAAGCGCTATGCCCAGCTGTCAAGGATAGAGCGCACAACCTTAGACAGGGAAAAAACAGAGCTCTTGTTACAAGCAGCTGGGAAAGATCTCCAAGAAAAACTGGAAATTCTCCTTGAGGATAAGGATACATAGCAGGGACTAAAGAATGATTGGAATGATGTCGAGGATGCGGTCACCATGCTAGCAAAGCGGCAGCGAAGGAGGGATAAATGGTGATGAGCTCGGCAACTCCTATAACTGTTACCCCTGAGAATCTACCGAAACCTGCTGTAACGTACCCATCTTCACTAATAAAGAAATGTCCATGTAATTATGAGTTTTTATGGTATAAATATCAATGATTTTATTATTTGAGTCATTTCTACTTGGAATCTTCAAATTTTGAGCCCAAATTTGGAATCTGCGTGCGATTTTACCCTAATATAGGATTTTACAGCATCCAAAACGAACACCGGATCAAGCCTATACGCTAATTTCAATCATTTTAGTTAAAAAACGGCGACCTTTAAACCTTAATAAATGCACGACTGCACGTTCGATTGACAAACGGTCTGAACCCCTGCGACTAGGAGAACCTCTCGGACAAAAAAAAAATTCACCTCCTGGGGCGGTCCGGCACGCAAATCGAGGCGAGCGCCCCAAGAAAGGGTTTTTTGACTCAAGAAAGGGTTTGTGCGCCATATTCTTTTGCTCATACGGTGAGCAAACGAGCTCGGAATTTAGATCCGACTGAAGCGTTTCGATCGCAACAGCAAGCTCTACAAGGCGACGCCTAAGATGGCCTCATCTCGGAGACGACAAAATATTGCCTCAAGAGGAGCACGTAACAATGAGATGGGGGAAGATGCGCCCAATGCGGCTACAGTCCTCCATTTTCAAGCCCCTCTCAAGGAAACGGTGGCCAGGTTAGCTTGGTTAATTTTTAAAAAGAAGCGATTTTTCTTAAATCAGTGTTAATGAATGGTGTCTTTTCCTCTTAAAATGACGACATAAAAATTATATGAAGTTATGAATTATGTGATGTTGTATTCGATAAATTGCGTTGAAATTGTTATCTTCATGAATTATGAATATTTAGTAAATTGCATTGAAGATGTTATCTTTAGAATTCAAGATTTTTTTTGGCTTCAACGCTAACTCCGTTCCGTGCTTGTGTAGCCGGGCGGCGTCGTTAGCAAAGCCCGGGAATGGCCCAAGGTATCCCTCATACCTTTGGGAGAATAAGGATCGCCGATTGAGGCGAGAGATTATGAGGCTGCCTAGTTCTGAGGGCCCAGGCTAGTGCGGTAAATAAGCCCACCCTAGTGTGCAGACATCCCTCTGAGGGGCGGGAGGATCGAGCGATGGAGCCTGAGAGGGCGACAGGCCGGCTTGAGTCCTCGCCAGCCGGCGGTCGCCGACGATGAGGTGTATGGTCCCGTAGGCTTTTGCCCAGCATGTAGAGGCTGGAAGGCTGAATTCTAGATCATCGGGCAGAATAAGAATAAGAGAGCCGGTTTGGCTTGTATGGAACTGGATTCATGTATAAACTTTTTATATAATTACATCTTGTCTTTGGTATGATTGTATTGTGTAAGAAGGCTGTTTTAACGAACCTTGTGAAGAAGGGTCCTAATTAAGGAATATGTTTATTCATGTCAAACAATGTGGTAGTATTAATTAGAAAACAAATTGATGCGTGAGTAGGGTGGAAAGTGGGAGGATGGAATGCCCTGACGGCACCATCCTACGGACGGGTGGACCCGATTGGTCGGGTAGCTTTCCAACAGATTAAGTGAAAGCCCTACGTTAGATAGTTAGGTTCTTGGGCAACTCTATTCTAGAAGACTAGGCCAGCGGCGGCTGTGCCTTGCATAAGATGAGGAAAAAAGCGTTGTCTCTAGAAATCAAGTCTAGTAGTTGCCCAATTTTTGATCAATTGCCCTATGGGTGATTTGATGTTTAGAAGATCACGCTCCCCCTGCGGGATAGAGCTAGGTCATACCTATAAATCGTATCCTTGAATCTCTACAGGGTCAAGGTGTCGATGAATAGGAAATTTTCCCAAGATAAGACTTAGCCGACTATCTTAAGTGTTTCTCCCATTTTTAAAGGGAGGAACCTTACAATTGGTATCAGAGCAAGTTTGGCTCCTAGGAATTACAGTTTAAGGACTGTTTTGTAATAAATGTTTTACCTAACGTAATGCTAATTAGTAAAGACATCCTACTAAAACAAATAAGTTAAATTGATGTTTGAATGATTGTAGGAAGAGGAAGATGCCTACTCCAAATTTCTAGTTTTCCAATGCATCTTCGAGACTGCTAGTCACTCCTCGAATTTCGAGTTCCGCGACACCATGGTGCAGATATTAGAGAAGATATCCCTCCCTCATTTCTCTCGTATTCAAAGAGGATGGGGTAGAGATTTCTGGACTCGTGGGCCGAGATACTTCTTCATCCGAGCAGATCAGATTGGGAACCTCACCACCGACCTTAAGCGGATTCGTTGGATTGAGAAGGTGAAGATGATCCGCTTATTTTGGTTTGTCGGTACCCCCAGGGCCAATACCTCGGTGACTATAGATGGGGTTCGCATACCTCAAGATCGTTGGGTGTATGACAAAGTGATGCAGGTCTTACCTGCTGATAGAGTAGCGGTGTTGGGATCTACCCCAATCCAGAGTTTACCACCCTTACCATCAGTTTTTAGAGTCTTAGAAACTACAGCGGAACCCCCATATTTCACCTTTGTGGACCGCTCTACCCTTATGTCATAGTCAAGCCTAGGAATTCCCCTTGATGTCAAATAAGACTAATTATATTAGTCTCAGATCTTTGTAATAAAACTTGTCCTTGTAAATATTTGGAAATAAAATAATTTCAATGTTTTACTTTCCAAAAATTAAGCGTTGTGCAAATATGAATCTTGTAATCTTAAAATTGTTTTTACAATGGTGGCCAGGACGACCACCCTCCACTTCCCAATGCGCTTTACACCGATACCCAGGAGAAGAAGCTCCTGCTCAAGCAAATGCAACCTCCCTCCTTTAAAGGAGAAGGTTCAAAGGTTGAGAAGGATGCTGAAGTCTGGATTGAGGCGATGGACGATTATTTCTTTGCTGTCGGTACTGGAGTAGCAAATCAGTCTATGCTCGCACGGTTTTGCCTCATTGGAGATGCTAAACTCTGGTGGAAACAGTGGTGCCGCGACAAGGAAGTCACCGAACATTCTCAAACGTGGGAAGACATCAAGCAGGCAGTGAAGGAAAGATATCTTCCTCCATCCCATGAATCCATAAAGATGAATGAGTTTTTTAGTCTTAGACAGTGCAGCTTAACTCTTGAGGATTACTATTCCAAATTTATTACCCTTCGGAAGTATGCCCCAGCTATGACTACTTCCCAGCAAGTGGCTCGTTTCTGCCAAGGGCTAAATGAACCCCTAGATTCCCGCCTTGAAGCAATGAGGCCAAGCACATTACAGGATGCTTTCATACGAGCAAAGCCCCTTGTGAAATAAATGAAGGCTAACAAACCGAAGAATCAAAAGAGATCTTACCCTGAGGCAAACCTTAAAGATCAACCTTACAAGAAACCTCAACAGAATTTCCCCTACTACAACAGAGGGCGACAAGGCAACTCTTTTGCCCCCCGCTCGTATGCTGCTTCTTCCAGAGAAGGCCCTCTGTGTTTTGAGTGCAATGAGCGAGGACACTTTAGAGCCAACTGTCCCAAGATGGCAACATCATTTCCCCAAGGTAACAGAGGAAATCGAGGCCATGGAACACCTACCCACCAAGGTGCAAGAGGCAGTGGCTGTGGCAGAGGCCGCGGAGGAGCAATTGCTAGAACTGCCTGTGTTATAAGTGAAGAACCGACCTTGGAAACGGCTGAAGAAGAGCGCGCCACCGTCCATGTGGCAGTAGAACACCAAGGTCCGAATAAACAATTTGGTGTAATCCAAACCCCCGCCACTTATCACGGTAAGCCATTTCAGATTTTGATTGATTGTGGCAGTACCCATTCATTCCTTTCTCCTAGGTGCTTGCAAAAATTAAACTTGAGTCAAAAAACAGCTAGAAGAATGATTGTAGAGTTAGCCAGTGGAAAAGAAGTTGTATCTCGCCACTCTATAGGAAACCTTGATTTTGAGCTGGGTAATGAGCAAACTCATGGTCACTTTAGAATCTTGCCACTAGGAATTTATGATGGAAGCCTTGGGATGGATTGGTTAATTGCAAACAAAGCTAGCATTCATTGTAACCAGGGGAGTATCACTTTTGAAAATGAGCATGGCCAAGTAATATCTATTCAGGGGATCACAAGAAAACCTAAATCTAGGGTAGTCAAGGAAAAACATCTTCTCAAGGGGACACGTAAGTGTCAGCAAGTTTTCTTAGTCAAACTCAACAAAGTCATTGAACCTAGTA
This sequence comes from Cibotium barometz, assembly GCF_041138505.1. Lineage (NCBI taxonomy): Eukaryota > Viridiplantae > Streptophyta > Polypodiopsida > Cyatheales > Cibotiaceae > Cibotium > Cibotium barometz. The sequence goes on along the minus strand of NC_141103.1, from coordinate 22,538,416 downwards.
TGGAGATAGAACCCTCTTGGCTCCAAGAATTCTCTGACATCTTCCCTGATGAGCTTACAGGGTTACTGCCTCCTCGAGAAGTCGACCATGAAATCGAGGTGATCCCTGGAGCTCAACCCGTCTCAAAAACTCCCTATAAAATGTCCCTTCCTGAAGCCATTGAACTTAAGGAGCAACTTTCCCAACTCATTGAACAAGGATTTGTACGCCCCAGTAGCTCTCCGTGGGGAGAACCTGTTCTTTTCCAAAAAAAGAAGGACGGGACTCTCCGCCTCTGCATAGATTATCGAGGGCTAAATCAAGTCACTGTCAAGAATAAGTATCCTATCCCTCGCATCGACGAACTTCTTGACAGGCTTCATGGGGCCAAAGTCTTCTCAAAAATAGATTTGAGGTCTGGATACTATCAGATCAAAGTCAAGGAATCAGATATACCCAAAATAGCCTCTTCAATACCCATTATGGCCACTATGAGTTTACTATAATGTCATTCGGGTTAACCAATGCTCCTGCAACCTTCAACCGCCTAATGCAAGATATATTCCGCTTGTACTTGGATGAGTTTGTGCTTGTTTTCTTTGATGACATCTTAATCTACTCCAAATCAATGGAAGAGCATGAGGAGCATGTGTGTAGAGTTCTGCAATTGCTACGCAGACACAAACTCTATGCCAAGAAGAGCAAATGTACCTTCTTTACTCATCAAATTGAGTATCTTGGATTCATCGTCTCCAAGGATGGCATCTCAGTAGACCCCGCCAAGGTCAAGGATATTCTAGAATGGCCACCCCCTAAATCAGTTCGTGAAGTTCGTGGGTTCTTGGGAATCACGGGTTGGTATAGGATTTTTATCAAAGATTATGCCTTGGTAGCTGCACCCTTGACAGATCTTCTTAAGAAGGATTGCAAAATAGTGTGGCTGCTGCCAATCCATCAAAACAACTTTGATCAGCTGAAAGTCATTATTACTTCTGCCCCAGTCTTAAAGCTTCCTGATTTCTCCAAGGAATTTGAAGTGGTTACCGATGCTAGTAGTCTAGCACTTGGTGGTGTCTTAGGCCAAGAAGGAAGACCAGTCGCTTATACTTCCCGCAAGCTGAAGCAATATGAAGCAAACTATGCCACCCATGATTTGGAACTCTTAGCAGTTGTTCATTGCCTCAAATTATGGAGACATTATCTCTTGGGGGGCAAATTCCAGCTTGTAACTGACCACAAAAGTCTAAAGTGGATCTTCACCCAGCCTAACCTCAACATGCGGCAAAGGAGATGGATTGAAATTCTACAAGAATATGATTTCGACATCAAATTCCGCCCTGGGAAAGATAATGTGGTAGCAGATGCACTTAGCCGCAAATCTTTCTTGAATGCAGTTTCAATGCCATATAATCCCACACTGGTCAAGGTGGAAGAAGTCTCATCTCATGATCCAGATTATCAGAGGATAAAAAAATTAGTAGAAGAAGGGGGACATTCAAAGAAAGAGAAGAATCTAATCAAGGGATACTCCGCTCATGAAGGAAGCCTCTACTTCAATCACAGGCTATGTATCCCTAAGGATCCTGCTTTAAAGAAACTAATCCTCCATGAAGCTCATGATAGCCCTGCTGCAGGACACCCAGGTTATGCAAAAACATTAAATGCTGTAAGAAGGAGTTTTCATTGGGCAGGCTTGAAAAATGATGTGCTTCGGTACTTGAAGCAATGTCTCTCATGCCAAAGGATCAAAGCTGAAAGGGTCAAGATGCCTGGAAAACTTCAACCCTTAGATATTCCCCAAATGAAGTGGGAGTGCATTAGTATGGATTTTGTCACAAGTCTCCCCACTGTTCAAGGAGGATATGACTCCATTCTAGTGGTAGTGGACTTACTTACCAAAGTAGTTCACCTTATACCAGCAAAGAAGACCTTCAAAGCTTCTGATGTTGCTCGAATATTCATCAAGGAAGTCCTCAAACTTCATGGTCTCCCAAAAAGGATAGTAAGTGATCGGGATTCTGACTTCACCTCAAAATTTTGGCAGTCTTTATTTGAAGCTCTGGGAACTCAACTTTGCTTTAGCACAGCTTATCATCCAGAGACCGATGGCCAGACTGAGAGAGTTAATCAAGTAATTGAAGACATTCTCAGAGCATACTGTGGACGGAAACCCAGAAGGTGGATTCAATACCTTCCTCTGGTAGATTTTGCCTACAATGCGTCTTATCATCAAAGCATAGGAATGTCACCATTCAAAGCACTCTATGGGCAAGAATGCTTGTCTCCTCTAAATTTCTCTGATCCGGCCATAAGAGTTGAGGCATCCAGGAAAATGCTCGAAGAGATGGAGGAACAAACCAAGGCTATCCAAAAGGATATTAAAGCTGCCCAAGATCGACAAAAGCATTATGCTTTGACAACAAGAGGTCTGAAAGGATCTTCAAGGAAGGAGACAAAGTTCTTCTACGAGTGCGACCCAAACGAAGTTCTCTATCACTTGGGAAATATAAGAAGCTCAGCCCTAGGTATTGTGGTCCTTATACAGTTATCAAGTGTCTAGGTAAAAGTGCTTATAAACTCCAACTCCCAGCCCATATCAAAGTCCATAATGTATTTCATGTAAGTTTGTTAAAACCATATGTCCCCAGTCTCGATCATATGATGATGAACAAGTTGTAATCCCTACTCAAGGAGTCCTTGAATTACAGCCCAGTAGCATCATAGATTCTAGGGAAAGGCAACTCCGAAATAGAACTCTTGTAGAACATCTAGTTCAGTGGAAAGATTACCCTGAAGAGGATGCAACTTGGGAAGATGAAGCTACACTCTTAAAGGATTATCCCCAATTCATGACGAGATGAGGACATCTCGATTTCTTTAAGGGGGGAAGGATGTAACGTACCCATCTTCACTAATAAAGAAATGTCCATGTAATTATGAGTTTTTATGGTATAAATATCAATGATTTTATTATTTGAGTCATTTCTACTTAGAATCTTCAAATTCTGAGTCCAAATTTGGAATCTGCGCTCGATTTTACCCTAATATAGGATTTTACAGCATTCAAAACGAACACCGGATCAAGCCTATACGCTAATTTCAATCATTTTAGTTAAAAAATGGCGACCTTTAAACCTTAATAAATGCACGACCGCACGCCCAATTGACGAACGGTCGGAACCTCTGCGACGAGGAGAACCTCCCGGACAAAAAAAAATTTCGCCCCCCGAGGCGGTCCGGCACGCAAATCGAGGCGACATCCCAAATTTGGATACCCCGTCCCAAAATTTGGTCCGTACACTTACTAGCGTGCCCGTACAATGGCCACCCAAGAACCAAAGGACGGTCGCCCACTGTATGGTCCACGCGTACCCTTACGTAGACACCCATGCTGCCCCAGACCAGATAAGGTACATGCGTACCACTCCTTTCTCGGGCAACCGACACCGTACCTTTCCCCTAGACCAGATAAGGTACATGCGTACCACTCCTTTCTCGGGCAACCGACACCGTACCTTTACGTAGACACCCATGCTGCCCCAGACTAGATAAGGTACATGCGTACCACTCCTTTCTCGGGCAACCGACACCGTACCTTTCCCCTAGACCCATGCAGGCCACTGATCCATAGCCTTTGAAGGTACACCGTCCTTTCGTCCTTGCTTTGCGCAGCGCCCGTACCCTCACCCCTCAGCTATATAAACCCCCGGGGTGCTTCACAGACGACACGCATTTCTGTGTAGCATATGCCCTGTTGTGCCGCCGTCCGTCCTTGTGTAGCGTACTTGCTGCAAGTACATCCGCCCTTGCAGCCACCCCTCTCACACCCCCTCATTTGGCTCTTTTTAGATAAGCCAATTTTCCTCCATCCCCCTCTTGCTAGAAGCCAGTGTCCTTAACTCTTCTCCCCTCCCCGTGTGAAGAGACTTACAGAGAGGCTTGCAGCAACCCCTCCCAGCCCTCTCCACGTTTTTGCCTTTGCCCTTAAGGACATCTCACAAATTCCCCCCCCCATTTGCGTAGACTTTTAATAAGGGTTTTTTGACTCAAGAAAGGGTTCGTGCGCCATATTCTTTTGCTCATACGGTGAGCAAACGAGCTCGGAATTCACATCCGACTGAAGCGTTTCGATCGCAGCAACGAGCTCTACAAGGCGACGCCTAAGATGGCCTCATCTCGGAGACGACAAAATATTGCCTCAAGAGGAGTACGTAACAATGAGATGGGGGAAGATGGGCCCAATGCGGCTCCAGTCCTCCCTTTTCAAGCCCCTCAAGGAAACGGTGGCCAGGTTAGCTTGGTTAATTTTTAAAAAGAAGAGATTTTTCTTAAATCAGTGTTAATGAATGGTGTCTTTTCCTCTTAAAATGACGACATAAAAATTATATGAAGTTATGAATTATGTGATGTTGTATTCGATAAATTGCGTTGAAATTGTTATCTTCATGAATTATGAATATTTAGTAAATTGCATTGAAGATGTTATCTTTAGAATTCAAGATTTTTTTTGGCTTCAACGAGAACTCCGTTCCGTGCTTGTGTAGCCGGGCGGCGTCGTTAGCAAAGCCCGGGAATGGCCCAAGGTATCCCTCATACCTTTGGGAGAATAAGGATCGCCGATTGAGGCGAGAGATTATGAGGCTGCCTAGTTCTGAGGGCCCAGGCTAGTGCGGTAAATAAGCCCACCCTAGTGTGCAGACATCCCTCTGAGGGGCGGGAGGATCGAGCGATGGAGCCTGAGAGGGCGACAGGCCGGCTTGAGTCCTCGCCAGCCGGCGGCCGACGATGAGGTGTATGGTCCCGTAGGGTTTTGCCTAGCATGTAGAGGCTGGAAGGCTGAATTCTAGATCATCGGGCAGAATAAGAATAAGAGAGCCGGTTTGGCTTGTATGGAACTGGATTCATGTATAAACTTTTTATATAATTACATCTTGTCTTTGGTATGATTGTATTGTGTAAGAAGGCTGTTTTAACGAACCTTGTGAAGAAGGGTCCTAATTAAGGAATATGTTTATTCATGTCAAACAATGTGGTAGTATTAATTAGAAAACAAATTGATGCGTGAGTAGGGTGGAAAGTGGGAGGATGGAATGCCCTGACGGCACCATCCTACGGACGGGTGGACCCGATTGGTCGGGTAGCTTTCCAACAGATTAAGTGAAAGCCCTACGTTAGATAGTTAGGTTCTTGGGCAACTCTATTCTAGAAGACTAGGCCAGCGGCTGTGCCTTGCATAAGATGAGGAAAAAAGCGTTGTCTCTAGAAATCAAGTCTAGTAGTTGCACAATTTTTGATCAATTGCCCTATGGGTGATTTGATGTTTAGAAGATCTCCCCCTGCCGGATAGAGCTAGGTCATACCTATAAATCGTATCCTTGAATCTCTACAGGGTCAAGGTGTCGATGAATAGGAGATTTTCCCAAGATAAGACTTAGCCGACTATCTTAAGTGTTTCTCCCATTTTTAAAGGGAGGAATCTTACAATTGGTATCAGAGCAAGTTTGGCTCCTAGGAATTGCAGTTTAAGGACTGTTTTGTAATAAATGTTTTACCTAACGTAATGCTAATTAGTAAAGACATCCTACTAAAACAAATAAGTTAAATTGATGTTTGAATGATTGTAGGAAGAGGAAGATGCCTACTCCAAATTTCTAGTTTTCCAATGCATCTTTGAGACTGCTAGTCACTCCTCGAATTTCGAGTTCCGCGACACCATGGTGCAGATATTAGAGAAGATATCCCTCCCTCATTTCTCTCGTATTCAAAGAGGATGGGGTAGAGATTTCTGGACTCGTGGGCCGAGATACTTCTTCATCCGAGCAGATCAGATTGGGAACCTCACCACCAACCTTAAGCGGATTCGTTGGATTGAGAAGCTGAAGATGATCCGCTTATTTTGGTTCGTCGGTACCCCCAGGGCCAATACCTCGGTGACTATAGATGGGGTTCGCATACCTCAGGATCGTTGGGTGTATGACAAAGCGATGCAGGTCTTACCTGCTGATAGAGTAGCGGTGTTGGGATCTACCCCAATCCAGAGTTTACCACCCTTACCATCAGTTTTTAGAGTCTTAGAAACTACAGCGGAACCCCCATATTTCACCTATGTGGACCGCTCTACCCTTATGTCATAGTCAAGCCTAGGAATTCCCCTTGATGTCAAATAAGACTAATTATATTAGTCTCAGATCTTTGTAATAAAACTTGTCCTTGTAAATATTTGAAAATAAAATAATTTCAATGTTTTACTTTCCAAAAATTAAGCGTTGTGCAAATATGAATCTTGTAATCTTAAAATTGTTTTTACAATGGTGGTCAGGACGACCACCCTCCACTTCCCAATGCGCTTTACACCGATACCCAGGAGAAGAAGCTCCTGCTCAAGCAAATGCAACCTCCCTCCTTTAAAGGAGAAGGTTCAAAGGTTGAGAAGGATGCTGAAGTCTGGATTGAGGCGATGGACGATTATTTCTCTGCTGCCGGTACTGGAGTAGCAAATCAGTCTATGCTCGCACGGTTTTGCCTCATTGGAGATGCTAAACTCTGGTGGAAACAGTGGTGCCGTGACAAGGAAGTCACCGAACATTCTCAAATGTGGGAAAACATCAAGCAGGCAGTAAAGGAAAGATATCTTCCTCCATCCCATGAATCCATAAAGATGAATGAGTTTTTTAGTCTTAGACAGTGCAGCTTAACTCTTGAGGATTACTATTCCAAATTTATTACCCTTCCGAAGTATGTCCCAACTATACAGCAAGTGGCTCGTTTCTGCCAAGGGCTAAATGAACCCCTAGATTCCCGCCTTGAAGCAATGAGGCCAAGCACATTACAGGATGCTCTCATACGAGCAAAGCCCCTTGTGAAAGAAATGAAGGCTAACAAATCGAAGAATCAAAAGAGATGCTACCTTGAGGCAAACCTTAAAGATCAACCCTATAAGAAACCTCAACAGAATTTCCCCTACTACAACAGAGGGCGACAAGGCAACTCTTTTGCCCCCCGCTCGTATGCTGCTTCTTCCAGAGAAGGCCCTCTGTGTTTTGAGTTCAATGAGCCGGGACACTTTAGAGCCAACTGTCCCAAGATGGCAACATCATTTCCCCAAGGTAACAGAGGAAATCAAGGCCGTGGAACCCCTACCCACCAAGGTGCAAGAGGCAGTGGCCATGGCAGAGGCCGCGGAGGAGCAGTTGCTAGAACTGCCTGTGTTATAAGTGAAGAACCGACCTTGGAAACGGCTGAAGAAGAGCGCACCACCGTCCATGCGGCAGTAGAACACCAAGGTCCGAATAAACAATTTGGTGTAATCCAAACCCCCGCCACTCATCACGGTAAGCCATTTCAGCTTTTGATTGATTATGGCAGTACCCATTCATTCCTTTCTCCCACGTGCTTGCAAAAATTAAACTTGAGTCAAAAAAGAGCTAGAAGAATGATTGTAGAGTTAGCCACAGTGGGAAAGAAGTTGTATCTCGCCACTCTATAGGAAACCTTGATTTTGAGCTCGGTAATGAGCAAACTCATGGTCACTTTAGAATCTTGCCACCACTAGGAATTTATGATGGAATCCTTGGGATGGATTGGTTAATTGCATACAAAGCTAGCATTCATTGTAACCAGGGGAGTATCACTTTTGAAAATGAGCATGGCCAAGTAATATCTGTTCAGGGGATCACAGGAAAACCTAAATCTAGGGTAGTCAAGGCAAAACATCTTCTCAAGGGGACACGTAAGGGTCAGCAAGTTTTCTTAGTCAAACTCAACAAAGTCATTGAACCTAGTATGGAGATAGAACCCTCTTGGCTCCAAGAATTCTCTGACATCTTCCCTGATGAGCTTACAAGGTTACTGCCTCCTCGAGAAGTCGACCATGAAATCGAGGTGATCCCTGGAGCTCAACCCGTCTCAAAAACTCCCTATAAAATGTCCCTTCCTGAAGCCATTGAACTTAAGGAGCAACTTTCCCAACTCATTGAACAAGGATTTGTACGCCCCAGTAGCTCTCCGTGGAGCACCTGTTCTTTTCCAAGAAAAGAAGGACGGGACTCTCTGCCTCTGCATAGATTATCGAGGGCTAAATCAAGTCACTGTCAAGAATAAGTATCCTATCCCTCGCATCGACGAACTTCTTGACAGGCTTCATGGGGCCAAAGTCTTCTCAAAAATAGATTTGAGGTCTAGATACTATCAGATCAAAGTCAAGGAAGCAGATATACCCAAAACAGCCTTCAATACCCGTTATGGCCACTATGAGTTTACTGTAATGTCATTCGGGTTAACCAATGCTCCTGCAACCTTCAACCGCCTAATGTAAGATATATTCCGCCCGTACTTGGATGAGTTTGTGCTTGTTTTCTTTGATGACATCTTAATCTACTCCAAATCAATGGAAGAGCATGAGGAGCATGTGTGTAGAGTTCTGCAATTGCTGCGCAGACACAAACTCTATGCCAAGAAGAGCAAATGTACCTTCTTTACTCATCAAATGGAGTATCTTGGATTCATCGTCTCCAAGGATGGCATCTCAGTAGACCCCGCCAAGGTCAAGGATATTCTAGAATGGCCACCCCCTAAATCAGTTCGTGAAGTTCGTGGGTTCTTGGGAATCACGGGTTGGTATAGGATTTTTATCAAAGATTATGCCTTGGTAGCTACACCCTTGACAGATCTTCTTAAGAAGGATTGCAAAATAGTGTGGCTGCCAATCCATCAAAACAGCTTTGATAAGCTGAAAGTCATTATTACTTCTGCCCCAGTCTTAAAGCTTCCTGATTTCTCCAAGGAATTTGAAGTGGTTACCGATGCTAGTAGTCTAGCACTTGGTGGTGTCTTAGGCCAAGAAGGAAGATCAGTCGCTTATACTTCCCGCAAGCTGAAGCAATATGAAGCAAACTATGCCACCCATGATTTGGAACTCTTAGCAGTTGTTCATTGCCTCAAATTATGGAGACATTATCTCTTGGGAAGCAAATTCCAGCTTGTAACTGACCACAAAAGTCTAAAGTGGATCTTCACCCAGCCTAACCTCAACATGCGGCAAAGGAGATGGATTGAAATTCTACAAGAATATGATTTCGACATCAAATTTCGCCCTGGGGAAAGATAATGTGGTAGCAAATGCACTTAGCCGCAAATCTTTCTTGAATGCAGTTTCAATGCCAAATAATCCCATACTGGTCAAGGTGGAAGAAGTCTCATCTCATGATCCAGATTATCAGAGGATAAAAAAATTAGTAGAAGAAGGGGGACATTCAGAGAAAGAAAAGAATCTAATCAAGGGATACTGTGAGATCCCAGTTCCCACCGCGCAACGGATTCGGGGTACTAGCAGCGGAAGTAGCACTTCTTGCGCGAGGCAGGGTCCCACACTCGGGGTCTCGTCCACGGATATCCGGACAAAAGACTAATCCGTCGGTTTTTCCAAAACCAGACCCGGAAAAACTTCCCTTATACGGAAAGCACGGGCGATTCCACCAGGATAATTTTTACTCTAACGTAGTCAAAACTCTTACTGATCAAACAGATCCGACTGCATCTATAAAGATACTTGGTCAGATCAAGGAAGAAACTTGCACTTGGATCATTGGGGTCAACGCTTTTTTCCCCACCAAGGAGGCACAGCCGTTGATTCCTATCCATAGAACAATTACTATCCGGGATTTACTTTATCTATCGTAATAACAGAAATTGAGTCTCGATTTACGGATCCATCAGTCCAGCCTAACCCCATCCGATCCCATGGGTTAGCCAACCGCCCAACCACTGTAGTGATGGGATCCAATTTGGAATTTGGTTAGGTTTTGTCCCGGGTACCAAGGAAAAGAGTTCCAAGGCCCCCTAGCCGGAATTTCATGCAAACATAAAACTAGCCACACCACTTACACACCCAATATGAAAATTGCCTTTTTCTTAGCATCAGCTAACTTTAAAACAATCCTTTAATGAAACCATAGTACCACTGATCACAATCTCCCAAATTATCCAGTTGATTCATAATTTCCCATCATTCCTTCATCAGAGTATCTATGGCATCATTGGCAACTAGAACGCTCACCACCTGTCCACACAGGGGCCGTTTCAATAGTTCCTAGCCCATAATACTCAACAATATAATCACTTATCAAGATGGACTCTCGTTGAAGATCAGCAAGATCAACCAACAGATCCATATAAAAGAGCCATGGACTCATCCGTTGAGGACCAGCAAGGTCAGTCAACCAGATCCATGCCCGGTTCCAGAAAACAACTCTTACTCCTTGTTCCAATATCTTCCTCGACGCACGCGTGGGTATCCTGGGCGACCCAGAGCCCGAGCACCGTATGGTCAGCACCCTCTAGGATCCTTCGCAGGTGACCTAGCGCTTCACTCATAGGCCGCTTCCTTGGTCCCTCATCCACCGTACCGGAAGCTCACCATTTTAATCGAACCGAGGCTGGTCAAGACCTCGGCCGACCTTGCTACGCGAGACGTCCTCCATTGACTCTCCGTCAGCAGTTGCAACTTATCAGTTAGGTCTCCACGACCTTAATCACAAGACGGTCAAAATGCTTTCCCAGCATTCTTGACATAAAACAGCCATTTACAAACAGCATTTACAAACAGTTTACAAATACAATTTCTATATTAACTCTCATTTTTCCACATTATCCCTCATGCAATCCACATTACTTATTCCACATTTCATTTATATGTGTACTCATCCAATCATATCATTTTCCATCTCTTCACTTCAGATTCCTTCACATCACATATCATATATTCACATCCATATCCACATCCATACATCCACATCCACATCCACATCCACATCCATACATCCACATCTACATGCTTATCTCCATTTTCACATCCTCATTTATACATCCACATCCCATATCCACATTCATACATACACATCCATATCCACATCCATATCCGCATTCATACATACACATCCATATCCACATCCACATGCATACATTCATTATCACGTCCTCATTCATACATCCACATCCACATACATACATACATACATCCACATCCACATCCACATTCTCATTCACATCTATACATCCATATCTACATGCACATTCACATCCATACATCCACATCTATATCCTCATTCACATCCATACATCCACATTCATGCATCCACATCTACATGCCTACATCCATACATACACATCCACATTTACATCCATGCATCCACATCCACATACTCATTCACATCCATACATCCACATTCATACATCCATACATCCACATTCATACATCCACATCCACATCCACATTCACATCCATACATCCACATTCATACATCCACATCCACATCCATACATCCACATTCACATCCACATCCACATTCACATCCATACATCCACATTCATACATCCACATCCACATCCACATGCATCTTATCATATCTTATCACTTCCCATATCTTTTATGCATACCTCTATGCATGAAACTCAATTATGCTAAAAGTAACACTTTTATAATAAAATATTCAACTTTTATGCATACCTCTATGCATGAAATCCAATATGATAAAAGTAACACTTTTGATATAAAAAAATTATCCTTTATGCATACTTCTATGCATGAAAAATTAAAAATGATAAAAGTAACACTTTTGATATAAAAATTTTTTCTTTATGCATCCTTCTATGCATGAAAATTAAAAATGATAAAAGTAACACTTTTGATATAAAAAAAATTATCCTTTATGCATGATATTAAAATTCAATTTCTCCATGATTATAATGAAATTCTTTCAATTAATCTAGGATGATAATTCCTAGAATATGGTAGGAAGTCCTCTTTTTATGCTTTGAATGAAATTATTTTATGCATAATTTTTATAAAAATTTTGCCATAGCTCCGCTGCTATGACTGATAAATCTCAATTTTTTCTACGGGATAAAGCTTATCATTAAGGAAATAATTAAAATGATCTCTAATTGGATCATTAATCTATAGTGGATTGAATCATCAATATGTATAAACTAAAAGCATAGAAAAAAGCCATTAAATTGGCCTCAAGCATAGCTTAATCTTGGATTAAGGAAAAGCTTTATGAAAAGCTTGATTTGGATTGAGAACGGGTCATGAGTATGACCATTTCTTGAGTGAGAGAGAGAATTTACATAAAAATCATTAGAATTTAAACATAAATGAAAATTAACTTCAATAGCATTTATTAACTTATGTAACTCTTCACTACTATTCAAACTTCAATAGTATTTAAAAAAAAAAACCATACCAATTAAACTTCTCAAGCTTGAGAGGGGTTGAGAAGAGAGAAACATTGAGAAATTATAGAAAGATCAATATTCACTAATTACCTTACAACTTGCTTGATTCTTTGTTCACGGTAGAGGCCCCCAACCAATCAATTGGTTAAGTATGTTGATGGAGCCACTAATGGGGATTGAAGAAAGAGGGAAGCTCCAAAAACTAGTGAATTATTAAATGAATTCACAGTTCTTGGCTTAGGTGGAGTAGAGTAACGATGCATAAACACTAACTATTTTTCAACAAGGGGGAGGCTTCTATTTATAGGAAAAATTGAGCTCCTAACCAAACAAACTGATTCTAGAATTTTCTAAATCAGTTTGGTCAATATTTGACCATTTTTAGGTCAGTTAAGCTAACTTTTTGGAACTAGACTTGAATGAGGAGAGAGGAGAGATGAAATATCTCAATTTTTATGAGTTTAAAACTCATTCAAGCATGTGAAATATGCACCTCCTTTAAAGAACTCCCCTTCCTTACATATGTGTCATAATGGAATCATTTTAATATTGCTCATAGTTTTTTTTACTAATAAACCTTGTACATTTTCAACTCTTCATCTTATGTGAAATATGCACCTCCTTTAAAGAATTCCCCTTCCTTACATATGTGTCATAATGGAATCATTTTAATATTGCTCATAGTTTTTTACTAATAAACCTTGTACATTTTCAACTCTTCATCTTATGTGAAATATGCACCTTCTTTAAAGAATTCCCCTTCCTTACATATGTGTCATAATGGCATCATTTTAATATTGCTCATAGTTTTTTACTAATAAACCTAGTACATTTTCAACTCTTCATCTTATGTGAGCATTTACTCATTTTTGGATACCCAAAATATCTCATATTTTTAATATTGCTCATAGTTTTTTTACTAATAAACCTTGTACATTTTCAACTCTTCACCTTATGTGAGCATTTACTCATTTTTGGGTATCTTCTTTTTTTACAAATTTGGATTTATCTCTTCCCTACACATGGATTGATGCTATTGGCCCATAGGAACCCTAATTAGACCATAGTCTAAAGATTTCTGAAAATCTAGACCCTTAGACTAAGGTTCTTTATACCTATTTCCAATTAATTCCAATTGCACATTGGAAAATTCTTTTTGAATTTCTATTTCAGGGGAACTCATCTGAATTATAAGAGATATTTTTCTATCCAAAAATATTCAAAATCTGAATATTCTCTCTCTAGAATATTTTTCTCTCTCTAGGCTAAAACAGATAGAAACAAGGTCTTTATATTTCTGAAGAGGGTTGATTACAGGGGAAGATACTAGACATCAAAAAGGGGTTGGGGGAGGAATCTTACATTCTACCCCACTTAAAAAACGCGAGATGTCCTCATCTCGCAACTTGTGATAATTTCGCAAGATTCACGAATATGAGACTTAGAGAAAAATTTTAATCAAGATTAACCACCAAGAAATGTCTTAAAGAGAGCAAGATTCAAAATAAGAACAAGATTTAAACTTTATTCATTCTCGAAACTTATACAGTAAAGATAGAAGAACTCTTTACACTTCCATAAGCCCGTCCATCATATGATCACAAAAGCAGTCCTCACAAGCTGCACAAGTATAAGGTAACTCATCTATGGGAATGATTCTGTGGGTTATTGCTGCGCCTATCTCAGTGGTATGAGGTGTTCTAACAAAAGGACCTCTGAGAGGCAAGCCAAAAATGGGGTAAAGGCATATCTTCTCATGAGGAAGAAAACACGCCAGTAAGAAGACCCGCTCAGAAAACCCAGGATGCCTTGATCTCATGACGCAGTAGTATCGGGGACCCAAACCCAAAGCTTCAATAACCATGGCCAAGCGGACATTGTTACGAAAGTGCTGCTGACCCCAGGGTGTTACCCTAGTTATGTCTTGATAGGTCCGCCATTTTGTCTGCGCTACAGAAGTTCGCAAGTGAGGGAAAAGTGAGCACTCATACTGTTCTATAAAATCCTTCTTCAGAGACTCACTTGCGTCTTGAAGGTGAGGAATCATTATGGATAAAACTAATTCTTGTTGCCAAGCCATGAAGGAGATTAAGAAAGAAAGGAGATCGATGGGAGTAAGATTACTGTGAGCGACAAGTAAAAGTTACGACTTATATAAAGGAAGGAGCTAGCGTAACTTAGAAGCCAACGGTAACTTGCCACTGAAGTTTTACCGTCTTTCCATGATTTGGGTTTGACACATTTTTCTATAGAAGGCATTAAGAATTTTGAGATGAAGAGATAAAAGAAGCTTGTAGGCTAAGTCACCTACTTTCATTGAATTCAGATATAAGGCTCACAATATCTGGGGGATAACTTCATATACTCCCCAAGAGATAAAGAACTTCTTTTGGGCCGTACTCGAATGAAGACCAAAACCTTGATATCCAAAACATCGATTCTCACTTCTGAACTCATTGTTCTGAATCCTTAAAACAGGTGGGACTCTTGAGAAGTATTCTAGGAAAAGGGTCTTCCTTTGTTAAACAGAACTTTCTTTTATTTTAGAGAGGGAATAATTATAAGATCAGAAAGGGAGATTCTTACTCCTGTATACCTCGAAGGCTGGGGAGGAATCTTACATTCTACCCCACTTAAAAAGTGCGAGATGTCCTCATCTCGCAAGGTAGAGGACAACTCTTTTTCTTAACATCCAATTTTATTTTGGGGTTCCTTATATTCTGGTCAACCCAGCAGAACACTGGGATAAATATCCCTTATATAGAACTCATCATTAATATTCAGATCATATCATTCATATCTTTAACATGATAATGGTCCATTAGACCGAAAAATTTCCTTCTGAACATTCCTCCACGGGAATTTCAGTCAAGCAAGTTCTCAATTTGTCATCCCTTAACTTGATCTACTGATCAAGTGTTAACAGTAACAATTTGACAGCACAACCCACTAATCTCATAGTGATTTGCTGAATTCATTATCATCATTCCAGTTATGAATATCATCACTGGGACTCGTCCCATTCATCCTCATTGTGGTTTTGTTCAGATTTTTATATTTCAACTAATTTCAGAAATCATCATTTTTCAATCAGAATTTTCAATCAGAATCCAATTTAATTCATCAATTCTCAAACAGAATTAAAAATCATATCAACCACATTCGAATTCATCATCTGGATAGCATTAACGCTTATAATTTCAAGTCTTAGATTTACTCGTATATACTGTCAGTAAAGAGCTGCAGTATACTCTCGGTATATACGGGTAGTCGTGGCTCTTGGAATTATAAGGTAAATACCATCATGCCTAGGCCTCAAGCAAGTCAGGGATTCTATATAATTGCGGTACTTCCATCTGAAGACCCAATTACCAAATTACGAATTTCAGTTTGAATATCAAATTGTATGAATTATATCACACAATTACAACCTTTTTGTGCTTCTTGATAAATTTTTGACATATTTGTCTTCTCAGTTGATCTTTATTAACCAAATGCTCTGATACCAACTGTGAGATCCCAGTTCCCACCGCGCAACGGATTCGGGGTACTAGCAGCGGAAGTAGCACTTCTTGCGCGAGGCAGGGTCCCACACTCGGGGTCTCGTCCACGGATATCCGGACAAAAGACTAATCCGTCGGTTTTTCCAAAACCAGACCCGAAAAAACTTCCCTTATACGGAAAGCACGGGCGATTCCACCAGGATAATTTTTACTCTAACGTAGTCAAAACTCTTACTGATCAAACAGATCCGACTGCATCTATAAAGATACTTGGTCAGATCAAGGAAGAAACTTGCACTTGGATCATTGGGGTCAACGCTTTTTTCCCCACCAAGGAGGCACAACCGTTGATTCCTATCCATAGAACAATTACTATCCGGGATTTACTTTATCTATCGTAATAACAGAAATTGAGTCTCGATTTACGGATCCATCAGTCCAGCCTAACCCCATCCGATCCCATGGGTTAGCCAACCGCCCAACCACTGTAGTGATGGGATCCAATTTGGAATTTGGTTAGGTTTTGTCCCGGGTACCAAGGAAAAGAGTTCCAAGGCCCCCTAGCCGGAATTTCATGCAAACATAAAACTAGCCACACCACTTACACACCCAATATGAAAATTGCCTTTTTCTTAGCATCAGCTAACTTTAAAACAATCCTTTAATGAAACCATAGTACCACTGATCACAATCTCCCAAATTATCCAGTTGATTCATAATTTCCCATCATTCCTTCATCAGAGTATCTATGGCATCATTGGCAACTAGAACGCTCACCACCTGTCCACACAGGGGCCGTTTCAATAGTTCCTAGCCCATAATACTCAACAATATAATCACTTATCAAGATGGACTCTCGTTGAAGATCAGCAAGATCAACCAACAGATCCATATAAAAGAGCCATGGACTCATCCGTTGAGGACCAGCAAGGTCAGTCAACCAGATCCATGCCCGGTTCCAGAAAACAACTCTTACTCCTTGTTCCAATATCTTCCTCGACGCACGCGTGGGTATCCTGGGCGACCCAGAGCCCGAGCACCGTATGGTCAGCACCCTCTAGGATCCTTCGCAGGTGACCTAGCGCTTCACTCATAGGCCGCTTCCTTGGTCCCTCATCCACCGTACCGGAAGCTCACCATTTTAATCGAACCGAGGCTGGTCAAGACCTCGGCCGACCTTGCTACGCGAGACGTCCTCCATTGACTCTCCGTCAGCAGTTGCAACTTATCAGTTAGGTCTCCACGACCTTAATCACAAGACGGTCAAAATGCTTTCCCAGCATTCTTGACATAAAACAGCCATTTACAAACAGCATTTACAAACAGTTTACAAATACAATTTCTATATTAACTCTCATTTTTCCACATTATCCCTCATGCAATCCACATTACTTATTCCACATTTCATTTATATGTGTACTCATCCAATCATATCATTTTCCATCTCTTCACTTCAGATTCCTTCACATCACATATCATATATTCACATCCATATCCACATCCATACATCCACATCCACATCCACATCCATACATCCACATCTACATGCTTATCTCCATTTTCACATCCTCATTTATACATCCACATCCCATATCCACATTCATACATACACATCCATATCCACATCCATATCCGCATTCATACATACACATCCATATCCACATCCACATGCATACATTCATTATCACGTCCTCATTCATACATCCACATCCACATACATACATACATACATCCACATCCACATCCACATTCTCATTCACATCTATACATCCATATCTACATGCACATTCACATCCATACATCCACATCTATATCCTCATTCACATCCATACATCCACATTCATGCATCCACATCTACATGCCTACATCCATACATACACATCCACATTTACATCCATGCATCCACATCCACATACTCATTCACATCCATACATCCACATTCATACATCCATACATCCACATTCATACATCCACATCCACATCCACATTCACATCCATACATCCACATCCACATCCATACATCCACATCCACATCCATACATCCACATTCACATCCACATCCACATTCACATCCATACATCCACATTCATACATCCACATCCACATCCACATGCATCTTATCATATCTTATCACTTCCCATATCTTTTATGCATACCTCTATGCATGAAATTCAATTATGCTAAAAGTAACACTTTTATAATAAAATATTCAACTTTTATGCATACCTCTATGCATGAAATCCAATATGATAAAAGTAACACTTTTGATATAAAAAAATTATCCTTTATGCATACTTCTATGCATGAAAAATTAAAAATGATAAAAGTAACACTTTTGATATAAAAAATTTTCCTTTATGCATCCTTCTATGCATGAAAATTAAAAATGATAAAAGTAACACTTTTGATATAAAAAAAATTATCCTTTATGCATGATATTAAAATTCAATTTCTCCATGATTATAATGAAATTCTTTCAATTAATCTAGGATGATAATTCCTAGAATATGGTAGGAAGTCCTCTTTTTATGCTTTGAATGAAATTATTTTATGCATAATTTTTATAAAAATTTTGCCATAGCTCCGCTGCTATGACTGATAAATCTCAATTTTTTCTACGGGATAAAGCTTATCATTAAGGAAATAATTAAAATGATCTCTAATTGGATCATTAATCTATAGTGGATTGAATCATCAATATGTATAAACTAAAAGCATAGAAAAAAGCCATTAAATTGGCCTCAAGCATAGCTTAATCTTGGATTAAGGAAAAGCTTTATGAAAAGCTTGATTTGGATTGAGAACGGGTCATGAGTATGACCATTTCTTGAGTGAGAGAGAGAATTTACATAAAAATCATTAGAATTTAAACATAAATGAAAATTAACTTCAATAGCATTTATTAACTTATGTAACTCTTCACTACTATTCAAACTTCAATAGTATTTAAAAAAAAAAAACCATACCAATTAAACTTCTCAAGCTTGAGAGGGGTTGAGAAGAGAGAAACATTGAGAAATTATAGAAAGATCAATATTCACTAATTACCTTACAACTTGCTTGATTCTTTGTTCACGGTAGAGGCCCCCAACCAATCAATTGGTTAAGTATGTTGATGGAGCCACTAATGGGGATTGAAGAAAGAGGGAAGCTCCAAAAACTAGTGAATTATTAAATGAATTCACAGTTCTTGGCTTAGGTGGAGTAGAGTAACGATGCATAAACACTAACTATTTTTCAACAAGGGGGAGGCTTCTATTTATAGGAAAAATTGAGCTCCTAACCAAACAAACTGATTCTAGAATTTTCTAAATCAGTTTGGTCAATATTTGACCATTTTTAGGTCAGTTAAGCTAACTTTTTGGAACTAGACTTGAATGAGGAGAGAGGAGAGATGAAATATCTCAATTTTTATGAGTTTAAAACTCATTCAAGCATGTGAAATATGCACCTCCTTTAAAGAACTCCCCTTCCTTACATATGTGTCATAATGGAATCATTTTAATATTGCTCATAGTTTTTTTTACTAATAAACCTTGTACATTTTCAACTCTTCATCTTATGTGAAATATGCACCTCCTTTAAAGAATTCCCCTTCCTTACATATGTGTCATAATGGAATCATTTTAATATTGCTCATAGTTTTTTACTAATAAACCTTGTACATTTTCAACTCTTCATCTTATGTGAAATATGCACCTTCTTTAAAGAATTCCCCTTCCTTACATATGTGTCATAATGGCATCATTTTAATATTGCTCATAGTTTTTTACTAATAAACCTAGTACATTTTCAACTCTTCATCTTATGTGAGCATTTACTCATTTTTGGATACCCAAAATATCTCATATTTTTAATATTGCTCATAGTTTTTTTACTAATAAACCTTGTACATTTTCAACTCTTCACCTTATGTGAGCATTTACTCATTTTTGGGTATCTTCTTTTTTTACAAATTTGGATTTATCTCTTCCCTACACATGGATTGATGCTATTGGCCCATAGGAACCTTAATTGGACCATAGTCTAAAGATTTCTGAAAATCTAGACCCTTAGACTAAGGTTCTTTATACCTATTTCCAATTAATTCCAATTGCACATTGGAAAATTCTTTTTGAATTTCTATTTCAGGGGAACTCATCTGAATTATAAGAGATATTTTTCTATCCAAAAATATTCAAAATCTGAATATTCTCTCTCTAGAATATTTTTCTCTCTCTAGGTGTCTCCTCTAAATTTCTCTGATCCGACCATAAGAGTTGAGGCATCCAGGAAAATGCTCGAAGAGATGGAGGAACAAACTAAGGCTATCCAAAAGGATATTAAAGCTACCCAAGATCGACAAAAGCATTATGCTGACAACAAGAGGTCTGAAAGGATCTTCAAGGAAGGAGACAAAGTTCTTCTACGAGTGCGACCCAAACGAAGTTCTCTATCACTTGGGAAATATAAGAAGCTCAGCCCTAGGTATTGTGGTCCTTATACAGTTATCAAGTGTCTAGGTAAAAGTTCCTATAAACTCCAACTCCCAGCCCATATCAAAGTCCATAATGTATTTCATGTAAGTTTGTTAAAACCATATGTCCCCAGTCTCGATCATATTCTTGATGATGAACAAGTTGTAATCCTTACTTAAGGAGTCCTTGAATTACAGCCCAGTAGCATCATAGATTCTAGGGAAAGGCAACTCCGAAATAGAACTCTTGTAGAACATCTAGTTCAGTGGAAAAATTACCCTGAAGAGGATGCAACTTGGGAAGATGAAGCTACACTCTTAAAGGATTATCCCCAATTCATGACGAGATGAGGACATCTCGATTTCTTTAAGGGGGGAAGGATGTAACGTACCCATCTTCACTAATAAAGAAATGTCCATGTAATTATGAGTTTTTATGGTATTGTGACACGAAGTTGGGGTTTGGACTTCGGTCACTTCTCAGAATCAAACCACACTTGTATGAAACCTCACAGCCTCCTCACCTCCCTTTCTCTCCCTAGGATAAGATAAAGATATACACATCAAAGGTGAGATCATAATTCATGGAAGGGAAGATGAAAGGCTCCGAAGAAGCAAGAATTTCAGCCAGTCTTGCAGCTCCAAACAAGATGGCGATTCTTTGTTGGAAGAAAATCTTCCGACTCAGGATTATGTGAATGGAAACATATGGAGAATATTGGTAAGGTTCATCCGTTCGAATTGGACGATTTGGACGAAACATATTAAAGAAAATGAATATGGCAATCACTTACAAGAGGATAAGACACATGGGGTTTGCCTTTTGATAAGGGATTAGGAGGAATTAATCATGATTAAGAAGAAAGAATGGCCAAAAAGCTATAAAAATAGAGACACACAGAGAATTACAGTTTTAAATCCATAAAGGCTGTGTAAGAGAGGATTATATAGATACATAGAGCTTGAAGAGAGCTTCGCGCCTATATAAAAACTTTTAAAAACGGGCAACCGAGCGAAAAGTTATGAGCATTTTACTGCAAGACTATAAAACTGCCAAAATTCTATAAAAACAGAGATACACAGAGAATTGCAGTTTTAAATCCATATAGGCTGTGCAAGAGATGATTAGATAGGTGCGTAGAGCTTGAAGAGAGCTTCGCGTCCATATAAAAACTTTCAAAAACGGACAACCGAGCGAAAAGTTATGAGCATTTTACTACAAGACTATAAAACTACCAAAATTCGTCTAAAAATTAGCAACTTTGGGAGAAATTCTAATCATCAATGAAGTAAGGGATTAAGAAATTAGTAACATAAGTAGAAAGAGAATAGAAAGAGCTTCCTAGCCATATGATCAATTTAAGAAACCAACACCCGAGTGATGAGTAATTACCGGTTGAAATTTGGGTATTGGACCACAAAAACTGCACTTCTCTCTCTTTGCATGAAACCTCAATTTTCACATAGCCTCTTGCCTTTCATCTCCTTCATGATTCAAGCTAGAGGGTAAGGGTTAACATTGCTCAGCGGACAATCGTAAAGATTTACCTATGGTCCCCAAAGTCTTTCCACATGCTCATTACCGCTAAAACCATTGGTACCTCCAAAGGAGGGCAGCAATAAGACAAGGGCTACCTTGAGAAGTCACAGGCTCGCCAAGATAATAACTCCTTATCCCACTTATCATGAATCATCAAAGAGGTCCAAAATTGGGTTAAGCATGAGGAGCTAATGCTAAATGAGACATTCACATGTAAAGAGAGTGTTTGAATAAGGGTTTGAAAGATAAGAGAATGGCAATGACACAAAATGCTCAATTGAGGAGGCTCATTCCTTGATTTGAAAGGGAGAGGAGGGCTCCTTTTATAGGTGGAGAATCACCCTCTCTTCCATTGTTACAAACTACAACATAAAAATCTTCAACCCTTCAGTGACATAAGGGTAGATGTCACCATCAATTGTCCTCTTAGGCTAAGTCTTCTATTGATTATTAAATTGAAGACTTTTTGACTTTGAGAGTGTGATGAGATAATAGCCAAGCCTAAGTGGCGTGTAGGTGGAGATCCCACTTACACATGGCGGAATTCTCCTCTTCCATGTAGGCACTCTAGAAGAATCTTTCCCAATTATGCACCTACACACACTCCTCCACATGCCTTCCACACTCCCCAACTTGTAGCCTTATGGTGAATACCATATTAATAATACAATTAAAACCCATGTGAGCATGAAGGCCCACTTTTATTTTCCACATCACTAGCCTATCTACCATACCAAAGTATTTATCAAGCATACTTGTGGCATTTACAATGTGTGCACCCTAAATCAAGTAAAACCATTATATTTGAAGATAGAATGCTGTTATTGGGGTAGCCGCCAAGCCGCCGTATCACCACGCCGTTATTCCATTGTGGGCGCCGCAATCTTTTTGGACAAGCTTCCACCTTATTACCATTGAGAAACCATCAAAATATGCACAAAATTGACAATGAAAGATATCAATTTTTCACGTCACATCTTTCCCCCCCAGCAGATCCTCCATGCTTATCTGGGGAGTCTACTGGCCATGGTGCTCGAGGGTAGAATATCTTTAGCCGGTACTCATTGGCACGTCCGGGAACCTCCTGGCCACTTGCATCCTCTAGAAGATAGGTGTTATTTTTGAACTTTTGCTTTATCCTGAAGGGGCCTTCCCAGCGTCGAAGAAGCTTCTTATCTAGCCGTTTCTCCACACGGCCATCATACCTCATGACTAAGCTTCCTTGCTTGAGTTCTGGCTTCTTCTTCTTCTTCGTGAGAGTGTCATGCTTTGCCTTACACCGTTGTTGTGCAGCCTCCAAATTTTGAAGTGCCTGAAGTCACCTCTCATCCAAGGTCTCCAATTGTACTAGGCGTTGGGCATGTGTTTCTTCTTCATTATTCAAGCGTGCAAAAGATGTGCGAAGGCTTGTGATTTCCAATTCTATTGGCAAAATAGCCTCCATTCCATAAACTAACTGAAAAGGTGTGAAACCAAGAGAGAGTTTGTGAGTTGTCCTATAGGCTCATAGGACCTCTGGCAAATGCACATCCCACTTTCTCTTCATAGTATCCACTAGCTTAGACAAAGATCCACAAAGCAGCCCATTAGTTTTTTTTACTAAACCATTACATTGGGGATAATAGGGAGTTGACCTAGCATGCTTTATTTTTAATTTCTGCACCAAAGCTTCAATCAAGTCATTCCTGAAAGACCTCCCCCCATCCGTAAGGATTTCTAATGGACACCCAAATCGGGCACATATGTATTCCCTGAGAAAAGATGCCACAGCCACTGCTTTATTATTGACCATTGCCTTTGCTTCTGCCCACCTTGTTGCATAATCTGTGGCCACCAATATGTAATACTTCCCATGTGAGGAACGAGGAAGTGGGCCCACAAAATCTAATCTCCATCTTTCAAATGGACCATATGCTGGGATAGGGTTTAAGGGTCCAGGAACCAATTGCTTATGCCCATATGCCTGGCATACTTCACAGCTTCTGCACCACTCATAGACATCTTTGCTGAGTCGAGGCCAATAATACCCTGTGTTAAGGATCCTCCGAGTTGTGCTGGTTGAGGCAAAGTGACCTGAACATTCATGACATAATTCCATAATCCTTTTAGACTCCTCTAGGCTCACTACCTCCTAAGAATCTTATCCTTACCTTGCTTGTAAAGAACATCCCCTAGAATTGTGTAAGGATGAGCTTTCCTGGTAAGCCTTTGCTTCTGTTGAGGATTCAATCCAGGAGGGAAGTATCCTGTATCTAAATAGTGTTGAACATCTTGGAGCTCAGGCCAACCTGTATCCATTAATGCAAGAGTAGCTACTTTGAAAGAAGCCAAGGTTTTAGTAGCCAATTCATCAGCCTTTTGATTATCCTTCCTGTTAACATGCACAAATTTACAAAACTCAAAAGCTTCTTTCAACTCCATTGCCCTTTTATACAATTCTTGGAGATTAGGACTCCTCGCCTTATATTCTCCTTTCATTTGTCGGATGACCAATTGTGAATCCCCTTTTACCTCTACCTCTTCAATTCCATCTTTTATGCAATCTTCTAATCCCCAAATTAATGCATTGTACTCAGCCACATTATTTGATATAGCCTTTGGAAATTCCCTACCCTTGGCCCATACCTCTTTTCCTTCTGGATCGAATAAAACTATCCCCCCAGTCCCACATTGCCTGGAAGGGCTAAAGGCTCCATCAAAATGCATAGTGAAAGCAGTTGGTGGCGTTTCCAAATCTTCATATACCTCTTCCTTTGCTCCTGTTTCTTCTTCCTCTTCCTTCCTGGTAAGCAAATCTGCAAGAGAGGCCCTAGTGGTGTTTTCTATAGTAAAAGTGAAAGAGAATTCTTGAAGCTCGCAAATCCACTTTGCAAACTTCCCTCCTGCAGGATTGGGTTTGCGGACCAAGAATTGTAAAGAAGGTTGAGATGTGAGGAAGAAAAAAGGGTGAGGTAACAAGTATGACCGGAACTTCTTTACTACAAAAACAAGAGACAAACCACTTTTCTCCATTTCACCATACCTCTCCTCGGCATCAGTGAGTTGTTGGCTTGCATAATACATTGGTTGCATATGCCCTTGCTCTCCCTTTTGCATAATCCAGCTTCAAGCAAATTAGTTACCTCCTTCTTGAGCACCTTTGCTTGCACTACTCCCAAATGCCTTAGCCGCTGTACCACTGGCTTACTTTGGGGCTTGAGATCAATCTTGTGCTCTACTAGGGTAACTTGGCGTACTTGTGAGTAGCTGTTTGCAAAAAGGTTAGGAAATCCATCCAACATTTTTAAGTGATTCTCCCTTTCAGTTTTGCTGCTATGGACTCATCAAGAAGAAGTTCATTTTGTTGGTGAAGACTAGTGAGGTCCAACATCTCCTTTCTTGCACATGGTTGAAGAAGCTTCCCCTTCCAAGGCTCCATTGTCTTCAGCATCCCCTCGATCCCTTCCTAGGGAAAGACCAAATGCAACTCCCTCCACCTCTCCTTCTGAGATGGAATCCTCGGAGCTACCACTTGTCTCTTCTTCATCGGATGACTCTGACTCTGAACTTTCGGAAGTTGAAGGTTCACCTCTTACCACCTTCTTGCATGCGACGACTCTTGATGTTGTAGTGGACCTTCTTATTCTCACCTTGTAGAATAAGATCACCTGTCTCCCACTTTTGAATTGCCTTCACTTGGCGAAGCCATGGCCTACCCAATATCAATGGGTAAGCCCTAGCATCAGGCTTTGTACGAATGACCTGAAAAGTTGTAGGCACAGAAATACCACATACATCCACTCCCAAATTCCTGACAATTCCTAAGGTTTTCACCCTAGTATTATCAGCAAGTTTGATGCGATAGGGAGAGTTGGTAGAAGACAACTTTAAATCAGCATCTTTCATTGTTTTTTCACTCATGACATTGATTGATGCACCTCCATCAATGTATGCATTAGAAATTGTCTGCCTCTCAATGATGACATCAATCACAGGCACGTCATCTCCTACATCAATATCCACCTTTTGAACCATAGGAGTCCCATTATCCCTCTTCTTCTTTTTCTTAGATTCCCTTGTGCTAGCCAGCTTACCCCATTTCTTTCTAAGCTTTGGAGAGAGTGCCAAAAGCTGCCCAAATGTGATTTGTGCTGTTTTCTCCCTAAGATCCGTTAAGAGGTCATAACTAAGAGATCCTTATCCAAGAGGAAAGTCAGATTGTCCAATTTTTCTCCTAGATGACTTCTTCTTCTTCTTGTTTTTCTCCTCTTCTTCAGATTTTTCTTCTTCTTCTTCTTCTTGACTCCTAGTTTTACGACCCCTTTTTGCCATTAATGGCATCAATGTTTCCTCTTCTTCTTCTGAGCATGTTTCCTCTAAAAGTGCGAAACTTTTATCCTCACTTTTCCTCAACTTTGGACACTCAGTACGATAGTGCCCCTTCTCTTGACATTCATAGCATGTGACACTACTTCTATCCCTAGGTTTATCCTCAGCTCGTGGAACCCTAGGTGGCCTTGCATTGACTAAGTGTAACTTCAGATCAGCAAATTCTGCCATAAGTTGTGCAATGTTATGATCCAAGGATGGAGCTTCTACCTGAGATGTTGAGGCTATCTCTACTCGTGGTGGGGTTGGCACACTTGGAGAAGATTGGAATGTGGACTCAATATGAAGAGTGGCCTCCTTCTTCAAAGCAATACAAAGGGACTCTTTAAAACTAGTGGGATCTTTGCTAAGAACTTTTCCATGCAAGCGGGGATCCAAAGCCCTGATAAACTTGCTCATCTTAAGGTGCTCCATTGCTAAAGAACTCTTTGAATCTTCCATAGGAGGTGAAGAAGAAGAAGCAACAACATGTAAAGCAGCTTGTTGATATTTGATGAATAAGGCTTCATACCTCACTGAAAAGGCAGAAACTGACTCTCCTTCCTTTTGGAAAATTTGATCCAATTGCAATAGTAAAGCATTTGGCGACTCCACTGTCCCAAATCTCTCCTTCATTGCTTTGGTCAACCTTTCCCAATCATTCTTGGACTCCTCTGGCAAAGCCTCATGCCAAGTTAAGGCCACATCCCACCCAAGAAATTTGGGAGTATTTCTACCCTCTCCTTCATAGACCAACCCGTCAAGCGGCATGCTCGGTTAAACTCTCGGAGATAACTCCCTGGGTCTTCTCCTTCCGATCCTTGGAACACCGGAATGTTGAATATCTTGCACCAAAAAATGAGTAGCAACAAGGAAAATTTGCTTATTTCAAAATAACTTTCCTTTGATCATGCGGGACCTTGAGGTTAAAATAGAATAATTCTAAGTAAAACCTGCCCGTCAACTCCACCAAAAGATGTGACACGAAGTTAAGGTTTGGACTTCGGTCACTTCTCAGAATCAAAACACACTTGTATGAAACCTCACAGCCTCCTCACCTCCCTTTCTCTCACTAGGATAAGATAAAGATATACACATCAAAGGTGAGATCATAATTCATGGAAGGAAAGATGAAAGGCTCTGGAGAAGCAAGAATTTCAGCCAGTCTTGCAGCTCCAAACAAGATGGCGATTCTTTGTTGGAAGAAAATCTTCCGACTCAGGATTATGTGAACGGAAACATATGGAGAATATTGGTAAGGTTCATCCGTTCGAATTGGGCGATTTGGACAAAACATATTAAAGAAAATGAATATGGCAATCACTTACAAGAGGATAAGACACATGGGGTTTGCCTTTTGATAAGAGATTAGGAGGAATTAATCATGATTAAGAAGAAAGAATGGCCAAAAAGCTATAAAAATAGAGATACACAGAGAATTACAGTTTTAAATCCATAAAGGCTGTGTAAGAGAGAATTATATAGATACATAGAGCTTGAAGAGAGCTTTGCGCCTATATAAAAACTTTTAAAAACGGGCAACCGAGCAAAAAGTTATGAGCATTTTACTGCAAGACTATAAAACTGCCAAAATTCTATAAAAACAGAGATACACAGAGAATTGCAGTTTTAAATCCATATAGGCTATGCAAGACATGATTAAATTGGTACGTTGAGCTTGAAGAGAGCTTCGCGCCCATATAAAAACTTTCAAAAACGGACAACCGAGTGAAAAGTTATGAGCATTTTACTACAAGACTATAAAACTGCCAAAATTCGTATAAAAATTAGCAACTTTGGGAGAAATTCTAATCATCAATGAAGTAAGGGATTAAGAAATTAGTAACATAAGTAGAAAGAGAATAGAAAGAGCTTCCTAGCCATATGATCAATTTAAGAAACCAACACCCGAGTGATGAGTAATTACCGGTTGAAATTTGGGTATTGGACCACAAAAACTGCACTTCTCTCTCTTTGCATGAAACCTCAATTTTCACATAGCTTCTTGCCTTTCATCTCCTTCATGATTCAAGCTAGAGGGTAAGGGTTAACATTGCTCAGCGGACAATCGTAAAGATTTACCTATGGTCCCCAAAGTCTTTCCACATGCTCATTACCGCTAAAACCATTGGTACCTCCAAAGGAGGACAGCAATAAGACAAGGGCTACCTTGAGAAGTCACAGGCCCACCAAGATAATAACTCCTTATCCCACTTATCATGAATCATCAAAGAGGTCCAAAATTGGGTTAAGCATGAGGAGCTAATGCTAAATGAGACATTCACATGTAAAGAGAGTGTTTGAATAGGGGTTTGAAAGATAAGAGAATGGCAATGACACAAAATGCTCAATTGAGGAGGCTCATTCCTTGATTTGAAAGGGAGAGGAGGGCTCCTTTTATAGGTGGAGAATCACCCTCTCTTCCATTGTTACAAACTACAACATAAAAATCTTCAACCCTTCAGTGACATAAGGGTAGATGTCACCATAGGCTAAGTCTTCTATTGATTATTAAATTGAAGACTTTTTGACTTTGAGAGTGTGATGAGATAATAGCCAAGCCTAAGTGGCGTGTAGGTGGAGATCCCACTTACACATGGCGGAATTCTCCTCTTCCATGTAGGCACTCTAGAAGAATCTTTCCCAATTATGCACCTACACACACTCCTCCACATGCCTTCCACACTCCCCAACTTGTAGCCTTATGGTGAATACCATATTAATAATACAATTAAAATCCATGTGACCATGAACGCCCACTTTTATTTTCCACATCACTAGCCTATCTACCATACCAAAGTATTTATCAAGCATACTTGTGGCACTTACAATGTGTGCACCCTAAATTAAGTAAAACCATTATATTTGAAGATAGAATGCTGTTATCGGGGTAGCCGCCAAGCCGCCGCATCACCATGCCGTTATTCCATTGTGGGTGCCGTAATCTTCTTGGACAAGCTTCCACCTTATTACCATTGAGAAACCATCAAAATATGTACAAAATTGACAATGAAAGATATCAATTTTTCACGTCACAGTATAAATATCAATGATTTTATTATTTGAGTCATTTCTACTTGGAATCTTCAAATTCTGAGCCAAATTTGGAATCTGCACGCGATTTTACCCTAATATAGGATTTTACAGCATCCAAAACGAACACCAGATCAAGCCTATATGCTAATTTCAATCATTTTAGTTAAAAAACGGCGACCTTTAAACCTTAATAAATGCACGATCGCACGTCCGATTGATGAACGGTCCGAACCCCTGCGACCAGGAGAACCTCCCGGACAAAAAAAAAAATTTGCCCCCCGGGGCGGTCCGGCATGCAAATCGAGGCGGGCGTCCCAAATTTGGGTACCTCGCCCCAAATCTTAGTACGTACACACTTACTAGGGTGCCCATACAATGGCCGCCCAAGAACCAAAGGACGGCCGCCCACTGTATGGCCCACGCGTACCCTTACGTGGACACCCATGCTACCCCAGACCAGATAAGATACATGCGTACCACTCCTTTCCCGGACAACCGACACCGTACCTTTCCCCTAGACCCATGCAGGCCACTGATCCATAGCCTTTGAAGGTACACCGTCCTTTCGTCCTTGCTTTGCGCAGCGCCCGTACCCTCACCCCTCAGCTATATAAACCCCCGGGGTGCTTCACAGACGGCACGCATTTCTGTGTAGCGTATACCCTGTTGTGCCGCCGGCCGTCCCTGTGTAGCGTACTTGCTGCAAGTACAGCCGCCCTTGTAGCCACCCCTCTCACACCCCCTCATTTGGCTCTTTTCAGATAAGCCAATTTTCCTCCATCCCCCTCTTGCTAGAAGCCAGTGTCCTTTACTCTTCTCCCCTCCCCCCCCCCCCCCCCATGTGAAGAGACTTACAGAGAGGCTTGCAGCAACCCCTCCCAGCCCTCTCCACGTTTTTGCCTTTGCCCTTAAGGACATCTCACAAATTCCCCCCCCTCCATTTGCGTAGACTTTAATAAGGGTTTTTTGACTCAAGAAAGGGTTCGTGCGCCATATTCTTTTGCTCATACGGTGAGCAAACGAGCTCGGAATTCAGAATCGCCATGAAGACCTTAACACTCTCATCATGAGGTTGCCGGCGGATAGATCAAAAGCTGGCCGCGCTACATGTGTTGGTGGTGGCTTTCGTATGGTCTTGGGTCTCTATTAATTGTACAAGGTTAGGAGTTTTTTTTTCTCTCATGTAAGTTCTACCCTGTATATGACAAGGTTTTATGGGGGCTGCTATTGTGCCATGCTTTGAATAAATTTTATAGAGATGCTTTTGTAATCAGCCAGGTCTGACATGCTTCTAGCTTGGTATTGTTAAAAGACTGGATTAGAATGTATTAGTGGATGCTGACACCAGCACGGTTCTGTACAGGTGATGAAAAATGTATGTGGAAATATTTTGAAGATTGTGTTGTGCTTACATGTGTTATGTATGAGGCACTTGGATAAAGGGTCAGGAGATCTATGCTTGGAACTGGTCGTGCTCTTGACACATAACTTATGTGCAATCATCAAGTTGAATTTGGGGATGTTTTTGAAGTGAATTGGCACATGTACATGTCAACTAAAATGGAGATGTCTTATGCCCCTTGAAGAGATATATATTCTGTTTCCTTGCTGGGATTTGAAACAACTCTCACAGCCAGAAGTCTCGCACTTTCCCAGCAATACCGCCCACGTCACGACACCGCCATTTGGCACGCTCGTGCATCTTTTTCAAGAACCCGGATTCGGACAGTTAGAAGTTGAGGATCCGGGACCCCATCAGAGAACGGACCACACAGACTTGTGCTAAGGAAGGTGCTCTATGTCCACATCACTCCGTGCACGGATTTAGGCATCGCAATCATTTCTCCCAGCGTGTCAAATTTGGGTCCCGACGAAGATAGTGCAAAATCGCCATAACAGAGTTTCGGATCCGAAATGAGTCCGAATCACATATGATCACAACAAGAAAGATCCGAGTTGGTTGCCACACATTTGTCCATGCATGATTCGATTTTCATGCCTCTTCGGCACGGTTTGGGCCACGGTTGGAAATTTTCGCCATTTGGCACGCTCGTGCATCTTTTTCGAGAACCCGGATTCGGACAGTTTGAAGTTGAGGATCCGGGACCCCATCAGAGAACGGACTACACGGACTTGTGCTAGGGAAGTTGCTCTATGTCCACATCACTCCGTGCACCGATTTGGGCATCACAATCACTTCTCCCAGTGCGTCAAAGTTGGGTCCCAGCGCCATTCAACACACTTGTTTATCTCCTTGGTTCTCATCATGGTCTCTTCTTGGAGTAATTGGTTTTGTTGATTTGCATGGTACACAGCTAGATCAATGCATTCTAGCTCTACCACACATGGTAGAGCTAGACCTCAAATACAATTGTAGCTCCACGACATGGTAGAGCTAGACCTCAAAGTAGTCTAGCTCTACGATGTGGTCTAGGTTGGATACAGGTCTACCACGTGGTAGAGCTAGATCAAATGCAATTCTAGCTTCTCGGTTCTTGTCATGTGAAGTAGATCTCATCTTGGAGTAATTGATTTTGTTGATCTGCATGGTACACGGCTAGATCGATGCATTCTAGCTCCACCACATGGTAGAGCTAGATCGGATGCAATTGTAGCTCCTTGGTTCTCGTCATGTGAAGTAGGTCTCTTCTTAGAGTAATTGGTTTTGTTGATCTGCATGGTACACAGCTAGATCCGGGTTTCTTGCCACACATTTTTCCATGCATGATTCGAATTTCATGCCTCTTTGGCGCCGTTTGGGCCACGGTTGGAAATTTCTGCCATTTGACACGCTCGTTCATCTTTTTCGAGAACCCGGATTTGAATAGTTAGAAGTTGAGGATCCAGGACCCCATCAGAGAACGGACCACACGGACTTATGCTAGGGAAGTTGCTCTATGTCCACATCACTCCGTGCATGGATTTGTGCATCGCAATCACTTCTCCCAGTGCGTCAAAGTTTGGTCCCGGCGAAGATAGTGCAAAATCGCCATAACAGAGTTTCGGATCCGAAATGAGTCCGAATCGCATCTGAACACAACAAGAAAGATCCGGGTTGGTATCCACACATTTTTCCATGCATGATTCGAATTTCATGCCTCTTCGGCGCCTTTTGGGCCACGGTTGAAAATTTTCACCATTTGGCTCACTCGTGCATCTTTTTCGAGAACCTGGATTCAGATAGTTAGAAGTTGAGGATCCGGGACCTCATCAGAGAACGGACCACACGGACTTGTGCTAGGGAAGTTGCTCTATGTCCACATCACTCCGTGCATGCATTTGGAGATCGCAATCACTTCTCCCAGCGCGTCAAATTTCGGTCCCGGTGAAGATAGTGCAAAATCGCCATAACACAGTTTCGGATATGAAATGAGTCCGAATCGCATCTGAACACAACAAGAAAGATCCGGGTTGCTTGCCACACATTTGTCCATGCATGATTCCATTTTCATGCCTCTTTAGCACCGTTTGGGCCATGGTTGGAAATTTTCACCATTTGGCATGCTCGTGCATCTTTTTCAAGAACCCGGATTCGGACAGTTAGAAGTTGAGGATCCGGGACCCCATCAGAGAACGGACCACACGGACTTGTGCTAGGGAAGTTGCTCTATGTCCACATCACTCCGTGCATGCATTTGGAGATCACAATCACTTCTTCCAGCGCGTCAAAGTTGGGTCCCAACGAAGATAGTGCAAAATCGCCATAACAGAGTTTCGGATCCGAAATGAGTCCGAATTGCATCATCTAAACACAACAAGAAAGATCCGAGTTGTTTGCCACACATTTGTCCATGCATGATTCGAATTTCATGTCTCTTCGGCGCCGTTTGGGCCACGGTTGGAAATTTTCACCATTTGACACGCTCGTTCATCTTTTTTGAGAACCTGGATTCAAATAGTTAGAAGTTGAGGATCCAGGACCCCATCAGAGAACGGACCACACGGACTTGTGCTAGGGAAGTTGCTCTATGTCCATATCACTCCATGCATGGATTTGGGCATCGCAATCAGTTCTCCCAGCACGTCAAAGTTGGGTCCCGACCAAGATAGTGCAAAATCGCCATAACAGAGTTTCGGATCCGAAATGAGTCCGAATCGCATCTAAATACAAGAAAGATCCGGGTTCCTCTCCACACATTTGTCCATGCATGATTCGATTTTCATGCCTCTTTGGTGCCTTTTGGGCCACGCTTGGAAATTTTCGCCATTTGGCTCGCTCGTGCATCTTTTTCGAGAACCTGGATTCGGACAGTTAGAAGTTGAGGATCCGGGACCTCATCAGAGAACAGACCACACGGACTTGTGCTAGGGAAGTTGCTCTATGTCCACATCACTCTGTGCATGCATTTGGAGATCGCAATCACTTCTCCCAGCGCGTCAAAGTTGGGTCCCGACGAAGATAGTGCAAAATCGCCATAATAGAGTTTCAGATCCTAAATGAGTATAACAAGAAAGATCCGGGTTGCCACACATTTTTCCATGCATGATTCGAATTTCATGCCTCTTCGGTGCTGTTTGGGCCACGGTTGGAAATTTTCGCCATTTCGCACGCTCGTGCATCTTTTTCAAGAACCCGGATTCAGACAGTTAGAAGTTGAGGATCTGGGACCCCATGAGAGAACGGACCACACGGACTTGTGCTAGGGAAGTTACTCTATGTCCACATCACTCCGTGCATGGATTTGGGCATCGCAATCAGTTCTCCCAGCGCGTCAAAGTTGGGTCCCGCAAAGATAGTGCAAAATCGCCATAACAGAGTTTCGGATCCGAAATGAGTCCGAATCGCATCTGAACACAACAAGAAAGATCCGGGTTGCTTGCCACACATTTGTCCATGCATGATTCAATTTTCATGCCTCTTCGGCACCGTTTGGGCCACGGTTGGAAATTTCCGCCATTTGGCAAGCTTGTGTATCTTTTTCGAGAACCTGGATTCGGATAGTTAGAAGTTGAGGATCCGGGACCTCATCAGAGAATGGACAACATAGACTTGTGCTAGGGAAGTTTCTCTATGTCCACATCACTCCGTGCATGCAGTTAGAGATCGCAATCACTTCTCCCAATGCGTCAAAGTTGGGTCCCGACGAAGATAGTTCAGAATCTTCATAATAACAGAGTTTCGGATCTCAAAAGAGTTCGAATCGCATCTGAACACAACAAGAATGATGGGTTGGTTGCCACATATTTGTCCATGCATGATTCAATTTTCATGCCTCTTCGACGCCGTTTGGGTCCTTGTTGGAAATTTCCGCCATTTGGCACACTCGTGCATCTTTTTCGAGAACCCGGATTCGGACAGTTAGAAGTTGAAGATCCGGGACCCCATCAGAGAACGGACCACAGGGACTTGTGCTAGGGAAGTTGCTCTATGTCCACATCACTCTGTGCACAGATTTGGGCATCGCAATCACTTCTCCCAGCGCGTCAAAGTTGGGTCCCATCGCCATTCAACACACTTGTTTATCTCCTTGGATCTCGTCATGGTCTCTTCTTGGAGTAATTGGTTTTGTTGATTTGCATGGTACACAGCTAGATCAATGCATTTTAGCTCTACCACATGGAAGAGCTAGACCTCAAATGCAATTCTAGCTCCACCACATGGTAGAGCTAGACCTCAAAGCAGTCTAGCTCTACGATGTGGTCTAGGTTGGATAAAGCTCTACCACGTGGTAGAGCTAGATCAAATGCATTTCTAGCTTCTTGGTTCTTGTCATGTGATGTAGATCTCATCTTGGAGTAATTGATTTTGTTGATCTGCATGGTACACAGCTAGATCGATGCATTCTAGCTCCACCACATGGTAGAGCTAGATCTGATGCAATTGTAGCTCCTTGGTTCTCGTCATGTGAATTAGGTCTCTTATTACAGTAATTGGTTTTGTTGATCTGCATGGTACACAGCTAGATCCGGGTTTCTTGCCGCACATTTTTCCATGCATGATTCCATTTTCATGCCTCTTCGGCGCCGTTTGGGCCACGGTTGGAAATTTCTGCCATTTGGCACGCTCGTGCATCTTTTTCGAGAACCCGGATTCGGACAGTTAGAAGTTGAGAATCCGGGACCCCATCAGAGAACGGACCACACGGACTTGTGCTAGGGAAGTATCTCTATGTCCACATCACTCCGTGCATGCATTTGGAGATCGCAATCACTTCTCCCAGCGCGTCAAAGTTGGGTCATGGGCGAAGATAGTGCAAAATTGCCATAACAAAGTTTCGGATCCGAAATGAGTCCGAATCACATCTGAACACAACAAGAAAGATCCGGGTTGCTTGCCACACATTTGTCCATGCTTGATTTGAATTTCATGCCTCTTCGGCACCGTTTGGGCCATTGTTGGAAATTTCCGCCATTTAATATGCTCCTGCATCTTTTTCGAGAACCCGGATTCGGACAGTTAGAAGCTGAGGATCCGGGACCCCATCAGAGAATGGACCACACGGACTTGTGCTAGGGAAGTTGCTCTATGTCCACATCAGTCCATGCATGCATTTGGGCATGGCAATCACTTCTCCTAGCGCGTCAAAGTTGGGTCCCGACGAAGATAGTGCAAAATCGCCATAACAGAGTTTCGAACCGAAATGAGTCCGAATCGCATCTGAACACAACATGAAAGATCCGGGTTGCTTGCCACAAATTTGTCCATGCATGATTCGAATTTCATGCCTCTTCGGCACCGTTTGGGCCACTGTTGGAAATTTCCGCCATTTACCATGCTAGTGCATCTTTTTCGAGAACCCCGATTCGAACAGTTAGAAGTTGAGGATCCGGGACCCCATCAAAGAAATGACCACAAGGACTTGTGTTAGGGGAGTTGCTCTATGTCCACATCACTCCGTCCACGGCGGATTTGGACATCGCAATCACTTCTCCCAGCGCGTCAAAGTTGGGTCTCGACGAAGATAGTGCAAAATTGCCATGACAGAGTTTCGGATCCGAAATGAGTCCGAATCGCATCTGAACACAACAAGAAAGATCCGGGTTGCTTGCCACACATTTTTCCATCCATGATTCGATTTTCATGCCTCTTCAGCGCCGTTTGGGCCCCTGTTGGGAAATTTTCACCATTTGGCACGCTCGTGCATCTTTTTCGAGAACCCGGATTCGAACAGTTAGAAGTTGAGGATCCGGGACCCCATCAGAGAACGGACCACAGGGACTTGTGCTAGGGAAGTTGATCTATGTCCACATCACTCCGTGCACGGATTTGGGCATCGCAATTAGTTCTCCCAGCGCGTCAAAGTTGGGTCCCGAGATGAAGATAGTGCAAAATCGCCATATTAGAGTTTTCGATCCGAAATGAGTCCGAATCGCATCTGAACACAACAAGAATGATCCGGGTTGGTTGATTGCCACACATTTGTCCATTCATGATTCGATTTTCATGCCTCTTTAGTGCCGTTTGGGCCATGGTTGGAAATTTTTGCCATTTGGCACGCTCGTGCATCTTTTTCGAGAACCCAGATTTGGACAGTTAGAAGTTGAGGATCCGGGACCTCATCAGAGAACGAACCACACGAACTTGTGCTAGGGAAGTTGCTCTATGTCCACACCACTCCGTGCATGGATTTAGGAATCGCAATCACTTCTCCCAACGCGTCAAAGTTGGGTCCCAGCGCCATTCAACACACTTGTTTATCTCCTTGGTTCTCGTCATGGTCTCTTCTTGGAGTAATTGGTTTTGTTGATTTGCATGGTACACAGCTAGATCAATTCATTTTAGCTCTACCACATGGTAGAGCTAGACCTCAAATGCAATTCTAGCTCCACCACATGGTAGAGCTAGACCTCAAAGCAGTCTAGCTCTACGATGTGGTCTAGGTTGGATACAGCTCTACCACGTGGTAGAGCTAGATCAAATGCAATTCTAGCTCTACCACGTGGTAGAGCTAGATCAAATGCAATTGTAGCTTCTTGGTTCTTGTCATGTGAAGTAGATCTCATCTTGGATGGAGTAATTGATTTTGTTGATCTGCATGGTACACAGCTAGATCGATGCATTCTAGCTCCACCACATGGTAGAGCTAGATCTGATGCAATTGTAGCTCCTTAGTTCTCGTCATGTGAAGAAGGTCTCTTCTTAGAGTAATTGGTTTTGTTGATCTGCATGGTACACAGCTAGATCCGCGTTTCTTGCCACACATTTTTCCATGCATGATTCCATTTTCATGCCTCTTTGGTGCCGTTTGGGCCACGGTTGGAAATTTCTACCATTTGGCATGCTCGTGCATCTTTTTCGAGAACTCGGATTCGGACAGTAAGACGTTGAGGATCCGGGACCGCATCAGAGAACGGACCACACGGACTTGTGCTAGGGAAGTTGCTCTATGTCCACATCACTCCGTGCACGCATTTCGAGATCGCAATCACTTCTCCCAGTGCGTCAAAGTTGGGTCCCGGCGAAGATCGTGTAAAATCACCATAACAGAGTTTCGGATCCGAAATGAGTCCGAATCGCATCTGAACACAACAAGAAAGATCCGGGTTGCTTGCCACACATTTTTCCATGCATAATTTGAATTTCATGCCTCTTCGGTGCCGTTTGAGCCACTGTTGAAAATTTTCACCATTTACCATGCTCCTGCATCTTTTTCGAGAAACCAGGATTTGGACAGTTAGAAGTTGAGGATCCGGCACCCCATCAGAGAACGGACCACATGGACTTGTGCTAGGGAAGTTGCTCTATGTCCACATCACTCCGTCCACGGATTTGGGCATCGCAATCACTTCTCCTAGCGCGTCAAAGTTGGGTCTCGACGAAGATAGTGCAAAATCGCCATGACACAGTTTCGGATCCGAAATGAGTCCGAATCGATCTGAACACAACAAGAAAGATCCGGGTTGCTTGCCACACATTTTTCCATGCATGATTCTATTTTCATGCCTCTTCAGCACCGTTTGGGCCCCTGTTGGGAAATTTTCGCCATTTGGCATGCTCGTGCATCTTTTTCGAGAACCCGGATTCGGACAGTTAGAAGTTGAGGATCCGGGACCCCATCAGAGAACGGACCACAAAGACTTGTGCTAGGGAAGTTGATCTATGTCCACATCACTCCGTGGACGGATTTGGGCATCGCAATTAGTTCTCCCAGCGCGTCAAAGTTGGGTCCCGAGATGAAGATAGTGCAAAATCGCCATATTAGAGTTTTCGATCCGAAATGAGTCCGAATCGCATCTGAACACAACAAGAATGATCCGGGTTGGTTGATTGCCACACATTTGTCCATTCATGATTCAATTTTCATGCCTCTTTAGTGCCGTTTGGGCCATGGTTGGAAATTTTTGCCA
Organism: Cibotium barometz; assembly: GCF_041138505.1. Lineage (NCBI taxonomy): Eukaryota > Viridiplantae > Streptophyta > Polypodiopsida > Cyatheales > Cibotiaceae > Cibotium > Cibotium barometz. The sequence continues at coordinate 22,500,033 of NC_141103.1, read as the reverse complement.
TTTGGCATGCTCGTGCATCTTTTTCGAGAACCCAGATTTGGACAGTTAGAAGTTGAGGATCCGGGACCTCATCAGAGAACGAACCACACGAACTTGTGCTAGGGAAGTTGCTCTATGTCCACACCACTTTGTGCACGGATTTAGGAATCGCAATCACTTCTCCCAACGCGTCAAAGTTGGGTCCCAGCGCCATTCAACACACTTGTTTATCTCCTTGGTTCTCGTCATGGTCTCTTCTTGGAGTAATTGGTTTTGTTGATTTGCATGGTACACAGCTAGATCAATTCATTTTAGCTCTACCACATGGTAGAGCTAGACCTCAAATGCAATTCTAGCTCCACCACATGGTAGAGCTAGACCTCAAAGCAGTCTAGCTCTACGATGTGGTCTAGGTTGGATACAGCTCTACCACGTGGTAGAGCTAGATCAAATGCAATTCTAGCTTCTTGGTTCTTGTCATGTGAATTAGATCTCATCTTGGATGGAGTAATTGATTTTGTTGATCTGCATGGTACACAGCTACATCGATGCATTCTAGCTCCACCACATGGTAGAGCTAGATCTGATGCAATTGTAGCTCCTTAGTTCTCGTCATGTGAAGAAGGTCTCTTCTTAGAGTAATTGGTTTTGTTGATCTGCATGGTACACAGCTAGATCTGAGTTTCTTGCCACACATTTTTCCATGCATGATTCCATTTTCATGCCTCTTTGGTGCCGTTTGGGCCACGGTTGGAAATTTCTACCATTTGGCATGCTCGTGCATCTTTTTCGAGAACACGGATTCGGACAGTTAGAAGTTCAGGATCCGGGACCGCATCAGAGAACGGACCACACAGACTTGTGCTAGGGAAGTTGCTCTATGTCCACATCACTCCGTGCACGCATTTTGAGATTGCAATCACTTCTCCCAGTGCGTCAAAGTTGGGTCCCGACGAAGATCGTGTAAAATCACCATAACAGAGTTTCGGATCCGAAATGAGTCCGAATCGCATCTGAACACAACAAGAAAGATCCGGGTTGCTTGCCGCACATTTGTCCATGCATGATTTGAATTTCATGCCTCTTCGGTGCCGTTTGAGCCACTGTTGGAAATTTTCACCATTTACCATGCTCCTGCATCTTTTACGAGAAACCAGGATTTGGACAGTTAGAAGTTGAGGATTTGGACAGTTAGAAGTTGAGGCTCCGGGACCCCATCAGAGAACGAACCACACGGACTTGTGCTAGGGAAGTTGCTCTATGTCCACATCACTCCGTCCACGGATTTGGGCATCGCAATCACTTCTCCCAGCGCGTCAAAGTTGGGTCTCGACGAAGATAGTGCAAAATTGCCATGACAGAGTTTCGGATCCGAAATGAGTCCTAATCGCATCTGAACACAACAAGAAAGATCCGGGTTGCTTGCCACTTATTTTTCCATGCATGATTCGAATTTCATGCCTCTTTGGCGCTGTTTGGGCCACGGTTGGAAATTTTCGCCATTTGGCACGCTCGTGCATCTTTTTGGAGAACCCGGATTCGGACAGTTAGAAGTTGAGGATTTGGGACCCCATGAGAGAACGGACCACACGGACTTGTGCTAGGGAAGTTGCTCTATGTACACATCACTCCGTGCATGGATTTGGGCATCGCAATCAGTTCTCCCAGTGCGTCAAAGTTGGGTCTCGTCAAAGATAGTGCAAAATCGCTAGAACAGAGTTTCGGATCCGAAATGAGTCCGAATCGCATCTGAACACAACAAGAAAGATCCGGGTTGCTTGCCACACATTTGTCCATGCATGATTCGAATTTCATGCCTCTTCGGCACCGTTGGGCCACGGTTGGAAATTTTCACCATTTGGCACGCTCGTGCATCTATTTTGAGAACCCGGATTCGAACAGTTAGAAGTTGAGGATCACGAACTTGTGCTAGGGAAGTTGCTTTATGTCCAAAGTAATTGGTGGCCACTCTTGCTTAAAACAAGAGTAGAACCCTCAATCTCTCAAGACAAAGGAAAGCTTACAACTCCATGTAAGTTAAATTTTTCTTTTTTTTAAATTTTAAATCTATGGTTTTCTTGATTTTCTTGTTTTATAGTTGATTAAAGTAAATTCTAATGCTATGCCTTGATGAATAGGCCACCTCCTTCTCTTCTTTAAATTCCAGCCTTTCTTTATCCTAGAATGATTAACAAAAAAATTAATTAAACTTTTCTTTTTGTTTATTCTCTTGGAAATTAAAAATTGTGTAGATTAGAGTACTATACATCTAATTGGGGTTAATTTAAGTTAGAATTAGAATGATAAAAATGAGAAAAATTGTGTAGGTTAGAGTACTATACATCTAATTGGGGTTAATTTAAGTTAAAATTAGAATGATAAAAATGAGAAATGGTCAGCCATACAAAGGAGGTTATGGCCAAATTTTTCATATTTTTGTGGAAAAGAAAGTTTGTTTTTATGTTATTCCAAAAGAGTAATTCCCCCTAGTTGTGCATTCTATAGAAAAATTTTAATTTACTCCATGTATATATTCACCTATGAATATGCATGGATATCACTGATATTAATTATTAAAATTAATTTCTTTGCATAGAAAGATGCAAAATGGATCTGGGACCCCATGAGAGAACGGACCACATGGACTTGTGCTAGGAAGTTGCTCTATGTCCACATCACTCCGTGCACGGATTTGGGCATCGCAATCACTTCTCCCAGCGCGTCAAAGTTGGGTCCCAACAAAGATAGTGCAAAATCGCCATAACAGAGTTTCGGATCCGAAATGAGTTTGAATCGCATCTGAACACAACAAGAAAGATCCGGGTTTGCCACACATTTGTCCATGCATTCGAATTTCATCCCTCTTCGGTGCTGTTTGGGCCACGGTTGGAAATTTCCGCCATTTGGCACGCTCGTGCATCTTTTTCGAGAACCCGGATTCGGACAGTTAGAAGTTGAGGATCCAGGACCCCATCAGAGAACGGACCACACGGACTTGTGCTAGGGAAGTTGCTCTATGTCTACATCACTCCGTGCATGGATTTGGGCATCGCAATCACTTCTCCTAGCGCGTCAAAGTTGGGTCCCAGCACCATTCAACACACTTGTTTATCTCCTTGGTTCACAGAAATTAGTGAAAAGTAATGAAGTTGCTATTTATTTTAAGATATTAGAAAGATATCTTTAATTTTAAAATATTTAAATATCTAATATGCGTATTTTTTCTCTCGCATTCATCTTGAATTCACATTTAGATCATTTACTTTTAAGACTCAATTTCTTGAAATATTTGAAATAAATAGCCACATTTTCAAAGTAATCATTTATTATTGCCGTTCAATAGTACAATCAATATTGCCAATTTTTTAAAATGAAAATTAATAAAGAAAGAAAATAATGAAAAGTAATGTAGTTGTTGTTTATTGAAAGATATTAGAAAGATGTCTTTATTTTTAAAATATTCAAATACCTAATATGGATATTTTTTCTCTCGCATTCATCTTGAATCTTCAAATACCTAATATGTATATTTTTTCTCTCGCATTCATCTTGAATTCACATTTCTATTTTCCAACTCATTACCTTGATTTACTTTTAAGACTGAATTTCTTGATTTTGAAAAGAGATCTCAAATAAATATATGTGCTACACATCATTATCCTAGAAGCTGTTTCCTACCGTTTTAATTGGACGTATATTCTAGCCGTCATATCTCTGGTATCAAATCTTGTGCTACACCATCATTATCAAAAAACTGGTTGTTAAGTCTAAGAAAGAATATGGCCTTAAAGTTCCTCTAAGTGACACTTAGAAATAAAAATTTACCCAGTGGTCTTTTTAGTTCTATAAATGCATGTAATGATGTGCATGAACAGTTTCAAAGTATAGAGTGAGTTAGGATACACCTGAACAAGTGGAAAAATTGGTCCATAATGAGGCTGCACATCCATTGTAAGTTATAAATCTGGATCTGGTCTGCACGGCTGCACCTCAATAATCGGTAAATAAAACTCATCTAGCAATCTCATCATAAGGTAACCATAGCTTGTAAGCATGATCTGATTTGATGTAGGTTGGTCTTCCCCCTAATTTGGGTTTCCTAAAATATGTAAGTTTGTCAAGCATCTCATGCCCTAGAAATCATCTATAAATTTGCCTATTGCTAACCAGAATAGACATAGTGTGGGTAAGAGCATTTCATGAAGTGGTGGGCTGAGTGCAAGGTAATGCTCTTGCCTCCATTTCTCTGTTGCATCCTCTTGTGGTGTTCTTACTTGGTTAGGTCGACTAATCACATAAAGAACACTTCGGTCATTATGCCTTTATAGTGTTACTCCTACCATGGATTGGTGTAACACAGTCCAATAACATCGAAAATACGTTCTACATTGCTAACAAAGGTGGGATGCGGCAATAAGCATACACTATTTGCATGTATGGCATGGAGCCGTGGGATGGAGTTGCATTTGAAATAAATTGATGAAATTATGTCCACAACAAGTTGCTCCTAAGGTGCATAAAAGTAATGCAAGTGTGTTTGGAAAGGTGGTATGTTAGACACACTCCTTGATAATACCGTTCATGATAATCTGGGTCCCAGATAGGTGCATTCACACCAAGTGAAATCCATTGCCTCATATGTGAAACATCAACCATCAGTCTCACAGAAAAAGTCTATACATTGAGATTGTTCTCTTGTTCGATTGTTATTGTGCTCCTATTCTCTCTCTCTCTCTCTCTCTCTCTCTCTTAGATTTGCAGACACAGTAGAGGGTGGCACCTAGCTTCCATGGCTTGCTTTGACTTCATCCTAGGCTCTGGCAGATGTAGGTACTCAGAGATGATGGTTCCATAGACTCCGTACTTACATGGTTTCACTCGTTTGGCCTAGACCTAGACAGGCTTCTGCCATTCAGATACAGTCTCGAAGCTCCTCATTTATACTTATCATGACACCAGATCAGTCAAGTCATTCGTGCGAACTTGCTCTCCAGCTCTACACATTCTGTACATTGATCCTCCCCACACATTTGCCTATGAAGATGGCTACATACCGCAATCATTTTCTCAGGATCTCGGATGAGGGTTTCATTGAGCCTCCAGGGTACACGGGGATACATCTCTCGCATGCACTCAAGATCTCTCTTGGATAGCTTAGAGTAGCCAAAGCCATCTCTAAAGAGACAGTGAAGCCTCCCCCGGATCTCATAGTACGCTGGGCATCTGCATAAGAAGTGCTCCTCTGTCATCTCAACCTCGCCCATGTCACATATGGAGCATGTCCGCCCGGTCCTGTCTGCTGACTCTCCTGCCTCAATCTCCAATCTGTGGGGTCGGCAACAAGCTGGCACGCAGGAGACCAAGGCAGGTGATGCAAGCGCATGGCTGAAAACGGCCGCTAGAGTGGCACCATTTCATAGGAACCCGTAAGGTAAGTTTATGGTTTTTTTTAATGCGCTGGTCGAGCCGGCTGTTGGGTTCTCTTTTTTTCTTTTTTTTTCCCCTTAGCACTGGTCGTCGCTGCCGGGTTTCTTTGCGCAAGTCAGGTTGCCGAGTTGCCTTTCGCTGGTCGGATTGCCGTTGCGTGCTGGCTGCCGACTGCTCAGGTGATTGGGTGAGGCCACATGGGTGTAAAAAGGCTTAAGCCTTAACTTATAAGGCTAATGGTAAGCCTATTGTATTATGTGAAACATCACATTAAAAAAAAGAAAAAAAAAACGTGGAGTTGTGGCTTTAGAAAACGAAGGGTGGCGCCCCTTGCTTGGAGAGGGATTCAGCCCGAAAGGAGTGCGATCAGGATCTCCAGTAGAGTACAGGGCAGCCTACAAGCACTTAGATGGAACCCTGGTGTGAGTCTCTGCTTCCTACCATTTTTTTTTGTTTGAGAAAATTGGGAAAAAATGCTTAATCAAGCAAAATTGGCAAAATCGGGTAAAATTAAATGGGGCATGCTCGCCTGCTCTTCCATTCAACACTTGCTACACCCAATTTTAGGGTTTGGGTTGGCTGATTTTAGGGTTAGGGTTAGGACTAATTTTAGGGTTAGGGTTAGAGTTTGGGCATAACACAGGGCAGAAAAAAGTTTGCTCTGATACCACTGTAAAGCTTTTATAGCTTTATTAACATGGTTAAGACTTAATCAATAAACATAAGACAAATGCTGCAAGAAAGATTGAGTTGTTTGCATTGAGACAGGGGCCTTTCTTAAATAGAGGCCGAAAGGGTACAAGTGAAGAGACACATCCCTGGGAAGGGGTGTGGCTCTTGAGTCAACGGTTATGTCCTTTGGACTTAGGGGTGTGTCTTTTAATGAATAGACGTCCTTTGATAGTGACCCATGTGTAAGGGTGTGACCCTTCATAGGTGTCCTTTCGATTAATAAGGGATTAAGGAGTAATTAAGGAGAGTTTAAGAGAGAGTTAGTCACAATCGTGACATTGATGCTTTTGTTAGGCAATGCATCATATGTCAGAAGGTGAAGTTTGACCGTCAAAAGACACCAGGGTTACTTCAGCCTTTACCTATTCTAGATAGACCATGGGAGAGCATTGCCATGGATTTTATATTTGATCTTTCGAGGACGCAAATGGGGAATGATGGCATTTGGACTGTCATATGCATGTTCAGTAAAAGCAGGCTCATTTTATTCCCGTGCGTAAAACGATCAAAGTTGATCATATGGTGAAGTTGTTCATGGCGAACATCTTCAAGTATCATGGCTTGCCTTCATCTATCATTAGTGACCGTGATCCATGGATGACGAGTTTATTTTGGAGAGGGTTGTTTGAGAACAATGGGTACAACTCTCAAGTGTTCATCATCATTTCATCCACAAACAGATGGTCAATTGGAAGAGGCAAATTCTACAGTGTTAGATCTTCTTAAGTGTTGTGTGTCAGAGCACAAGCAACAATGGGTACAACTCTCAAGTGAAGAGGCAAATTCTACAGTGTTAGATCTTCTTAAGTGTTGTGTGTCAGAGCACAAGCAACAATGGGAAAAGTATCTTCCTTTGGTGGAGTTTGCTTATAGCAACACCATCCATACCTTGATGGGGTCAAGGCGCCTTTTAAGATTGTGGAAGGAGGGAAGAAAGTACCACCTACAAAGGATAAGATTTTTTAGGCTGACCAGTATGTGGAGAACACGGATGAAGCTTATCGGAGATATCTTGAGAAAGCTAGGCTCAAAAAGATGAAGGGTAAAGAGCGCTTAACCCCTAAGTTGAGCATGCGCTATTATGGACCTTTTCAGGTATTGGAAAAGATTGGTGAGGTGGCCTATCGCTTGAAGCTACCAGATCACTAGAGGATTCACAATGCATTTCATGTGTCTACTTAGACCTTTCCATGGTGAGGATGTTTCAGATGAGGCTTAGTCGGAAGTAGAGAAACTTGATGAAGTTCTTATTCTAGAGCAGATACTGGCACATAAGGAAAGAAAGGTACGAGGTAAAGTTTCCCGTCGTTATCTTGTGAAGTTCAAGAACTATTCACTGATGGATGTGACGTGGATGGAGGAAGGTGACTTAATAGATTCACCTCAGGTATTGCACCTTTATCTCGATGCCTTTGAGTTGGAGCCGACTCTTGTTACGGCTCATTCAGATGACTTAACAGATTCACCTCAGGTATTGCAGCTTTATCTTGATGCCTTGAGTTGGAGCCGACTCTTGTTACAGCTCATTCAGGTTCAGCAGAGCATGGGTCTGGGGCATTGCTTGATGCTCAAGAGGGGGGTAGCACCTCCACTCCCTTGATACAAACAGGCTCAGATGACATCTAGAGGTTGCTTGGTGCAGCTTCTATTTATGGGACCTCTATGATATATGTGTACTAGTCACATTGGATATTGTGGTTATGTATGGTTCACAATGGTATACAACTTGAACTACTACTACACCATTAGTTTGCAGTAAATGTTGTTACATATGCATGGATTAGAGAGATTGGGACACTGATCTTGCCATATTGTACTTTTCACTTTGGATATTTTGCTGTATCACCAGATTGCAATCGAGGACGCTTGCCATTTTTCAAGAGGGGGGTATGTCATGGCCCTGTGAAAGTGGAACAACATAAGTGTGGGCATGGTGGTCCGATGAGCAAGATAATTTTTTTTTAAAGATACATACTGTTGCATTTTTTTTAGCACATCGTGTTTCCGTCATTCATAGGCATAAAAATTGATACACTTATAATAATAAAAAATTGATCGTAGACCTTCACCATAAATTAAAAGAGTAAAAATGATTTTATAAAAGATTAAAAAACACATGCCCACGCATACACGCATACCTTGACGCTCGCATTTCTCAAGCGGTTGCTCATTTGCCGCGCGATACTGCCTGGCTCGTGAAACGAGGGAACCTTGAACGATGATGGGGAACGAGGGCTTCCCCCACTAAATATGGGAAACTTATGGGGTTTGACCTCTATTTTGTCAAGGTCCACCTTTAGCTGATCATAGTCGCAAAATGTTCCACTCCGGCACGAGCTGGCTCTCTAGCCTCTCCGAAAACTTTACCATGTCTCCTCACTATATTGTCCTAGAGGAATTGTGAGAGGTCTTCAAAAATCCTCCCTAGCAAGATGATGCGTATCTCCTGCAACGTGTATATCAAAAAAGTGATCATTAGGCATCCATCTTGTATCTCTTTGCAAGAAATAGTGATAACAAATACATTCATGTTTTGTAAAATTGCCCCCCTTCCTACTATGACATCAAGGTTGCACCCATGTAAACATAGTTTGACTTCTTGTAATGCCCATTTTTTGCATTTTCGCCACATCAAACAAGGACAAGTTATAGGATGCCTATCAAAAATAACATTATTATCCAAAAAAACTTGCAATATTCCAACAAAACCATCATTTTTGGTGGATGGGGTTGCCCATATAAAAAATCAACCCTGCATGTAAACTAGCAGTAACATAGGGCTGAAAAAGTTTGTACTTTTTTGATGATAAACTAAGGGGTGACATAGGTAACATGAGGCAATCTAAAATGTATAATTTTCCCCTTCTAGCCAATGCCGTAAAGTAATTGATTTCGAGAAACTTAATGGGTGAGAGGTTTTAGTGAGTGAGACGGTGTGTTGTGAACTTTTAAGTCCCATGCCAATTTTTTATTTTTTTTGGGGGGGTTGATATCAAATTTAAAAAATGGTTAATTTTGAAGAGTCAAAGATTGATATTTTTTTCTGAGGTAAGTGGCCATTGGGGAGTGCACTTTAATTGACTCCTCTAACCTAGTACATGTGCTAGCAATTTTGGGTAGATTTTCATGTAGGGTTGCAAAAATATATTTGTGTACATTTCATAGTAAGCTAGGGAATGTCACATACACATCAACTTCATCATAAATTTCATACACGATAGGGTGTGTCGCATGCACAGTCGAGCTAGTAGAATAGTCGGGTCTTTTTATGGGGGCCTAGGTTAATGCCTGTGAGCTACACGGCGGGAGCTGATTGTGTGAGCCGATGGATTATTCTACCTTCCCAACACAAGGGTGTGCCACATACAGATCAACTTCGTTATAAATTTCATAGTACGATAGGGTGTGCCTACGGCAAAATGAACCTTAAAAGTGGATCAATACAACACATCACCAGGAAGAAAGCACACCCATATAGTGTGAATCAATAAGAAACTGAAGGCCAAATGAGATAAAATCTAGCTAGTATGTAATAATAATGATATCAACGGGAATGTAAACATTAAAAATGTTTTCATAAAGAGAACAGGGTTGTCATGCAACTACGTACAGACTTGTAACAACGGGATCGTCTATGGGGGGACACGTTATAGTTGACGGAGTCTTCAGCTCACAAAACATTAAAAACTGTGTGTTATAGACCTACGACCCTGAGAGAGAGGGAGAGAGCATGGCTTCTGAGAGAGGAAGAACCCGCCGCGGTCTGCGTTCTCCGCCGTGGTCTGCTCTTTTTCTTTCTCTCTCTCCCTGTTTCGCTTGTGCGTCCGACGGACAACATCGCCTCTCTCTCTCTCTCTCAGTCTGCTTGCTCTCTCTCTCCTGCTTGCTCTCTCTCTCTCTCTCTCTCTCTCTCTCTCTCTGCGGAACTCCGCTTCCTCTGTCTATCAAACTCCGCTTGCTCTGTCTATTGCCCGAGCGAGCTCCTTGTGCCACCTGTACCTTAGTGTATGCTAAGGTATTAATTTATTAATGCCACTTAAGTGGACATTAATAAATTAATATGCGCACAAACTGAATATGATATGTCTAGTATCATATCATGATATGTCTAGTATCATATCTAGTGAATATGCCAAGTTACTGTATTATCGATAACTTTTTGATAAAACCACCAAAATTTGAAGGGGAGGGCCACCCATCAAATAGAGCACCAAAACATTTTTGTGTCGATTAATTAATTTATGCAAGAAATGCATAAGGGAGTTATTTTTTCCTTGGAATAAAAAAATCAGATTGCCCTTATTTGGCAACTCTCGCTCTATCTTCCATGTGCTCTTCTAGTTTTCTCTCGAGCTTCCTTTTGTTCCACATGCTCTCTCTCTCTCTCTCTCTCTCTCTCTCTCTCTCACACACACACACACACACACACACACACACACGTGCACACACATCGGCATCAACTCTACGTGCCTCCCTCTATGCTGCTTGCCCCCCCTCGTCTCTCTCTATGCATGCACGCACACATCGGCATCAACTATGCGTGTGTTCAAACAGGCGGGCGAAGGTCTCTTGTGTGTTGGAAGCTGTTGTGTATTTGTTCAACGTTGTAGCTAGCAAGAGGGGGTAGGAAGACGACGGAGGAGGTGATGGCCGCATTCAAAACTAGGTGGGAGGGAGGTATCGCTACGTAAGGTGACTTATATTGTATATTCACGACAAACCATGTATATTGCATTAAATAATGCCACATTAATAATCATCTCTTGTATAATACATGGCAACAAATATACTTGCAACGTGTGTGTATATATGGTAACAAATGTAGTTGTATCACCATGTACTTATTGCATGCTGGCTTGATATTACTCGAATCTGTGGGTGCAAGAAGTTAGTTGTATATAAGGCAAAGAAGTTGCCATCATAACGATCATCCTGAGAAGGCCCTTTTAAGGATGGGCGCATGTGATGGGCATTCATGCAGTCCTACACACCCGCACATGTGATGGGCATTCATGCAGTCCTGCACATGCCGAAGAGGTATGACACTGCACCCCTAGTGTACTCATGTTCAGACATATGTTTTACCCCACACCCTTAGTAACCTAATTTGTGACTAATCAGCACACATCGTGGCACCCCGAAATCTGTCATAAGCCTTGCATCCTTAAATTACATGCAAATATATATATCTTAAGCACACATAATTTGTGATCGATTACATGTATAGGCTAGCACACATCATGGCAGCCAAAATCTATCACAAGCCTTGCATCCTTACTCAATATATTAGACACACATAATTTGTGACCAATTACATTGTAGCACCTCAAAATCTATCATAGGCCCTTGCATCCTTACTCAATATATTAGACACACATAATTTGTGACCAATTACATTATAGCACCTCAAAATCTATCATAGGCCCTTGCATCCTTATTTACATTCAAATATATTAAAAACACAAAATTTGTGATTAATTACATGTAGCACACATCGGCATCTGGAAAATTATCATAGGCCCTTGCATCCTTATTTACATTCAAATATATTAAAAACACAAAATTTGTGATTAATTACATGTAGCACACATCGTGGCATCTGGAAATCTATCATAGCCCTTGCATCCTTAATTAATGAGAAGAAGCATATTTTGTGATTAATTACATAGGCTTGCGCATATTGTGACACCGGAAAACTATCATAAGCCTTGCCTTAACTACGTGTAAATATGTTTTATCACCTTTCCAAATATTGGTCAGTTGAAGGCACTAGATCCATTCGAGCAAGAGCCATGTGGACTTATGAACCTACGGCACTTGGACAAAAGCTGTGTGGATCTATGCACCCATGATACTCGAGCAAAAGCTACGTGGACCTACACACCCATGATACTCGGGCAAAAGCTGTGAACCTATGTACCCATGATACTTTGGCAAGAGCCCACCGTGAAATTAGCCTCGAAGGGGGTGGGGAGCATATATTCGTTTTTCATCATTTTTCTTTTTAAAAAATTAAAAAGGTAGAGAATTTTATATTACTAGTGGCATGACCTGTCTCTGACGGGCAAGAGTATTCTTGCATGCATAAAAACATAGACTCGTCCTCGAGGGGAGTAGAGATAGGCCTTATATTTGATAATGGCATGACCCGTCTCCGATGGGTAGGAGCTACGCACCCGTTAAAGACAACTTTGCCAAGGAGGCATCTTTGCATACAAAAAAAGCCACATAAATGGATACTCACATTGGAATCAGTGAATTGAATGAGACATATATGGAGTAGCACACTTGCAAATCAAGTGTAGTTTGAAGCACAAATTGTCAACTACTTATGTGCTTCCACAAACTTTTCAAAACTTTTGCAAGGTCAATGCATGTAAAGAGATGCTTGACTAAGCTGCAACAAGAAAAAGAAAAAAGAAGGTTATGTTAAACTTTGACAAAATAGACATAATCCCAACAAATCAAAGAATTTGGACCTTGCTCTTGGTGGGCATATCCTCTGATGAGCGCAGTCCAAGTGAGTACATCCCTGCTCATATGCATGTCAAGAAATTCATTTGTTTTTTTTACAAGTATTGTACCCTGTTTTTGAGATTCATGCAGCAAATGCGATTGCATTGGGAGAGACTCGCGATTGCATTGGGAGAGACTCGTGTTACATTGTTTTTTTTGGAAATTCCTTGTCTACCAATCTTATCAGCAAATTCCTTGTCTACCAATCTTATCAGCAAATTGTTCCTAGTGAGAGGCCCTTGTGCTGCATCTACTTAAAGATGCAAGCACACATAAAGATTGTTCCTACTTATCAGCAAATAGTTCCTACTTAAAGATGCAAGCACACATAAATCAAATCTCTCTTTCTCTCCTCACACGCACACACACTTTTAACTCGCATTGAACACACACACACACACACACAATCACACATTAAAATGATCTTCATCTCATCACCCAGCTATCGCCATCCCAAATCATACCGTACACGTTCATCGATTGGTTGTGTAGGTAACGCACTCATGTCTTTGCCTCTATGTTGGGAAAAACCTTTATGGGCATATCGTCCACAAAAAATATACGATCCAAAAACAAAAAATAAATACAAAAACAAAAGTCTTAAAAAATTTTAATATATTTTCACCGACCAAACCCAGCTTTAAAAAAAAGAAAGAAAAACCCAACTTTAATATTTAAAAAAAAAGTAAACCCGACATTAATATTGGAAAAGAAAGTACTACGTTTGAACTCCCTGAGGACTATTTTGATAGCTCAAATGAGATTAAATTACTCAATTGAAATAACCAAAATAGTATAATGTAATCTTTTTTGATTCCTTGATTATCTTAATATACTCGGCATGATTACCGAATTAGAACAATAATTACTTAATAATCATCAAAAGCAGTGCTAGATAAAACACCCAATTAGCATTCTGTTAAGATAGCAAAATTTACACTCTTGCAATTGCCCAAGATCAGAAGGATGAGCGACCTATTGTGATCACGACGTGTGGCCACCACAGTTTGATGTCAACTTCTTCGAGCTCGTGGAACTGATTGTTCAATCGACGAAATGTGTTGTTCTGTTGATCCTCCCATGTTACTCCGTCTCGCTACCTTCATTGTTTTGTTGTCGAAGATAAAGAAAAAGACACCCACATCACAAAACAAATGCGATTGCATTGGGAGAGACTCATGTGACAATAATTTTTTTTGGAAACCCCTTGTCTACCAATCTCATTAGCAAATTGTTCCTAGTGAGAGGCCCTTGTGCTGCATCTACTCAAAGATGCAAGCACACATAAATCAAATCTCTCTCTCTTTCTCTCTTCACACGCACACACACACTCTTGCAACTCGCATTGAACACACACACACACACACACACACACACACACACATACAAACAAAATCACACACATTAAAATGATCTTTATCCCACTGCCCTTCGTTGCCCATCCCAGATCATACCATACATGCTCATCGATTAGTTATGTAGGTAAGGCACTCCTGTCTCTACCTCTATGTTGGGAAAAACCTTTATGGGCGTATCGTCCACAAAAAGTTTACGGTCCAAAAAAAAAGGCTGAAAATTTTTTAAATATATTTTTGTTGACAAAGCCCAGCTAAAAAAAAACCCGACTTTAATATTGAAACAAAAGTAAACACGACATTTGAACTCCCCGAGGACTATTTTGATAGCTCAAATGAGATTAAATTACTCAACTGAAATAACCAAAATAGTATAATGTATTCTTTTTTGATTCCTTGATTATCTTAATATACTCGGCATGATTACTGAATTAGAACAATAATTCTGAATGATCATCAAAAGCAGTGCTACGTAAAACACCCAATTAGCACTATGTTAAGATAGCATATATTATACTCTTGCGTCACCCAAGATCAGAAGGATAAGAGACCTATTGTGATCACGACATGTGGCCGCCCCGCAGTTTGATGTCAGCTTTGAGCTCATGGAATTGATTGTTCAATCAGCGGAATGTGTTAATGTTCTGTTGATCCTCCCATGTTACCTCCGTCTCGCTGCCTTCATTGTTTTGTTGTCGAAGATAAAGAAAAAGACACCCACATCACAAAACGAATGCGATTGCATTGGGAGAGACTCATGTGACAATAAATTTTTTTTGGAAACCCCTTGTCTACCAATCTCATCAGCAAATTTTTCCTAGTGAGAGGCCCTTGTGCTGCATCTACTCAAAGATGCACACATAAATCAAATCTCTCTCTCTTTCTCTCTTCACATGCACGCACGCACACACACACACACACACACACACACACACACAAAATCATACACATTAAAATGATCTTCATCCCACTGCCCTCCGTCCCTCATCCCAGATCGTACCATATACTCTCGTCGATTAGTTGTGTAGGTAAGGCACTCTTGTCTATGCCTGTATGTTGGGAAAAACCTTTATGCGCGTATCGTCCACAAAAAGTTTACGGTTCAAAAAAATAAGCCTCAAATTTTTTTATATATATTTTTGTCGACAAAACTTAGCTTTAAGAAAAAACCCTGACTTTAATATTGAAAAAAAAGTAAACACGACATTAATATTGAAAAGAAAAGTACTGCATTTGAACTCCCCAAGGACTATTTTGATAGCTCAAATGAGATTAATATACTCAGCTGAAATAACCAACAAAATAGTATAATGTAATCTTTTTTGATTCCTTGATTATCTTAATATACTCGGCATGATTACTCAATTAGAACAATAATTACTTAATGATCATCAAAAGCAGTGCTAGGTAAAACACCCAATTAGCACTGTGTTAAGATAGCATATATTATACTCTTGCGTCGCCCAAGATCAGAAGGATAAGAGAACTTTTGGGAGGTTGCAAGATGAGGGTACTCACTTTCGTTCACTCTCTCTAAAATTGGGACATCCATGCATCTCGGGCGGAGTACCTCGATCGTGATAGCGCCGTGAATTAAAACACGACACGTGCCTCCCAAGCCTAAATTGACATATCTCGATCGAGATGCCAACTAATGCCATGCTAGCAGGTCCGGGTTTCCAGTCATCATCCATGTCACCATTACATGTCACCGCCACCACATTATCTCGATCGAGATATCTATGCCACTCGGATCCACATCAGGACCACGCTGTATCCCCCTAGGCATATTTGACTAGCACATCTCCATCGTCCACGTATCTCGAACGAGAAATTAAAATCAAATCGCGACCATTCATTGTTCGAGGTAAAGGAATATAATCTCCATCGTCCACGTATCTCAAACGAGATATTGAGATCCAATCTCCACCGTCCAAATAGCTCGTTCGAGATACAGAGATACAATCTCCACCGTCCAAATATCTCGTTTGAGATACGTAGATGCAATCTCCACCGTTCAAATATCTCGTTCGAGTTACAGAGATGCAATCTCTACAGTCCATTTAGGTTCATTGAAAGATGCGATCTCAGCCGTTTAAATATCTCGATCGAGGTATGTAATGAATCTCGACCGTCGACATACCTTGGTCGTGGTAATGACTTTAAATCATAGCCGTCCATGTACCTCGAACGAGATAGTAATATCAAATCTCAGCCATCGATCCTTCACCAACCCTAAAATTAAGTGTGTATCTTGGCCGTATGTTTCACTAACCCTAAAATCCAGAGCGTTAATCTTGCAAACCCTAAATTGCATGATTAACTGAACCTCGATCGAGGTTATAAAATCGAAAAACTTTTTTTTTACCTCATTCAGAAGTTGTTTTCACTCTCCTTGCTCTCTTGATTTGGATTAGCATTAGTGGGCCCATTAGCATTATTTTATAGCTTCATTAGTGCTACTTAGCACTAAGCATTAGACCCTTCACATTAGACCCTTCACATTGGACCTTTGTGTTAGGCTTAGGTTTTAGCATGGAGTCACACGAGGAGGGCCATGAGGAGGGCCGCTCATCTATTGTGGACCTCATCGCAGAGATAGACCACGAGTTAGTGGCTATCCGTAGGAGTGCTAGAGACACACCGTCTACATTACATATCGTGGCAGACTTGGAGGCAGACTTGGAGGCGATGCTTTCGTCCCTTCGTAGCCTTCACGATATTGTTTATGTAGATGAGTGGATAGCCCACCATCGCATGGCTCCTGTGTCACATGGCCTGACATATCGTCAGGTCTGTGATCTTGCTCCGATTAGGGATGGAGCCTACTTAGATCTTTTCCTCGATAGTCGTGGGATGAGGCCTAGGGCGGGCAAGCCCCTTACTATTTCGCAGTGTTCGCATCCTCGTATGGCGGCACATATCTATAGTCGATATGTTGCCGCATATGGGAGGATGCCGAACAACCGCCAGATTCCCATATACTTCGCAAAGCAATTATATGCGGAGTTTGTCTCTTAGGGGAGGAGGTGGATTACACTAGCCATCGGCCGGGTGGTGGTGCTGGCCGAGGCCGTCTCCAGGACCAGGGTAGGCGGCCTCCACCAGCCCTTCGTGTAGCTCCTACTACAGATCCTTCATTTGTGTCTATGTCGACAGTAGAGGCTCTTGGCACCCAGGTCGGCATCGACGTACGGAGTACCTAAATACCTGGACATCTGTCGTCGGTATCGATCGTGAGAACAGGCGCACCACTTGTTGGGATGCTCTGTTGTTTGTTGAAAATCTCCATGCCATTGTACCCAAACATGCTCCGATGGGGGGACCAAACTTTGCAAGCATGTGGGGGGGACCCACACCCACATTCTTGCAAAGTTTGGTCACAAAATCAGAGCATGTTTGGATTGGTAATTAACGCCCACTGTGGATTTTTCAAGTCTCTTGGTGCTTAAGAGGAAAATCTGGGCCTTGGGCCATACCATCGTACCCAAACAGGCTCCGATGGGACCAAACTTTGCAAGCATGTGGGGGGGACCCACCCCCACATGCTTGCAAAGTTTGGTCACAATCCGAGCATGTTTGTATTGGTAATTAGCGCCCATTGCAGATTTTTCAGGTCTCTTGGTACTTAAGAGGCCATGGAAAATCCGGGCCTTCCCCATACCATCGTACCCAAACATGCTCCGATAGGGACCAGAATTTGCAAGCATGTGGGGGGGGGACCCACCCCTGCATGCTTGCAAAGTTTGGTCACAATCAAAGCATGTTTGGATTGGTAATTAGCACCCACAGTGCAGGTTTTTGAAGTCTCTTGGTGCTTAAGAGGCCATGGAAAATCCGGGCCTTCCTCATACCATCATACCCAAACATGCTCCGATGGGGACCAAACTTTGCAAGCATGTGGGGGGGAACCACCCCCACATGCTTGCAAAGTTTGGTCACAATCAGAGCATGTTTGGATTGGTAATTAGCGCCCAGTGTGGGTTTTTCAAGTCTCTTGGTGCTTAAGAGGCCATGGAAAATCCGGGCCTTCCCCATACCATCATACCCAAACATGCTCCGATGGGGACCAAAATTTGCAAGCATGTGGGGAGACCCACCCCCACATGCTTGCAAAGTTTTGTCACAATCAAAGCATGTTTAGATTGGTAATTAGCGCCACCCAGGCCGGGTTTTTGAAGTCTCTTGGTGCTTACATTGAAATCCGGGCCTTCCCCATACCATCTTACCCAAACATGCTCCGATGGGGATCAAACTTTGCAAGCATGTGGCGGTGGGTCCCCCCCACATGCTTGCAAAGTTTGGTCACAATCGGAGCATGTTTGGATTGGTAATTAGCGCCCAGTGCGGATTTTTCAAGTCTCTTGGTGCTTGAGGCCATGGAAAATCCGGGCCTTCCCCATACCATTGTACCCAAACATGCTCCGATGGGGACCAAAATTTGCAAGTGTGTGGGGGGGACCCACCCCCACATACCTGCAAAGTTTGGTCACAATCAGAGCATGTTTGGATTGGTAATTAACACGCAGTGCAGGTTTTTGAAGTCTCTTCGTGCTTAAGAGGCCATGGAAAATCCGGGTCTTCCCCATACCATCGCACCCAAACATGCTCCGATAGGGACCAGAAGTTGCAAGAAGCAGGTGGGGGGGACCCACCCCCACCAACTTGCAAAGTTTGGTCACAAATCAAAGCATGTTTGGATTGGTATCTAGCACCCAGTGTGGGTTTTTGAAGTCTCTTGGTGCTTAAGAGGCCATGGAAAATCCGAGCCTTTCTCATACCATCGTACCCAAACATGCTCCGATGGGGACCAAACTTTGCAAGCATGTGGGGGGGACCCACTCCCACATGCTTGCAAAGTTTGGTCATAATCGGAGCATGTTTGGATTGGTAATTAGCGCCCAATGCGGGTTTTTCAAGTCTCTTGGTGCTTAAGAGGACATGGAAAATCCGGGCCTTCCCCATACCATCGTACCCAAACATGCTCCAATGGGGACCAAAATTTGCAAGCATGTCGGGGGGACCCACCCCCACATGCTTGCAAAGTTTGGTCACAATCGAAGCATGTTTGGATTGGTAATTAGCGCCCAGTGACGGTTTTTGAAGTCTCTTGGTGCTTAAGAGGCCATGGAAAATCCGGGCCTTCCCCATGCCATCGTACCCAAACATACTCCGATAGGGACCAAACTTTGCAAGCATATGGGGGGGACCCACCCCCACATGCAAGCATATGGGGGGGACCCACCCCCACATGCTTGCAAAGTTTGGTCACAATCAGAGCAGGTTTGGATTGGTAATTAGCGCCCAGTCGGGATTTTGAAGTCTCTTGGTGCTTAAGAGGCCAAGGAAAATCCAGGCCTTCCCCATACCATCGTACCCAAACATGCTCCGATGGGGACCAAACTTTGCAAGCATGTGGAGGGACCCACCCCCACATGCTTGCAAAGTTTGGTCCCCATCGGAGCATGTTTGGGTAAGATGGTATGGGGAAGGCCTGGATTTTCCATGGCCTCTTAAGAACCAAGAGACTTGAAAAACCCAGACTGGGCGCTAATTACCAATCCAAACATGCTCTGATTGTGACCAAACTTTGCAAGCATGTGGGGGTGGGTTCCCCCCACCTGCTTGCAAATTTTGGTCCCCATCGTTTGGGTACGATGGTATGGGGAAGGCCCGGATTTTCCATGGCCTCTTAAGCACCAAGAGACTTGAAAAATCCGCACTGGGCGCTCCAATCCAACACATACTCCGATTGTGACCAAACTTTGCAAGCATGTGGGGGTTGGTCCCCCCACATGCTTGCAAAGTTTGGTCCCCATCGGATCATGTTTGGGTACGATGGTATGGGGAAGGCCCGGATTTTCCATGGCCTCTTAAGCACCAAGAGACTTGAAAAATCCGCACTGGGTGCTAATTACCAATCCAAACATGCTTTGATTGTGACCAAACTTTGCAAGCATGTGGGGGTGGGTCCCCCCCACCTACTTCTTGCAACTTCTGGTGCCTATCGGAGCATGTTTGGGTACGATGGTATGGGGAAGGCCCGGATTTTCCATGGCCTCTTAAGCACCAAGAGACTTGAAAAATCCGCACTGGGCGCTTATTACCAATCCAAACATGCTCCAATTGTGACCAAACTTTGCAAGCATGTGGGGGTGGGTTTCCCCCACATTCTTGCAAAGTTTGGTCCCCATCGGAGCATGTTTGGGTATGATGGTATGGGGAAGGCCCGGATTTTCCATGGCCTCAAGCACCAAGAGACTTGAAAAATCTGGACTGGGCGCTAATTACCAATCCAAACATGCTCCGATTGTGATCAAACTTTGCAAGCATGTGGGGGTGGGTCCCCTTCACATGCTTGAAAAGTGTGGTCCCCATCGGAGCATGTTTGGGTATGGTGGCATGGAGATTTTCAACAAACAATATGATAGCCAAAGTGTTAAAAATTTTAATAAAATCAAGAACATCAACTAAAATGTAATGATACTCAATAATGAAAAAACTCATAATGATATAAACATCAAATAAGTACATCAGAATGAAAATGAGCTACCCCAGCTATTCTGAGATTAGTCACTCCCAAGAAATCTAAGTACAACGTAAGTGAGCTAACCCAGCTACTCTGAGTTTAGTCACTATCAAGATAGAGATCTAGTCAGCAACACCCTCTCTAGCTCTCAACTGCTCTAGAATGCTCTCATGGTCATCCACTTGAAGCCGAAAACGAGGGTGAAAACTGTGTTTTCGACTCTGTACTCGATCAAGAGTGAGCCTGGTAGCAACCACTAGATGAGAGAACTGAAATGCCTCTAACTCCCACTTTCACTGCTGGAACTCAAGACTCCCCCGATGAAGTCGAATCTGCTGGTAGAACCGACCTGCCACAATCATGCTATGGGCGTCATAAGAAAACCCATGATCATCCACTGTATCCTGGTCAAGGATGCACTTTGGCCTAGTGCAACTCATCAGATAGTAGTCTACTCCCTCGCTATTTCCCTCACTGGCAATAACAGCAAATACATCACCCTCCTGTAGCAAATCTGTCAGGTCATCATAACTGACCATGAACGCAGGACCTGTGTGCTCATCAGACAACACTGGGATGTGAAGGATGCTCGGGGGAGAGGAATGTCTGTATCCATGCATCTGCCCATCCTCTCGAGGCACAATGTGACCAATCGCCATCCATACATGCTCCAGAGAAGCATGCAAACCGTCGTGTGTAAATCGTGGGGGCCGCCATGCACGTGCTCCTGATGGAATGTAAGCCCAAGGTGCCAGGTACTGTGTCACAATCATGGGAGGCTCTACGGTCAATCATGCCACCATCCACATGCCAAAAAAATCTCCTGACAATCCGAGCATCACGTTTGGGGTACGATGATGCTGCACTCCCACACAAATGTTGGGAGCACCACTCGACTACAAACTGAGAATACAACTCAGTTTGGGTCATTTCAAGAAAGCAAGCACCGTGCTCAATGAACACTCCTCTTGTCACTCTCTTACGCAAAGCTTTCTTGAAAACTGGCGAGGCACGATAATTCTCCTCCCAAAAACTCTATCAAGGTTCTAGTGGTTTCATCTAGTAGGCGATCATGCCTAGCTACATGACCACTACTTGCCCACAAAGCACCAACCTCATTGGCATCTAAACTTTGTCGTCTAATAGATCCAACTCTAAGTGCGTGTGGTGCTATGGAAAGGATGCGAGATGTGGCACTAACCTTACCCTTCATTTGGGAGCTACTTATGGCTGCCACAATAGCCCGTCGAGCAACCAAAGCGTTCGCAGAGTTTCTCTTCTTGTTAACTATATAGGATGACGAACACTTTGTAGCACCGCCATGCCAGCTCTCCTCTCTCTTTGACCTCCAATGTCAGAAAGCGCCCTGCAGTTGGCCATGTTGGGCAGATCAATCAAAGCATCAAGCACACATGCCTGTGTGATGAAGGCGTGAGGTCTTTGAAATAGGAATGGAAGATTGCATGGGCACGACGATGTGCCCCTGACTTTGATAGTTCTTTCCTATCTACATGAAGGGCGCCCAAAGGAGGGGGGTGGGTTCTTGTAGAAGAGAAGGGGACTCAGGAAGGGCGGGTTCATGTGGATTATCTAAACTAAGGGGTAGTGGGGGGGAAGAGGGCGAAGGGAGAGGAAGTGGAAGAGGAGGAGCAAGGCTTGGATCATCGCCAATGGAAGGTGTTGCTCGTTGACGTGCTCTCCACTCTCTCTTTCTCTCACGAGCTACCCTTCTCCTCTCCTCCTCTTGAACTTGGTGGACGGGGGGAAGTCTAGTCCTATCACGTTTCCGACTCCTATGACTTTGAGAACCCATTCTCAAAGAAGCTAAGAGAGAAAATATTATAAAGGCTCAATGATGGGATAGTACTAGAGATAAGTGTGGGATAGTACTAGAGATGTGTGATTATATAGGAAAAATAGGTTATCCACTTCAAATCTCATTGGATTTCTTTTCTAAGATTGATTGGATAATTAAGATAAACATAAAGATAATTAAAGATAAACTATTATCCACTTAAAAATTAATATTATTAATAATATTTATTAACAAGTCTAAATATTTATCATTACTAGATATATAAATATATCTTTAAATATATATTTTATTTTATAGTTATATAACTGCTTTTTTTTAATAAAGGATTTTTTTAAAATTTTATTCAAAGGTTTATTCTACATAAAAAAATTTCAAGAAATATTAAATTAAAAAAATTTATTTTTTTAAATTAATAATATAAACTTTAATAATAATATTATTGATCTAATCCCAAAATATAATCCTTGAAAACTAGTGATTTTAAATTCTATTATTTAATAAGTTATATATATTTTATTATTTAAAATTCTATATTCTATAATTAACTTTTTTAAAAATATGTTTTTGAAAAAAGAGGGGAGGTGGGAAGGAGGTGCCACGTGTCACATGCGTGCATGACATGTGGCAATCTCTTGACATATGGCACTATTATGGTTGATGTGGCAATTCCATGATGTGGCATGCCGTGTCACCAAGTGCGAGGTGGCATGCAAAGGTAGCAAGATGATGTGGCATTAATGATGACTAGGATGATGAGGTGGGGAGTCAACTAGGTTGACCATGTTGACATGGAGGGTGGAGGTGGCAAGCTGCTTATGTGGATCCTCTCGAAGCTCATGTGGACATAAAGTGGCATGCATATATAAGATTTGTGCCTACCCAAGCCTCACACATGGAATGAAACCTAAGCTGTGAAGTTTACCAAGCCTAGATTTCCAAACCTAACTAGGATTGGTTTTAGACTTGAAAAGGGGAGAGTGGACAGAATATGGAACTTTTCACTTGGGAGGATTGAAAATGGACCTTCCCATACTCAAATCAAGCCAAATTTTTTTAAATAAATTCATGGCAACAAGAGTATTGATCCCTTGAGTTTTTAGATTGAAAGATTCAATATTTAATTTTCTAGAATTAAATTACAATTGATTTAATGGGCCTCTAACAGTCATAATAAATTTTCTAAAGTAAATCTACAAAAATCCAACCGTTAGATTTGGAATTTTACCTTATACCCACATTATACTAATCTTTCCCAATGTAATCATCACTAGATCCATACAATTTGAGCATTTTAAATGGTAGATGTGGTGGGAGGATAAAATAGTATGTTTTTTTAACAATTCTAATACCTTTTAAATAATATAGAAAATAGTAGAACACATCAAAAATTACTCGATAAATCAAGTTAAGCTCTATGTTATTTGTATTTGTGATATGCAAAGTGGGAACATCATATGAGTAATAATGTAAAAGTTATAGGCAATTTACTCACATTCACTGTACCTGTCTAAACCTACGAGACAGGGCTTGTATACAAACTTAGTTCCCAAAGAAAAGGGGATTTGCAATTATTGGATATTCGATCAGATTATAGTTTTAGGTGCCCAACTTTGCATATGATGTTTCATTAGAAGACCTTGAAGTGAAACTCCTTGGCTAACTATGAGAGATTGGCTATTCTTCTTGAAAAAATGCCTATTTTCCAGCTAAAGCCAAGGGCGCCCACTACATGAAACTAGATAACCTCATCTTGCAACCACCCTTAAATTGTGATCACGACATGTGGCCACCCCACAGTTTGATGTCAATGGTGGAACTGATTGTTTAATCGACAGAATGTGTTGATGTTCTATTGATCCTCCCATGTTACCTCCATCTCGCTGCCTTCATTGTTTTGTTGTCGAAGAAAAAGGAAAAGACAGCCACATCACAAAATGACACAAATCCATGTAACCTTCAAAGGGTGTATACTTGGCATTCAAAAAACCTAGAGAGTGGAGCCCTAATGTTGGCAGAGCATGTCCACGCATTCCGTCCTGCGCTTCTCCTTTTTTTAATTAAAATGCGAAGCTCCTTTTTTTAATTAAAAAAAGGTCTCTCTCTCTCTCTCTCTCTCTCTCTCTCTCTCATTGAGATGACATGTGTGCTCGCTGAGAAGTGTGCCTACTGAGATGTGTTGAAATTTGAGCAAAATGATGAGCTATGGTGGATCAAACACTAGAATCAACATAATGAACAAGGTGATTAGCAAGTGATTAAGACGTAATTAGTGAATAATTAGCACATAGATTAATGTAGGCATGGATACTCAAAAACCAGCAAATTCTCATTAGGGCTATGCCTCAATTTATAGTGTTTACATCAAGCATCAAATCCCCTTGATTTCTCCATGATTCTCTCCCTGAATATCTCCACCTCTTGCCTGATTCTCTCCACCTCTTCCCTTTTCCCAGATTATCTCCCAGAATATCTCCACACTCCTAAATTCCCTCATGCTACCCATTATTCTCTCCCAGTAGATTCTTCTAACCTTTTCACAGGTTCTTTCACAATTACATCTCCTCTTTTACAGCCTCTATCCAAGAGCTTGTTCCCACACACACCCTTTTCACTTGTATATTTCAACACCTCCCCTCAAGTGAATAATCCTAACACACCTGGACCCTGTATCAAGTTTCCCTCTTACTTGATAGCCCGCGACCAGTGCCTCAATTCCCTAAACTCCATAGTCCTTGACACTCTCTCTCTCTATGTGTCCAAGGCTACTATAAGTGCCCGCGACCTTGACTAAAGTGCTCACACATACATCTACCACGTGGCCTACATCATCGGTGGCTCAGAGGTGGTTTTACTTTGTTGGGGCAGGTTACATTGGGTTGTGGGGTCTCTCTCTCTCTCTCTCTCTCAGAGATTTTCACATGGCTCCTCACTCTTTGGAGCCTCACATCTTCTCTTGTCTTCAGTCTTCTTGTCGTGGCAGCTTCTCTCCACGCGTCCGTCTCTTCTTTCAGTCTTCTTGGAGCAGCTTCTCTTCTCGTGGGGCAGTTTCTCTTCTCGTGTCCATGTCTTCCTTCAGATCTTCTTCTCGGTGTGGATCCTCTTCTTGGGAAGAGATATTCTTCTTCTTCCATGGCTGGGGCCATGAGCTCGTCCGTCAGGTCATTTTGCTCCATGTGAGCAACATGTTTCAATGTTTTGCTGACAGTTCCTTTGGGCTTTTTATGTTTATCTTGTATCATTATGCAATGCAAACCCAAATTTATGCGGGAGGTCTTACCTCTTGCCTTATTCCGGACAAGGGCAGTGTCTGTTCCCATTTTTACACTGATGCAATGTGCCCAATACGTAATGCGTATAGCATTCATTCTCATGCACATTCCTAATGCAACTCTGGCTGTGAATAATCTTGAATTTGAGTGAGATTTACAGGCATTAACCAAGGGTTAAATGCAAAATGATGATTTTCACAATTTTATCAGCACAATTTTACCAGAAATTACATTAAATCAAGGGTAACCAATTTGTACGGGATGGTTGGAGTATCAAACCAACTCCGATTTGAAATCTGAAGTTATAGGGATCTGTATCAAATACCTAATGGTTAATTTGAACCCTCAATTGCACCAAAATATAGTGATTAGCACTGATTAATCACTGATTAGCAAATTAATGCTCTGGTTTGTGTGCAGAAAACAGAGTATGCGGGGAGCTCAGATCTGGTGCCTTCCACTTCAAATGAGCTCAAATTCTTTCAAAGTCATCAATAGAAATGAGTCTAGTAGAGGATTAAGCCAAGAAACACAAGATTTGACCAAATAATGAAAGCTTAATCTCTGTTTTATCAAAGTCACCTGCAGATTTGATGAAGAGCTTGGATCTCTCTGTAGACTTGATGAAATTGATTTCTGTCTTCACCAGCTTGTAGAGCATGCTTGAAAACCCCCGGGGCTAAGAGGAATTGAAGCAATTTGACTTGAGCAAGTAGTAATGGCAGAAACTGCAGAGAAAAAAGGCGCCTGCAAAAAACGCGAATTCTCCTAGTTCCTTCGGCGGTTTGCTGTGCCGTTTCGATGGGCTGGTAGCCAGGGGTGTTGGCTAGCTTGTGTAAGAATCTTATGCCCTAATTTTGAGTGTGCTAGATGTTAGAGACCCTCCACTGGCTGGGGGTGAAGGGGAAGAGTGAAAACTCACTAAAAACTGATTTTTTGCTAATTATCTTACTAATCCTGATTAATTCACTAATGGGCTCATAAATCTGGTTGATTCTAGGCATGGCTCTGATACCATGTTGAAATTTGAGCAAAATGATGAGCTATGGTGGATCAAACACTAGAATCAACATAATTAACAAGGTGATTAGTAAGTGATTAAGACGTAATTAGTGAATAATTAGCACATAGATTAATGTAGGCATGGATACTCAAAAACCAGCAAATTCTCATTAGGGCTATGCCTCAATTTATAGTGTTTACATCAAGCATCAAATCCCCTTGATTTCTCCATGATTCACTCCCTGAATATCTCCACCTCTTGCCTGATTCTCTCCACCTCTTCTCTTTTCCCAGATTATCTCCCAGAATATCTCCACACTCCTAAATTCCCTCATGCTACCCATTATTCTCTCCCAGTAGATTCTTCTAACCTTTTCACAGGTTCTTTCACAATTACATCTCCTCTTTTACAGCCTCTATCCAAGAGCTTGTTCCCACACACACCCTTTTCA
Source organism: Cibotium barometz (assembly GCF_041138505.1). Taxonomy (NCBI): domain Eukaryota; kingdom Viridiplantae; phylum Streptophyta; class Polypodiopsida; order Cyatheales; family Cibotiaceae; genus Cibotium; species Cibotium barometz. Next base: position 22,472,956 of record NC_141103.1, on the reverse strand, counting down.
CTTGTATATTTCAACAAGATGACCCGTGCGCTCATCGTTCAAGAAGTGCGCCTGTTGAGATGACATGTGCGCCTTTGCTCTATGCGCACCCACCTACACGCCTCTGCCCGCCTTCGTGCTCTGTAGGTTGCCTGGCTGCCCTGTGCGTAGGCCACCTCACTGCTCTGCTCTGCCTGCCTCTCTGTTGCTCCACCCACTTGCACACACCTCTGCCCGCATCTGTGCGCACCTCTGTAGGCTACCTCGCTACCTTGTGTGCAGGCGACCTCGCTGCTCTGCTCTACCCGCCTCTCTGCTCCACCCACCCGCACGCCTCTGCCCGCCTATGTGCGCACCTCTGTAGGCTACCTCGCTGCCCTGTGCGCAGGTCGCCTCCCTTTTCACACACACCCTTGCTCAGGCCCCCAAGGCAGCAACTAGTAGGGGAAAACATGTCTCAACCCCCTGGAGGGGGAACAGGATGGTGAGACAACCTTTCACAACCCCACGAAGGCACCAAATGCCTACCATAGATTGAGGGAAGGAATCATGTACCCTGGCTCACGAAGGATTACGAAGATGGCCCGACGAGATGAGGCCCTTCATGAGGAGATACAGCTTCACATAAGGACAGAGATAAACACCATCATGCGACAGGAGCTTGAAAAGGAATGGACCGAGCAGATGCATGCCCAAAGGAAAGTGATATACGAAATGCTGAAGGAAGAGATATATGTCCAATTGAAGGGAGAAATGCAAGCCCAAGTATGGGTTGAGATGGAATTAGCCCAAGCCTTGATGCACACGGAAATGAAAAAAGAGATGCAGAAATGGAAGGATGACATGCTCTGAGAGATTGGCACAACAGTTGCATCGTACGAAGGCACTTTGAAGACATGTATGGACGCGAAAAAGACCACAAAAATGCAAAACACTTTGGAACCATGTAAGGCAAAAGCAGCTGTGCAGGTGAGAAGGAAATGCATTCATGGGCTGAAATTGCCAGTGCCACAAAGAAACAAATTGAGGAAGTCAACCCATGGATTGAAGTAGTAAAAAAACAGGATATACCAGTCAATAAAGTAGAGGTGATGAATGCTACATTGGAAGAGGAAGCCAAGAGACAGGCACGTGCTTTACATGTACGTGTAGTTGGGTGGGAAGATAAGGGAAATCCCCAAGAGGATGCAAAAGCTCTTGTAACAAAAATTGGAGCCACTGATGTACCCATTACCGGAGCATGGCGAGTAGGCAGAGATGAAACCAAGGCAAAGATATTGATCATCAGGTTTGGTGACTTGGAGAAGAAGAAGGCCTTCCTCTCCAAAAGGATGGCCCTTAAGGGGGAAAAGATTTATTTGAATGAGGACCTTACACTGGCACAGATAGCACACAGAAGGAACACATGCCACATGTGCTTGAGGCAAGGAAAGAGGAAAAATGGCCAGTATACAGAGATGGCCGAGTCATCATTACAGAGAGGAGGCCCGCTTGACGGTGCGTGGCCTATGAAACCTTGTGATTCACGGTGTGGAATTGCAAGGGAGCCCTTAGAACAAATGCAGGATACTTTGAGGATACTTTCAGACACTGATATTGCTATGTATACGGAGACCCATCAGTGCACAAACAAGAGGCTTCCTGACGTATGGGGTTATAGATGGGAATCAGTTTTCTGCCCTCAGCCATGCACAGTGGGAGGTACCAAAGGATCTAGAGGAGTGGCAATACTTTATAGGAAGGCTGGAGAGCACTTCTCATATGCACTCGAGACACTTTGGCTCCGCTCATCGTACATGTGTTTAATCGTGCCATTTGTGAGGGTTTCCAGACAAGCTCGACAGAGCATATCATTGTACCACTCTTTAAGAGGGGGGACCCCATGGACGATCATGATTGGTCATTACTTGGCCAAACTATATGTCATGGCCCTGTGAAAGTGGAACAGCATAAGTGTGGGCATGGTTGTTGGTGAGCAAGATATTTTTTTTAAAAAGATGCATACTTGGTTGTCCGGACAAAAAGGTAACAGGTGTGGACAACCCCAAGTGTGAAGGGGGACCAAGGTAATTAACTTTATAAGGTTTATAAACCTTGGGTGGCCCTTAGAAAGTTTAATAAACTTTAAAGGGCCACTAGGATAATTATGGAGGGAGAGTTACTCTATTTTTAGAGTATACGCGTCCCTCTCCATCTCTCTCTCTCTTGCTTTTTGAAAGTGGCGAGTCGACTGGCTACATGGAGAGAACTATTGGGCTGGCTGCGCTGCGTGGAGGGAGACTGGTACAGGTCGCCTGCTGCGCAGAGAAGGTGTACACATGTGTGATGCAGGTACAGTTCTGTACGGATAGGTACAGCTGTAGAGAAGCCGTACACACGTGTGCTGCAGGTAAGGTACATGCAAGTACAATCAGTACAGTCCATCTGGTATAGGCGGCGCATCACATAGGCAACTACTGTAGATTTGCTAATGTAGGCGGCTGTAGGTACAGTTTGGTACAGACAAGTACAGTCGGCTGTTGCTGCAAAATTGCTGACACAGGTGGCTGCTAGTACAGATTGGTACGGTCAGTCCGACTAGAGCAGAACTATGCATAACAGTTGGCAGAGCAGTTGGTATACACTGAACACTTCTTTCTCTCTCTCTCTCTTTCCACTGCTTCAGAGTTGTTTCTTCTGGCCCTTTGTGAGAGGAGGGGCATGGCAGTTTTTGAAGGGTGGAAACAGAGTTGGACAATGGATTTGTTCTTTGGCTGAGTTTGAAGCCATGAACATGGAACAGCCAGATGCATGCTCAAGGTTACCCTGTTGTATTGTCTTGGTTGATTAGAGGAGACCACAGTGTGTTGCTTCTGTGGTTGATTAGAGGAGACCACAGTGTGTTGCTTCTGTGGGACACAGATCTGTATGTGAATCCTCTATGCTAAGAGGTCTTGAGGGCTGCCAGATTGGACATGAAGGTTTACTTTCCTTGACTCGCTTTGTTGTACTCAGTTAAACTTTTCCATTGAATTTAAATAAAGAAATACCGAGAGGGGCGCCAAGCTTTGGGGCCAACAGGTGTTGTTTTTCCTTTCTGTTCTGGAGCATTCTAGCTCTCATTCATTTTCTATTTGTCTGGACTACAAGTGGATAGGTAGGTGACTGCTAGTCTACCGCACTTTGGTTTCTACCAGAGGCCGGTTTCAAGATTCCGTTGCCGGGACCAATCATTACCTTTCTTAAGGGGGTGAGCTCGTAGTTGTCTCGAGGAAAGCCATTGCTGAAGAATTCAGCAACATGTCAAACACAGAAGATGAATATTTTTATGATGAAGAGGAAAAGCAAGAGGCCTCTCCTGAGAGAAATGAATCTGATGATATTCTTGCAGGAGAACAGGCTACAGAAGATGCACAATATGAGGATGTAACATAACCAGAAGATATGCCTAGTAAAGAGGAAGATGATGCTCAGTTTAAAAATCATTTGGCAAGGGTAATGGATGTGTTTATGTAGCTCACTCAAAGTGAGAAGTTTGCTGAGTTTATGAGATCCCATTCTCAGCCTGAGAAGAAGAAGAAGAAAGTGCATTCTAGGAACCCACCTCAGGGCAATAGTAGTGCCTTCCCACACAGGATCCTTCTTTTGGAAAATTTCCGAACATGCAAAAACCTTTTGGTGCAAACTCACAGAGTTCTTTTTTGGGACAACCACCTATTCCATAGAAGTCTATGCATCTAGGCTATTTTGGTGGTGGCTCTGTATCCAATCTATGACTGGGGGTTACCCTCAAGGAGGAATGTATGGAATGCCAGGTGTGGGAACTGGCAATGTTGACCCTATGATGGGCATGAATGCTAGGGGTAGCAATCTTGTGAAGCCACTTTCTTTACGATAATCTAACGCTTATGGGTAAGGCGAAGGATTATAAGGAAGGGGGAGCTCTAGTGAAATTTGACATATTTAGCAGGGCCAAAGATAAGCTAAAGGCACTTACCTTTTTACAGCAGTTTGATGCTGCTTTTTTGGTGGGGCCAAAGATAAGCTAAAGGCACTTACCTTTTTACAGTAGTTTGATGATGCTGCTTTTTCTGGTGGAAATTACACGGAATCCTCTAAGGTGAGAAAAGCTGTGACTTTTCTCAAGGGCAATGCATTGCAGTGGTGGTCCACTCTTCTTTTGCAGGGCATAGCACCATCTGAGAAAGAGATGTTGGCTGTAATTTCCGATGAGGCTCCCGAGCGCATCGACTTATGTATTCATGTATGTTCGACATGTGTCTCCTCATGGACCCGTTATGGTCCTTCGAAGACAATAATAAAATTTCATTTCATTTCATTTCTCTCTCTCTCTCTCTATGGCTTTGTGTGTATATTTCCTACAAATATTTATAGATGTATAATTCCCTTTGAATGTGGATGTGAAGAATTGTTGGGAAGCGGAGATGGGGGGGTAAAGGTTTAGGGCCTAGGCTTTATGGAAATACTCCCCTTCCTACAGGTCATCCTTGGACTTCACGGAGGCTTATCTAAGCTTTCTGTAGCCATCCTCTCCAGCCTTTATCCACTTGGGACTCTTGCTTTAGGGTGCACTTGGTTGTTTATGTTGAGTAATCAAGGATAAAAGGTGGTAAGAGGCTTTCATAAGCACGGATAGGACTTCCAAGTTTCTAGAGAGGTGTTTACATTGATGCGAGAACTTGTTGAGTAGCAGCCTTCCCTCATGTATTGGGCTTGCTTGAAGTACTTTTTAAAATGGAGTCTCAATAGGAGTTGAAGAACTTGTAGTGGCCTCATGGGGAAGTGGAGGCTTTGTCAGGGTGTTCTTTTCTTAAGGGACAAGCCACCTTTTGAACAACTTTACAAGACATAAAAGTGTCGTAGGACACTTTTATCTCCTATTACCAATGTAGTGTTAAAGAGTACTAATTACAACACAAGCGGTGAGCACGTGGGCTGTCATAAAAAAATCATAAATCCATCGAGCTCGAGTATGGCTCAAGAGCTCCACCGTAGCCGCTTATCATTGCCATCCTCCTGCACTCATTTGTCACATCGAGGCGGTTGCTCTAATCCTACGGGTGATGCAAGCTCTCTCGTAATAAAGATTATGTGGGATCTCCGCAGAAGAGGGTTGCATTAGTTAGCGTAATCACTCAAGAAAGAGAGAGAGAGGAAGCAAGAGGGAACAAGTGATTAGCACTAATCACTCCCAAACTCTAATCCTAGACACACCACACATGCTAGATTAGAGTTGCAAGAGAGAGAACACTCCACTTCTATTGCACAAATGGGAGAATGAGTTACAAACAAGAGAAATTGGCTTTTATAGTTCCGGGCCTTTAGGTCGGAGTAAGTGACGTGGGGCACCCAAAACATAGTTAGAAGGCTTTTCTCTAAGGTTTGGCCAACTAACCAAGATCCTCTTGTCTATCCTTTGAAGCTCAATACTTGGGAGCGTCTTTAGGGCATTTCCCTCATCAAATGACGGGATTTACAATATAACAAAGGGATACACGGCATCTCTACCATGTGGAGATTGGCTACGATCAAAATATAGCAAGAATCTCAGCAAGAATACATATCTCCAACATAGAAGATTTCTCTCGGAAGGACATATTGCAATCAAATGAAATGGAAAGACATTTTAATAGAAGGATTAAGAGTGGAGCGTTCCCTATACGAAGGACTCCTATGGACTTGTACATAAAATGCACAATTGGATATATCATAAATCTAGATGCTAAGTGCACAAGCGACGAGGCAGACGAGGGTTGTCACAAAGAAAAAGGAAAAAAAAATAGATGACACCGCAGATCTCAATATGGTATAGTTTGGAATATTGGAAAGAAATGAAAATCACACATATTCTTGACCCATGTATATTTTCAAGAATGTTGGACACTTGCTTTGGGAACATCTTGTGGGTATCAAAGATACAAAGGTTGTGAGGGCAGATTTGAATGAAATAAAACTATAAACCATATTTATGGCCTATAGTAAGTTTTAAAATAGGAAAGACGACTTATTGTCGCACACCATGGGTACTAAAGGACGAGATGAGTACAAACAATGATAGGATGAGATCAATCCGTAAACCTATAGTCTATGTTGCATCTTTACGAAACATGTTTACTATGGACGATTAGGTAGTCCATGGCTCTTATCTTATTCTTGACATTCATTAATTTGTATGGATACTAACATCAAAGGTGGAATATTTGCACCATATCTTGCCACTTGTATTGATGGATGCCTAACCGAGTGCATTCGAGATATCATATACCATTTAGGGTCGCTTGCAAGGTACTGCTCCTTCAAAAATATGTCTACTAGGATTCTTCTTTGAAATTGAAGTTAGTTATCAATTGGTGTTTTATGATTTTCCAGGTGGATTACGTCAAAGGAAAGAGAAACTCAAGAGATTCGACAAAAAAAATTTGGAGTGCATAGAGCTCCTATGCTTAATGGAAAAAGAGTTGCCTACGTCGTGTTTTGACATGCAAGTCTATGTGCTTATCCACCTCGTTGAGGAGCTGGAGCATGCTGGATTTGTAATCACACAATGGATATTTTGGGTCCAAAGATTCATGGGAGTCTTAAAGGGTTTTGTGCATCAGAGGGCAAGGCCCGACGGATCTATGGGGCAGAGGCATGGTTGCATCATGAGTGCATGCACCATCTCTTTGAGTACTTGCAGCTTGTTGATGAGGAAGCTCCCCATGTTTAGATTGTAGAAGAATCAAGTAAATTATCAGAAGAGGTGTTATGTGGAAAGGGACTCCCAGTACGTCTTAATCATGACAAACGAGAGAATTTAAGTATTTTTGTGATCTACAATTCAGAATGTATGCAAAAATGGATCGAAGAGCATGACAAAGAATGGCAAGAGAATATGTGAAAAACATCGAAGAGGCAACTGGTGACCCCACCATGTTAATGGCATGGATACAAGAGCAAATGAAAAAAGGCACAAGGAGAAGGTGTGTAAGTTATGCGTGAGGAGTTCGAGCTCAGTCTTGGCTGTGACAAGGAGGTAAGATATGACATGGCCCACACTTCTAGTATTCTATGTGTGTGCTTTTGTGATGTTAATATTCTCTACGCTTACGATTTTAGGTTCATGCATACAGCAGTATGTGGGCCTATGGACAATATCTTGGAGCCAAAAGGATTGATGATATGCATCTAACTCAAGACTCATGCATTGTCACATCATTTTAACAAAAATCTTCTCGTGACACAAACCTTGTCGATGAGACGAGCTAGGTTACGTTGGGGATCTAGAAAGAATATATGAAGTTAATTATCATTTTATGAAACAAGTATAATTATTCTAGAAATACTCATACTCTTCCTCTCTTCTTACCAAAAAATGCAAGACCCAAACTTCCTATGAAATTGATAGATTTAAATTTATTTCTCTCTCAGAGTTTATTGTAAGAGATAATGAGATTCAATCTCTCTCACTCAGATGAATGACTTACCAGGGTCACTCAGATGAATGCCTTACCAGGGTCACTCAAATGCACACATTCTCTCCACACTTAGTTTTTCTAATATAAAAGGTGTTTCACAAATGAGAATCTCTCTCTCTCGGAAAAAAAAAACACCCACAATGGTGTTACCCAAACAAACTCTCTCTCTCTCTCTCTCTCTCTCTCTCAGTATTGTTGATTTTTCAACTAATCAATGATTAAGAGATAAGTTTTATAACAAATGAGAATTAGTATCACTTGCACAAGATTTCCCTAATTCCAACATGTGCCACTCAAATGGAGATTAGTTAGAAGGCTATTCTCACACAAATAAACTTGCCAAAATCTTCCCACAAACAATGACAAGCTCAACTCACAAAGCGTTAGTTACAAATAACAAAGAACTTCATAAAGAAGATTTTCAACACATCCCACTACTTCACCCATGACTCCCACACATGAAATGAAGGCCTATGAAATGAAGGCCTAGGAAAGAAGCTCTGATACCACATTAAGAGAGTGGTTAGCAAACATCATAAGATAAGCTAATCACAAATATAAGACTCCTTGATTACAAGAGACAACAAAAATTTTAACAAGCGGTATTCCCAATCTACTCACAAGAGAACAAGCATAGAAGGCATGCCTCTAGAATAGATGACTACTCACACAAGAGAATGAATCTTGCATAAGCAAGAGAAAATGACTAGAGTATTGTTGCCACAAAGGCTCACTTCTGTATTTCTCTCCAAAGGAATACACCATAAAGGCTACAACAAAGAAGTGTCATCCCACATAGGGTGTGGGGGTATTTATACATCAAGCCAAAGGGGGGTGCCTAGATCAAGTGGGCAGGCCACTTGCCTCCACAAGATCATCCTCCTCCACATATTCAAAAGGTGCCTAAGATAGCTAAGATCGCCTTGGACCACTATGATTAATCATATCATAGTCACATAGCTTACAAAGTATTAAGACCATCCACCTAAGGTAATGTGTCTACAACTAATGTAGATCACATCTTTCAATAATATTCTCATTGATTGTAATGGAGGTCTTGAATAGCTTGTACTCTTTCCCAAGCCCATTGAAACATACACTTACCAAGTCATCATCTTCCACCGATACATTGATAGACCCAAGGGATTCAACAATGCCCTTGATCTTTAAAGCATACTCATTAATTGACATGCTTTTCTTTTCCTTGCTTTAGTTGCAATTTCCTTGCCTTTGTGTTGGTCTAGAACATCTGCACCAGATTTTGCCATACAATTGCTAGAGTTTTGGCATCATGTATATTTCCTAGCATCATGTTTATGACACTAATTAAAAGCCAATACATGACTTTTCTTACACCCTAGTTCCAATCCTTGAATGCCTTTATTGCTGGTGAAGTGTCATTCTCTTCAAACAACTCAAGAGGCTCCTCATTGTCTCCTTTGACATAGTCCCAAAATCCTTTAGCCATAAGGAAATTGGTCATTCTGAACTTCCAGGCATGGAAGTTGTTCTTGTCCATCTTCTCACTGACAATTTGATTGATTCCGTCAAACCACACATGTTTTCCTGCAAACAATCAAAAAACTGCAAGTTCAGACAATTTCTGTATTCAACCTGTCACACAACAGTATCTTTTGTGACTACTGCAGCAGTACTTCAACAAAACCTGTGGATCACCAGATTTGACCAAAGTACATGTACATACACCCAATGTCCACAATACATGTGCAAAAACTATTTGCACTCTCAAAATGCATTTCTGTTTCTCATTGTTTTCCCTAATAGTGGAATGGCAGGATAGCAGTCTGGTGTATCAGACTAGTCAGGCAATGCCGTGGGAGACGTGTAGATTCTCGTCAAAAATTTTGGATTCAAAACACCAACCCTTACATGGTCATGAGGAACATTACAGACTCTACTTCGTTGGATAGGCTCATGCACAGTGTTTGCCAGCTCTATTCTAGATCACTCCTTTGCATGTCACACTCATGCTCTCTCTCTCTTACACATCATGTACCATTAAGAAGAAACACAACACACTCAGACATCCTAGAATAACATGTGACACAGAAGAGATAAGTAATGGCAAGCGTGTTCTTGATTTCATTCCAAAAGAATTACAGAGTATCAGAGAGCTGTTACCTAGTATAGATGAACACTTGCAAGATTCAACATGCTCCAAGCTTCATGAAACAAGAGTCAACTAATAATGAGAGTTTACAAATCTATACTTCATTGCACATCACACAGACAGTGAGTTAGCACACACTCCTCTCAGCACACACTACTCTCAACATTCCTCTACTCCCAGTGTCATCCTTTCTACAGTAGTTGGTCACTCTTTTAAACTATGCCTTCTTGATCTTGACAACAGCTCTATGGCGGTTACAGTATCCCACCTTCACACATGTGCTACAGAGGTGGTGCTCACATCGTGCGTCGTGGGTTCTACCACACTGATCCTTATGTTGCCCCACTGCACTGTCCAGTAGGCACAACACCTGGAATGCCGAGAGTTTAAGCTTCTGCTCCTGAACCAGTTCCCTTGACAAATCTTTGCTTGAATTTTATGAACAGCTCTAGGGGGTATGATCCGGGATGGTGTAGGTGGCTCTTTTTTGGATCCTCTTTAGTTTTTTAGCATACTCTTTTGAGAATAGACCAGACCCCTGTTGCTTGCCTATAATGTTTTTTAATCAAAAAGTCTCACCACCAGTCTAAGTGGAGTTTGCCCCATAATCTTTTTCTCTGCCATACGTATGGGTCTCCATTCAACCTGGGCCGCTTCTCTGTGTACTGTTCCGGATTATCTGATGATGGACGTTTTTCTCTTTCGTCTACTGGTTATCCGATGCCCCATTTCCATATATTGGTACTTGCGATCGGGTGGTTGCATTCTGGGTGCAAGCATGTGAAAAAAGAAATTGAGAGCAGGGGTGCTCCAGGGGAAGAGATTTCCGGACTAGTATGGACTTTATTCTTTTTGCATTTTTTAAATATTGCGGCAATTCCATGTTCACCTTTAGTAACTCAAAAAACATGACATGTGAGGCTTCAAAAAATGGGTTTTCCATTCTGGCCCATGGAGCAGAAGAACTGTTGACCAATCTATCCTTTAAGCATTCATTTTCTTTTAGAAAAGCTTGGTTGGCATCCTGCAGCTTTCGGACCTCAACTAATGATTCTCCTCGTTCTTTTCTAGGTACTCTAGGCGTTAGCATCTATGGATGGGTTTTTTGTGGCTAGCTCTGCATCTATTTTTACTTTTGAGAGCTCTGCTTGGAGTCTGGAAATTTCCTTTTTTGCTTCCCTCAGCTCTAATTTCCATTGCAATCTTGTTTTTTGGGTTTGCTTCACCCTTTCGGTGTTGTGCTTCTTCTATTTGTATTTGCAGGGCAGCCTTGTAAATTTCCCAGTCTCCGGGCCCTTCTTTTCTTAGCTGATTTTCAATTTCTATGCATCGCTGCATCTCTAGTTCCAATGCATTTAACTCATTGATGGCATCCACTTCAAACTTTGTGCTTCTTTCAAATTTTTTCTTGTATTCCTCTGCCTGGTCTTGTGCTCCTCTCCCATGGATTACATCTCTTAATCTGTCTGCATAATCTTTTGTGAGTGTGGCCTCCTGCAACTCCTGCAACTCCTGCTACAACACTTTGTTCCTTTCAGATAACTTCCTTGCTTCTTTTTTCCAATGCTTAGGCAAGTGGCATGCCCACTTGATCTAGGCACCCCCCTTTGGCTTGATGTATAAATACCCCCACACCCTATGTGGGATGACACTTCTTTGTTGTAGCCTTTATGGTGTATTCCTTTGGAGAGAAATACAGAAGTGAGCCTTTGTGGTGGCAACAATACTATTGTCATTGTCTCTTGCTTACGCAAGCTTCATTCTCTTGTGTGAGTAGTCATCTATTCTACAAGCTGCAAGTACTCAAAGAGATGGTGCATGCACTCATGATGCAACCATCCCTCTGCCCCGCCATAGATCATTCAGGCCTTGCCCTCTGATGCACAAAACCCTTTAAGACTCCCATGAATCTTTGGACCTAAAATATCCATTGTGTGCTTACAAATCTAGCATGCTCCAGCTCCGCCAATGAGGTGGATAAGCACATAGACTTGCATGTCAAAAAAGGATGTAGGCAACTCTTTTTCCATTAAGCATAGGAGCTCTATGCACTCCAAATTTTTTTTGTGGAATCTCCTGATTGAGTGTCTCTTTCCTTTGACATAATCCACCTGGAAAATGATAAAACACCAATTGATAACTAACTTCAATTGCAAAGAAGAATCCTAGTAGACATATTTTTGAAGGAGCAGTACCTTGCAACGCGACCCTAAATGGTATATGATATCTCAAATGCACTAGGTTAGGCATCCATCAATTACAAGTGGCAAGATATGGTGCAAATAGTCCACCTTTGATGTTAGTGTCCATACAAATTAACGAATATCAAGAATAAGATAAGAGCCATGGACTACCTTTAGAAAGTTATGCTAATCGTCCATAGTAAACATGTTTTGGTAAAGATGCAATATAGCCTATAGGTTTACGGATTGATCTCGTCCTATCATTGTTTGTACTCATCTCGTCCTTTGTTATAGTACCCATGGTGTGCAACAATAAGTCATCTTTCCTATTTTAAAACTTACTATAGGCCATAAATATGGTTTATAGTTTTATTTCATTCAAATCTGCCCTCACAGCCTTTGTATCTTTGATACCCACAAGATGTTCCCAAAGCAAGTGTCCAACATTCTTGAAAATATACATGGGTCAATAATATGTGTGATTTTCATTTCTTTCCAATATTCCAAACTATACCATATTGAGATCTGCGGTGTCATCTATTTTTTTTCCTTTTTCTTTGTGAAAACCCTGGTCTGCCTCATCGCTTTGTGAGCTTAGCTTCTAGATCTATGATATATCCAATTGTGCATTTTATGTACCAGTCCATAGGAGTCATTCGTATAGGGAATGCTCCACTCTTAATCCTTCTATTAAAATATTTTTCCATTTCATTTGATTGCAATATGTCCTTCCGGGAGAAATCTTCTATGTTGGAGATATATATTCTTGCCGAGATTCTTGCTATATTTTGATCGTAGTAGCCAATCTCCACATGGTGGAGATGCCGTGTATCCCTTTGTTGATAGACCAACGAACAATTGAAGTCTTAGTGTAAGATTCCTCCCCCAAACCCCCTTTTTGATGTCTAGTATCTTCCCCCGTAATCAATCCCTCTTCAGAAATATAAAGACCTTGTTTCTAATTGTTTTAACCTAGAGAGAGAAAATATTCTAGAGAGAGAATATTCAGATTATGAATATTTTTGGATAGAAAAATAACTCATCTTATTAAAATAAGTTCCCCTGAAACAGAAATTCAAAAAGAAATTTCCAATGTGCAATTGGAATTAATTGGAAATAGGTATAAAGAACCTTAGTCTAAGGGCCTAGATTTTCAGAATTCTTTTGACTATGGTCCAATTAAGGTTTCTATGGGCCAATAGCATCAATCCATGTGTAGGGAGGAGATAAATCCAAATTGTAAAAGAAGATACCCAAAAATGAGTAAATGCTCACATAAGATGAAGAGTTGAAAATGTACAAGGTTTATTAGTAAATAAACTCATATGTAAGGAAGAGGAGTTCTTTAAAGGAGGTGCATATTTCACATAAGATGAAGAGTTGAAAATGTACAAGGTTTATTAGTAAATAAACACATATGTAAGGAAGGGGAGTTCTTTAAAGGAGGTGCATATTTCACATAAGATGAAGAGTTGAAAATGTACAAGGCTTATTAGTAAAAAAAACTATGACACATATGTAAGGAAGAGGAGTTCTTTAAAGGAGGTGCATATTTCACATAAGATGAAGAGTTGAAAATGTACAAGGTTTATTAGTAAAAAACTATGAGCAATACAATTTTGACACATATGTAAGGAAGGGGAATTCTTTAAAGGAGGTGCATATTTCACATGCTTGAATGAGTTTTAAACTCATAAAAATTGAGATATTTCATCTCTCCTCTCTCCTAATTCAAGTCTAGTTCCAAAAAGTTAGCTTAACTGACCTAAAAATGGTCAAAAAGTGACCAAACTGACTTGGAAAATTCTAGAATCAGTTTGTTTGGTTAGGAGCTCAAATTTTCCTATAAATAGAAACCTCCCCTTGTGGAAAAAAAAACATAGTCTCTTATGCTTTGTTACTCTACTCCACCTAAGCCAAAATATATAGTTCTTATGCTTTGTTACTCTACTCCACCTAAGCCAAATTAGATAGTCTCTTATGCTTTGTTACTCTGCTCCACCTAAGCCAAAATATATAGTTCTTATGCTTTGTTACTCTACTCCACCTAAGCCAAATTAGATAGTCTCTTATGCTTTGTTACTCTACTCCACCTAAGCCAAAATATATAGTCTCTTATGCTTTGTTACTCTACTCCACCTAAGCCAAAATATATAGTCTCTTATGCTTTGTTACTCTACTCCACCTAAGCCAAAATATATAGTCTCTTATGCTTTGTTACTCTACTCCACCTAAGCCAAATTAGATAGAGTCTTATGCTTTGTTACTCTACTCCACCTAAGCCAAATTAGATAGAGTCTTATGCTTTGTTACTCTACTCCACCTAAGCTAAAATATATAGTGTCTTATGCCTTGTTACTCTACTCTACCTAAGCCAAGAACTGTGAATTCTTTAATAATTCACTAGTTTTTGATACCTCTCTCTTTCTTCAATCTCCATTGGTGGCTCCATCAACATACTAAACCAATTGATTGGTTGGGGGCCTCTACCGTGAATAAAGAATCAAGCAAATCATAAGGTAAGTATATTGAATTTCGATCTTTTCTATGATTTCTCAATGATTCTCTCTTCTCAACCCCTCTCAAGCTTGAGAAGTTTAATTGGTATGGTTTTTTTTAAATGCTAATGAAGTTAATTGGTGAATAGTAGTGAAGAGTTACATAATTTAATAAATGCTATAGAAGTTAATTTCCACTTATATTTAAATTCTAATGGTTTTTATAATTTCTCTCTCTCACTCAAGAAATGGTCATACTCATGACCCATTCTCAATCCAAATGAAGCTTTTCATAAAGCTTTTCCTTAATCCAAGATTAAGCTATTCTTGAGGCCAAATTAATGGCTTTTTGCTATGCTTTTAGTTTATGCACATTGATGATTCAATCCATTATGGATTGATGACCCAATTAGAGACCATTCTAATTGTTTTCTTAATGATCCAATTAGAGACCATTATGGATTGATGATCCAATTAGAGACCATTCTAATTGTTTTCTTAATGATCCAATTAGAGACCATTATGGATTGATGATCCAATTAGAGACCATTCTAATTGTTTTCTTAATGATCCAATTAGAGACCATTATGGATTGATGATCCAATTAGAGACCATTCTAATTGTTTTCTTAATGATCCAATTAGAGACCATTATGGATTGATGATCCAATTAGAGACCATTCTAATTGTTTTCTTAATGATCCAATTAGAGACCATTATGGATTGATGATCCAATTAGAGACCATTCTAATTGTTTTCTTAATGATCCACTTAGAGACCATTATGGATTGATGATCCAATTAGAGACCATTCTAATTATTTCTTTAATAATGAGCTTTATCCCTTAGAAAAAAATTGAGATTTATCAGTCATAGTAGCGGAGCTATGGCAAAATTTTTATAGAAATTACGCATAAAATAAATTCATTCAAAACATAAAAAGAGGACTTCCTACCATATTCTAGGAACTATCATCCTAGATTAATTAAAAGAATTTTATTATGCATGGAGATGTGGATGTTTGCATGTAGATGTAGATGTATAGATGTAGATGTGGATGTGGAGGTGGATGGATGCATGTAGATGTAGATGTATAGATGTAGATGTGAATGGAGATGTGGATGTATGTATGTAGATGTAGATGTATAGATGTGGATGTGGATGTATACATGTAGATGTAGATGTATAGATACGGATGTGGATGTGGAGGTGGATGTATACATGTAGATGTAGATGTATAGATGTAGATGTGGATGTGGAGGTAGATGGATACATGTAGATGTAGATGTATAGATGTAGATGGGAATGGAAATATGGATGTATGCATGTAGATGTAGATGTATAGATGTAGATGTGGATGTGGAGGTAGATGGATGCATGTAGATGTAGATGTATAGATGTAGATGGGAATGGAGATATGGATGTATGCATGTAGATGTAGATGTATAGATGTAGATGTGGATGTGGAGGTGGATAGATGCATGTAGATGTAGATGTATAGATGTAGATGTGAATGGAGATGTGGATGTATACATGTAGATGTAGATGTATGGAGGTGAATGTGAATGTGGATGTGGATGTATGCATAGAGATGTAGATGTATGCATGTAGATGTGAATGAACGCATATAGATGTGGATGTATGGATGTGAATATACGATATGCGATGTGAGGGAATCTGAAGTGATGAGATAGAAATGATGTGATGGGATGAGTATACATATAAATGGAATATGGAGTAAGTAATGTAGATTGATAAAGGATAATGTGGAAAAATGAAAGTTAAAATAGAAATTATGTTGTAAACTGTTTGTAAATACTGTTTGTAAATGCTGTTTGTAAATGATTGTTTTATGTCAAGAATGCTGGGGGGAGCATTTTGACCGTCTTGTGATTAAAGTCGTGATGGTAAAGTTGCAACTGCTGACGGGGAGTCAATGAAGGACGTCTCGCGTAGCAAGGTCGGCCGAGGTCTTGACCAGCCTCGGTGCGATTAAAATGGTGAGCTTCCGGTACGGTGGATGAGGGGCCAAGGAAGCGGCCTATGCGTGAAGCGCTAGGTTACCTGCGAAGGATCCTAGAGGGTGCTGACCATACGGTGCTCGGGCTCTGGGTTGCCTAGGATACCCACGCGTGCGTCGAGGAAGATATTGGAACAGAGTTGGAGTTGTTTTCTGAAATCGAGCATGGATCTGGTTGATTGACCTTGCTGGTCTTTAATGGATGAGTCCATGGCTCCTTATATGGATCTGTTGGTTGATCTTGCTGATCTTCAACGAGAGTCCATCTTGTTAAGTGATTATATTGCCAAGTATT
Organism: Cibotium barometz; assembly: GCF_041138505.1. Classification (NCBI taxonomy): domain Eukaryota; kingdom Viridiplantae; phylum Streptophyta; class Polypodiopsida; order Cyatheales; family Cibotiaceae; genus Cibotium; species Cibotium barometz. Next base: position 22,456,395 of record NC_141103.1, on the reverse strand, counting down.
ATGGGCTAGGAACTATCGAAACGGCTCCTGAGCGTTCTAGTTGCCAATGATGCCATAGATACTCTGATGAAGGAATGATGGGAAATTAAGAATCAATTGGATAAATTGGAAGATGGTGATCAATGATACTATGGTTTTATTAAAGGATTGTTTTAAACTGGTTGAATCTGGTTGAAAAAAAGGCAATTTCATATTGGGTGTGTGAGTGGTGTGACTAGTTTTATTTTGCATGAACATCCGGCTAGGGGGCCTTGGAACTCTTTTCCTTGGTACCCGGGACAAAACCTAACCAAATTTTTAATTGGATCCCATCACTACAGTGGTTGGGCGGTTGGCTAACCCATGGGATTGGATGGGGTTAGGCTGGACTGATGGATCCGTAAATCGAGACTCAAACTTTTGTTTTTACGATAGAAAAAAAAAAAATAAATCCCGGACAGAAACTGTTCTATGGATAGGAATCAACGGCTGTGCCTCTTGAATGGGGAAAAAAGCGTTGATCCCAATGATCCAAGTGCAAGTTTCTTCCTTGAACTGACTAAGTATCTTATAGATGTAATCGGATCCTCTCGATCAGAAATGATCTTGACTACGTTAGAGTAAAAAGTTATCCTGGTGGAATCGCCCGTGCTTTCCGGTAAAGGAAGTTTTTCCGGGTTCGGTTTTGGAATAACCGACGGATTAGTCTCTTATCCGGATATCCGTGGGCGAGGCCCCGAGTGTGGGACCCCTGTCCCGCGCGAGAAGCGCTACTTCCGCTGCCAGTACCCCGAATCCGTTGCTCGGTGGGAACAGGGATCTTACAGTTGGTATCAGAGCATTTGGTTAATAAAGATCAACTGAGAAGACAAATATGTCAAAAATTTATCAAGAAACACAAAAAGGTTATAATTGTGTGATATAACTCATACAATTTGATATTCAAACTGAAATTCATAATTTGGTAATTGGTTCTTCATATGGAAGTACCGCAATTATATAGAAACCCTGACTTGCTTGAGGCCTAGACATGATAGTATTTACCTTATAATTCCAAGGGCCGTGACTACCCGTATATACCGAGAGTATACTGCAGCTCTTTACTGACAGTATATACGAGTAAATCTAAGACTTGAAATTATAAGCGTTAATGCTATCTAGATGATGATTTCGAATGTGATTGATATGATTTTTAATTCTGTTTGAGAATGAATGAATTGATTTGGATTCTGATTGAAAATGCTGATTGAAAAATGTTGATTTTTAAAAATTAGTTGAAATATAATGAAACCACAATGAGGGGGAATGGGACGAGTCCCTGTGATGATATTCATAACTAGAATGATGATAATGAATTCAGCAAATCACTATGAGATTAGTGGGTTGTGCTGTCAGATTGCTGCTATTAATACTTGACCGGTAGATCAAGTTAAGGGATGTCAAATTGAGAACTCGCTTGACTGAAATTTCCGTGGAGGAATGTTCCCAATGAAACTTTTCGGTCTAATGGACCATTATCATGTTAAAGATATGAATGACATGATCTGAATGAATTGTTATTTAATGATGAGTTCTATATAAGGGATAATTATCCCAGTGTTCTGTTGGGTTGACCAGAATATAAGGAACCCCAGAATAAAATTGGATCTTAAGAATAAGAGCTGTCCTCTACCTTGCGAGATGAGGACATCTCGCACTTTTTAAGTGGGGTAGGATGTAAGATTCCTCCCCAGCCTTCGAGGTATATAGGAGTAAGAATCTCCCTTTCGGATCTTATAATTATTCCCTCTCTAAAATAAAAGAAAGTTTCTGTTTAAAAAAGGAATACCCTTTTCCTAAAATACTTCTCAGGAGTCACGCCTATTTTAAGGATTTAGAACAATGAGTTTAGAAGTGAGAATCGGTGTTTTGGATACCAAGGTTTTGGTTTTCATTCGAGTATGGCCCAAAAGAAGTTCTTTATCTCTTGGGGAGTATAAGAAGTTATCCCCCAGATATTGTGATCCTTATATCTGAATTCAATGAAAGTAGGTGACTTAGCCTACAAGTTTCTTTTATCTCCTCATCTCAAAATTCTTAATGCCTTCTATAGAAAAATGTGCCAAACCCAAATCATGGAAAGACGGTAAAACTTCAGTGGCAAGTTACCGTTGGCTTCTAGGTTACGCTAGCTCCTTCCTTTATATAAGTCGTAACTTTTACTTGCCGCTCACAGTAATCTTACTCCCATCAATCTCCTTTCTTTCTTAATCTCCTTCATGGCGGCCTGGCAACAGGAATTAGTTTTATCCCTGATGATTTCTCACCTTCAAGACGCAAGAGAGTCTGTGAAGAAAGACTTTATAGAACAGTATGAGCGCTCACTTTTTCCTCACCTAGGAACTTCTGTAGCACAGACCAAATGGCGGACCTATCAAAACATAACTAGGGTAACACCCTGGGGTCAGCAGCACTTTCGTAACAATGTCCGCTTGGCCATGGTTATTGAAGCTTTGGGTTTGGGTCCCCGATACTACTGTGTCATGAGGTCAAGGCATCTTGGGTTTTCTGAGCGGGTCTTTTTACTGGCATGTTTTCTTCCTCATGAGAAGATATGCCTTTACCCCGTTTTTGGCTTGCCTCTCAGAGGTCCTTTTGTTAGATCACCTCATACCACTGAGATAGGTGCGGTAATAACCAGCAGAATCATTCCCATAGATGAGTTACCCTATACTTGTGCAGCTTGTGAGGACTGCTTTTGTGACCATATGATGGATGGGCTTATGGAAGTGTAAAGAGTTCTTCTATCTTTACTGTATAAGTCCCGTGAATGAATAAAGTTTAAATCTTGTTCTTATTTTGAATCTTGCTCTCTTTAAGACTTTTCTTGGTGGTTAATCTTGATTAAAAATTTTCTCGAAGTCTCATATTCGTGCATCTTGCGAAATTATCCCAAGTTGCGAGATGAGGACATCTCGCGTTTTTTAAGTGGGGTAGAATGTAAGATTCCTCCCCCAAACCCCCTTTTTGATGTCTAGTATCTTCCCCCGTAATCAATCCCTCTTCAGAAATATAAAGACCTTGTTTCTAATTGTTTTAACCTAGAGAGAGAAAATATTCTAGAGAGAGAATATTCAGATTATGAATATTTTTGGATAGAAAAATAACTCATCTTATTAAAATAAGTTCCCCTGAAACAGAAATTCAAAAAGAAATTTTCAATGTGCAATTGGAATTAATTGGAAATAGGTATAAAGAACCTTAGTCTAAGGGCCTAGATTTTCAGAATTCTTTTGACTATGGTCCAATTAAGGTTTCTATGGGCCAATAGCATCAATCCATGTGTAGGGAGGAGATAAATCCAAATTGTAAAAGAAGATACCCAAAAATGAGTAAATGCTCACATAAGATGAAGAGTTGAAAATGTACAAGGTTTATTAGTAAATAAACTCATATGTAAGGAAGAGGAGTTCTTTAAAGGAGGTGCATATTTCACATAAGATGAAGAGTTGAAAATGTACAAGGTTTATTAGTAAATAAACACATATGTAAGGAAGGGGAGTTCTTTAAAGGAGGTGCATATTTCACATAAGATGAAGAGTTGAAAATGTACAAGGCTTATTAGTAAAAAAAACTATGACACATATGTAAGGAAGAGGAGTTCTTTAAAGGAGGTGCATATTTCACATAAGATGAAGAGTTGAAAATGTACAAGGTTTATTAGTAAAAAACTATGAGCAATACAATTTTGACACATATGTAAGGAAGGGGAATTCTTTAAAGGAGGTGCATATTTCACATGCTTGAATGAGTTTTAAACTCATAAAAATTGAGATATTTCATCTCTCCTCTCTCCTAATTCAAGTCTAGTTCCAAAAAGTTAGCTTAACTGACCTAAAAATGGTCAAAAAGTGACCAAACTGACTTGGAAAATTCTAGAATCAGTTTGTTTGGTTAGGAGCTCAAATTTTCCTATAAATAGAAACCTCCCCTTGTGGAAAAAAAAACATAGTCTCTTATGCTTTGTTACTCTACTCCACCTAAGCCAAAATATATAGTTCTTATGCTTTGTTACTCTACTCCACCTAAGCCAAATTAGATAGTCTCTTATGCTTTGTTACTCTGCTCCACCTAAGCCAAAATATATAGTTCTTATGCTTTGTTACTCTACTCCACCTAAGCCAAATTAGATAGTCTCTTATGCTTTGTTACTCTACTCCACCTAAGCCAAAATATATAGTCTCTTATGCTTTGTTACTCTACTCCACCTAAGCCAAAATATATAGTCTCTTATGCTTTGTTACTCTACTCCACCTAAGCCAAAATATATAGTCTCTTATGCTTTGTTACTCTACTCCACCTAAGCCAAATTAGATAGAGTCTTATGCTTTGTTACTCTACTCCACCTAAGCCAAATTAGATAGAGTCTTATGCTTTGTTACTCTACTCCACCTAAGCTAAAATATATAGTGTCTTATGCCTTGTTACTCTACTCTACCTAAGCCAAGAACTGTGAATTCTTTAATAATTCACTAGTTTTTGATACCTCTCTCTTTCTTCAATCTCCATTGGTGGCTCCATCAACATACTAAACCAATTGATTGGTTGGGGGCCTCTACCGTGAATAAAGAATCAAGCAAATCATAAGGTAAGTATATTGAATTTCGATCTTTTCTATGATTTCTCAATGATTCTCTCTTCTCAACCCCTCTCAAGCTTGAGAAGTTTAATTGGTATGGTTTTTTTTAAATGCTAATGAAGTTAATTGGTGAATAGTAGTGAAGAGTTACATAATTTAATAAATGCTATAGAAGTTAATTTCCACTTATATTTAAATTCTAATGGTTTTTATAATTTCTCTCTCTCACTCAAGAAATGGTCATACTCATGACCCATTCTCAATCCAAATGAAGCTTTTCATAAAGCTTTTCCTTAATCCAAGATTAAGCTATTCTTGAGGCCAAATTAATGGCTTTTTGCTATGCTTTTAGTTTATGCACATTGATGATTCAATCCATTATGGATTGATGACCCAATTAGAGACCATTCTAATTGTTTTCTTAATGATCCAATTAGAGACCATTATGGATTGATGATCCAATTAGAGACCATTCTAATTGTTTTCTTAATGATCCAATTAGAGACCATTATGGATTGATGATCCAATTAGAGACCATTCTAATTGTTTTCTTAATGATCCAATTAGAGACCATTATGGATTGATGATCCAATTAGAGACCATTCTAATTGTTTTCTTAATGATCCAATTAGAGACCATTATGGATTGATGATCCAATTAGAGACCATTCTAATTGTTTTCTTAATGATCCAATTAGAGACCATTATGGATTGATGATCCAATTAGAGACCATTCTAATTGTTTTCTTAATGATCCACTTAGAGACCATTATGGATTGATGATCCAATTAGAGACCATTCTAATTATTTCTTTAATAATGAGCTTTATCCCTTAGAAAAAAATTGAGATTTATCAGTCATAGTAGCGGAGCTATGGCAAAATTTTTATAGAAATTACGCATAAAATAAATTCATTCAAAACATAAAAAGAGGACTTCCTACCATATTCTAGGAACTATCATCCTAGATTAATTAAAAGAATTTTATTATGCATGGAGATGTGGATGTTTGCATGTAGATGTAGATGTATAGATGTAGATGTGGATGTGGAGGTGGATGGATGCATGTAGATGTAGATGTATAGATGTAGATGTGAATGGAGATGTGGATGTATGTATGTAGATGTAGATGTATAGATGTGGATGTGGATGTATACATGTAGATGTAGATGTATAGATACGGATGTGGATGTGGAGGTGGATGTATACATGTAGATGTAGATGTATAGATGTAGATGTGGATGTGGAGGTAGATGGATACATGTAGATGTAGATGTATAGATGTAGATGGGAATGGAAATATGGATGTATGCATGTAGATGTAGATGTATAGATGTAGATGTGGATGTGGAGGTAGATGGATGCATGTAGATGTAGATGTATAGATGTAGATGGGAATGGAGATATGGATGTATGCATGTAGATGTAGATGTATAGATGTAGATGTGGATGTGGAGGTGGATAGATGCATGTAGATGTAGATGTATAGATGTAGATGTGAATGGAGATGTGGATGTATACATGTAGATGTAGATGTATGGAGGTGAATGTGAATGTGGATGTGGATGTATGCATAGAGATGTAGATGTATGCATGTAGATGTGAATGAACGCATATAGATGTGGATGTATGGATGTGAATATACGATATGCGATGTGAGGGAATCTGAAGTGATGAGATAGAAATGATGTGATGGGATGAGTATACATATAAATGGAATATGGAATAAGTAATGTAGATTGATAAAGGATAATGTGGAAAAATGAAAGTTAAAATAGAAATTATGTTGTAAACTGTTTGTAAATACTGTTTGTAAATGCTGTTTGTAAATGATTGTTTTATGTCAAGAATGCTGGGGGGAGCATTTTGACCGTCTTGTGATTAAAGTCGTGATGGTAAAGTTGCAACTGCTGACGGGGAGTCAATGAAGGACGTCTCGCGTAGCAAGGTCGGCCGAGGTCTTGACCAGCCTCGGTGCGATTAAAATGGTGAGCTTCCGGTACGGTGGATGAGGGGCCAAGGAAGCGGCCTATGCGTGAAGCGCTAGGTTACCTGCGAAGGATCCTAGAGGGTGCTGACCATACGGTGCTCGGGCTCTGGGTTGCCTAGGATACCCACGCGTGCGTCGAGGAAGATATTGGAACAGAGTTGGAGTTGTTTTCTGAAATCGAGCATGGATCTGGTTGATTGACCTTGCTGGTCTTTAATGGATGAGTCCATGGCTCCTTATATGGATCTGTTGGTTGATCTTGCTGATCTTCAACGAGAGTCCATCTTGTTAAGTGATTATATTGCCAAGTATTATGGGCTAGGAACTATCGAAACGGCTCCTGAGCGTTCTAGTTGCCAATGATGCCATAGATACTCTGATGAAGGAATGATGGGAAATTAAGAATCAATTGGATAAATTGGAAGATGGTGATCAATGATACTATGGTTTTATTAAAGGATTGTTTTAAACTGGTTGAATCTGGTTGAAAAAAAGGCAATTTCATATTGGGTGTGTGAGTGGTGTGACTAGTTTTATTTTGCATGAACATCCGGCTAGGGGGCCTTGGAACTCTTTTCCTTGGTACCCGGGACAAAACCTAACCAAATTTTTAATTGGATCCCATCACTACAGTGGTTGGGCGGTTGGCTAACCCATGGGATTGGATGGGGTTAGGCTGGACTGATGGATCCGTAAATCGAGACTCAAACTTTTGTTTTTACGATAGAAAAAAAAAAATAAATCCCGGACAGAAACTGTTCTATGGATAGGAATCAACGGCTGTGCCTCTTGAATGGGGAAAAAAGCGTTGATCCCAATGATCCAAGTGCAAGTTTCTTCCTTGAACTGACTAAGTATCTTATAGATGTAATCGGATCCTCTCGATCAGAAATGATCTTGACTACGTTAGAGTAAAAAGTTATCCTGGTGGAATCGCCCGTGCTTTCCGGTAAAGGAAGTTTTTTCGGGTTCGGTTTTGGAATAACCGACGGATTAGTCTCTTATCCGGATATCCGTGGGCGAGGCCCCGAGTGTGGGACCCCTGTCCCGCGCGAGAAGCGCTACTTCCGCTGCCAGTACCCCGAATCCGTTGCTCGGTGGGAACAGGGATCTTACACTTAGTGCAATTGTTATTTCACGTCACTTCAAATCCAAACAAAGTAAATGCAACCATGTACCTAAAGAATAACCATAGGTAGGATAGTCATGAATAGTCCATGTTAGATTGCCGTGAACCTCAAAGACTTGTTCACCTATAGGCTTGGACATGTCAAGAACTTTTATCCCTTGCCAATGTGTTGTAGATCTTCGATGAGGGGTGCTAGGTAAAAATTGATGTCTTTAACTTATCCTTTTCTTACATTGAAGTGATGCATCAAGTCATAGTTTTTAAGAAGTATAAACATATCGGGTGGATACAATTTTAGACCATTGTGCATGTACCTAGAATTAGTAAACTCAATATCAAATGCTCCTTATTTATGGACATGAATGGTGGTAGGTTGTAATTGATTAGCACCACCAGCCAAGTTGACCACTTAGTTGATCTATGTGAAAATGGATTGATTTCATCGAGACCAACACCAAGTTTTAAGTGATTGGGATTCTTGACTAAATTCTGGCCATGCTATATCAATGTGCTTGAAATCTTCACAATTATATGGAATGCGTAGGATCTCGTATGTGCTCACATTCTTTGCCATCCAATCCATAAGATTTGACAACTTTGGGATGCAAAATAGGTACTCTATTTGACAACTTTGGGATTCGAAATAGGTACTCTATTTGTGGGGATAATGGAAAATGTCTTAGAACCTTGCGAGGAATAGGTGTTGCTCCCTCCTTAAAACATGAAGCACTACCTACAAATCCAACTTAATAGCTCTTACATGATGAGAGTACACAAATGTAGGCTTACTCTTATGTAATAGAGTTAATTGTGGCCTCTCTTCGATGTTTTTTGGTACCAGCAGATACCTCCCCAACTACTACATCCACTTGCCAAATGTTTGGCCCCAATCATCCTTAAATGCTTCCTCAACCTTGTGCTTGGGTTTGGTACAGTGCAACACAAAGTATGGGTCATATTTCTCGTTATCCCCAGAGGCAACGATGACTACAAAGTTATCCCCCTCTTCTAGAGCATCAGTGAGGTCATCGAAGTCCTCTCCAATCAATGGTGCATCAGTGAGGTCATCTGTCCTCTCCAATCAATGGTGCATCATCGTTTGTGACTCTATCTTCACGCAGAGGAGAAACTTGAACTCGCAGCCATGTCTTCATAGTTGTAATGGCCTCACAATGTTCATGATCCCCTATGATGCACGCACTATAGAAACAAGAAAGTTTTCTTGTTTTGACCAGCAGGTGGTTGTTTGAGAAGCCCCGTTCGCTGCGCAAACTGCGAGTTCCTTTAAAACAGCCTCACAATCCAGTCTATTTTTCCTTTGCACTTCGTTCATTTCCACTTCATGGAAGACTCTATGCACTGCACTATTTCTCTATATTTGTTTGTTGTATGTTGATTGCACCCTTGTGGAGAGGTTGAGTGCAAGCCATGTTACAGCATCATGGGCATTCTCTAGCTTTTCTTGGGGACATGCTAGTTGGTGATTATACTACAGAGCTCTCTTAATAACAGCACCACATCCATCATGTTCCCCTTGCAATGGCTAGACCCAAAGAAATACCACATCATGTTTACACTAGTCAAGGATTTAAACCTTGAAACAAAGTAGAATGCTTTGAATTGAGAGGAAGCCCCGTCTGACCACACCCAATGTTCTTTTATATTTGCTTGTAAATGGGGATCCGTCTGACAACACCCAATGTTCTTTTATATTTGCTTGTAAATGGGGATCATTGTTTTTTAGCCATTCCCAATGCAAAAGAAATGCATGCTGCACAAATACGGTGTCGTGTTCCCTATCGTCTGAATGTAAAAATGGTACATGCATTGCACTGACCTGGACTCCTGTGAGTCGGTAAGCAGAACCACATCAGTCATAGAAGAATCAAGCACATGACTGTACATTATATGCACTAGAATTGTTATTTGCTTGTTGTGCCAGTGAGCACTTTGGATCTCATCTTGTTCCTGAAATGAGTAATTTTTTGCAAAATCTATGACAGAGACAATAGTGTCATGTGGAAAATTAGCAAGGCACGTCCTAAATTGCTTATCTTGCCAGTTGGCCATGAAATTGTGAAGCACATATTCTGGGATGGATGCAGCCATGTGATCTATAAGCTCCCTTTGTTGAGTGCTCTTATACGATAGTAGCCTATCTCTTCTTCTCGGATCCTTCAACATTGCCCATTTCAAATCTCCTCCATTTTAAAGCAAGGATTTACCTCATTTCATTTGGACAGACAGCATACTGCTTCTTCACACCACAACATGTGCATGTACCTCTAATGCATTCAATGGAGTGCCACTGAGAGTCTGCAGGCTTTGGACAGAGTGTTGGCTCCCACACAGACCTCAGGCTACCAAACTTGCTCTCACTTGCTACACATGACGAGGATCCAGGTGGCCTGCAAAAAACTGAGCATTCATCTGGGAGACATGAGCATCTATCTCCATGGAGCAATTTTCCAACATGACCAGATCTCAAGTCATTCAAACCTTGCCAGGCCAGGTCAAAGTCTATGTGTGTTTTGCAACAACACACATCCCTGTCTTTGAGTTTCTTCACATACCATGGCTTATAATGCTCAAATCTCCTTTGCCTAATCGAAACGTCAGGGTTCTCAGCTATATAAACTTGAGATACAACTTCGTCTATTCACCCAACCCAAAACTAGCCCGTTGGAAATTCAGTACTTAAACTAAACAGCTACTAGATTATTCACTATGAGAAAACAAAACAATTTCAACCACTGGGTTGGTTTAGGACAGTCACAATTTCAATTGCCTTCAATCAATATAAAACAAATCAATTTCACCACCCATCAATATTAATAACAAAAAGGTATATGTGAACTATATATTGCTGTTACAGTTGGAAATTCAGTAATTAAACTAAATAACTATTAGAAAACAAAACAATTATTCACTATAAGAAAACTAAACAATTTCAACCACCGGGCTGGTCTAGAACATGAACAACTATATTGCTATTGATGTTCCAGTTCCAACCACGAGGCTGGTTTGGACGATCACATTAAGAACATCAACCAATTATTACACATTAACAACATCACCAGCTCAATGATATTGTTGTTTATTTTTGTTCCAACCATGCTGATTTAGGACAATCACATAACTGTTGTTTGACATGAACCAGCTCGGTGGCATTGCTGTTTATTTTTGTTCCAACCATATAATTGGTGTTACACCTAAACCAGCTTGGTGGTATGTTACATGATGTTCCTACCACCGGACTGGTTGGGCTGGTTTAGGATAATCACTTTAGAATTCAAACAATTTGTACTAAAGCTTTAGAGAATCATAGACAACCACCTGGTTAGGACAACCACTGACCTACATTGTGTCAAGTTGATGTGCTCCTCAAACTGCTTGCATTCCGTTCGCTTTTTGCAAATGTCCTCCTTGTTTGGAGAAACTCTCGTGTTCTCGTGCCAGAACGATGTCACTCTAGTAGTGAGTTCCGCAGTCAGGATGTCTTTCCTTTTCTTGTGTTCTATTGAAGCCCACAGACTTTTCGATTCTGTATCATTGTGCATTACTTTTACTCTGCGTCCAACCGCTCGAGCGCAACGTTGAACCTTGTGATTGACAACATCTTCGGCGTTGTGCATCCAAGCCATTTCTTCTTTATTTCAAGGAATACCAGCATAGCTAATGTCGCCCTCTTTGCAGCTAGTTAATCTAAGCTAAGCACCCCTTTCACTTTCTGTAGGCCATCTCTCAGGTTAGAAAGCAGTGTCTCTTGTGCGTGCATCTCCTGAGGTGTTGGCAAGGTTGTCACTCTATGAATTTCAGGGTGCAAGGTAAAGCTTCTAATGACACAAGACTTGTCCTCATCTGAATGGCCTGATGTTGCTGCCGTGAATTCTCCCACCAATCGATTGGCCATAGCTCGGGTTCTTCACTCCGATGGCAATGTTCAAATGCGTCCATCTGCAACGCTTCCTGCTATTGCTCTACAAAAAGGAGTCTTATGTCCTCCTTGTTTCTCCCTCTGCATACGTTGCAAAAGTGTCTTGCGTTGCCGCTTTGAGCTTGTTTTCTCGTCCGTGCCATTTCTTTCCTCATCTTGCAATCTGCTCCTTGTGCCTTGACCAAGCTTTTTAGCATTCCTATCTCGCCGCCTTTGTCTGGTTCTCTTGCAATGAAGAGCTACATATTGCCATTGCTATGGAGATGATCAGACAGAGATCATCTAGCTGCTTAAGAGGCAAGCAAAGAAAAGAAGATAGAGACCACCAAGCTGGTGAGGCCAGCAAAGCAAAGCGATCAGAGAGATACCACCAAACTCGTCAGGTGAGCAAAGCAAAGAAGAAAACTTACCAGGGTAAAGAAGACAATGCCACACCAAATCGTGCAGCTTGTAGGGTGGGGGACGACGAGCTGCATCTTGCCATTTCCATGGAGACAATCAGACAAAGACCAGCTAGCTGCTGGTGAGGCAAGTAAAGAAAAGAAGACGTCTTATAGAGCAAAGAAAACGCAACGTAGGAGGCGGTAGGTTCTGACACAGCATGGCAAGTTATGTACTTTATTCAAAACATTCGCCAGGAGCGGGAGGCCTGAAAATTCAAAAGTCCGTGGGGTATTGAAATTTTCACCTACCGTGGTTTCCCCCCTCCGCTGGGTGGCGATACACGTAAGCAAAATCTTGCCCCCCCCAAGCAAGTGGAATGTGTCCTAAAATGCTTCAAAACACCAATAGGCCAAAGGGCACGCTATTGGATTTGATGGTGTGCAATGTGAAATGCAATGACCCTTGACATACTTATGAGTAGGAGATTGGGTAAGGAATGATCACCAAACATCTTGGACTGAGAACGAGGAGGTAATTGGTGTGCGCATGCCTCCATTTGTAGCTGAATAATAGCTTGATTGTGGCACGTGTGAGGAAGCATAGATCGATCAAGCCTATGAAAGCCATCGTAACATTAGGAAAATTCTGGACTCAAAAGAGGGCTGTTTCAATAATAATATAATAATAGACACATAGATTGAGTGACATGAAATCTACCAACGATATTTACCGGTGGTGGGACCTCTGTACAAACCCACCTAAAATGTGGAGAAACTCTTATCTTCATGAAATATTTAAAAAACCATCACCTTATCTTAAAATATTTTAAACTATTTTTTTGTCAGCACCTAATACAATAAAAGAATGTTTTCCACATTTCTGTGTTAGACATGGAGCACTAAAAAATCCTTTCCACCACCCCTAGAACTAATGATTTTGAATGCTTGGAATAGATAGATACACAATCTCCTGGTTATTCCCTCAACTTGGTTCCACTTTTGAAACTCGAAACATCTTTGGCGCCCAAAAGAACACACCGTCCCTCATTTCTTCTTCCTTCCTTGATCCACAAAAGTGGTTAGCTTAGTCATCCACTTTCTGCTGCTTCTTCTTTCTCATACGTTTGTTAATCTCTCATGGCACCTGAAAGTGGACTGAAACGAGCAAGGAGCAGTATCTCATCTGTTGTGTTGTATAACATAAAAGACGAGAACGAAGAATGGATTCCCCTCAGGGGGGTCACTCACAAAAAAATGTAAATATCACGTGCGTTCAACAGAAGCATATTTTTAATTTATGAAACTTACAGAAATATATTTACATAGGGGTATGATTTAAAATTTTTTCAAAAAAATTTACAGATTCATAAAGAAAAGGGGATATTATATGGATAAAAAAATTCACAGATAAAGGATTTAAAATATAGGCCTTGAACGCACGCGATAGGGGTATTCTACATATAGTGACCCCCCCGAGGGATTCCCCAAGTATACAGGAAGTACTCTTGGGTCACTATGCAGCCAGGAAAACGTGGCCACTACCGAGTGAAGGGAAAGGCATCTGAAGACTTGGCCAAACATTGGAAAGGAAGGATCCTTGACTTCAAGATGGCACTAGGAGGGAAAACTGTCAAAGAAGTGTTGATCCAGCATGTATTCATGCAAAAAGAGATCAACGTGGGACCATTGGCTTCCAAGACATAGACCACATTGTAAGTGCTTGTGTTTTTTTTTTTTTTCTGAGAAAAGATCCTTTCATTAGTTATATAAAAACGCCCGTAGGGCTACAAAAGATCCTCTTTGCTCATAAGAAAACAGAGCAGAGAACAAAGCAAGGCAGCCAGGGAGACTCTCCCTAGGTGCTGAAAAATACAAGAATCAGTACAAAGAACTAAGAGGGTATATCATACAATAGGAGGGAGAAAAGCCAAACAGGTGGCCTGTAGTGCCAACTGGGGGACCCCGCGTGTAGGGTATAGAAGGGGCCACTGCACCAAGTGGTGTGAAAGGCCTGGCGTCGCAAGATCGCCTCATCCGGATGCGGTCATACTGTCCTCGCAAGGTGTGGATGAACTCCTGCCAGATCCCCGGAACAGTCTCTTCTGCTGGTGGCTCCAGTCTCCCCTCAAAGGCCCTGAAACACCGGGCCCTCGCGAGGTGAACCAGATGGTGAGGCTGCTGAGGAGCTCCCATCATAGATCCCTCTCCTGTGTCCAGCCGGCGCGCGGATGAGAAGTCCGGTGAAGGAACAAGGCGAGGCTGGCCCCTAATGAATCTGATGGCCTGGCTGTCCTGCTCCGTCTCATAGCCCATAGGAGCAGGCCCCTGCCGAAGTCGACCAAGCAGCGGCACCCCATGTATACATCCCCTTTGGAGAAAGGGGGGCCAGAATGCACAGCATCCACAACCAAATCTGCTGCGCGCCTGAGGGCAGTCCCATAGGCAATGTCTCTGTGTCTCCATAGGGTGGCCGCATCGGACGCAGGCCGCCAAGAAGACCACTGTAGACAAGCCAAGTGCCAACTGCAGAGCCCCTGTGGGCGACCAGCCCCACTGGAAAGTCAAGATCCTACGTGCCTGTCGACTAGCCTAGAGCCTGGTCCAAAAGTCCTCCAGGAACTCCGGTGAGAGTCCCTGTAGCCGCGCCAGTGCCTCGATGCAGCTGGAGAGACCATCCTCCTCACCGTCAAAATATGTCGCCCCAACCAAACAGTATCTTGGAAAAAGGTGATCTTTGTGGCCTCAAGGGATGCATAAGGATCATGCCACTAGGGTCCCACTGGGAGTCGGGCCAAGGGGCGCGCTGCATATGCCCATATGCGCCAATCAGAGTTCACATCTACAGGGTTTGGGTCAATATGCCACTTCCGAGAAGCGGCGGCCACCACCACCCGTATCCTCTGAAAGATGCACTCTGCAACTAAAGGCGACTCCACCTCCACTCTCTGAAGTCTGCCCTCATCCAGGATCTCATAGTAGAGGCATCTGCCATCCTCAGTGCAAGCTCTGACAGCAATTAGGATCTCCAACTGTGTAAAGGCTCCCATCCACCGTGGGGCCACCGGCTCGAGAGGCGTGAACCACTCCTCTATATATAGATGCCTCCTAATTGTCATCCCTCATAATCAACCCCCCTCTAAATTGACTCAGCCTCTCCACCTGGATCTCCTCTGGGAGACTGCAGAAGGCCTGCCAGTCTCCAAAACTATGTGCTGGGCCTGCCGGCCGGCCAATGGTCCCCAGGATAGACGAGGCCGAGAACCCAGCATAAGACCCTGCTCTGTGCGAACCGCTGGGCTCCAGATGAGCCGCTGTCTGGCCCGCTCCTCATCACAAGAAGGAGGTCTCTGAGAGAGAGCCCTGATCTCAGCAACTCCCAAGCTCTCAGGATGCTCAAGGCAAATCTGTCCTCCCGTCCTCTACTAAGCCTGTCCTCCTCATCTCTATGAAGATCCATCGTATCTCTGGTGCCCAAGTGCCCCCTGCTGGGGGAGCCCGAGCCTGCAGCCGCTGCAAAAGAAGCTCTTTCCAAGGCTCAGCGCCTGGAAGCAGCCCCCAAACAATAAGCTTCCCCAATAAGGCTCTACTCTGATCAACTGGATCTATAATGCCCAAGCCTCCTTGGGCCAACGGAAGTGTAATAACTGCCCAAGCAACCTTTGCCCTGGCTGGCTGACCATCCCGCCCAGACCAAAGAAAGTTAAGCACCTGATTTGCAACCCCACCACCCTCCCAGCCAAGGATAGCCGAGCTGTACTCCAATACAAAAGCTTCTTCTGAATGCTCAGAAGAAGCGGGGCAATCTGCTGCTCAGGTGACAAATCTAGTCCAATCTGGCATCCCAAATATTGCACTGCTGTGCCAGGAGGAATCCATCTAAAACCCGGGTCTGGGCTCCATGCCGGAGTGGGAGCGCTACTAATCCAAAAGGCCACTGTCTTGCCCCAATTGATCAATGCTCCCGAAGCTGTACTAAAAACCTGGAGCGACTGCTCTCCCCGTTCGCTGAAGATTAGCCTCCTGGCCATGCAAAAATAAACCCGTGTTATTAGGAAACTCAGCATCGAGCAAGTCCTCCCCCCTGACTGGGAGCTGGAGTCCTCTCAAACCAACCTCCTCTGTCGTCAGATACATGCTCATGGCCTCAGCAAAGAAGAGAAAAAGAAACGGGGTGAGAGGACACCCCTTGAGAGACGGACTGATCTGGTCAACTCAAAACTCGGCCCTCGTCCTCAGCACCTGGCTACAAGCTGTGGAATATAGAGCCGCCACCCCTCGAATCCAACCTGGCTCAAAGCCCAGGCGAAGCATAGTGCCCTCTAAGAAACCCCAATCGACTCTATCAAATGCCTTCTTAAAATCGAGAAGCATCACGACCAAGTCCTCACCAAGAAATCTAGCT
This sequence comes from Cibotium barometz, assembly GCF_041138505.1. Lineage (NCBI taxonomy): Eukaryota > Viridiplantae > Streptophyta > Polypodiopsida > Cyatheales > Cibotiaceae > Cibotium > Cibotium barometz. Next base: position 22,439,959 of record NC_141103.1, on the reverse strand, counting down.
CAGGCCGTCGCCTCCCAAAAGGTGAAAATGTTGTCAAGGATACTACGCTCCTTGACGAATCCTATCTGGGTAGCATGAATCAACTCCCCCAGGAAGGGCTGGATCCTCAAACTCAAGGCCTTTGCTAAGACCTTGTAGAATATTGAGGATCGTAATAGGTCTCCAATGCCGAATATCATCTGATACTCCCTCCCCCTTGGGGATAAGAAAGATCAAGCCCTCTGAAAAGCTCTGTGGCATCAACCCAGTGTCCAAAACATACTGAAAGCCCCTACAGAGGCCTGGCCGCAAAAGGTCCCAACAGCGCATAAAAAAGCTAGGCGTCAATCCGTCCTCCCCTGGGCAACTATGGCACGGAAGGACCCTCAAGGCCTCAGCAAGCTCAACCTCTGAAAGAGGCTCACCTAGAACTGTACGCATACGATTTGTGACCCTCCTCTACACATGGGCCCACACAGTCTGTCTAGAAGCATCCCGAGCCTCAGTGGCTGGCTCCGCTGAAAGCAGGTCTCTATAGAACCCAGTGGCTATGGCTCTGATCTCCTCGGGCTCAGTAGCTACCGATCCGTCCGGCCTCCCAAGCTGGCGGACTCCTGCTCGAGCATGGCGGGGCCCAGTAATCTCAAAAAACTCCCCAATCACTCTATCACCAAGCTGCGTCCACTGAGAGGCCAGGCGACGATAGTAAAACTCATGTCTCTGCTCCTCTGCCTCTCTAACCTCCTGGCATGCCTGGCTCAGCTGGGACACCACCCACTCACATGTAGGCTGCTGCTCCTGAAGGCGCTGAAGCGAAGCAAGGCTATGTCTTAGCCGCCGTCGACGCTCCCTCTCGCGAGCCTCTCCCAGCCGTGTCAAGGCTGCAGTGTGCAACAAAGAGCTGAGCTCGATGAGTCCCTGGGCACACTGGCCTGCTGCATCCTGGTCAGAGCTCTGACTATCATGCCATATCCTCTCTCAATGTCCTCAGTGAGACTAGGATCTGTAAGTACCCTCTCTGGGATCCTCAACTGCAAGCTGGTCTCCCGTGTCCTCTCCTCAAGTGTCAAAATAACTGGCGCATGGTTTGAAAAAGAGGTGCCAGCGAGAATGCCAACGGAGCCCCCTCGCTCCCCTAACATGTCGCCCACATAAAAGCGATCAATCCATGATAGATTAGTCCCTCCCTGCCAGTGATCCGACCGAGAGAAACTAAGACTATCCTGAGAGCGGGAGAAGGCCTCATGCTGCCATGCATCAGTGATCCTGAGTGTCATGCAAAATCACTCCCAAGCTGCAAGCTCCGTACCGTGCACTGTAACGTGACTGCCTCCCACCCTATCGGCCGGGTCCTCAAGCATGTTGAAGTCTCCCCCGACACACCAATGTGCGGCCTCTGGCAATGCATCCGTAACCTGGGTCCAGAACTCTGCTCTGGCACTAGCATGGTTGGGCGCATAGACATTGAGCACGCCAAAGAGCTCATCATGCGTCCTCAGAATGACATACTGTGCTCTACCAGGCACAATGATCCCGCGATCCACAATGGCCTGCTGCCATACATCCGCAATGACCATACATACTCCTCCCTGCCCACCCAAGGGGCCAAACCCTGTAGACCAAAAGGTGTCCCATCTACCAGGCATCACCGAACCATATCTCCGGATCCTGCTCTCACCCAAATGGTGCGCCTGCATCAACAAAATATCAATACTACCCCCAACCAAGCATCTCTGAAGCTCTTGCCTCAAGCAACCACGATAACGTATATAATGTGCGCCGCCAAGGCTCTGTACATTCCATGAGATGATCCTCATGGATGACCTGCTGAGGTGGATGTTGTCTCAGCCGTACGGCGGGCCTTCGCAAAGCGGCTTGGATGGAGAATAGTCCCCATCCGAGCGGCTACGAATCTGCCCACCCGATGTGCTGCAAGAATCTCGGATCAGGCGGCGCAAGTGGTGGCTGTCCCATGGCGACTACCTCCCGCTCAGACATAAGCGAGGGCAAACAAGGGGGGAAAGGGTGCGAGGGTGGGTAGGGCGAGGGGCGTGCAGGCAGCGCGAGCAGGGGGTGAAGAGGGAGAGCTTCAGCAAGCTGTTTTCATAAGTGCTTGTGTTTTGTATTCCAATGTTGCAAATAAGGTGATTGATATACATTTTTCTACCTTGCACAGATTTGTACCCATCCAATCTTCAGGAGTGGGAGCCTGCACAATGCTTGACGGGATTCTTGAATGTCGTACATGGTGAGGTGGGGGAACTTCAATATGAAGGTCGTGCACCAAGTGATCTCGCAAGAAGTAGAACATATTTCTATGGCTCATTTTATACCTTGCCCACTCAATCGAGTCGACATGGAAAGTTGGAACGTATTCCTTTGCCTGCACTTGATAGAGTCATATAGGACCAAAATGTTTAATGATATTAAATGTGCTATGAAGCCTAGCATTGGTGCAAGAAATGTCCACTTAAGTTTGTTTGTTCGAATTGCATGCTTTGTTGATTTGTTTTTTGATTGTAAACAATTGAGAAAAACTAGAACAACTTTTATGTGCAAAGATATAGATGAAGCCTGGCTTGATCATTTGTTTGACAAAGGTTGGAGAGTGAAATCATCAAAGGGAGATGATTTGATCAAATATCGATTGAACACCTCCGACATTGCATTTTGGTGAGTGTCATAACATTCAAATGTCTTTTTGTGAAACAGTTACAAAGCTTATTTGATTATACTCGGGAACTTATCCTAATGATATTTTGGAATCAGATACTATATTGCCAGGTAACATCTGTGCATGTCATTTACTTATAGAAGGTGGCGATGGATCAACAACAACTGGGAAAGCATGGACCAAGATACAAGAGATGGCAACCACTCTTGCTTGAGAGATATAGTTATGATTCGACAGGGTCACCCATCATTGACATTGGAAGTGGAAGAGAATTGGACTCTCGAATATGTTAGGAAGGCATTAGAAGTAGCTATTCAGAATCCTCCAGATCAATTTTGCTCCAAGCTTGATGGTCTCGGAAGGTAAGTAGACCATCACATCCAAATAGATTTCTATTAGTTTCAATCCAGATGAAAAACAAAATGCCTCCTCGCATTGTGGTGAATCGATTCACTGTGAAGCGAGTGCACGTGCCAAAGGAAGCACTATATAACTCATGTATGGTGATTCGTATAAACATCATGCAAGAGAGATACAGAGACAAACTCACTTTTCATGATATGCCAAAAAAATTACTCGAGCATCGTCCAGCTGGACCTCCCGAAACCAGTTCAGCACATCGAGGTAGGGAATTGACTCCACTAGCAAAAGTGTTGACACCAATCAATCTGGAACACTCGATGCTGAACATCCTCGAGCAATTGCGAAATAACAAAACTTCACAAGAAAAAATATCAAGAGTTAGGCATAAACTTTTAAGATCCAAGAATGAAAAATTGTGGGAGGACAGAGAAAAGAGTATACCTTAAAACACATCTGAGCACTTTGTTGTTGACTTCAGTTCTAGGATCAAACAAAATGTTTATCTCCTTAGCATGAATCGGGAAATAACATCTTTGCCCTCTAATATGATAGGGTACATAGAACTCCAGCAACAAAAATTGAAGCGCCTCTTGATTCATAGCGTGGAGTGCGCGAATATTTTCTCTTTTTGTTTGCAATGCAAGCATTGCCACATGATGTTCCCTTTGAGCGCTTGTCCAAAAATTTGCCCGAGTCTCATGTTCATGTTCTGGAACTCCCTCCGTCACCTCTTCAATTCCCACTTTTTTTTTGAACGGGACGGACATCCAAAATTTGCACCATTCGTGCATTAGTAAATGTAATTGGCCTAAGTAACTTATCATATCTAAAACGAAGGGCTACTAGGCTGAAAAAATCTTTGTTCATCACTGTGACCCTGTGTGCATGGGCCGCAAGAACGTAACTATCCAAAAAAAATTCAATCATCCAATCCTCTGAGGCCTCTTGCAAGCAAAACAGGGCCGATGCCTTCCACCTAAACAAAATTCCATTTTGCTCGCAAATTCTCCTGACAAGCCTCTGAAAAGGTAATCTTGGAATAGCAGCAGTCGGGTGCTTCATAAATCGTGTGATTTCTCGCAGCACTGACAAATGCTCTATGAAACGCCTTTGTCTAGGCTCTGCAGTTTGGAAATCAGGAAGGACTGCATGATTTTCTCGATCTTGAGGCATTCAGAGTACCCATCTTCTTCCCACTAGATGAGGGACCTCCATTGTTCTTAGGTCTAGCTGTATGCCTTACACGAGCCATCTGAAAATGCAAGCAAGTGCAGCAAACTTAGCTATTCAGTAGTACACGATTAACAATTCACCATAACGCGAGAGAGGGTGGCCAAGAAATCAATATGCACTTCCTCGCGTTATGTTGAATCCATTCACCATAACGTGAGATGAAGGGCCACTGAAAGCAGAATAATCCTCCTCGCATTATGGTGAAGTAATTGACACCAATGCGAGGTGGATTATCGTGAATCCTTTGCCCTTTGATCTTGCGTTATAGTGAATTGATTCCATAACACAAGACTAAGGGCCAGTCAAAGCAAAACAATCCTCCTCGCGTTATAGTGAGTTGATTTACTATAACGGGAGGAGGATTATCGGCGAATCTCTTACCATTCCATGTAGCTTTTGGTGATTCGATTCACCATAACACATGGAGCCGTATTGAGATTCTAATGGCCCGTCGTCTGCTTTAAGGTGAATCGAATCACCATAAAGCAAGATTCAATGGCAGAGGGCAAACAGTCGAAGAAAAAACAAAACAATCAAGGAATATATAAAAAACTCACAAAACAATCAAGCAATATACAAAAACTCACATTTCATGCGTGGGAATGGATGGAGACTGTCGTGTAGGAGGTGGAATATCGGTTTAGTAGTGTGGGGGTAGTCGGAAGTTGGAAGGAGGCAAACAGGAGGACGGACAAGGTGAAATCGATAAGAGGACGAAAAGATGGCGTGATTAACAGCTTTGATTAGTCTTTAGAGCAAACACACGTGCTAGGTACATGGCGGGCTGCCACGTGGCATTCTTGGAATGGCGGGTGAAAAGGCGACGTTGACGTGTCGCATAGCATTAAAAATGGTTTTTAATTGCCTCTCTTGCTTTGATTAGTCTTTATAGCGTGTACACGTGTTAGGTACATGTGTTAGGTACATGGCGGGCTACCATGTGGCATTCATGGAATGGTGGGTGAAAACGTGACGCTGACGTGTCGCATAGCATTAAAATCGGTTTTTAATTGCCTCTCTTGGGTACCCATCCAGTCGTATTCTCATTTATCTCCCCACCAACGGCCTTCATCTCCATCAATGGCTATCTCCTCCAACCCTCCTTCATCAATCATCCTCCTTCATCGTCCTGTATCAAACGACAAAGACAAACCTCCAACCTCCTTCATCTCCATCTCCTGTGATGTTTGTATACGATTTGTTTTCCTGGTATTTTTATCTCTTTTGTGCTTCCTTCTTCTTTTGTTATTTCGTTCTTTTGGTTTTATTCGTGTAGAACTCCTTGCTTTGTTTTTTCATGATAGAAACGTTATGGTGAATTGAAAACCTATGACTCCTCGCATTATGGTGATTTGACTCACCACAATGCGAGGAAGACTATTTTAATTCGTTTGGCACCTCCTCTCTCAGTATGGGTACTTGAGAAGTATCTTTATTTGTAATTCACCATTACGTGAGAGGCGGCGCCAAAGGATGAAAAAGTCCTCATGTAGTGGTGAATCAATTCACCATAACGCGAGCGAAGGTCCCATAGGAAGCACAATATTCCTCCTCTCATTATGGTGAATCGATTCACCATAACGTGAGAAGAGGTCCTTGACGAAGCTGCAATTTTATTTACGTTAGGGAAAATAGATTCACTACAACGCGAGGAGGAATACCTGGCTTCCTTTGGTATCTTCTCTCGCGTTATGTTGAATCCATTCATCACACAGAGATTTGGTGTGTAAGACCGATTATCTCTTGATTCATTGCTTGAACTAATAATTTCCATGTCTTATCTACACCCTTGAATTTAGCCATGGTGCAAGTTCAAGTCGAGTTTGATGTGGATGAAGAGATTAAAGAAACACCTGCAACTATGTTGTATGACTTCCTCTACAAATGTGGACATTATGATTTGCACCCTTCGATTTTGTTGATGTTCAATTGCAATTTTTCTCTTGAGGATACACTTTCTAACCATCCCGAATACTTTGAAGAGGCAAAGCAAGAGTTTGATGAGCTCACAAATGAAGATACAGTGATGATTGATGGGAAAAACCACATTCATTTTAATCTCAAGGTGTCGCCGGAGAAGAAGCAGAGGTTAAACAGGGATTGGCACAAGGTACCATGTGATAAGAAGAGAGCTTTGCCATGCCCTTTTCACAAAAGAAAATGCCGTTTGATGGAATACTCTTATGCCTTCTTATGCTTCTTGCACATGAACGTGCAATTAACAGATGAAGAATGTACAGAGCCGCATGCGACAAATGAAAGTGAAGACACGGTTTCTTGTCAGGCTAGTCCCACCGTTGAGGATGTTGTTGAAGAGGAGGACACTCCTCATGTGATTGAGGAGTTCAATGTTGAAGAAGAGAGGAAGCTCAGTGCGGCGGTTGATATTGAGGCAGTGAGAGAACAAAACACTGACGTAGGCCAGCCTGTGATTGAATCAGATGAGTTCTCTCCCATTCCAATGCCATTGCTCCCCTCCTACAAAGTAGGAGATTCAGAGTATATATTGCTGACAGACATACAACATGTATTTAACTTAAGGGAGGACCATTGCATAGCTTTCATAGCCAAAAATCTGGAGGTTGATCACAATTTTGTAGATGATGATGGGATAGATAAGTACTTACTAGTGGATAGCCATGTGAAAGACACCGAGTTCCTATCTGCTATAGCAACACTAAAGATGATCTATGCTGATGCCCTTAAATATGAAGGAAAAGATGCCACCGAGGAAGAGCTACAAGAAGCAAGGGAAAGACTGAATATTACCAACATGGGGAGAGTTTAGGGATTGCCAAGTAAGATAGTGGAAACCATTCCTAGTTCGAGCACTAATTTATGGCAAGGCATCTTGAGGTTATTTTCTTTTGTTGTGTTTTCGTACTTTTGTTGTGGATTTGGCTTTTTCAACTTTGTCCTGAATTGTTTGGCGATGTTTTTGGGCTAATGCTCCTTTATTTTTTCGGTTGGAAATATATGAAGACACATTCCTCAAACGTGCTTCAGGCAAGCGTATGGCGAGACTGGCCCACGATTCGACACTAGGAACATATATACATCGCCTAAAATTGTGATATTTCACGCCAGCTTCTCCAAGGACAATGCAAGTTTTCCTCTGATGGCGATAAAGACTCTATCCAAGTATTTAGGTGGCTATCACTTAAGGCTGAATGCAAACAAGGTAATACTTTTGGAGCGGCAAGCAGCTGTTCGAATTTTTGGGAAGGGACCAGGAGTATATTCATTGATATGTAAATATTATTTAACATATGCTGCTTACGGCTTGGCATGTGGAATCACAGATCCTAATCTGTTGAGTGATTGCGGGAAGAAGCATCTTCTTAGAACAGCAAGGCCAATGGTCCCTGTTGTGCCATTGATAGAGAATGAAGAAGATGTTGTAGAAACTTCATCAAAAAGGGCTCGGCTGGGGGATGTCTCTGCTCCACAACAATAGATTTAGATTGTTAAGAAATTTCTTCAAATTTCTCGATACTCTTCTTGCTTACCATTAAAAACTATGAAATGTATATGGAACATAGATGAAAGCTCTTGTTCTTTTAAAATCTTTTAAAGTTACATCATTGTTTTATAATATGTATTTCAATGATCAATTTTCTTCCACAATCTGTCCTGTCTTTGTCGTTGTCTTAGCCATTCAGCATGATTCTGCCTCCCCTATGAGGAGACATATATTGATCATCTTCGTTCAGCCTGCATCTCTCTTATTGCACATGACACAACTGATTTAGACTGTATGATCTTCACACGAGCCCTCACTTGAATCTGCCTATACCACCACTGACATAGTTGCTTCATGGGATTACTTTTCTTCACTCCTCCTCCATGTTGAGTGGCCCTTTGATAGGCACAACTTGCTTGCCAACAATTAGATCTTTCCATGCCTTGGGTAGACCAAATCCCAAGGCTTCCACACTCTTCCGCAAAAAAGGGTCCATGTGCATGCAAAATGTGCTACAAATGCTCAACAACAACAACAAGACATTGAGTATCGTACAATATATTTTGAACAACAATAAAATCTCAAAGCTATAGGTATTCAAGTAATAACCATGTATTGTGTCAAGTTTGTTGCACCCCATGCCTTTTCATAGCTAGTGTAGAACTCTGTCACAACTGCCTCAAATTTCTCAACATCCCCATCTTCAAACGTTGCTTTTTGCAACAAAGGTGCTAGGCGATCAAGTGCCAACCACGCTTTGGCCTTTGCCACCCTTGCTTGTCCTGAAGAGCCTCGATCAGGTACAGTTGCATGAAGCTTCCTCCACACCTCAAAATCTGTACCCAGGTGACCTCTCTGGGTATGATTAGATAAGAACTTTCTAGCTTTTGTACCTCCAAAACATGGTTTGCTAGGAACATTTCCTATCTTCCCTGATCTTCTCAAGTCCTTCTCAATCTTCACTTGACCACAATGTAAACCTGCATCTGAAAGCACTTGCTCTATTTTTTTAATAGTTCTTTCACTCTCTACTGTTGGTTTCATAATCCATGCAAATTCGATGTACATGTAGACTAGTTTCTCAATTATTCTAACCAGCGCATGCAAAACACAAATATGAACTCTGATCAAAGGGATAGCAAGAAGTGGATCCCAATTAGGATCCACTCCTGGAGCATCATGATTTGGGGCTTCATGCCTATTACTGATTGCATTTAGGCATTTCCATTCTCTCTCTTTTCCTCCTTTGGAGACACCTCGTTCGGCCATGCAATACAGGCAAGGATACTTGGCCATTGCTTCTTGGGAAATACCAAACATGCATTTCAAGGTTTTAAGATCTGCAGCCAGGTGATTTAACCTCATATTCACCATATCCTTCTACATAAAGCTTTTCGCCATTCGACTGCTCTGCTGGATAGTGGAAGGAAGCTCAGTCTGGTTAAAGTACCACTTTAGAATTTCATGGGTCTCTGTTGGAACCTGTTAACAAGAGGCTAGTTAGATTGTCTACAACATGTAATGGATAGCAACATAATATACTTTTTTCAAAAATGGATAGCACGTCACCTCAAATGCAGCCAGCCACCAAATCTCATTTTCGGATTGTACACTAAAGTGCCTCTCATCAGCATTACTGATACTTGCATCCAAAGCTCTATTCCTTAAAGTCAAGCTAACCCTTTCCAGCTTCTGTCCTTTGATCACCTCACTCTCATCAAGTTTTAAAACAAATTTCAGCCTTCCATTGCACTCATGTACACTGATCTCATAAAATTTCACCATAGCCATTTGTAATTTTTGAACATCCATAATGAAATTGTTGAACTCTGTAAGCTCAATGATTTTCTATTCCCCGCTCTTTTTAGTCACTATCAATGTACTAGACACGTGACAAGGCTCTCCAACAAGTTCGACCATTTCCAAGTTGAGAATATTTTGAGCTTTGTTCACGTGAAATGATTTTGGAATGGGAATTACTATTTTTTTCCCAAGCTTAGAATTGAAACCTTCTTAAACTTTATTAAACGACATCCTGTAAGACTTTGTGCTTCTGCCAGCCATGTCACATATACCTTGTGCATCTGCAAGAGTGAATGCTTCACTCATCTTCTGCAAGGATTGCTTTGCTATGTCTGATCGAAGTCTTGCAAACTTAGGATGATGTATTGCTGACTCCACGATGTCTTTTGCAGAACTTTGCCAAATATATCAGAACCTTGCTCTTTTGGACCCACAACATCTGTGACCATCCTGAAGCAACAACGATAGCTATTTCAGTCCATCATTCATCTAACTATACCACCCCCATACCCAATCCCCCATCTCCAAAAAAGGAACTAAAGATGAAAATGAAAATTGAGTGCTCAAAGAAATTATAGATCCCAATACCTGCAAGCTTTTACATGACACTTCCATTGGTCACCTCCAACATTGAGTTCTTCCAATGGTTTGAACTGTCTCTTGCATAATCGAGCACCCAGTGGCGTGTCTTTCAAATATTGTAATTTTTTGTTGAACTTTTCAAGTTGTTTTCTAAGGTGTGCATTCTCACTCTCCAAAGTGAAATTATTGATTTCTCGAACTGCCAAAATTTCATTCTTCTCTTTAATAGTGGCTTGCATCTTACAAATAGTCTGCTGTAAATGATCGATCTCTTTTTGTAACCCAGAACAAACTTTTGCTTTGTTCTCATATGAAGCTTGCAAAGCTGTTGTGATCGATGCCAAGTAAAAATTCGCACCTTCAAGCATTTTTATTCTGGCATCTCTATCACTCAAATGTCTTTCAGAGATACTTTGACGTTGGCCAAACAATCTTTTGCAATATCCAAGCAATCCATTTTTTCCCACACAAAAACTTGAAGAAACTTGTCAACCCAAAGAATGATGGAGATTGAGAGGAGGTTGGATCTGGTGGGTAAATACAACAATAGGTCCATATTTTTCTTTCCTTCATTTCGAAGCTCAATAATGTGGGCTTCGCATGCTGGCCTAGACTAATTTCTCTTACAGGGAGCATAATCGGCTTCTACTTGGAAGTGGATGTCCACTTTTTTCTTCTTTTCTTTCACAGGTTCCATTGCATTGTTCTGTGCTTTAATAATACCAAAAAGCATCATGAACTCACACTTTAACCAAAAGAAACCAAAGATACTACACTTATCTCCCGTGAAGAAGATTGCTTCATTATATCCAAAAGACAACATCACTAAATAATACCTCCTTGTCCATCAAACAAACTTGTTGGTGTCCTGGATGCACCAAAGTGTACACAATACTTGTATGGACAACCCTCACTCGAAAAAGGTAAGAAATGGGATTGTTATTCATGCACAAGCAAGTATGGCACATGAAGAACAAATTCTTTTCCATCCTTTTTCAAAACTTGCCGCCTCAGTCTCTCCTCAAACCTTGATGTATGATGAATCAATGTTCCATTGAATGTGCCACGAACTTGGAGGTAGGCAGGCACTCATGAGATGGAGAGGAAGATTGTGGCGTCAGAGAGACGCGGGAGGCTATGAGCTTCCAAAATGGAAGGAATGTGAATGAGAAGAAGAGAAAATCAAAAACTTCTCGCTCAAAACAATTCGGATTTAGAGTCGGGAAGACAATGAGGGAGACAATGCAAGATGATGGGTTGTAGGGACGAAGTTTGGTTCAAGTTTGGTAAGCAAAGTTGGCTTGGTTCCATTCAAAACCATCAAACAAACTTGTTGGTGTCCTGGATGCGCCAAAATGTACACAATACTTGTATGCACAACCCTCACTCGAAAAGGGTAAGAAATGGGATTGTTATTCATGCACAAGTAGGTATGGCACATGAAGAACAAATTCTTTTCCATCCTTTTTCAAAACTTGCCACCTCAGTCTCTCCTCAAACCTTGATGTATGACGAATCAATGTTCCATTGAATGTGCCACGAACTTGGAGGTAGGCAGGCACTCATGAGATGGAGAGGAAGATTGTGGCGTCAGAGAGACGCGGGAGGCTATGAGCTTCCAAAATGGAAGGAATGTGAATGAGAAGAAGAGAAAATCAAAAACTTCTCGCTCAAAACAATTCGGATTTAGAGTCGGGAAGACAATGAGGGAGACAATGCAAGATGATGGGTTGTAGGGACGAAGTTTGGTAAGCAAAGTTGGCTTGGTTCCATTCAAAAGTGTAATGAAGAAAGAGAGTGGTGACTTTTTTCAATAAAATAAAGCACCGTAGTGGGAATAAAAAACTATACTTAAGAGGCATTGTTTTGAATTAAAAAACACCCCACATGTCAGTTAATGGAATAAAGAACTCAAAAATGACGCACCTACCCTCCAATATTATATGTGGGTTTATTGGCTTGCTTTGTCCACATGAAAAAGTCAATGTTGAATGCTTAGAAAAATAAATATCACTTACCATAGGCTGATCCGGTCTCTCTGGGACCGGTGCATAATGACATCTTCCAAACTCTAGTTCATGGTTACGGCATTGTTGTCGTGTCGATCGATGAGTGCCTCGATAATTCAAACACTAACATGGAACGATTTGCTCATAGTATGTATGTGCCTGTTAGCTTCATACTGCACGAATCTAGAGGACGTCGCAAAAGATGTCGATGGAGATGTGGACACACCTCCTCGCCCTATCATAGGAGCTCATAGGCGTGCTAGAGGCAGTGGTGTACTGGAGGATGAGTCGTAACCTATTTCATTAGGCAAAATATGGACTCTCATTTTTTTCCCTTAAGGATTTCCACACCTCCTCTCTCTAGAAAAATGGGCTCATAGTGAAATTTTTGCAAATCAACTCAAACGTGAGCGAAGTTTGGACATTTGGAATCTACTCTTCGAGACCTTTCCAATGATATATATCATGATAAGCAATTTTGAATATTTAAAAAGTCCCCAAATTGGTGATGATGTGGCATGTAACATGCCACATCATCACCAATTTGGGGACTTCCTGAATAATCAAAACTTTCCATCATACTATATATCATTGCAAAGGTCTTGATGAGTAAATTCCAAATGTGCAATCTCCGCCAATTTTTGATTTGATTTGCAAAAATTTCACCATGAGCCCATTTCTTTAGAGAGAGGAGGTGTGGAAATCCTTAAGGGGCAAAAATGAGAGTCCATATTTCACTTAATGGCCCATTGGAACAAAATAAAAATTACAGCAACTATTCATTAAAAGTTAGCCAGTCTCCAAAACTAGGTGCTGGGCCTGCCGGGGCCGCCCAATTGTCCCTAGGCTAGACGAGGCCGAGAACTCTGTGCGAACCGTTGGGCTCCAGATGAGCGGCTGTCTGGCCCGCTCCTCATCACAAGAAGGAGGTCTCTGAGAGAGCCCCGGTCTCAGCAACTCCCAAGCTCTCAGGATGCTCAAGGCAAATCTGTCCTCCTATCCTCCTCATCTCTATGAAGATCCATCGTATCTCTGGTGCCCAAGTGCCCCCTGCTAGGGGAGCCCGAGCCTGCAGCCCCACTGCAAAAGAAGCTCTTTTCAAGGCTCAACGCCTGGAAGTAGCCCCTGAACAATAAGCTTTCCCAATAAGGCTCTACTATGATCAACTGGATCTATAATGCCCAAGCCTCCCTGGGCCAACGGAAGTGTAATAATTGCCCAAGCAACCTTTGCCCTGGCTGGCTGACCATCCCGCCCAGACCAAAGAAAGTTCCTGATCAGCCTCTGTACTTGGCTGATACAAGAGCTCAAGAAGATCCAGCAAGACGTAATGTACCACATGGTCGCTAAAAGCACCTGATTTCCCACCACCATCCTCCCAGCCAAGGATAGCCGAGTTGTACTCCAATACAAAAGCTTCTTCCGAATGCTCAGAAGAAGCGGGGCAATCTGCTGCTTAGGTGACAAATCTAGTCCAATCTGGCATCCCAAATATTGCACTGCTGTGCCAGGAGGAATCCATCTAAAACCCGGGTCTGGGCTTCATGCCGGAGTGGGAGCACTACTGATCCAAAAGGCCACTGTCTTGCGCCAATTGATCAATGCTCCCGAAGCTGTACTAAAAACCTGGAGCGACTGGTCTGCCCGCCGTTGAAGATTGGCCTCCTGGCCATGCAAAAATAAACCCGTGTCATTAGCAAACTCAGCATCGAGCAGGTCCTCCCCCCTGTGGGAGCTGGAGTCCTCTCAAACCAACCTCCTTTGCCGTCAGATACATGCTCATAGCCTCAGCAAAGAAGAGAAAAAGAAATGGGGTGAGAGGACACCCCTGACGGACTGATCTGGTCAACTCAAAACTCGGCCCTCGTCCTCCTACAATCAGCACCTGGCTAGGAGCTGTGGAATATAGAGCCGCCACCCCTCGAATCCAACCTGGCTCAAAGCCCACGCGAAGCATAGTGCCCTCTAAGAAACCCCAATCGACTCTATCGAATGCCTTCTCAAAATCGAGAAGCATCACGACCAAGTCCTCACCAAGAAATCTAGCTCAGGCCGTCGCCTCCCAAAAGGTGAAAATGTTGTCAAGGATACTACGCTCCTTGACGAATCCTATCTGGGTAGCATGAATCAACTCCCCCAGGAAGGGCTGGATCCTCAAACTCAAGGCCTTTGCTAAGACCTTGTAGATAGTATTGAGGATCGTAATAGGTCTCCAATGCCGAATATCATCTGATACTCCCTCCCCCTTGGGGATAAGAAAGATCAAGCCCTCTGAAAAGCTTTGTGGCATCAACCTAGTGTCCAAAACATACTGAAAGCCCCTGCGGAGGCCTGGCCCCAAAAGGTCCCAATAGCGCATAAAAAAGGCAGGCGTCAATCTGTCCTCCCCTAGGCAACTATGGCACGGAAGGACCCTCAAGGCCTCAGCAAGCTCAACCTTTGAAAGAGGCTCACCTAGAACTGTACGCATACGATCTATGACCCTCCTCTGCACATGGGCCCACACAGTCTGTCTGGAAGCATCCCGAGCCTCAGTGGCTAGCTCCGCTGAAAGCAGGTCTCTATAGAACCTAGTGGCTATGGCTCCAATCTCCTCGGGCTCAGTAGCTACCGATCCGTCCGGCCTCCCAACAAGCTGGCGGACTCGAGCATGGCGGGGCCCAGTAATCTCAAAAAACTCCCCAGTCACTCTATCACCAAGCTGCGTGCACTGAGAGACCTGGCAACGATAGTAAGACTCATGTCTCTGCTCCTCTGCCTCTCTAACCTCCTGGTGTGCCTGGCTCAGCTGGGATGCCACCCACTCACATGTAGGTTGCTGCTCCTGAAGGCACTGAAGCGAAGCAAGGCTACGTCTCAGCCACCGCCGACGCTCCCTCTCGCGAGCCTCTCCCAGCCGTGTCAAGGCTGCAGTGTGCAACAAAGAGCCGAGCTCGATGAGTCCCTGGGCACACTGGAGCCTGCTGCATCCTGGTCAGAGCTCTGACTATCATGCCATATCCTCTCAATGTCCTCAGCGAGACTAGGATCTTTTAGTACCCTCTCTGGGATCCTCAACTCCAAGCTAGTCTCCCGTGTCCTCTCCTCAAGTGTCAAAATAACTGGCGCATGGTTTGAAAAAGAGGTGCCAGCGAGAATGCCAACGGAGCCCCCTCGCTCCCCTAACCTGTCGCCCACATAAAAGCGATCAATCCGTGATAGATTAGTCCCTCCCTGCTACCGGCGATCTGACCGAGAGAAACTAAGACTGTCCTGAGAGCGGGAGAAGGCCTCATGTTGCCATGCATCAGTGATCCTCAGTGTCATGCAAAATCGCTCCCAAGCTGCAAGCTCCATACCATGCACTGTAACATGATTGCCTCCCAAGCTGCAAGCTACAAGCTTCGTACCGTCCACTTTAACATGACTGTCTCCCACCCTATCGGCCGGGTCCTCAAGCATGTTGAAGTCTCCCCCGACACACCAATGTGCGGCCTCTGGCAATGCATCCGTAACGTGGGTCCAGAACTCTGCTCTGGCACTAGCATGGTTGGGCGCATAGACATTGAGCATGCCAAAGAGCTCATCATGCGTCCTCAGAATGACATACTGTGCTCTACCAGGCACAATGATCCCGCGATCCACAATGGCCTGCCGCCATACATCTGCAATGACCATACATACTCCTCCCTGCCCAAGGGGCCAAACCCTACAGACCAAAAGGTGTCCCATCTACCAGGCATCACCGAACCATATCTTCGGATCCTGCTCTCACCCAAATGGTGCTCCTGCATCAACAAAATATCAATACTGCCCCCAACCAGGCATCTCTGAAGCTCCTGCCTCAAGCAACCACGATAACGTATATAATGTGCACTGCCAAGGCCCTGTACATTCCATGAGATGATCCTCATGGATGACCTGCTGAGATGGATGCTGTCTCAGCCGTACGACGGGCCTTCGCAAGAGGCTTTGATGGAGAATAGTCCCCATCTGAGCGGCTACGAATCTGCCCACCCAATGTGGTGCAAGAATCTCGGATCAGGTGGCCGTGTCCCATGGCGACTGCCTCCCGCTCAGACAGAGCACCCTCGTGTATGTATACATATCCAGGGTCACATGCTAAGTCAGCCACTATGCGAATGACAAAATGTTGAATCCCTGAGGCATCCACACTCTCGGGATCAATGAAAAAATGAGCCAACTCCCATAGTCGGCCTATCACATCTGTCACCTCCAGATCGCTCACATGGTGAGAAAACTTAACTGCCTGAGTCTTCAAAGTGCTAAGAGCGAGCTCCAGAGTCCACTCCCGGTTGCATGGGCCACAAAGAGGGAATGATAAGGCATCCGCTGAATCAAGTGCCTCCTCCCCGCCCGCAGGCCGGAGGTATCACTACATGAACTCTGATGGGTGCTGGCTCATGGGGGCCCTCTGCTCTAAAAAGCCGTGTGAAGGAGTAATCAAAAGCCTTCGAGCGCTGTCTAGTGTCGAGACGACTCAGCCGACTGCGGATAGAGGATATCCATGAAGCCTGAATCGGCACAGTAAGTCTCCTCTCTGCGGTGCTCGAGCAAGGTCGGTGCTCAGAGCCCTCCAGACTGCAGGTGAACGCCAGGGGACTGCCACCAGGACCTCCCGAGGAGCTGAGGCGAGCGAGGGGGGAGGAGGGGGGGAAGAAGGGGGTGGGGAAGGAGCCGCTGCCAAAATCGGACCGGGGACGGGAGGAGGCGAAGGTGGAAGCGAGGCGGTAGGGGGGACGAGGGAGGGGGGTTGGGGCGAGGGAGGGGGTGCTGGCATCTCCTGGTCCTCAGTCGGCACTGGGGTCTCCTCCTGGAGGGGAGCAAAGCTGTTCCTCATGGGAACCCAGTGATGCTGAGACTGTGGCTGCTGCTGCTGCATCGATCTCTGAGCATGCTACTGGGGCTGTCTCCCTTGACAGCGCCCCTGTCCAGGCTGCCACTCCGAGGTCTCTGTGGGCTGAGCAGGTGTCCTGGAGGCTGCCTGCCAAGCCGCATCTGTGGGCGGGCCATCAGGGGCCTGCTGTTGCGGTGCAGGTCGGGGTCTCCTGCGAGGGCAGGCCTTGGCCAGGTGGCCGAACTGTCTGCAAATAAAGCACTGGTTTGGGAGCCCCGAAAACTCCACTCTCTGAATCAATCCATCCCCCCCTATCCTAGGTAGCTGAATGACCTTCGGAAGGGAGGAGGTGTTAGGAACCAAAACTCTGACCGAAGGTAGCCTAGCTGCTCTAGCCACCACTGAAGCTGTAGTGGGGCCAGTCTTGAGCACCAAGCCCACCAGTGCTCCTAGCCTCGAAAGGAGCGGAAGGTACTCAGCGGAGTCCAGGGAAGCAAACTGTAACATGGAAAAGGCGCTCTCTTGCTGGGTCAAAGCCATGCTGCCAAGGTTTGAAGAATGCCCGAGCTCCCCTGATGTCAAGGGGACTCATGGCAAGGACCTGGGCCACACTCTGGGCAGTCTTGAACTCGATCTGGTAGTGTCCACGGCCCAGCCAGGATCTTGCCCACATCTGCAAGAAGGCGGGCCTGGAGAAGATCCCAGATCTCCCCTCTGCTGGGGCGAGTGCTGACTATACGGCAGATGGTGGAATGTGCCTGGAGGCATTCCACCTCTACGACGAGACTCGCTTCCTCTTTTGGGGGAAAGAGAAAGCCTGATGGGGGTTATCCTCAGGGGCGGTCGAGGGGGCTATGGAAGAGTCCCTCTGGGGTCGGGAGGAGCCTCCATCAGAGTCTGAAGCTATGGCGAAGGCGGAGTGAATGCGAGACCTGCAAGAATCGAGTTGCACACAAAGGGCGGAGGGGGAAGGCGGAAGGCTAAAAAAAGGAAGAACCCCCTGGGGGTGGAAACACCAGAAAGAAGGGGAGGGGGGGTAAGGCGGCAAAGAAAAAACCCCTAGGGGGGGCGGAAGTAGTACAAAAGGAGGGGTGGGGGGAAAGAGAGGGCTGGCAGAGGGGGGGGACGGGGCACTGATGAAGAGGGGAGGGGGGTGCGATGGCGAGAAGAAGGGGGCGGGCGCTTCAGCGCAAGAGAGCCAGGCGAAGGGGTGGCGCATAAGCGAGGGCAGGCTGGGGGGAAAGGACGCGAGGGTGGGTAGGGCGAGGGGCGTGCAGGCAGCGCGAGCAGGGGGTGAAGAGAGGGAGCTTCAGCAAGCTATTTTCGTAAGTGCTTGTGTTTTGTATTCATGTTGCAAATAAGGTGATTGATATACATTTTTCTACCTTGCACAGATTTGTACCCATCCAATCTTCAGGAGTGGGAGCCTCCACAATGCTTGACGGGATTCTTGAATGTCGTACATAGTGAGGTGGGGGAACTTCAATATGAAGGTCTTGCACCAAGTGATCTCGCAAGAAGTAGAACATATTTCTACGACTCATTTTATACCTTGCCCACTCAATCGAGTCGACATGGAAAGTTGGAACGTATTCCTTTGCCTGCACTTGATAGTCCTGAGTGGCCATTGCTTGATACAAAAGTGATAGAGTCATACAGGACCAAAATGTTTAATGATATTAAATGTGCTATGAAGCCTAGCATTGGTGCAAGAAATGTCCACTTAAGTTTGTTTGTTCTAATTGCATGCTTTGTTGATTTATTTTCTGATTGTAAACAATTGAGAAAAACTAGAACAACTTTTATGTGCAAAGATATAGATGAAGCCTGGCTTGATCATTTGTTTGACAAAGGTTGGAGAGTGAAATCATCAAAGGGAGATGATTTGATCGAATGTCGATTGAACACCTCCGACAGTGCATTTTGGTGAGTGTTATAACATTCAAATGTCTTTTTGTGAAACAGTTACAAAGCTTATTTGATTATACTCGAGAACTTATCCTAATGATATTTTGGAATCAGATACTATATTGCCAGGAAACATCTGTGCATGTCATTTACTTATAGAAGGTGGCGATGGATCAACAACAACTGGGAAAGCATGGACCAAGATACAAGAGATGGCAGCCACTCTTGCTTGATAGATGTACCTTACACGAGCCATCTGAAAACGCAAGCAAGTGCAGAAAACTTAGTTATTCAGTAGTACACGATTAACAATTCACCATAACGCGAGAGAGGGTGGCCAAGAAAGCAATATACACTTCCTCGCGTTATGTTGAATCCATTCACCATAACGCGAGATGAAGGGCCACTGAAAGCAGAATAATCCTCCTCGCATTATGGTGAAGTATTTGATACCAATACGAGGTGGATTATCGTGAATCCTTTGCCCTTTGATCTTGCGTTATAGTGAATTGATTCCATAACGCGAGACTAAGGGCCAGTCAAAGCAAAACAATCATCCTCGCGTTATAGTGAATCGATTTACTACAACGGGAGGAGGATTATCGCGAATCTCTTACCATTCCTTGTAGCTTTTGGTGATTCGATTCACCATAACACATGGAGCCGTATTGAGATTCTAATGGCCCGTCGTCTACTTTAAGGTGAATCGAATCACCATAAAGCAAGATTCAATGGCAGAGGGTAAACAGTCGAAGAAAAAACAAAACAATCAAGGAATATACAAAAAACTCACAAAACAATCAAGTAATATACAAAAACTCACATTTCATGCGTGGGAATGGATGGAGACTGTCGTGTAGGAGGTGGAATATCGGTTCAGTAGTGTGGGGGGAGTCAGAAGTTGGAAGGAGGCAAACAGGAGGACGGACAAGGTGAAATCAATAAGAGGACGAAAAGATGGCGTGATTAATGGCTTTGATTAGCCTTTAGAGCAAACACACATGCTAGGTACATGGCGGGCTGCCAGGTGGCATTCTTGGAATGGCGAGTGAAAAGGTGGCGCTGACATGTCGCATAGCATTAAAAATGGTTTTTAATTGCCTCTCTTGCTTTGATTAGTCTTTATAGCGTGTACACGTGTTAGGTACATGGTGGGTTGCCATGTGGCATTCATGGAATGGCGGGTGAAAATGTGACGCTGACGTGTCGCATAGCATTAAAATCGGTTTTTAATTTCCTCTCTTGGGTACCCATCCAGTCGTATTCTCATTTATCTCCCCACCAACGGCCTTCATCTCCATCAATGACTATCTCCTCCAACCCTCCTTCATCAATCATCCTCCTTCATCGTCCTGTATCAAACGACAAAGACAAACCTCCAACCTCCTTCATCTCCATCTCCTGTGACGTTTGTATACGATTTGTTTTCCTGGTATTTTTATCTCTTTTGTGCTTCCTTCTTCTTTTGTTATTTCGTTCTTTTGGTTTCATTCGTGTAGAACTCCTTGCTTTGTTTTTTCATGATAGAAACGTTATGGTGAATTGAAAACCTATGACTCCTTGCATTATGGTGATTTGACTCACCACAATGCGAGGAAGACTATTTTAATTCGTTTGGCACCTCCTCTCTCAGTATGGGTACTTGAGAAGTATCTTTATTTGTAATTCACCATTACGTGAGAGGCGGCGCCAAAGGATGAAAAAGTCCTCATGTAGCGGTGAATCAATTCACCATAATGCGAGCGAAGGTACCATAGGAAGCACAATATTCCTCCTCGCATTATGGTGAATCGATTCACCATAACGTGAGAAGAGGTCCTTGACGAAGTTGCAATTTTATTTACGTTAGGGAAAATAGATTCACTACAATGCGAGGAGGAATACCTGGCTTTCTCTGGCATCTCCTCTTGCGTTATGTTGAATCCATTCACCACACAGAGATTTGGTGTGTAAGACCGATTGTCTCTTGATTCATTGCTTGAACTAATAATTTCCATGTCTTATCTACACACTTGAATTTAGCAAGTTCAAGTCGAGTTTGATGTGGATGAAGAGATTAAAGAAACACCTGCGACTATGTTGTATGACTTCCTCTACAAATGTGGACGTCATGATTTGCACCCTTCGATTTCGTTGATGTTCAATTGCGATTTTTCTCTGGAGGATACACTTTCTAACCATCCCGAATACTTTGAAGAGCCAAGGCAAGAGTTTGATGAGCTCACAAATGAAGATACAGTGATGATTGATGGGAAAAACCACATTCATTTTAATCTCAAGGTGTCGTCGTCAGAGAACAGAGATTAAACAGGGATTGGCATAAGGTACCATGTGATAAGAAGAGAGCTTTTCCATGCCCTTTTCACAAAAGAAAATGCCGCTTGATGGAATACTCTTATGCCTTCTTATGCTTCTTGCACATGAACGTGCAATTAACAGATGAAGAATGTACAGAGCCGCATGCGACAAATGAAAGTGAAGACATGGTTTCTTGTCCGGCTAGTCCCACCATTGAGGATGTTGCTGAAGAGGAGGACACTCCTCATGTGATTGAGGAGTTCAATGTTGAAGAAGAGAGGAAGCTCAGTGCGGCAGTTGATATTGAGGCAGTGAGAGAACAAAACACTGACGTAGGCCAGCCTGTGATTGAATCAGATGAGTTCTCCCCCATTCCAATGCCATTGCTCCCCTCCTACAAAGTAGGAGATTCAGAGTATATATTGCTGACAGACATACAACATGTATTTAACTTAAGGTTGGACCATTGCATAGCTTTCATAGCCCCAAATCTGGAGGTTGATCACAATTTTGTAGATGATGATGGGATAGATAAGTACTTACTAGTGGATAGCCATGTGAAAGACACCGAGTTCCTATCTGCTGCTACAGCAACACTAAAGATGATCTATGTTGATGCCCTTAAATATGAAGGAAAAAATGCCACAGAGGAAGAGCTACAAGAAGCAAGGGAAAGACTAAATATTACCAAATGGGGAGAGTTTAGTGATGCACTACAAGACAATGCTGCCATACACGCGTTTCATACACGCGATAAATTACGAACGCGTGTATGGTCGCGCTTGTATTTGAATAGAATCGGGCGCGTGTATTGTAGCATTTAAGTTCGCGTGTATATTTGCATTTATCAACGCGTGTATAAATGCGTTTATATACACGCAGTAATACACGCATAAATACACGATAATATTTACGGGTTAATACTCGCTATTATACACGGATAAATACACGGTACTGTACACGGATTAATACACGCATAACAGAGCAAAACTGAAAAAAACTAAATTCCTTAACAAAATTAAAAACTATTTTCCTTAAACCATCTCATAGTACATTACAGTATACATCATTACACAATCCCACTACATGCATTTACGACAATGAAATATATTCAAAAATAAATCATGCATATGAGATGATAGAAATGTCATCAATTTAGAACATACAGTGACGGATTGGTTAGGGTTCGATCTCATCTTCAATAAGATCCATCCTTGTCAAACGATCAACATCAATATCCATTTGATCAATTGGTAAGGCTACGATTAAATTTATTCCACTATCGATATTCTGTACTCCATTGATAATGGTATCGATGTCCTGATCATCCTCATCAACATCACCATCATCCTCAATGGTAGGGTCATTCTCATGATCATGAGAAATGGCATGCTCATCCTCATTATCACGATCATCTCTTATTTCTTGATCATCGATCACAACATCTTCAATGGCATGTTCGACGTCATCTTCATTGCGGCTTGTTACATCCTCCATATGCTCCATATCAGTGAATGTATTATACAGCACTTTGGAACGTGGTGCAATAGGGATTACGTACCACCATTTGATGTCATGCACCATTGGTAGATAGATAACCTACTCAAATACACACAGTACAGTAATTAATTAGCATATCAAAAGTCAAGGGGTACGCGAGCTTAGATATATATGTACATGAAACACATTAGTAAAAAAATGCATACCTGCTCACATTGTTATGGCAATATGAGCCTATCTTTCTTTGTTTGCCAGAACTTTGTAGAGTCAATAGTTACATATCCACTTGCATGGCGTTTTATCGTTGCATCAGGCCCTTTTTCCACCACGTTCATTTGCCATTTGACATCCAAAACATACACAAAGAAGCGACGAAAGTCAAGCCTAAATATGTCTTGGATTATGCCACAATAATCATCCATTTTTCCATTAGCTCCCTCAAAGCTACTAATGACACCGCAATCTTGTGTATTTCTCTTTTCATCAATTCTTTGTGTTCGAAAATGCTTGCCTTCACACCATATAGCATTGAACATAGTGCACTGGACCAAAATAGAAGCAATATTTGTGTAAGCAATGTGAATAAATATTAAAAGCAAATCACTTACAACTAATGCAAAACATTAGTTCTATGTACCTTTGACATGCATCCTCGTGCATACTCCCATTCTTCCGCCGTGATATGCAGCCCCTCGTCGCTCTCTGCTCTCTCCATTTCCTCATGCAACCAATCAACATGGATATCATTCGGAAGTGTTGCTAGATGCTTAGGGTACGCCTTCCGAGAGCCATGTTGCCTCCGAAAGAGAGCTCTTTCTGCTTGCCTTTTTGTCTTTGCATCCTCATATCTTGTAACCCATCTGCTCATCACATCACTATTAAGGATACAAGTGAAATTGAGATCATCAATCAATGTTCTGTCAATTACTTTACTCTGTCCTTTTCCTTGAGGCACAATAGAGGTCATCCTCAAGTCCTCTTCATTGCTCCATAGTCGTGGCAAAGAGCTGTCCACCTGACCAAGAAATTCTGAAATATATACAAGAGACTCTTGTATCAACCAACCCTCGGCCATGCTTCCTTCAGGCCTTGCACTTTGCCTCACAAAGTCTTTTAAGGTCTTCATGAAGCGCTCTAGGAAGAACATCCAACGTGCATGCACAGTACCACATAAAGCAATTTCGTCCACTAAATGCACAATGAGATGTAGTTGACTTGTGAGAATGGTTCGCGGAAAAGTCTCCTCTACCAAACAAACCACCTCCGCTGCCATAACACGCGCATCATCCGATCGATGTGAGGAATGCCATTCATCTTCAATATGCTTCCAAGCAGGAGTGTCTGCGGGAATTCTCCACATGCCATCATCCGATCGATGTGAGGAATGCCATGACATGAGCTCTGCTATGGATTTGCACTTGAACATGTGTTTGATGTGAGGAATTATAGGAAAGTGTCGCAAGACTTTACGAGGTACATCAAAACTCTTCATATCTGTTCTGTACCTTGCTTCACCACAAGTGGGACATGTCAGAGCCTCCTTATGCGTCCCACGAAAGAGAATGAAATCATTGACGCATGCATGTATTTTATCATAATCCAGTCCTCCAAGAGATGTCACATAGCGTCTCGCTATGTCTCTTGAGGTGGGCAGTCTATTTTCCTTTGGAAGCATGTTTGACAATAGCCTGCATCCAATATCATCAATTATAATTAGTCTTAAATCCTAAACCTTAAACCACTAATTCAAATTTATAAGTTAGAATGCTTACTTCAACAATGCGTCAAGACTTGCATTGCTCCATCCATACACTGTTTGTATATTAAGTAGTTCAAGGGAAGCACGTAAAACTGAGAATGTGCACCCTTCAAACACCGGTGTCGATGAAGCTTTATAAAGATGCTCTTGTTCCATATCATCGTCGTCCATACCTTTGGGATCATCCTTAAAAAGATTCCGCACCATATCATCAAGCACCTCCTCTTCCACAACTTCGTGGGGTGCAGGGCTATTGTCGTCCCTTTCCCACTCATCTCTGACAATAGATCCCGAAGCTCCAGCATCATCTCGTCGACGCTTTACATGCTCTCGTCGCGCGTAGGGTACCATGTTAGGGTGTGGTACTGCATCCTGCTTCAATTTATCAAATTATATGTTACAACTCTATTAATTTAATTTGGATACCATGAGTCATTTGAATACCATCAATTTACATCTACTCACCTCTAAACCTGTTTGATTCCATTCTCCATACATGGAGATGTGATTCAAGGTAATTCGACGTGCTCGTACAATGCATCCTTGACATCGATTACACATACATTTGATCCGTTGTCCCAACCACACATCGCGATTACGATGACGCATTGTCTCATCTTCCCCAGAACTGCTTGAAGAGGTTGATGCCATCCTGTGTACAAATCAGAAAACACAAACTCATTATATATTTTTAATGAAAGCACAAAATCGCGTGTATTCACGCGGCTATCTCCTAAAATTTGCGTGTATTAACGCGGCTACTTCTTAAAAAACGCGTGTATTCACGCGGCTAATTTCTGCAAAACGCGTGTATCAACGCAGCTAAAATCAGATACACGCGAACATACCTGCGTTTATAAACGCGAACATAAACGCGGCGGCATATTTAAACTAAAAATAGCCCGCCTTCCCCAAATATAGATTTTGAACTTGAAAATCAACAGTGCATG
The DNA here is from genome assembly GCF_041138505.1 of Cibotium barometz. Taxonomy (NCBI): domain Eukaryota; kingdom Viridiplantae; phylum Streptophyta; class Polypodiopsida; order Cyatheales; family Cibotiaceae; genus Cibotium; species Cibotium barometz. Next base: position 22,414,601 of record NC_141103.1, on the reverse strand, counting down.
CGTTTTCGCCTGTTTTCGCCTCTTCCAACAGCAAGGAGGGAGCAGAGAAAGGAGCACACACACGGGAGAAGGAGGGAGCAGAGAAGGAGCAGAGAGGACTCACTTTTTCAGAGGTGAGTCACTTTGTCCTGTGCCTTGTCTCTTTTTGTCAGATTTGTTTATTTTGCTCTTTGCTCTTTGGGTTTGTCTTCTTGCACACGATTGGGTTGCTGCATCCTGACAGGGGCGACAATGGCTGGTCCTTTTATAAGGACATTCTGTCTTTGTCGGGGGTCGGTCTTTTCGAGAAAATTTTTTCGCAGATCGCGTGTACGGACGCGTGTAAAAGCGCGTGTAAGCTGTCTGCAGAGTTTTGTCACGCGCATATACACGCGTTTTTTGTCGGGTGTATACACACGTTTTTTGACGGGTGTATACACGCGTTTCTGCAGACAAAAAACTGCGACGTTTCAGATTTCATGGTTTGCAGGCAATTGACTTGTGTAATGACAATGTGTGAGTCAAGAGACAGCCCATGATGTACATGATGATGTTTGTTGCAGGTTCTTTATGGATATTCCAGGTTCTTCATCCGATCCATTTGCGTACAGCAATTGGTTGATGGAGATGATGAATCACTTTGGGCGCCAACCTGGTCCGGTTGAGCTTACAGAGTATATGTATGTCCATCCCCCTCCTTCCCTGCCTGGTGTCTATACCCCTATCGCGAGTATCCAGGGCACTCCAGTGTCGTCTATTCCTCCGAGTCCGACGAGACGGCATGCAGCTTCTCCTCTTCCACGTCCACCGAGGAGACATACCTCATCCCAGACACACTCACGTACACCCTCACAGCCACCATCACGTGCTCCCTCAGAGCCACCATCACGTCAGGGCTCACAGCCACCGTCACGTAGACAATCCCCCAGTCGTGACTCCACCCGCAGCAGTAGGAAGAGTGGGAGTGGAGGATGCGGCGGGTGCTTTGGTGGGGGAGGTGGGGGAGGTGGGGGAGGTAGTAGGGCACGGGGTGAGAGAGGAGATAGAGGGAGAAGAGTTAGAGGAGACAGTTCGGAAGAGGAGGAGATGAGAGAGATGGAGAGAGTGGTTTGCTATGATGTGACGGATAGGGGCGGGATAGTGATGGATGCGAGGGGGAGGGAGGTAATGGAGTACATGCGTGGGGTAGTATCAAACTCATATAGAAATTGTTTTATTAAATTTAAAGATCAAAATAGCCGATTAGTTGGGGAGGTGATAGAGGCTGTACATAGTCGGTACCCCAATCCCCCACATGCTACATTCTCGGATGTATGGGGAAGGACGCGAATAAGGGAGATCTTAAGTAATAAAAGATCTCACCTTAAAAAACTCGCGTACGATGATCGGCTAAATGTAGCTGCGGGTGGCTATCCTGCCGAGAAACCTGCCACTGCGCACAAACGCGAGTGGAAGGAGGCAAAGAAACGAGCAGAGGGTGGCGTGAAGAGCAGGCAGCATGTGGAGGCACGACGGATCCAGATGGAGACCGTTGGATCTTCGCATTTCGGATCTGGCGGCGTCGAGTCATGGGAGGCAGAGTTCGTAAGTATCCTGCCACTTTATTTGATTGTTTACTTAATTCATTGATTCTATGAATTGTTTTAATCTTACAAATTGTGTTGATTATGATACAGCGAGCGACGGGTTACGGGGAGGAAGCCCACAACCCACGATACTGCGTATGCTCGTCGGCATAGCAGACGTGACACGTGGGCCATCTTCAAAGCCGAGGGACGTATTACGGACGCGCAGTTTGAGTTGGCCATGAGACCATACGGTCGACAGGTACTTGAAAATTCGTAACGAATGGTTTTGGTTTATTGAATTGCATATATATATACTTATATACTATATATTACTTGAACAGGCACAAGCTGCTGATGATCCACCGGCCGCCGCTGCAGAGGGTGGACGTGAGCACTACTCCTCGGACATTCCGACCGATGCGAGCTCATCTGAGCATGGGGGGAGCACCGAGTCATCATCTGGGTCGGAGTAGTACTCAGACTTGTAGTATCACATTCCATATTTAGGATGTGATTGTATATATTTTTTTGTAAACTCAAGCCATGGGCTACTTCGAGATATGGACTCCCTTGTATACATGTATGAAATTTTGATAGTAATATTGAATTGATTGATCGATAGTATTACATTCATGGCTGTCTTGAATCGTGTAATGACAATGTATGCATTCATGTCGTTCTTGTCTTAATCTCCCTCGTGCATATGTTCTTCGTGGATGGTCTAATGGGATGGTCTAATGCACCAAAAACCCTAAACCAGAGAGTGCTATTGGGTCCTGGAATGCTGGAACAGTATTCAGGCACCAAATAGCACTCTCTGGATTTTTTTTTTTGCTCTCTGTTCGCGTGTATAAACGCGTCAACACTGCTAAAACTCGCGTGTATCTACGCGGATACCCTGGAAATAACGCGTGTATTAACGCGTATAAACTGGCATTTACGCGTGTATAAGCGCATCTAAATTAAAGAAACGCGTGTATAGACGCAAGTAAAGCCGCGTCTGGAACATGGGAACTGAGCAGGATGCGGCTATACACCCGTGTATAAGCGCGTCTAATGTAATAAGAAGCGTGTATAGGGGCGTGTATTAACGCGTCTGTATAAAATAACGTGGCTATATACCCGTGTATACGCGCGTCTAAAAGCTACTGTACACGCGGTTATACACGCATGTCTCTGGCCGCGATTATACACGCGCTGATACACGGGCCCGCTACTTTTTTTCACAAGTCATTTTTAGCGGCTAAGAGCGCGGGTATGAGCCCAATCCCTTGTAGTGATGTGCCAAGTAAGACAGCGGAAACCGTTCCTAGTTCGAGCACTAATTTATGGCAAGACGCCTTGCTTGAAGCAGATGAGAACCAAGAGGTTATTTTCTTTTGTTGTGTTTTCGTACTTTTGTTGTGGATTTGGCTTTTTTAACTTTGTCCTGAATTGTTTGGTGATGTTTCTGGGCTAATGCTCCTTTATTTTTTCAGTTGGAAATATATGAAGACACATTCCTCAAACGTGCTTCAGGCAAGCGTATGGCGGGATTGGGCCACGATTCGACACTAGGAACATATATACATCGCCTAAAATTGTGATATTTCACGCTAGCTTCTCCAAGGACAATGCAAGTTTTCCTCTGATGGCGATAAAGACTCTATCCAGGTATTTAGGTGGCTATCACTTAAGGCTGAGTGCAAACAAGGCAATACTTCTGGAGCGGCAAGTAGCTGTTTGAATTTTTGGGGAGGGACCAGGAGTATATTCATTGAGATGTAAATATTATTTAACATATGCTGCTTACGGCTTGGCACGTGGAATCACAGATCCTAATCTGTTGAGTGATTGCGGGAAGAAGCATCTTCTTAGAACAGCAAGGCCAATGGTCCCTGTTGTGCCACTGATAGAGGATGAAGAAGATGTTGTAGAAACTTCATCAAAAAGGGCTCGGCTGGGGGATTTCTCTGCTCCACAACAATAGATTTAGATTGTTAAGAAGTTTCTTCAAATTTCTCGATACTCTTCTTGCTTACCATTAAAAACTATGAAATGTATATGGGACATAGATGAAAGCTCTTGTTCTTTTAAAATCTTTTAAAGTTACATCATTGTTTTATAATATGTATTTCAATGATCAACTTTCTTCCACACTCTGCCCTGTCTTTGTCGTTGTCTTAGCCATTCAGCATGATTCTGCCTCCCCTATGAGGAGACATATATTGATCATCTTCGTTCAGCCTGCATCTCTCTTATTGCACATGACATAGCTGATTTAGACTGTTTGATCTTCACACGAGCCCTCACTTGAATCCGCCTATACCACCACTGACATAGTTGCTTCATGGGATTACGTTTCTTCACTCCTCCTCCATGTTGAGTGGTCCTTTGTTGATAGGCACAACGTGCTTGCCAATGAGATCTTTCCATGCCTTGGGTAGACCAAATCCCAAGGCTTTCACACTCTTCCGCAAAAAAGAGTCCATGTGCATGCAAAATGTGCTACAAATGCTCAACAACAACAACAAGACATTTAGTATCGTACAATATATTTTGAACAACAATAAAAACTCAAAGCTATAGGTATTCAAGTAATAACCATGTATTGTGTCAAGTTTGTCACACCCCATGCCTTTTCATAGCTAGTGTAGAACTCTGTCACACAACTGCCTCAAATTTCTCAACATCCCCATCTTCAAACCTTGCTTTTTGCAACAAAGGTGCTAGGCGATCAAGTGCCAACCACGCTTTGGCCTTTGCCACCCTTGCTTGTCCTGAAGAGCCTCGATCAGGTACAGCTACATGAAGCTTCCTCCACACCTCAAAATCTGTACCTAGGTGACCTCTCTGGGTATGATTAGATAAGAACTTTCTAGCTTTTGCACCTCCAAAACAAGGTTTGCTAGGAACATTTCCTATCTTCCCTGATCTTCTCAAGTCCTTCTCAATCTTCACTTGACCACAATGTAAACCTGCATCTGAAAGCACTTGCTCTATTTTTTTAATAGTTCTTTCACTCTCTAATGTTGGTTTCATAAGCCATGCAAATTCGCGATGTACATGTAGACTAGTTTCTCAATTATTCTAACCAGCACATGCAAAACACAAATATGAACTCTGATCAAAGGGATAGCAAGAACTGGATCCCAATTAGGATCCACTCCTGGAGCATCATGATTTGGGGCTTCATGCCTATTACTGATTGCATTTAGGCGTTTCCATTCTCTCTCTTTTCCTCCTTTGGCCAGGGATTTCACTGACGTAAACAAGAACATGTGAACATGTTAATAACATATGTTAATAACACAAAAAATGTGAGATCCCTGTTCCCACCGCGCAACGGATTCGGGGTACTAGCAGCGGAAGTAGCACTTCTTGCGCGAGGCAGGGTCCCACACTCGGGGCCTCGTCCACGGATATCCGGACAAAAGACTAATCTGTCGATTTTTCCAAAACCAGACCCGAAAAAAACTTCCCTTATCCGGAAAGCACGGGCGATTCCACCAGGATAATTTTTACTCTAACGTAGTCAAAACCCTTACTGATCAAACGGATCCGACTGCATCTATAAAGATACTTGGTCAGATCAAGGAAGAAACTTGCACTTGGATCATTGGGATCAACGCTTTTTTCCCCACCAAGGAGGCACAGCCGTTGATTCCTATCCATAGAACAATTACTATCCGGGATTTACTTTATCTATCGTAATAACAGAAATTGAGTCTCGATTTACGGATCCATCAGTCCAGCCTAACCCCATCCGATCCCATGGGTTAGCCAACCGCCCAACCACTGTAGTGATGGGATCCAATTTGGAATTTGGTTAGGTTTTGTCCCAGGTACCAAGGAAAAGAGTTCCAAGACCCCCTAGCCGGAAGTTCATGCAAACATAAAACTAGTCATACCACTTACACACCCAATATGAAATTTGCCTTTTTCTTAGCATCAGCTAACTTTAAAACAATCCTTTAATGAAACCATAGTACCACTGATTACAATCTCCCAATTTATCCAGTTGATTCATAATTTCCCATCATTCCTTCATCAAAGTATCTATGGCATCATTGGCAACTAGAACGCTCACCACCTGTCCACACAGGGGCCGTTTCAATAGTTCCTAGCCCATAATACTCAACAATATAATCACTTATCAAGATGGACTCTCGTTGAAGATCAGCAAGATCAACCAACAGATCCATATAAAAGAGCCATGGACTCATCCGTTGAGGACCAGCAAGGTCAGTCAACCAGATCCATGCCCGGTTCCAGAAAACAACTTTTACTCCTTGTTCCAATATCTTCCTCGACGCACGCGTGGGTATCCTGGGCGACCCAGAGCCCGAGCACCGTATGGTCAGCACCCTCTAGGATCCTTCGCAGGTGACCTAGCGCTTCACTCATAGGCCGCTTCCTTGGTCCCTCATCCACCGTACCGGAAGCTCACCATTTTAATCGAACCGAGGCTGGTCAAGACCTCGGCCGACCTTGCTACGCGAGACGTCCTTCATTGACTCTCCGTCAGCAGTTGCAACTTTATCAGTTAGGTCTCCACGACCTTAATCACAAGACGGTCAAAATGCTTTCCCAGCATTCTTGACATAAAATAGCCATTTACAAACAGCATTTACAAACAGTTTACAAATACAAATTCTATATTAACTCTCATTTTTCCACATTATCCCTCATGCAATCCACATTACTTATTCCACATTTCATTTATATGTGTACTCATCCAATCATATCATTTTCCATCTCTTCACTTCAGATTCCTTCACATCACATATCATATATTCACATCCATATCCACATCCATACATCCACATCCATATCCACATTCACATCCATACATCCACATCTACATGCTTATCTCCATTTTCACATCCTCATTTATACATCCACATCCCATATCCACATTCATACATACACATCCATATCCACATCCATATCCGCATTCATACATACACATCCATATCCACATCCACATGCATACATTCATTATCACGTCCTCATTCATACATCCACATCCACATACATACATACATACATCCACATCCACATCCACATTCTCATTCACATCTATACATCCATATCTACATGCACATTCACATCCATACATCCACATCTATATCCTCATTCACATCCATACATCCACATTCATGCATCCACATCTACATGCCTACATCCATACATACACATCCACATTTACATCCATGCATCCACATCCACATCTACATGCTTATCTCCATTTTCACATCCTCATTTATACATCCACATCCCATATCCACATTCATACATACGCATCCATATCCACATCCACATGCATACATATATCCACATCCACATTCCCATTCACATATATACATCCATATCTACATGCACATTCACATCCATACATCCACATCTATATGCTCATTCACATCCATATATCTACATTCATGCATCCACATCTACATGCATACATCCATACATCCACATCCACATTTACATCCATGCATCCACATCTACATGCTTAACTCCATTTTCACATCCTCATTTATACATCCACATCCCATATCCACATTCATACATACGCATCCATATCCACATCCACATGCATACATATATCCACATCCACATTCCCATTCACATATATACATCCATATCTACATGCACATTCACATCCATACATCCACATCTATATGCTCATTCACATCCATACATCCACATTCATGCATCCACATCCACATTTACATCCATGCATCCACATCTACATGCTTAACTCCATTTTCACATCCTCATTTATACATCCACATTCATACATCCACATCCACATCCACATTCACATCCATACATCCACATTCATACATCCATATCCACATCCACATTCACATCCATACATCCACATCTACAAGCTTATCTCCATTTTCACATCCTCATTTATACATCCACATCCCATATCCACATTCATACATACACATCCATATCCACATCCACATGCATCTTATCATATTTTATCACTTCCCATATCTTTTATGCATATCTCTATGCATGAAATTCAATTATGCTAAAAGTAACACTTTTATAATAAAATATTCAACTTTTATGCATACCTCTATGCATGAAATCCAATATGATAAAAGTAACACTTTTGATATAAAAAATTATCCTTTATGCATACTTCTATGCATGAAAATTAAAAATGATAAAAGTAACACTTTTGATATATAAAAAAAATTATCCTTTATGCATGATATTAAAATTCAATTTCTCCATGATTATAATGAAATTCTTTCAATTAATCTAGGATGATAATTCCTAGAATATGGTAGGAAGTCCTCTTTTTATGCTTTGAATGAGATTATTTTATGCATAATTTTTATAAAAATTTTGCCATAGCTCCGCTGCTATGACTGATAAATCTCAATTTTTCTAAGGGATAATGCTTATCATTAAGGAAATAATTAAAATAATCTCTAATTGGATTATTAATCCATAATGGATTGAATCATTAATATACATAAACTAAAAGCATAGAAAAAAGCCATTAATTTGGCCTCAAGCATAGCTTAATCTTGGGTTAAGAAAAAGCTTTATGAAAAGCTTGATTTGGATTGAGAACGGGTCATGAGTATGACCATTTCTTGAGTGAGGGAGAGAATTTACATAAAAATCATTAGAATTTAAACATAAATGAGAATTAACTTCAATAGCATTATGTAACTCTTCACTACTATTCAAACTTCAATAGCATTTAAAAAAAACCATACCAATTAAACTTCTCAAGCTTGAGAGGGGTTGAGAAGAGAGAAACATTGAGAAATTATAGAAAGATCAATATTCACTAATTACCTTACAACTTGCTTGATTCTTTGTTCACGGTAGAGGCCCCCAACCAATCAATTGGTTAAGTATGTTGATGGAGCCACTAATGGGGATTGAAGAAAGAGGGAAGCTCCAAAAACTAGTGAATTATTAAATGAATTCACAGTTCTTGGCTTAGGTGGAGTAGAGTAACGATGCATAAACACTATATATTTTTCAACAAGGGGGAGGCTTCTATTTATAGGAAAAATTGAGCTTCTAACCAAACAAACTGATTCTAGAATTTTCTAAATCAGTTTGGTCAATAATTGACCATTTTTAGGTCAGTTAAGCTAACTTTTTGAAACTAGACTTGAATGAGGAGAGAGGAGAGATGAAATATCTCAATTTTTATGAGTTTAAAACTCATTCAAGCATGTGAAATATGCACCTCCTTTAAAGAACTCCCCTTCCTTACATATGTGTCATAATGGAATCATTTTAATATTGCTCATAGTTTTTTACTAATAAACCTTGTACATTTTCAACTCTTCATCTTATGTGAAATATGCACCTCCTTTAAAGAACTCCCCTTCCTTACATATGTGTCATAATGGAATCATTTTAATATTGCTCATAGTTTTTTACTAATAAACCTTGTACATTTTCAACTCTTCATCTTATGTGAGCATTTAAGGGACTCCCCTTCCTTACATATGTGTCATAATAAAATCATTATACCCAAAATATCTCATATTTTTAATATTGCACATAGTTTTTTACTAATAAACCTTGTACATTTTCAACTCTTCACCTCATGTGAGCATTTACTCATTTTTGGGTATCTTCTTTTTTACAAATTTGGATTTATCTCTTCCCTACACATGGATTGATGCTATTGGCCCATAGGAACCTTAATTGGACCATAGTCTAAAGATTTCTGAAAATCTAGACCCTTAGACTAAGGTTCTTTATACCTATTTCCAATTAATTCCAATTGCACATTGGAAAATTCTTTTTGAATTTCTATTTCAGGGGAACTCATCTGAATTATAAGAGATATTTTTCTATCCAAAAATATTCAAAATCTGAATATTCTCTCTCTAGAATATTTTTCTCTCTCTAGGCTAAAACAGATAGAAACAAGGTCTTTATATTTCTGAAGAGGGTTGATTACAGGGGAAGATACTAGACATCAAAAAGGGGTTGGGGGAGGAATCTTACATTCTACCCCACTTAAAAAACGCGAGATGTCCTCATCTCGCAACTTGTGATAATTTCGCAAGATTCACGAATATGAGACTTAGAGAAAAATTTTAATCAAGATTAACCACCAAGAAACGTCTTAAAGAGAGCAAGATTCAAAATAAGAACAAGATTTAAACTTTATTCATTCTCGGAACTTATACAGTAAAGATAGAAGAACTCTTTACACTTCCATAAGCCCGTCCATCATATGATCACAAAAGCAGTCCTCACAAGCTGCACAAGTATAAGGTAACTCATCTATGGGAATGATTCTGTGGGTTATTGCTGCGCCTATCTCAGTGGTATGAGGTGTTCTAACAAAAGGACCTCTGAGAGGCAAGCCAAAAACGGGGTAAAGGCATATCTTCTCATGAGGAAGAAAACACGCCAGTAAGAAGACCCGCTCAGAAAACCCAGGATGCCTTGATCTCATGACGCAGTAGTATCGGGGACCCAAACCCAAAGCTTCAATAACCATGGCCAAGCGGACATTGTTACGAAAGTGCTGCTGACCCCAGGGTGTTACCCTAGTTATGTCTTGATAGGTCCGCCATTTTGTCTGCGCTACAGAAGTTCCCAAGTGAGGGAAAAGTGAGCGCTCATACTGCTCTATAAAATCTTTCTTCACAGACTCCCTTGCGTCTTGAAGGTGAGAAATCATTAGGGATAAAACTAGTTCTTGTTGCCAAGCCATGAAGGAGATTAAGAAAGAAAGGAGATCGATGGAAGTAAGATTACTGTGAGCGACAAGTAAAAGTTACGACTTATATAAAGGAAGGAGCTAGCGTAACTTAGAAGCCAACGGTAACTTGCCACTGAAGTTTTACCGTCTTTCCATGATTTGGGTTTGACACATTTTTCTATAGAAGGCATTAAGAATTTTGAGATGAAGAGATAAAAGAAGCTTGTAGGCTAAGTCACCTACTTTCATTGAATTCAGATATAAGGCTCACAATATCTGGGGGATAACTTCATATACTCCCCAAGAGATAAAGAACTTCTTTTGGGCCGTACTCGAATGAAGACCAAAACCTTGATATCCAAAACATCGATTTTCACTTCTGAACTCATTGTTCTGAATCCTTAAAACAGGTGGAACTCTTGAGAAGTATTCTAGGAAAAGGGTCTTCCTTTGTTAAACAGAACTTTCTTTTATTTTAGAGAGGGAATAATTATAAGATCAGAAAGGGAGATTCTTACTCCTGTATACCTCGAAGGCTGGGGAGGAATCTTACATTCTACCCCACTTAAAAAGTGCGAGATGTCCTCATCTCGCAAGGTAGAGGACAACTCTTTTTCTTAACATCCAATTTTATTTTGGGGTTCCTTATATTCTGGTCAACCCAGCAGAACACTGGGATAAATATCCCTTATATAGAACTCATCATTAATATTCAGATCATATCATTCATATCTTTAACATGATAATGGTCCATTAGACCGAAAAAATTCCTTCTGAACATTCCTCCACGGGAATTTCAGTCAAGCAAGTTCTCAATTTGTCATCCCTTAACTTGATCTACTGATCAAGTGTTAACAGTAACAATTTGACAGCACAACCACTAATCTCATAGTGATTTGCTGAATTCATTATCATCATTCCAGTTATGAATATCATCACTGGGACTCGTCCCATTCATCCTCATTGTGGTTTTGTTCAGATTTTTATATTTCAACTAATTTCAGAAATCATCATTTTTCAATCAGAATTTTCAATCAGAATCCAATTCAATTCATCAATTCTCAAACAGAATTAAAAATCATATCAACCACATTCGAATTCATCATCTGGATAGCATTAACGCTTATAATTTCAAGTCTTAGATTTACTCGTATATACTGTCAGTAAAGAGCTGCAGTATACTCTCAGTATATACGGGTAGTCGTGGCTCTTGGAATTATAAGATAAATACCATCATGTCTAGGCCTCAAGCAAGTCAGGGATTCTATATAATTGCGGTACTTCCATCTGAAGACCCAATTACCAAATTACGAATTTCAGTTTGAATATCAAATTGTATGAATTATATCACACAATTACAACCTTTTTGTGCTTCTTGATAAATTTTTGACATATTTGTCTTCTCAGTTGATCTTTATTAACCAAATGCTCTGATACCAACTGTGAGATCCCTGTTCCCACCGCGCAACGGATTCGGGGTACTAGCAGCGGAAGTAGCACTTCTTGCGCGAGGCAGGGTCCCACACTCGGGGCCTTGTCCACGGATATCCGGACAAAAGACTAATCTGTCGATTTTTCCAAAACCAGACCCGAAAAAAACTTCCCTTATCCGGAAAGCACGGGCGATTCCACCAGGATAATTTTTACTCTAACGTAGTCAAAACCCTTACTGATCAAACGGATCCGACTGCATCTATAAAGATACTTGGTCAGATCAAGGAAGAAACTTGCACTTGGATCATTGGGATCAACGCTTTTTTCCCCACCAAGGAGGCACAGCCGTTGATTCCTATCCATAGAACAATTACTATCCGGGTTTTACTTTATCTATCGTAATAACAGAAATTGAGTCTCGATTTACGGATCCATCAGTCCAGCCTAACCCCATCCGATCCCATGGGTTAGCCAACCGCCCAACCACTGTAGTGATGGGATCCAATTTGGAATTTGGTTAGGTTTTGTCCCGGGTACCAAGGAAAAGAGTTCCAAGACCCCCTAGCCGGAAGTTCATGCAAACATAAAACTAGTCATACCACTTACACACCCAATATGAAATTTGCCTTTTTCTTAGCATCAGCTAACTTTAAAACAATCCTTTAATGAAACCATAGTACCACTGATTACAATCTCCCAATTTATCCAGTTGATTCATAATTTCCCATCATTCCTTCATCAAAGTATCTATGGCATCATTGGCAACTAGAACGCTCACCACCTGTCCACACAGGGGCCGTTTCAATAGTTCCTAGCCCATAATACTCAACAATATAATCACTTATCAAGATGGACTCTCGTTGAAGATCAGCAAGATCAACCAACAGATCCATATAAAAGAGCCATGGACTCATCCGTTGAGGACCAGCAAGGTCAGTCAACCAGATCCATGCCCGGTTCCAGAAAACAACTTTTACTCCTTGTTCCAATATCTTCCTCGACGCACGCGTGGGTATCCTGGGCGACCCAGAGCCCGAGCACCGTATGGTCAGCACCCTCTAGGATCCTTCGCAGGTGACCTAGCGCTTCACTCATAGGCCGCTTCCTTGGTCCCTCATCCACCGTACCGGAAGCTCACCATTTTAATCGAACCGAGGCTGGTCAAGACCTCGGCCGACCTTGCTACGCGAGACGTCCTTCATTGACTCTCCGTCACAGCAGTTGCAACTTTATCAGTTAGGTCTCGTCAACCTTAATCACAAGACGGTCAAAATGCTTTCCCAGCATTCTTGACATAAAATAGCCATTTACAAACAGCATTTACAAACAGTTTACAAATACAATTTCTATATTAACTCTCATTTTTCCACATTATCCCTCATGCAATCCACATTACTTATTCCACATTTCATTTATATGTGTACTCATCCAATCATATCATTTTCCATCTCTTCACTTCAGATTCCTTCACATCACATATCATATATTCACATCCATATCCACATCCATACATCCACATCCATATCCACATTCACATCCATACATCCACATCTACATGCTTATCTCCATTTTCACATCCTCATTTATACATCCACATCCCATATCCACATTCATACATACACATCCATATCCACATCCATATCCGCATTCATACATACACATCCATATCCACATCCACATGCATACATTCATTATCACGTCCTCATTCATACATCCACATCCACATACATACATACATACATCCACATCCACATCCACATTCTCATTCACATCTATACATCCATATCTACATGCACATTCACATCCATACATCCACATCTATATCCTCATTCACATCCATACATCCACATTCATGCATCCACATCTACATGCCTACATCCATACATACACATCCACATTTACATCCATGCATCCACATCCACATCTACATGCTTATCTCCAGTTTCACATCCTCATTTATACATCCACATCCCATATCCACATTCATACATACGCATCCATATCCACATCCACATGCATACATATATCCACATCCACATTCCCATTCACATATATACATCCATATCTACATGCACATTCACATCCATACATCCACATCTATATACTCATTCACATCCATATATCTACATTCATGCATCCACATCTACATGCATACATCCATACATCCACATCCACATTTACATCCATGCATCCACATCTACATGCTTAACTCCATTTTCACATCCTCATTTATACATCCACATCCCATATCCACATTCATACATACGCATCCATATCCACATCCACATGCATACATATATCCACATCCACATTCCCATTCACATATATACATCCATATCTACATGCACATTCACATCCATACATCCACATCTATATGCTCATTCACATCCATACATCCACATTCATGCATCCACATCCACATTTACATCCATGCATCCACATCTACATGCTTAACTCCATTTTCACATCCTCATTTATACATCCACATTCATACATCCACATCCACATCCACATTCACATCCATACATCCACATTCATACATCCATATCCACATCCACATTCACATCCATACATCCACATCTACAAGCTTATCTCCATTTTCACATCCTCATTTATACATCCACATCCCATATCCACATTCATACATACACATCCATATCCACATCCACATGCATCTTATCATATTTTATCACTTCCCATATCTTTTATGCATATCTCTATGCATGAAATTCAATTATGCTAAAAGTAACACTTTTATAATAAAATATTCAACTTTTATGCATACCTCTATGCATGAAATCCAATATGATAAAAGTAACACTTTTGATATAAAAAATTATCCTTTATGCATACTTCTATGCATGAAAATTAAAAATGATAAAAGTAACACTTTTGATATATAAAAAAAATTATCCTTTATGCATGATATTAAAATTCAATTTCTCCATGATTATAATGAAATTCTTTCAATTAATCTAGGATGATAATTCCTAGAATATGGTAGGAAGTCCTCTTTTTATGCTTTGAATGAGATTATTTTATGCATAATTTTTATAAAAATTTTGCCATAGCTCCGCTGCTATGACTGATAAATCTCAATTTTTCTAAGGGATAATGCTTATCATTAAGGAAATAATTAAAATAATCTCTAATTGGATTATTAATCCATAATGGATTGAATCATTAATATACATAAACTAAAAGCATAGAAAAAAGCCATTAATTTGGCCTCAAGCATAGCTTAATCTTGGGTTAAGAAAAAGCTTTATGAAAAGCTTGATTTGGATTGAGAACGGGTCATGAGTATGACCATTTCTTGAGTGAGGGAGAGAATTTACATAAAAATCATTAGAATTTAAACATAAATGAGAATTAACTTCAATAGCATTATGTAACTCTTCACTACTATTCAAACTTCAATAGCATTTAAAAAAAACCATACCAATTAAACTTCTCAAGCTTGAGAGGGGTTGAGAAGAGAGAAACATTGAGAAATTATAGAAAGATCAATATTCACTAATTACCTTACAACTTGCTTGATTCTTTGTTCACGGTAGAGGCCCCCAACCAATCAATTGGTTAAGTATGTTGATGGAGCCACTAATGGGGATTGAAGAAAGAGGGAAGCTCCAAAAACTAGTGAATTATTAAATGAATTCACAGTTCTTGGCTTAGGTGGAGTAGAGTAACGATGCATAAACACTATATATTTTTCAACAAGGGGGAGGCTTCTATTTATAGGAAAAATTGAGCTTCTAACCAAACAAACTGATTCTAGAATTTTCTAAATCAGTTTGGTCAATAATTGACCATTTTTAGGTCAGTTAAGCTAACTTTTTGAAACTAGACTTGAATGAGGAGAGAGGAGAGATGAAATATCTCAATTTTTATGAGTTTAAAACTCATTCAAGCATGTGAAATATGCACCTCCTTTAAAGAACTCCCCTTCCTTACATATGTGTCATAATGGAATCATTTTAATATTGCTCATAGTTTTTTACTAATAAACCTTGTACATTTTCAACTCTTCATCTTATGTGAAATATGCACCTCCTTTAAAGAACTCCCCTTCCTTACATATGTGTCATAATGGAATCATTTTAATATTGCTCATAGTTTTTTACTAATAAACCTTGTACATTTTCAACTCTTCATCTTATGTGAGCATTTAAGGGACTCCCCTTCCTTACATATGTGTCATAATAAAATCATTATACCCAAAATATCTCATATTTTTAATATTGCACATAGTTTTTTACTAATAAACCTTGTACATTTTCAACTCTTCACCTCATGTGAGCATTTACTCATTTTTGGGTATCTTCTTTTTTACAAATTTGGATTTATCTCTTCCCTACACATGGATTGATGCTATTGGCCCATAGGAACCTTAATTGGACCATAGTCTAAAGATTTCTGAAAATCTAGACCCTTAGACTAAGGTTCTTTATACCTATTTCCAATTAATTCCAATTGCACATTGGAAAATTCTTTTTGAATTTCTATTTCAGGGGAACTCATCTGAATTATAAGAGATATTTTTCTATCCAAAAATATTCAAAATCTGAATATTCTCTCTCTAGAATATTTTTCTCTCTCTAGGCTAAAACAGATAGAAACAAGGTCTTTATATTTCTGAAGAGGGTTGATTACAGGGGAAGATACTAGACATCAAAAAGGGGTTGGGGGAGAAATCTTACAAAAAATCTTGTGATCACATGTTATATTCACAAAGCTTTCACAAGGGCCTAAAAAAATTATCTTTGTCGGGCATAAAAAATCTTCTTAGGTGGCCACTGACCTGCTATTATGTGAAGATGGTAACATGAAAACATGTGAATAGATTATTCCCATGTGTAGCCAAGCTTTTAAGGGGTTCCCAAATGGCAAGTGACCTGTTATTTTGTGAACGGTAACATGAGAACATGTGAATAACTTGTTCACATGTGTTATTATCACAAAAAATCTTGTGATCACGTGAATATTAAATCCCTGGACACCTCGTTCGGCCATGCAATATAGGCAAGGATACTTGGCCATTGCTCCTTGGGAAATACCAAACATGCATTTCAAGGTTTTAAGATCTGCACAGGTGCCATTCAACCTCATATTCACCATATCCTTCTACATAAAGCTTTTCGCCATTCGACTGCTGCTGGATAGTGGAAGGAAGCTCAGTCTGGTTAAAGTATCACTTTAGAATTTCATGGGTCTGTATTGGAACCTATTAACAAGAGGCCAATTAAATTGTCTACAACGTGTAATGGATAGCAACATAACATACTTTTTTCAAAAATGGATAGCACGTCACCTCAAATGCAGCCAGCCACCAAATCTCATTTTTGGATTGTACACTAAAGTGCCTCTCATCAGCATTACTGATACTTGCATCCAAAGCTCTATTCATTAAAGTCAAGCTAACCCTTTCCAGCTTCTGTCCTTTGATCACCTCACTCTCATCAAGTTTTAAAACAAATTTCAGCCTTCCATTGCACTCATGTACACTGATGTCATAAAATTTCACCATAGCTATTTGTAATTTCTGAACATCCATAATGAAATTGTTGAACTCTGTAAGCTCAATGATTTTCTATTCCCCGCTCTTTTTAGTCACTATCAATGTACTAGACACGTGACAAGGCTCTCCAACAAGTTCGACCATTTCCAAGTTGAGAATATTTTGAGCTTTGTTCACGTGAATGATTTTGGAATGGGAATTACTATTTTTTTCCCAAGCTTAGAATTGAAACCTTCTTTAACTTTATTAAACAACATCCTGTAAGACTTTGTGCTTATGCCAACCATGTCACATATACCTTGTGCATCTCCAAGAGTGAATGCTTCACTCACCTTCTGTAAGGATTGCTTTGCTATGTCTGATCGAAGTCTTGAAAACTTAGGATGATGTATTGCTGACTCCACGATGTCTTTTGTCAGAACTTTGCCAAATATATCAGAACCTTGCTCTTTTGGACCCACAACATCTGTGACCATCCTGAAGCAACAACGATAGCTATTTCAGTCCATCATTCATCTAACTATACCACCCCCATACCCAATCCCCCATCTCCAAAAAAGGAACTAAAGATGAAAATGAAAAGTGAGTTCTCAAAGAAATTATAGATCCCAATACCTGCAAGCTTTTACACGACGCTTCCATTGGCCACCTCCAACATTGAGTTCTTCCAATGGTTTGAACTGTCTCTTGTGTAATCGAGCACCCAATGGCGTGTCTTTCAAATATTGTAATTTTTTGTTGAACGTTTCAAGTTGTTTTCTAAGGTGTGCATTCTCACTCTCTAAAGTGAAATTATTGATTTCTCGAATTGCCAAAATTTCATCCTTCTCTTTAATAATGGCCTGCATCTTACAAATAGTCTGCTGTAAATGATCGATCTCTTTTTGTAACCCAGAACAAACTTTTGCTTTGTCCTCATATGAAGCTTGCAAAGCTATTGTGATCGATGCCAAGTAAAAATTCGCACCTTCAAGCATTTTTATTCTGGCATCTCTATCACTCAAATGTCTTTCAAAGATACTTTGACGTTGGCCAAACAATCTTTTGCAATATCTAAGCAATCCATTTTTCCCCTCACACAAAAACTTGAAGAAACTTGTCAACCCAAAGAATGATGGAGATTGAGAGGAGGTTGGATCTGGTTGGCTGTCTTGTCGGAGGCGTCGATTCCCTCGGTCACATCCTCTGCCGTGGAGAAGCAGCTGAAGGCCGTGGCGTCGTTAGTTACCGGCGCTGCCATTGCAACAGAACTAGTTTTTATTACAAGAGTACTGTTGCGCTAGTATTAAGCACAGATGGTAGTGGGCACTGAGGCAGGCAGTAAGTAGTAGTAGCAAAAGGTATCCAAGGAGATTGGTGAGTAGCAGGGTGGACCGTCGTCCAATTCTTTTAAGGCACCCTAGTGGATGATGTCATGCATGACATCATCGCCCACGTTTCAAAACTGGTCATGCATGTGACGCCCACGTTTCAAAACTGGTCATGCATGTGACATCGTCACCGTGGGCGGAAATTCGAACAATACTAGAGTTAGTGGTTATGGTCAATTTTTTTAAAACTACCTTTGATATTTGCAGGTGGAGGTTTTTCACCATTTGGTAGAGAACTTTTTTTTGGGGGTGGTTTTGCGCCTAGAGGTGTGATTGCCTGTGAACTATATTGTATTAGGTGGCATTTCTTGGTCAAACGTACAGTAGTATTGCTAGCGTACTGCTAGCCAGGCTGCCTTTTTGTCTAGTCAACATGAGTCTACATTTGATGACTAAAGAGCTTGTACTATTTTTAGAGAAGTTACTATTTTTCCTAAACACAACTGTTAAGTCCCGCAGTTCGGAGTCTCCTAGGAGTGGTTTCTATTTGGGACAACTACAAGGTAGGTCTTGGGTTCAAATTTTGCAGCCCTTATATCGTGCCTTGGGGGGTTCATGTGTCTATTATGTGCTTCATGATGTAAGAGGGTGTGAGGATATTGCTACATCCACACATCCAAATATTGTTGATGACGTGTCTTGTCTACCTCGTTCTATGATAATAAATTGGTAACAACAATGTGCAAGTTGGCTCCTCAAAGCTATGTCACTACGGATCGAAGAGAAGGACTTGGATTGCTGATGTATCTTCGAAGCATGGCCTCCCTTTTCATGGTTCTGGTATCTCGCACTGGATCGGAGGACCTCGACTGATGTATCTTTGATGTATCTTCAAAGCATGGTCTCCCCGAGATCAGTGACGCCAATGGAAAGGCCAAACCTGGCCACACTCACAAGCACAAAGTAACCCGAGTGAAGAGAGCTCATCTTTCACATGTCGTTCGAAACTTGCCTACCATCTCGTAGAAGAGGAAACCACATATGAATGCTAGATAGCACTTAAGAGGATCCCCCCCATTGTCACCACAAGAGTTGTCTATGTAGAGCTTGGCACTCCCTGTCACCCGCCAGTGCAATGCTCCCCATTGCGCACACAATAGCTCTCTCTCTCTCTCTCTCTCTCTCTCTCTCCACTAAGTGGATAAAAGGATAGGGTTAAGAGCTTATAAAGCATAAGGAGCCGGAGCACACTCTCATTCAACACTCAAGGGAATGCGCCTTTCTCATTAGAGATATTCATTTATATACAAGGGAGTTATAAGTTCGGGCAACCACACCTAATTAACTACTTTGGCACCCACTTATTGTCTAACCTTATCTAGGCTACTCTTAGCACACATTAGGTGGGTGGCGGCTCTTTTACTTGGCTTAGTCATCCATGGAGTACACCACCATTAAGCACAATTATCTGAAATGCAATCATTGGGATCCGTTTATTAATTCCCACGTGGGTGGACAACACATAACTACGGGAAAGGAAAGGATCTTTTAGGTAGTGTCTATGGTGTGTGAACATCCTTTAGTGACCTTCCATTGCTTTTGCATGCTCTTGGCTCCTTGTTGTAGATGGCTCATCTTTACTCATGACTAGTGTACACATTCTTTGTATGTGTGTACACATTGATTCATGTTGGTGATCTGTGTTAACCTTGAGTTCACATTCCCCCCTCCTGGTTCTATATATTGATGCATGTCGGTGATCCGTGTTAACCTTGAGTTAACATTCCCCCCTCCCGGTTCTATATTGATGCATATGTGTGATCCATGTTAACCTTGAGTTAACCACCATGAAGTATATTGTATTAGGTGGCATTTCTTGGTCAAAGGTACAAATAATTCATGACTCAGACAATGACATATAGTTGGAAATGTTGAGTATGTTGAGTAAAAGAGAAATGATAGTGCACCACATCATGGCCACTCCCCCTTTTTGTTAGAGTTCTTGAGTTGTTCTTCATGTCTTTTTCGTAAATTGACTCTGTCAACGTGGACTAGTTAGACACAAGGTATCCTTTAGGCTTAAGCATGAGTTCTTGTACTCCCTTCACTGAAGAATTTGATCCTTTTTTTTTAATTTTACGTTATGGATTTAATGTGCAGTTGACTTTCCAATATGATGATAGGCTTTGCCTTTTAGCTTCGTAAGAGTTTTCGCTTTCGAGATTAGATCTAATTGTATGAACACCATATTAGAGAGTTTGGGAAAATCCCAATTCCCATTTTGGAAGATAAAAAAAGAGGGGCACAAATAGGAGAATAGCTGCCAACGGCATAGCACTAGCAATCAATCAAGAGCGAAGTTACCCTAAGAAACCCTAAAATGGATGCCCTAAAATCTATAATACTTGAAAATGGATGATGTGATGAAAACTTGATGTACCTCCATAGAAATGGCATGATTAAGGAAGGGCACAGGGCCCCCCAAAGCCATGGATGGCCTTGGTGAGGTCAGCACGTATGTCTCTGAAGAGGCGGAGTAAGATGCGGACACTGTCATAGTTGGACCAGATGCTCTGTTGGGGAGCAATGTGGAGAATAAGCACAAAAATTTGGAGAATAAGCAGAGCAATGTGGAGAATAAATAGAGAAACCTTTGTTGGAGGGAGTTTGAATGTTGAAGAAGCAAAAGGTAGTGCCAAAAAAGTGACGAGAGTAGACAGAGGAGTGAATTATGAGACATGCAGGAACATTAAATTATTTTTTGTTTTGTCAAAATGATGAAATTTAAAAAAATATGAAATTTGAAATGGGATGAAAATATTTAAAATTTTAAATAATATGAGGTTGGATTTGAACCCATGACGTCCATCCTTTAAAATTTAAGGTCCCATGACATAAACCACTCCACTCAAATGTCTATGTTGCATGTCGGGATCTTTTATTTTTTTTAAATCTAAAACACCTTTTTGTATATTAAAACTTTTGGGCCTTAATTTATTTCCTTAGGTATATATAAATCTGTAAGTAATGGAATTAATAAAAACCCATCCGTTGAACTCACATGATAGGCATATTGACCGCGAGCATAATTATAGCAGGTGTGACAGAAGTTGTATAGACAGGGATATCAACGTGCATGCTCCCTGCTTGTAAAAGATGGCACTACCCTAGGTGTCTCTCTGGAGTTCACCTCAACTCCTTTAACATGTGGTCGGTATGTAGTAAGATTTGGTTCAGAGGTAGAGAGGCTGAACCTTTGAGGTAGCTAGCTATGTGGT
The DNA here is from genome assembly GCF_041138505.1 of Cibotium barometz. Lineage (NCBI taxonomy): Eukaryota > Viridiplantae > Streptophyta > Polypodiopsida > Cyatheales > Cibotiaceae > Cibotium > Cibotium barometz. Next base: position 22,392,819 of record NC_141103.1, on the reverse strand, counting down.
CAAAAACACTGGTAGCTGGCTTGAATGGTGAGTCTTGGTTAGGATTCTCACTTCTTAGGACTAGGGATTATTCCATTGACTCGAACTCAAACGAAGTATCACTGGCCCTTATTGGAGGTCCTATAATGCTAAACTGGGTTCTGAAATGAAGGTCATAAGCCTACTGTAGGCTAGTATGAACCTAGCTCTATGGACCCACTTTCCTCTAAACTGGCCTCTAAAACACACCCAGATCATAGGTGCATGTAAGTATGGGGTGTTTGAAGGTCCTATGGATGCCTTTGGACAAGTTTGAGAAACTTTGAGATTTTTTGGTTTTAAAAAAAAATTCCTAGAAAATTTTTGGATTGTCCAAAGTTTTTCCAAAACACATCTTTGGTGTTTCTTAATCCATCTGGCACACAAAAAAAATGTACTTTTATGGGTCAATCAAGCGTGAGCCTTGAAGTCCTTGGTGTGAATAGCCCTCCACGTGGGAACTTTTTACACCCTATGCTTGGCAGGTTTTTTCCTTATTTGAACACACTCGTGTGTGTTAGCCACATCAGCCCTAGGGCTAGGGCTATATTTTACTCTACTCATTTGTTATTATTATCAAGTTCTTTCCAGCATCAAGCTTTATCTCCCTCGCTTGTTTGTCATTGTGTGTGTGTGTGTGTGTGTGTGTGTATTTAACATTGGTATCAAAGCACTGTTGTCAAAGTCTTGGTTTTGGAGCCCGCATGCATTCGACTGTCAGCACCTGCCCACCATCAACCCTGTACATTAGCACTACACTTAGCTCAAACTTTCAAAAGCCTTCGGCTTTGGATTTCAGTCTCCACCAAGTTTTTTTTTTTGCCTATTGTTTGCAGTTGTTTGATGTGACTGGCTTTCAGTCTTTGACATTGGACTTTTGCGTCCATCAAATTAGGCTAGTTAGACATTTAGCTTTCTAGTTAGCTTCACTTGTGTTTGATCAGCCATTTAACTGTGTCCATAGTTTTTGCCTGGTTAGCAAATCAACCTTCGGCTTCTCAACTCTATCGGCATTAGAATTGTGCATCTACATCAGTCGACTTTGCTAGGTCTGCCATTCAGAGTTGCTTTCAGCATTCAACCATTCTACTTCAGGTATTCCGCATTAAAGCGTTCGGCTTTAGCATTCAGCCATTGAGCCACTTGACTTCAGCTTTCAACAAATCGGTGCTTGGCATTTTGTCTCGCTCGGCTTTCAACTTTTAGCTTTTAGTCTTTAGCTGTAGTAGTTTCCTGAGTTTACTCCCTTGGCCGGGTTTACTCAATTGGCCAGGTTTATCTAGTAGTAAGTCAGCTTTTGACTTTAGCACTCTACATTCGGCATCCGGATTTAAGTCTTTCACCTTTGGTATTTGGCGTTTGACTTTTAGCTTCTGTCAGCTCATTCAGTCAATTTAGACTCCATCAACCATCAGTCGATTCAGATTCTATCCACTATCACATTCAGTCAGCCAATTTAGACTCCATCCACCATCAGTCGCGATTCAGATTTTGTCTAGCTGAGTCAAATTGGCTGGTTCAACATCCATTCGTCAGTTGATTCTAACTCGATGATTCTGCCTTCAGCATTGACTTGACCTGCTGATGTCATGTCAACTTCTGATATGATGACTTGTTGATTCCACATTAGCTTCTGACCTAATGACTCCATGATTCTACATTAGATTTCAACCTTTTGCCCGTAGCTTCCGACATGTAGATTGCTAATTTGGTAAGTTTGCACTTACATTGGGAAGACATTTAAAGTACTCTGAGTCACTTGAAGCTACTGTTTATGTCAGATATACTTCAGTTTTCCCTTTTCTTTCCTGTGTAAAATGTCCAAAAACATCAATGACGCCTTAATAGAGTTAGATGCAGTGCGTTATCTGCTTCTTTGTTATGTAGAATGTCCTTAAACATCAATGACACCTTAATAGTCAGATGCAATGCTTTATTTGCTTCTTGTATATCATTGTCAGTAAATGCTGATTGGTACTTTGAATTGAGTGCTACAAAGCACATTACTTCTTGCAGCAAAGAAAACATCAATGATGACTTAATAGTCAGATGCAGTGCTTTATCTTCTTCTTGTATATCATTATCAGATGTTGATTGGTACTTTAATTCGGGTGCTACAAAAGCACATTACTTCCTACAAATCACATTACTTCCTGCAAGCAACTGTTTGCCACCTTGAGAGATGCTCTATCATGGTGTAGTTTTGTGTGCTGATAATGCATCCTATGTCATTACAGGAATTAAAATTGTGGACCTGACATCATGTTTTAAGGACACATGTACTCTTGTTGACACTTTATGTGTACCTGGTAGTCGCAATAATATAATTTCTATCTCAGCACTTGCAAAAGCTAGCCTCAACATCCAATTTTTTGATTTACTGCTGCTCCATTTTATGACATAACTAATTTTGATGCAGTTCTTCTTTCTAGTGCACTGTGCCATGGCCTTTTAGGCTTGACATGTTTGATAGGAGTAGTGATTCTCATGCTGATACAATGACTACTTCCACCTCATAGATTTTGTATGATACTGAGTTCGAGCATGCTCATTTTGGTCACCTTACCTTCACTTCACTTATGCTGTTATGGAGTCAGTTTATGGTTCAAGAGTTGCCACCTACGCAGCTCCCACACAAGCTCTTGACATGCTAGACCGATTGAAGGAGGGGATTAATGTCACATGCAAGATTGTAAGTTAATGTTGGTTTATCTGGTGTAGAATTACATGATGCTACTATGCCTGACATTGATCCTAGAGATGATCCATACTCTAAATCAAGATTGTCAATTGGTACTATGCCTAATATTGATATTGGTGATGATCCATCCTCATATTATTATGCTTTGTAGCAATTGGTAACGGAGTAGTCTCTATGCTATTGCATTTAAGGGGGAACACATGAAGTGTATTGCTCTTGGTGATGTCTATGGTCACTTATGCATTGGCCTCTCAGTTGTGCTATGTCTTGGAGACATGCCTGTATGTATTGATAATTACTTTTACTGAGATGTATTACTTTCTTTCTCGGCTCCTTGTTCAAGTTGTCTCACCTTTGTAGCTTATTTACATGGATGCTAATGCAATCAAACTGTTACATTGTCTTCAGCTTGGTTGCCTTGTCACTATGCATAATTCAGAGTTCCTCTACATCAATCTATGTGGGATTACACATCTTCTTTATTTTGCCATATTGAGAGGTTGTTTTATACTCTCATGGTCTATCTAGATATATGCCATGATGGTCTTAATTGACAGGTTATTATATCATCATTTTTGGCCGAGTTTACTAAATAAGTCCCTTTCCATTTGATTCCACCTTGTCGGCTTGTCCATTGACATAGGTTATTTTTAAGATGTATTGACATTCAGTGGGACTTGATAGATTATACATTATTGTTGTCCACAGTGCTCACATCCTTTGCTTATTGTTGCTGACTCACTTGAGCCTATTTGTCTCTACATTAGTCCTATGCTGACAGTCAGTCAGATTATTCAGCAACCCCCATTTCCCATATTGATCTACTGCCATGGGTAATGCATTACATAAAAAGAATGCAACCATTGTGATTTTTTGCTGAAAATAATTAGACACACTGATAGGATTTTTTGTGCCCAAGATATATGCTCAAAGGATGTGCCTATCTTAAACCCCCCACATATAATAAATTGTAGAGTATGGTTTGAAATTTTAGAATAGATGTAAAGTCTCCCAACCTAAAAAGGGAATACCTTAAGATAGTCTACTAAGTCTCCCAACCTAAAAAGGGAATCCTTAAGATAGTCTACTAAGTCTAACAAAAGAAAAATTTCCTACTCATCTCGACACCTAAGGACCATGTAAAGATGTGAGGATATGACTAATAGGTAAGACCTAGTTCTATCCCAGGAGAACCAAAGTCTCCTAAATGACTCTCAAAATCAAATCACCCATAGAGTGATTGACCTTAACTTGGGCAACCTCTATTCTTGATTGCTAGAAAAACAACACTTTTTTCCCCATCTATGTGAGGCACAACTGTTGGCCTAATCCTCTAGAGTAGGGTTTTTGAGAGACCTACTTATCTAACGTAGAGCTTTCAATTAAATTTGTTAGAAAGCTACCCGACTAATCGGGTTCACCCGTCCATAGGATGGTGTTGTTAGGGCATTCCATTCTCCCACTTTCCACTCGACGCACACATCAATTTTGTTTTTTAATTAGTCCTATCACGCTGTGTGACATATTTAAACAAGTTCCTTAATTAGAGACCTTACACTGTGTTTGTTAAAACAATCACTTAACAATGATACAACAATACTAGAAAGCAAGGGATTTAATTAAAAATAGATACAATGTTCAAATCTATCCATAGCCAGATCAAGGCTTATTTTATTCCATCGATAATCTAGAGTTCGGCCTTTCACTCTCCATAGACTAGGCAATCCCTACGGGACCATACACCTCATCGTTGGTAGCCGACGAGTACTCAAATCGGCCTGTCGCCTTCTCAGGCTCCATCACTCGATCCTCTTGCTCCTCAGAGGGATGTCTACGTGCTAGGGTGGGATTATTTTACCACACTAGCCTGGGCCCAGAGAACTAGGTAGCTTTCATAACACTTGCCCAAAATTGGCGAGTTCCAACTTCCCAATGGTAGGAGGGATACCTTGGGCCGACTGTGGGCCTCGCTAACGTCGCCACTCGGCTACACAAGCACATGAATGGGGTCAACATCAAGGTAGGGAGAAGATGTACCTGTACTTCAACTTAATCAAGATAGCAACACAATTGTTTAACTAAATCATTGGATACAAGAAACCACATTTTTTCAAAAAAAAACCACAACTTTACAAGAAATTTGGTAAATTCAAAACAAGGAAAAATATTACCATCTTTCTTACTTAATTCATGCTAACATTAAAGATCAATTAAAAAAATCATCTTTTTAAATGATTATCAAGCTAACCTAGCCATTGGCTCCATGTGGGACTCCCACGAGAAGAGCTTGGACCGCGTCCGGGGCATTCCCTCTAGGGTCGTTATTATGCACGCTTTTCAAGGTACCATTTTAGCATCTTCGAGGAGGAGCCATACTCTTCACCTTCTTGTAGCTCACATCACCAAAAACTCAATGCTTCAGTTGGATTGTAATTTGGAGTTCGTTTGCTCACTTTATCAGCATAAAACTCACTCGTAAGAGCTAAAGTGTGCTTACTTGAGTCTCCGCTAAATGGGTGCTAAATTGTTGCCATATATATAGGCAGTGATGTGTGTGAACACACTTAGGACCGCCGGGGCACTTTTTCCCTCTTTAGGAGGTTTTTTCCCCCGGCTTGTATATACGCCCATCCTTCTAGGGCTAACTTATCTTTGTACATTGACACAATCTAATACACTTTGTGTTGTGTGCATTCTTGCTTCATCTTTTCCAAGCTTTGTGTGCTTTCTTGCAACCCTAATTCCAACAATTGGTATCAGAGCAGGCATCGGGCTCCCAGGGCAACACCGCCAGCACCCTCCGACTCACGTTCTCCGATTGAGGTGAGTTTTCACGAGCACTTGCAGGTCCCTATACTCTGCAAATAAGCTCGTAGGGCTATGCGTTCTCAGAATTTGCATCTGAGGTCATTTCGGGCTCCGTTTTTGCATTTCAAGTTCTGCGCACAGGTGTTTTCGTCATTTTCTGCAGAAATTTCGACAGTGCAATTTTTTGCAAAACAAACATACGTACTCTATTGTGGACCGTGCTACATAGCACGAGTTGTTTTCTGTTCAGTCTTTGCTTCATTACAGACAGCTTTTGCATTAGTTTCAGTCAGTGGCCATGGCTGATAACAGCAATGATGTATTTCGCATGTTGTCTGCTGAAGACAAACTGGATGGAGATAGCAACTACCCACTTTGGGCATACATGATGCAGCATGTTTTGGTTGCAAAAGGAGTGTGGAACATTGTGCAGGGTACAGATGTACGTCCAGGTTCTGTGGATGTAGGATCTGTTGAGGATGTTGCAGGTTCTAGCAGCTCTACTGTTGCTGCTGTTTTACCCACTGCTGAACAATCTCGTTGGGATGGTAAAGACGCGCAGGCTCATGCCTTGATTGCACTTTCTGTCAAACGTAACATCACCCCACATATTCGTTCAGCTAAAACAACAAAACAGGCTTGGGATATTCTAGCTGGTTTGTATGCAGGTCGTAACCAGGCAAAAATCGCTTACCTGCGTAAAGAGCTAGAATTGAAGATTATGCAAGAAGATGATGACATGAATGTTTTTCTTGCTGAGATTAAAGATCTCAAAGAACAGTTGATTTCTGCAGGTGAGATTATTCCTGATCATTCTCTTGTGCAGACTGTTCTTGATGCTTTACCTGAGACATATCAGACTTTTGCTTCCACGTGGAGACTTCTTAATGAGGACAGACCTGATGCTGTCAAGTATGATACTTTAGTCAACAAGCTCTTGCAAGAAGTGCAGTCCAGGCAAAATAGGGCTAGGCAGCGTGCAGTTGATCAAGCATTTATTGCTGCCCAGCAACAGAGAAGAAGTGGTAAGGCAGCCCCTTCCACTGTTTCTTCTCCTATTAGTAGGTCTGCAACTTCTTCTCCTTCCACAAGTAGCAACAATAAGTCTGAGAAGGCTCTTGATAAAGGCAAGAAAAAGACCAGGTCCAACTATTGTAAGGCAAATGATCATGTCATTAAGAATTGCCCTAAGCTAAAGGCTAAAGAGGCAAAGAAGAAAGAGTCAAATGCAGCCACAATAGCGGATGCTTCTACAAATGCAGATTCTGCAAATGTTGTGCAGGATACAGAATGGGCATTTAGCGTGTATTGCTAGTATGACCCATCTGTACATGATGCATGTTTGGCAGTTTCTGTTGACTCTCATGTTTGGTATTTTGACAGTGGTGCTACAAAGCACATTACCTCGCATCGTGATATGTTCACTTTTCTTGAGGCTGTCCCTAATGGGAATACTGTCACATGTGCTAATAATGCTTCTTACCCAGTGAAGGGCATTGGTAAAATTATGCTTACTGCTGCAAATGGTAGCGCTTTCACACTTTTAGATGCTTTGTATGTGCCAGGGATAAAGAAGAATCTATTGTCTGTCTCTGCGCTTGCTAAACTTGGATTTGTAATCAAATTTGTGGATGACAGATGTACTGTTCATGATTTGACTTCTGGTGATACGATTATTGTATCTGGCGCCTTGTTTCGTGGGCTGTATAGGCTCAATTCTTATGACAAGTGTGTGGAAGATTCAGCAAATGCAGTTTCTGATGAAAAGGCAGTTTCAGATGCAAAACTATGGCATGCTCGTTTTGGTCATCTGAACTTTGCTAGTTTGCTGCGTTTGCAGAAATTTGATATGGTTGCTTCATTGCCCCCTCTTGAGGCACCATTGAAACATGTTTGTGAAGGCTGTATTTTGGGCAAAATGTAGCGTTCTGCGTTTCCAAAGGATGGTTCTGTGCGGGCCACTCGCAAATTGCAGCTTGTACATAGTGATGTATGTGGGCCTATGCAAACTCCGTCATTTGGTAAACACTTGTACTTCGTGACTTTCATTGATGATTACTCAAGGCATGCATGGGTATATCCACTGAAGGCAAAGTCCGAAGTGTTTTTGTGCTTCAAACAGTTTTTTCTTATGGTTGAAAATGTATCCAATTGTACTATGGGCACCTTCCGTACTGATCGAGGGGGGGAGTACATGTCTAAAGAGTTTGATGCATTTCTGGCTAGTCGTGGGATAAAACACCAATGTACAGTGCCGTATACCCCTCAGCAAAATGGTGTTGCTGAGAGGAAGAACAGGTCACTTATGGAGATGGCACGATGTATGGTCAAGAGCCAAGCTTTACCACATGCGTTTTGGCTTGAGGCTGTCATGTGTGCTGCATATGTACTCAACAGGTGTCCCACTAAGGCCTTGCAGTCTATTACTCCATACGAAGCTTGGCATGGCAGGAAGCCTTCTATTGGTCACTTGCGTGTCTTTGGTTGCTTGGCCTATGCTTTAGTGCCTGTGCAACAACGCAGAAAATTGGATGATAAGGCTGTCAAATGCATTTTTGTTGGTTACAGTGCTGAGAGCAAGGGTTACAGATTGTATCATCCGCAGTCAAAGCGTATCTTGATTAGTCGAGATGTTGTTTTTGTGGAAGATGCTGTGCAGCCCTTGTTATCATGTACCAAAGAGACAGGTGTAAGCTCACGGGATGTATTTGATACGTTGTTGCCTCTCTTTACAGGTGGATATTCAAATGTAAGTCCTAATGAGGCAAATATTCAGCCTATGCAGATTTCAAACGATATCATAGATCAGCCTATTTCTGATGCAGATTTACAGGATGTAATTCATGAGGATAGGGCTGAAAATGAGCAGGCTAGAGGTATGCCTAAATGGCTGGTGCAAACCTTGCGTGATAGTAAGATTGATGCACCTATTACTAGTTGTACTCGTTCAGGTTTTCAGCATGCCTCTTATGCATCAGATTGTTATGCTTTGGCTGTGTCTAGTATGTGTGAATAGGAAGAACCTCTTTCATTTGATGAGGCACAAAATTCAGAAAATTGGTTGGCTACAATGCAAAGTGAATATGATGCTATAATGAAGAATGGTACATGGTCTTTGTGTGATTTGCCTATTGGTAAAAAGGCCATTGGATGTAAGTGGGTTTTTAAATTGAAACGAAAGCCAGATGGTAGTGTTGATCGCTATAAGGCTAGACTTGTTGCAAAGGGTTATGCTCAAGAAAAGGGCATTGATTTTGATGAGACCTTTGCTCCCACTTGTCGTATGACTACCATTCGTAGCATTTATGCATTGGCAGCTCATAATGGTTGAAATGTACATCAGTTGGACATAAAGACTGCGTTCTTGAATGGAGATTTGCATGAGGAGGTGTATGTATCGCAGCCTCGTGGTTTTGTTCAAAGAGGGCAGGAAAACAAAGTGTGCAGGTTGAAAAAGGCTTTATATGGTTTAAAGCAAGCTCCACGAGCTTGGTATGAAAAAATACATGCATATTTGACTGCACATGGGTTTCAGAATAGTCCAACAGAAAGCACTTTGTATGTTAAACGTGTGGATGGTGTACATCTAATCATTGCTCTCTATGTCGATGACATGCTGCTCACAGGACCAAATGAGAGTCATATTGCTGATTTTAAGGCTAATTTGAATGCCTCTTTTGAGATGTCAGATTTGGGGCATTTGCATCATTATTTGGGGATACAATTTAAGCAGTGTGATGGAGGTATTGCTTTGTGTCAGACAAAGTATATTGAGACATTGTTGCGGAGATTTGGCCTTGAAGACTGCAAGCCTATTGCTACTCCAATGGAGACAAGTTTGAAGTTGAGTCTTCATGATGCTGGAGATCACTTTGATGTCACACTCTATCAGACAGCTGTTGGTTGCCTCATTTATGTATGCATTACGAGGCCGGACATTCAGTTTGCAGTCTCACAGGTGAGCAGGTTTATGCATAGCCCAGGGTCTCAGCATTGGAAGGCAGTTAAATGCATCTTTCGCTACTTGAGTGGCACCATACATCTTGGGTTGTTTTATCCCAAGGGGGGATCGTTGCCGCCAGATTTACATGCTTTTTCGGACTCAGATTGGGCTGGTTGCTATGACACAAGAGTGTCCACAACAAGTGGTTTTTGTTTCATGCTCGGTAGCTCATGCATATCTTGGTTGAGCAAGAAGCAACCTACTGTGGCCACTTCTAGTTGTGAAACTGAGTACAGGGCAGCTTTCACAGCTACGGTTGAGTGTGTGTGGCTCAGACGGCTTATGGTGGCTGACTTGGGTGTTGGACATGAGTCTGCCACCTCTATCTTCACTGACAGTCAGAGCGCATTGGCAGTTGCGAGAAACCCAGTTTTTCATGCTCGCACAAAGCACATTGAGGTGCATTATCACTATGTCCGGGAGAGACTCTCAGCAGGAGAGATCAGCTTGGCCTATGTGCCAACACAGGACAACCTCGCCGATCTTTTCACAAAGGCGCTTCCTCGTGAGAAGTTCGAAGCTTTTCGCAAAGCTTTGGGCTTGCTCCCCTTTGTGGATTGATCTACTTCGGGCATGGCACTCCCCTATACATGAGTGCTAGCTCTCGTTCACACCATCACTCCCAGGGGGGATTTGTTGCCATATATATAGGCAGTGATGTGTGTGAACACACTTAGGACCGCCGGGGCACTTTTTCCCTCTTTAGGAGGTTTTTTCCCCCGGCTTGTATATACGCCCATCCTTCTAGGGCTAACTTATCTTTGTACATTGACACAATCTAATACACTTTGTGTTGTGTGCATTCTTGCTTCATCTTTTCCAAGCTTTGTGTGCTTTCTTGCAACCCTAATTCCAACATAAATGGGTGAGGGGGGGGAGGGGGGCAAAAGGTAGAGTGTCCTTAAGGTGGGGGCAATCCTAGAAATTGAACTAGAGGGAGGGAGAAAGAGAGTTCCCTCTTAAGTCCATTCACACGGGGGGAGAACAATGTAGGACACCCCCTCCACAAGAAAAGGGTTGGAAGAAATTATGCAAAGCCTACTTGGAGATGGAAAAGGGCTTGTTGGGAGGTGGGCTATAGAGGGCTATCGGGAACTGGCTACAGAGGCCTTTTGGGTACAGTCTCTGCTCTCAGAGTGTCGAGTGTCGGCCATGGAGGAGTACTGAGGTTTATATAGGGGTTGGTACGGGTACGAGTGCAGGAAAAGAGAGAGCAAAGAAGGGTACAAAGGACGATGTATGGTGAAAGTACATCGATCTGTGTGGCTGCATGAATTTGGGGAAAGGGATGGTTCCTGTATGCGGGCCAAAGGTAGGGTACGCATGTACCTTCCGGGCCAGTAGGGATTTAATATTCACGTGATCACAAGATTTTTTGTGATAATAACACATGTGAACAAGTTATTCACATGTTATGTTACCGTTCACAAAATAACAGGTCACTTGCCATTTGGGAACCCTTTAAAAGCTTGGCTACACATGGGAATAAGCTATTCACACGTTCTCATGTTACCAACTTCATATAATAGCAGGTCAGTGGCCACCTAAGAAGATTTTTTATGCCCGACAAAGATAAAGTTTTTAGGCCCTTGTGAAAGCTTTGTGAATATAACATGTGATCACAAGATTTTTTGTGTTATTAACATATGTTATTAACATGTTCACATGTTTTTGTTTACGTCAGTGAAATCCCTACGGGCCAGTGGTCACATGGGTGTCCACATGGCAGCCAATGGGGACCGTATGCTAGGGCGGCTGGTATTTGGTCCTTACATGGCTATTGTATGGGTGCCTAGGTATGCGTACGTCATCTTTTTGGGGTAGGGACCCCTTTTTGGGGCGTTGACCTTGATATGCATAACAATGCGCCCAGCATTTTGTAAAAAAAATTTGGTGAAATTGTTCGGGGTGTTGGGATGCAGTTCGTTTGTCAATCGAAGAGCCGAACATGCATTTATTGGGGTCGAAAGTTTACTATAATTTAACTAAAAATTTACAAGGCTTATTTCGGTGTCCATTTTGAGTGTTGTAAAATCTAATATGAGGGTAAAATCGCGTGTAGATTTCAAATTGGACTCATAATTTTAAGATTCCAAGTGGAAATAGCTCAATTATTAAATTTGATAATTTTTACACTATAAAAAGGACCATAAATTATCTATTAAATGGACATATGTTATTATTAAAGATGGGCATGTTATTATTAAAGATGGGCATGTTACATCCTTCCCTCCTTAAAGAAATCGAGATGTCCTCATCTCGTCATGATTTCGGGGTAATCTTGTTGAGATATCGAGCTCGTCTAGTGAGGCGGTGGCCATGTTGAGATATCGAGCTCGTCTAGTGAGGCGGTGGCCACTGATGACCCGCCTGGGGGATAGGCCCCACATTTACACCACTAGCATGGTTGGTGAGATCATGGGAGATATGCGGCCAGTGGGATGACAGGCTGTGTGACAGCCCTAGAGACTAGCAGAGTTATAACGCCAGCTCATTTAGTCGGGTTCACACTATAGAGAACCCATGTATGTATTGTTTGAGTACCTTTCATATTGTGTGTACTCTTATTCTTGTATATGGTGTGTTGAGTGTTGAGTGAAGAAGAAGAAGATTTTCAGCCTCTCACCTTGTGTGTTCTCTATTAGGGTTTTGTGAGTGTGTGTGTGTGCTTGCAAGAGCTCAAGCTCTCTTCCCCCCTGCATCTTTTCATGGTATCAGAGCCTGGTTCGTGCTAAGGGCTGAGCTGCAAGCAAGAGAACCATAGGAAGCGGTACGAGGGTAAGAGCTGCAACTACTCTTCCCTATTTGTGTTGGTGACTACACCCTTGTCGGGAGCTCTACGGGAGGCACCGGCAAACGATCTCTGATTAAGGAGCTTTCTTCGCGGGAGTAAAGCTATAGGGCAACTATGTAGTCCTATTGGACTGAAATTTTCATGCCGAAAACACGTTTCGGGCGCGTCTGGACCTCCGTTTTCAGAAAGCAGGCGATTTCGAGCACTACGGGTAAGTCATCGATTCTCTGCAGAACTCTGTTTTAAGAACTGCAGGAAGATAGATTGACTGTGCAGACACTGTGGGTGCTGCAAAGAGGTCTACAGTTGCCATTGGGTGTATGTATGCACATTGAAGTCACTGGTTGTGACATTTGAGAGTACTACAGTACCACTGTGCAAAAAAATTGACATTTGCCATTGGGTGTATGTATGCACATTGAAGTCACTGGTTGTGACATTTGAGAGTACTACAGTACCGCTGTGCAAAAAATACAGCAATTTGTGCAGAAAAACCAGAGTGCAGTTTCTGGTAAAATTGTGTGTTTGGCAAGATGTCTAATGATGGCATAACACAGATTGTGGCTGAGAAGCTGGATAAGAATAACTTCCATGCTTGGAGGTTCAGGTTGACAAATTTCTTGATGGGAAAAGGCTATTGGGACTACATAGAAGGTGAGCATGAAGAGGCACTGGAGATACCGGATATAAATCCGACTGCTGCAGATGTGAAAGAGTTTAAAGACTGGAACCAAGGAGCTAGGAAGGTTATGTATTGGCTCTCCATTAGTATACAGGACACCATGATTGGGCACATTCAGGATGCCAAGTCCCCCAAGGAGGCGTGGGACACCTTGGTAAAGCTTTATGAAACAAATACCAAGGCACGTAAGATACAGTTGAAGAATGAACTTTATACTGTGGAGAAAAAGAGCATGTCTGTGAATGACTATGCGTTGAAGATAAAGGGTATTGTGGAATCCCTTGCATCTATTGGTGTGTCAGTAGATGATGATGATAAGGTGGAGGTCTGTCTACGTGGTCTCGGGCCACAATACAAGGCGTTTAAGACGTCTATTCAGACTCGGGAGGACAACATTCCCAACTTTATAGATTTGGTGTCTATGCTGATTATCGAAGAGAAGAACTTGGGTGAAGACCAACAGTCTTCACAAAGCAAAAACAGTTCAGAGCAACAGGCCTTCTACACGAGTTCAGGAAGAGGACGAGGTAGAGGAGGCCGTGGACGCGGTCAAGGAGGTGGCCGAATAGGTAATCAGAATTATGGCCAGCAGCAGCAGCAGCAACAACAGTCCCAGAATCAACAACAACAACAACAACACGCAGGTGGAAGAGGCAAATTCAGAGGCAGGGGGAGTCAAAGAGGCCGTGGAAATTGGCAAAGGCAATATAATGATGCACGTGAATGCTATTATTGTGGTAATCCTGGACATGTGCAGTCAGAATGTTACAAGAAGCAGGCTGACATGCAAAATGGGAAAGTGCAGCAAAACAACTATGCATCCTCAAGCAGAAATAATGAGGATAATGAAAGGTTGTTTATTATGCAGCATGTTGTGAATGCCATGTCTGAAAATATTGATGCAGCACAAAAAGATAATGTATGGTATGTGGATTCAGGCGCTTCGAACCACATGACAAGTCATGGGGAGTGGTTCAAGGAGATGAAAAACCCGGAAAGACTAGGTTTTGTGGAAACAGGGGATGACACTGCTCATCCAATTGCCCACGTTGGAGATGTGCCATTGTCTATGCAGGATGGCAAAGTGAAGTACCTTGCAGATGTACTTCATGTATCGAACATAACAAAGAATTTGGTTTCAGTTGGCCAGATGATTGAGCAGGGTTTACAGGTTCGGTTTAACCCTGATGGAAGATTTTAAAGACAAGTGCAGGTTGGTTGCAAGAGGCAACAGAGTGGGCAGAATGTTTACATTGAATGTAGACATGCCTAAAATGAGTGCTGCGATGTTTGCAAATGGTTCAGGAGTTGTTGCAGACACAGACATATGGCATAAAAGAATTGGACATGTAAATGTGCAGAGATTGAAGTCTATGCAGACAAAAGGAATTGTGACAGGGCTGCCAAAATTTAAAGTGGAAGGTATGCAGAAAATATGTGAAGCATGCCAATTTGGGAAGCAAACAAAGCATGTGTTTCCATGTAACAGATATGTGAGCAGAAATGCACTAGATGTTGTGCATTCAGATGTATGGGATCCTACGAAGACCATATCTATGGGAGGTTGCAGGTATTATGTGACTTTCATTGATGACCACACGAGGAAAGTGTGGGTATATTTCATGAAGGAGAAGAGTGAGGTGTTCACTCACTTTCAGAATTTCAGAGTTTTGGTTGAAAAGCAAACAGGGAAATATGTAAAGTGCCTAAGGTCAGATGGAGGGGGAGAGTACTTCTCCAATGAGTTCTCTGAATTTTTGAAGAAGAATGGTATTCGGAGACAGTTTACATGCAGATACACTCCGCAGCAAAATGGACTTGCTGAGCGGAAAAACAGGCACATTGCTAAGATTGCGCGAGCATTGATGGAAGAGAAGAATATGCCGCATTGCTATTGGGCTGAGGTTGTTTCTACAGCAGTATACATTATGAACAGGACTCCAACTGCAGCCATACATGATGTAACTCCAGAGGAGAGGTTTACGGGCAGAAAACCAGATTTGTCTCATCATCTGAAAGTCTTTGGATGCATTGCATATGTGCATGTGCCAGATGAGCTGAGAACTAAGCTGGATCCAAAAGCTGAAAAATGTGTGTTTATTGGGTATTCCCTTAAGCAAAAGGGATACAGGTGTTATAACCCTGCTCCACGTGAGTTGAGGGTAAGCAGGGATGTTGTCTTTGATGAGATGAGCAGCTGGTATGCTACTGGAAAAGAAGCTGTTGGGGCTGATGTGAGTGGAAGTATGGTTGCACAGAATGTAGGTCAGCAATCACAGTCTTTGAGTGGACCAGGAGAGTCCTCATCTAGTGGATCTGTTGATAGACCATGGAGTGGCAGGCTGCGTCATAATACTAGTCCTGCAAATGTGATTACTACATCATGTAAAGGAAAAGAGAAAGTGGTTGAGCCCCTTGGTATGCCTGACATTTCTGCAGGGCATTCTCATGTTGATGGAGAGTCTAGTGGCTCAGATATGAGCCTTGATGAGGAGCTTGGGATCCCAGCTATGAGAACACCTGGTGTAAAGAAAGCTATGGAAGCCATGAATGAAAAGCTGCGAAGATCAGGGAGAGTGAAGAACCCTGTACAAAGATTTAAATATGATGGTTATGTGGCACATCACTATGCATATATGGCAAAAGTTTTGCAGGTTGTAGAGCCCACATGCACTGATGAGGCTGTTGGAAATGTGTGTTGGGAGAAAGCTATGGATGAGGAGATGGATGCACTATATGGAAATGAAACTTGGGATTTAGTGCAATTGCCTGAAGGCAAGAAAGCCATTGGATGCAAGTGGGTGTACAAAGTTAAACATAATAGTGATGGGAGCATAAACAGGTACAAGGCTAGATTGGTAGCCAAAGGATATGCGCAGACATATGGCATTGATTATGAGGAAACTTTCAGCCCAGTTGCCAAGATGGCAACAGTGAGAGTTGTGATAGCAGTGGCTACGTCAAAGCAATGGTCTTTACATCAGATGGATGTAAAGAATGCATTCTTGCATGGGGATTTGCAAGAAGAGGTGTATATGTTGCAGCCACCTGGTTATGAGGATGTGGGTCACCCCGAGCATGTTTGCAGGTTGAAGAAAGCCTTGTATGGCTTAAAGCAAGCACCAAGAGCATGGTCTGACAAGATTTCTGAATATCTTGTCACTATTGGCTTTCATGTAGCCAATGCAGATTTCTCGCTGTATGTGAGACATGATGATAGAGGAGTTGTGCTTGTTGTCATCTATGTAGATGACTTGATCATTACGGGGGACCATGATGCAGAGATCCTTGATGTAAAGATCCTACTTAGATAGAAGTTCGAGATGAAGGATCTGGGGGAGCTCAGATATTTCTTGGGCATTGAGGTGATTAGGTCACCACATGGTATTGGATTACTGCAGAGACAGTATGGCTTGGACATGTTGTCCAAGTATGGTATGACAGGCTGTAAGCCTATTTCTGTGCCATTGGATCAGAATGGCAAGTTGAGTGCAGATTCAGGAGAGATCTTGGAGGATCCTACTATGTACAAGAGCATAGTAGGAAGTTTGATCTACATGACGATCACCAGACCAGATTTGAGCTATGCTGTTGGGTTGGTGAGTCAGTTTATGCAGGTTCCACGGAAACCGCATTTGGATGCAGTGAGACGCATACTGAGGTATGTGAAGTCTACTTTGCATTGTGGACTATTCTATGAGACTGGGACAGAGATATGTGTACATGGGTACACAGATGCTGATTGGGCTGGTAGTATCTCAGACAGAAGATCTACCAGTGGATTCATGTTTTCTTTGGGGAGTGCTGCTGTGACTTGGAGCAGCAAGAAGCAGCCTACGGTTGCTCTATCGAGTACGGAGGCCGAGTACAGAGGAGCTGCTATGGCAGCATGTGAGGTAGCTTGGTTGAGAAAGCTACTTGTAGATTTGGGTCTATCAGTGGATAGACAAGTTGTCATTTTTTGTGACAACATTAGCAGTATACAGTTGGCCAGGAACCCAGTCTTTCATGCTCGTACGAAGCACATAGAGGTCCACTACCACTTCGTCAGAGAGAAGTTCTTGGCAGGAGATCTTGACCTTGTTTATGTCAGCACAGAGGATCAGGTAGCTGACATCTTCACTAAAGCATTGGGTACAGAGAAGCTCCGCAGATCCAGGGCTTCGCTTGGTGTACATGAGATGGAGTTGAGCTCGAGGGGGAGTGTTGAGATATTGAGCTCGTTTAGTGAGGCGGTGGCCATGTTGAGATATCGAGCTCGTCTAGTGAGGCGGTGGCCACTGATGACTCGCTTGGGGGATAGGCCCCACATTTACACCACTGGCATGGTTGGTGAGATCATGGGAGATATGCGGCCAGTGGGATGACAGGCTGTGTGACAGCCCTAGAGACTGGCATAGTTATAGTGCCAGCTCATTTAGTCGAGTTCACACTATAGAAAACCCGTGTATGTATTGTTTGAGTACCTTTCATATTGTGTGTACTCTAATTCTTGTATATGGTGTGTTGAGTGTTGAGTGAAGAAGAAGAAGATTTTCAGCCTCTCACCTTGTGTGTTCTCTATTAGGGTTTTGTGAGTGTGTGTGTGTGCTTGCAAGAGCTCAAGCTCTCTTCCCCCCTGCATCTTTTCAAATCTCTTAAGAGTGTAGCTTCATCTTCCCAAGTTGCATCCTCTTCAGGGTAGTCCCATTAGGAAAAAAGGGAGCTCATTTTGGGGCCTTTTACGGTTTGGAAAAATAAGCTCTCAACAACGTAACATTGGAAATTCACAAAAATAAGAGAAAATAGATAAAAGAAACAATACTTTATGTAGGTACAAGCGTGCTACATTAATGTGGAGATTGGTTTTTTATTCTCACAAGATCTTTGGACATGAAGATAGAATCTAGTCTGACATTTTCTCTGACAAGGGCCTTCCCGCTTCCACCTTCCTTTGAACTTTGAAATGTTGTGCTGCCTTTCCTTCGAAAGGTCTACCATTCTACACCACTGCCTCATTGTGCAGCAGCCTCTTCTTTTCCAAAACTGCTCCCTTGATCCTGTTTGGCTTAGAGTAAGATGTTTCTTGTCAACTGTCTGTCTGCCCACTTTCTCTTTCTTGAAACTTCACTTTGTTATCTTGTTTACATTACTTTGCTGTGATTATAGATTCACAAGGTCTCCATGGTGAATAAAAACTATGGCCGTTCTTGTGGAAGACGCTCTGTGGATGATAATGCTATGAAGGCAGAATTATACCACACATCCTTACCCCGTGGACCTGCTTCTTCTATTTCTTCGGTAGAGAATTCAAGTACAGTCAAAACGGAAGGAACTTGGGAAAGGTTTACTGTTTCGAAAAGGAGCATGGGTGCTCATGCAACCTAGGAAAAGAAAGAGACCCCAGACAAAAAACATTTTCTTGGCATCATGGAAGGGAAGAGTACGAGATTTTAAAATCACCAAAGGGAAGATATAGGTGAAAGAAGTTTTGATTAAGCATGTGTACATGCATAAAGAACTTGTCTTGCGAGACTATCCAAATGATCTTCCGCAACACAGGCCTAATTGTATATTTTTCTATTGTGGTTTTGTTCTTTATGAGGTGTATGGATTTTTAAGATGAAGCTTTCTTTCTTTGCTTATTGACATTCTTGTGTTATTTTATTTCAGATTTATACCCTTCATCATCGTATGAGACATGGCAAAACATTGATTGTATTCTGGGATTTATAGATGTTTTGCATGGATCGATAGGAGAACAACAATACCAAGGTCGATGTGCAACAGAGCTAGCTCAATCGGGTATATTTTTTACTGATCATTTTTATCAGTTGGCTGGACAATGCTAACACACATGGTGTGTTAAGAAAACAAGATCATCTGACTTATCCTAGTCTCATTAAGCACTGCTATTAGTTTACTTTACCCTATTGATTCATATTGCTTTTTTGCAGGTGCTCAAAAGAAGAGAGAGTTCAATAAAATGCAAAGACATTGAAAATTTGAAAATTGAGATAACACAGACTCCATAAACAAAGGTATTATATTCAATAAAGTAAAATTTTATACAGAAGTGTTTAATTGTATATGTAGAACATATTCTTGACAACCATTTTCTATTTATCTACAGCCTGATCCTCCAGAGGTTGCTCTACATGGTCCAAGCTCTCCGTATCATCTTTTTTTGGAGAATCTGTTTTCTGCTACTCCATCCTGTCCTGTACAATCTCTTGGTGCTGCTCCATTGTCTCCTCTACTACCCTTGGAGAATCTGTTTGCTGTGCTACTCCATCTTCTCCTCAATAATATCAGCCAGCAGTAGGTCCTTGTTCCTGTGGCTTCTCCTTATCATCACTAGGTCCTTGTTCCTGTGGCACCACATCAGCATCATCTGTGTCATCAAGGTGTATGACACCTTCTCGGACTTTAGAGCTCTCACCCAACTCGACAGTAGCTGGTACAATAGGTTTGGGAGAGGCATACTTCAAAAACTTCCAAATTGTATCAGCTCTGAAACTATATATATAGTTTGCGCTGAAGCTATCTTCTCTCATCTGCAATGGCATATGATGATTTAGAACACTTTGTACCAATATCAATTATTTTGAAGCTAAATGAAAATTATTTTTTCTTACAAGGTCTGGCTGTCCTATCTCAAAATAGCTTGAAAGAATATATTTGGCACTGATTAGCACTCTCCAGCAGCCCCGCAGCTACTTGAATCATCTTGTTGTGGTGTCTGTACAGTTGGAAAGATATGTTAGAAACTGTTAACATGTGAACAAAACAAAATTATTCAATAGGTTCAAAGGCATAGCATGAAATAGACATCAGTAGGAGAAACGACTTTCTACCTCTAAATTTATTGACTCTATTGAATCCAAAAGATTGACATTAGAAGAACAGTGATCCAATGCATCTAGAAACCTTCTAATATAACTGCAATACATATAATTCAGTTATTAGTGTGCATTAAAACAAAATAATAAAGTTTAAAGTTAAAAATAGCACACACCCCACTTACAATTTCAGCTCTCTGTGTGTGTTTTTAAGAGAGTTGAATATAAAGCATTGCTTCTACTGGATATCAATAGAAGCAAAGCTCCAGTGGTCACTGTGTAAGGAAAAAAGCATTAAGAAATCAAAGGCTACAAGAGTTCTCAATCTTAAAGAAGAATCCCAAAAGAAGCAGTCACCCACATACCTGTTATGGTATGGAAGTAGCAAAACATCGATAACATCAAAATTGCAGTGTCTGAACCAATTGAAAATATCCATGGGAGTTTCCTTTGCATCTCTTAACCTGGAGGAAATGGCAGGATTAATAATATGAACTGTATGTTGTACAGCGTGGTTAAGCCAGCTTCTCATCATGCTGCATTGGACCAAACAATAATTAGGGTAGGGTATAAACGAGGTACAAGAAGGATTGTTTTGCAAACAAATGTAAAATAAAAGACACTTACTAGAGCATTGCAAGAATGATAGTATCTGAGCAATACTCATTCTTATGAGCCAATGCTGCCAAGCATGGTTTTGTCAAGTCAAAATTATTCACTGAAGTTTCATCCTCAATATGGACAACTATGTTAGGGCCCCAGCTCCTGCAACCTTCTCTGTATCTGCAGCTCCCTCTGTACAGTCTCCACATCTATAACAGATTTGGATTCTTTTATTTGCTGCTTCAGTTTGACAGTGACTTCTCATAAGTAGCTTTCCCTTTGAGTGGGTTACTTCAACAACCTTAACCTCATCTACCTTCAACTTTCTTGTAGGTGGAATTAATAATATGTTTCTCATCTTGATGTCCTGCCATACATTGCATCTTCAAAATATTTCTCCAAGTAATCCTCTGCCATTTCCTGTAAGGAAAGAATGGCAGTTCTGTTCCACCTGAAACCAAGGTGCCAACTATCACATATGTCTTTCACTAGTCTCTAAAAAGGTGTCTTGGGGATTGCAAAGCCTATAGCTTTCTATTGCTTCCTGATCTCCTTTAGCATACCTCCACCATGTTTCAATCTCTTGGCCTTTTGCTGGAGCAGGCTCATTGGCTTCCCCTTCCTGCCATGTGCAACGCTTCCCTTTGGAGGCACACTAAATTCCTTGATACCTGCCCCAGCTGTTGCTGCTGCTCCAAGCCCTGGCCCCTTGCCAGCACTCCTTGCAGTTGACTTGGTTCTAGCCATCACTCTGACAAGCTGCACAATGGAAAGAGATTACAGCCATGGAGAACATGGAATGATACAAAAAGGTAATGACAGGAGTGGATGAAGCAACATTTATAAATTTGCAACAAAATGCGATTTCGACAGTTTGAAATTCCTAATAGCTCACTCTCGTGTGAAGTAACATGGTACATTCCTACAGTGATTTCTCTGTCTTTACAACTAAGTACAATACATTAGAAAAAAAGGAAGCTCATTTTGGGGCATTTTAGAAGAGAGAGAAAATAGGCTCTCAACCAATCAGGAGTGGGCCAACGTTACGTTGAAAATTCAACAAAAGAAGATGAAAATAAGAAAAATAAATAGTACTGTATGTTCATAGAAACGTGTCACATTATTAAGGTGATCCAATTTGAATCTTTAAAAAATTTATTTTTTGTGCAGAATTTGGTGATTCTGACACTGCAAACGCATTCAGAACGGCCCAAAATCCCAAAAACGGCACTTGAAATGCTGGAATCAGACATCCGGAGGCCCGAAAACGGCCAAAAAAGGCCCCAAAAGTGAATTTGCAACAAAACGCGATTTTAGCTGTTTGAAATTCCTAAACCCTTCTCCTCGCGTTTTCTTGCAAATTTATGAGACAGCCTGCTGGAACATGCCTTCAGTCATTTCAACCAGCCCCATTCAAAAGTCTTTCTGCTTGTGGTATTTATTCTAATATCTAAGCTACATCACATCCCAAAAGTATGTGTTATACTATTAAACAAGAAGATAAGGATATAGAGAGTCTTATTGACCTGGAAGCTATGTGTGGGTGTGCTGTGCTGTTGATGAGTACCCTGTGCTGGGGATGAACCTGTGCTGCTGGTCAGGATGCTGATGGTGCAGAGTAGGGAGGTAGGGAGGCAAGAGAGGGGAGGGCCAAGACAGGAGAGATTAAACAAGAGGGAAAAGATTAGTGCAAAATACAAAAAAGGCAGCTACTAAATGATGGAGCCATTTTTTCACACGTGTGGATGGGACCCAGATCTCTTGGAGTTTGAAACTTGGCACTGTGAATGGGACACTTTTTGCCTTGGAACTTATGCCAATCATGATTTCATAATCAGTTCCATAACCACTCTTCCCTCCCCGTCTTTCATCCTTTTCCTTCTCTCTCTGATCCCTTCCTACCCAACACACTCCATCCAGACTGCAACCTGCCTGAAGACTACTACCACTGCCAGATCTCCAGGTTACCTAGGCTGTAGCTCAAGATTGGGAGAGAGCAGAAGATTCACCACCCCAGTGCAACTCCAACAGCATGGAAAAGGAAAAGAAAGGTTAGAGTTCTATATCCTTTTCAATGTTTTTTGATATATATTTCTTCCATCCATAGAATTCTTGATGTCCAGATATCTGGGCAATTCCCATCCACCACATCCCATATCCCAAATTTCCATATCCTAGTTTTATATTTGCAACAAAACGCGATTTCGGCTGTTTGAAATTCCTAAAGCTTTCTCCTCGCGTTTTCCTGCAAATTCATGAGGCAGCCTGCTGGAACATGCCTTCAGTCATTTCAACCAGCCCAATTCAAAAGTCTTCCTGCTTATGGTATTTATCCTAATATCTAAGCTACATCACATCCCAAAAGTATGTGTGTTATACTATTAAACAAGAAGATAAGGATATAGAGAGTCTTATTGACCTGGAAGCTATCTATTTGATTGGAGATGGATATCAATAGAACCTAGAAGTTTGCAACAAAATGCTAGGAGAGTGCTTAACATTTTCCAAATAGCCCTATATCGCATTTTCCTGCAAATTCCTATATTTCTTTTGGTTTTCATTTCTTCCTCATTGTTTTGCTTTCTTTGGCCCTGGGGAATTCTTCCTAGTATCATCTACTGTCCAGGAATCTTTGAGGTGATCCTAGCATTTGATTGGAGATGGATAGCAATAGAAATGGAAAATTTGCACAACAAAATGCGAGGAGAGTATTTGACATTTTCCAAATGGCCCTACATCGCGTTTTCTTGCAAATTCCTGTGTCCCTTTTGGTTTTCACTTCTTCCTCATTGTTTTGCTTTCTTTGGGCATGGGGATTTCTTCCTTGATGATGAGAAAAGTTTTTGCTTTGGAACAGTTGATTCTCAGGTCCCTCCTTTCAAGAGAAAAGTTGGACTTTTCTGCTGCTATACTTAGACCACAGCAATCACCAGGTGAGTCATGTGTCCTCATGAAGGGAGTTGTTTGGTGATATCCTATACATTCCCTGATTGCATATGTCAGCATATAGAATTCATGATATATAAATTTTGGTTCAGGCAAAAGGAAGAGACTGGAGCAGAAAGCTGAGTCTTCCCTCTCAAAACAAAAGAAATCAGAAGAGCACAAATCTCCAGATTTGCTCCTATTTGACTTTCTTCACAAATGCAAGGCTCAGAGGAACTTCCACATATACCACAATATTTTCAAACAGGGAGTTCACTATGAGCTCTGTACTGGAGCATCACAGATATTTTCTTTCAGATCATTGGGATACCTTCAAACAACTGACAGAGGCAGGAAGAATTGTGGAAGGTGAAAAGGTTTTTGTGCATATAAATCATATTGTCTCCATTGAGAGGCTGAGGTACCATGTGAATAGAAGATTTGACAGCCTGCCTGAGAAATATAAATTCAACTGTAGCTTGCACACCAGAAAGTGTAGAGTGCTTGAGGAAACCATGGCATTCCTTATGTACATTGTCTTTAGTCAGTACTCTCTAGAAGAGCAAGGGCAGGAGGCTGAAGAACAAGACACATTTGAAGCAGAGGAAAAAGAGGATGTTCCTGTGGCAACAGAAATGGCAGAGCAAGAATTAGATATCACTCTCCAGGAAAAAGAGTCCAATCAAGATCAAAAATAGAGTTCCGATTGGTAGGCCCTGGGAGTAATAGGATTTAGTCAGCACAAACATTATGTTGAAGTTGAACTGATTTGTACAAAGTCTTTGATCCTCTACCTTTCCCTTTTGCATTTGTCCCATCACCGTACGACACTTCAATACTCTTCCCACACTCAGTAGCTTCTAAAAGCGTTTGACACTCTCAGTACACACTCAGTACACACTTAGTACACACTCAGTACACACTTAGTACACACTCAGTACACACTTAGTACACACTCAGTACACACTCAGTACACACTTAGTACACACTTCTAAAAGCGTTTGACACTCAGTACACACTCAGTACACACTTAGTACACACTCAGTACACACTTAGTAGCTTCTAAAAGCGTTTGACACTCAGTACACACTCAGTACCTTATTGGTAAGGATCAATAGTGTGTCTAGCATAATTAAGTAGTATTGATTGAATTTTTTGTGTGTAGCTCATGGATGTATTGATGCTTGTTTAATATAGATCACATGTTTCACAAAAGAAATACTTTTGATGGAGTCTCAAAACATATAGGCATAACACCAAGAGTCACTTGTTCCACAAAATAAAAATCTATTGATTGAGTTTGAAAACATGTGGACATAACACCAATAAGTTACAAACTGCTATTCATGTTTACTTGTCCATTTATGGTTTCTAAATATCTTCGAATCCCTCCATTGTCTATGTCTCTCTACTGCCATTGAATTGTCCAAAGTTTGTCTTCGTCTTTGCTTTTGGGCTAGAATAAAAGCAAGCTTGACTTTGGAGCTAGCAACTTTTCTTTTAGCATGCAGCCTCTGTAGTATGCCTCGGTAAAACCATTGGAAGACTTCCTTCAGACTATTTGCCTTTTGACTCCCTCCGTAGTGTTGTGTGTGTCTGAAAAATGCATTACGTGCCATGTAGTGAGACTTCTCCATGCCTTGGGTAGACCAAATTGCTGGGCATCCATACTTTTTGACAAAATAGGGAAGGTGGTTGTAGATGATATGCTCTTTTCACAGAGACATAAGAATGCATAGTAAGTTATCAAAAAAAAGAGGATCACACTTAAGTAAAAGAAGAAGACAGAACTTTACCATGTAGTGAGTTATATTGCAGGCTGTCCATGCGTCTTTCATTGACTTCCCAAAATGTTTAATTGCCTCTTCAAAGTTCTTGTAATCACTTTTTGTCCATGTTACATTGTCACAGAACATGAAGAGTTGATCAAGAGACCTCCACACCTCTGCCTTCACATTTCGTGCTTCTCCATCTGCCTCATGATCTTTCACGGCATATGGACTTGCTTCCACAATCCATAATTAATCCTTGAAACTGTTCTACCTTGCCTTACTTGCTTACTACTGTGTTTGGGTCGAGACAAGAATCTTCTTGCCTTAACACCACCAATAGAGGGCTTGATTGGTACCTCCTTGCCATTGGTAGACTTTTTAAAATCCTTTGTGATATGAACATCACCTCCATGCAGACCTATATCAGATAACACTTTTTCCAATGCTTGAAGAGCATCCTTTCTATTTTTTTTGGGACGAAGTTTTCAAGCAAATCCAATATACAAAAATACCAATTTCTCAATAATTCGACATAGACCATGCAATGAGCATATGTGAACATTACATAGTGGAATGTCAAGAATGGCCTTGAAGTCAGGGTCAAATTTATCTCTATTAGGTGCTCTCTTCCGCTATTTGGAATCCATTACTTGAGCTGATTCTTTGCAGTAAAGACAAGGAGACTTTGAGTTGCCTCCTTTACTAATGTTATACATGCACTTAAGTGTTTTAAGATCCCCCGCCATGTGCCACTCTACTTGAAAATCACCTTTTCCTGCAACATGGAGATTCTCTCCTCGCACTTGTCTTTTATTTATTCTTGGTATTTCCGTGTGGTGAAACACCCAATCTAGTGTTTCATGGTCTTCTATCTTTACCTGTGATTATAGAAAACAAAAGTATTACTATAAAAGATTTGAAAACAATGACTAAAATCAAGTACGAAACAAAAAAATGATCATACCTGGAACGAGCCTAACCACCATATGGGTTTCTCTGACTGCACACTAAAATACTTCGAACTCACTTCAGTCAATGATGTATCAAGTGCTCCATTCATCAATGTAATTGTAATCCTTTCCATTTTCTTTTCCTTTACAACCTCACACTCATCCAGTTTGATAACAAATTTCAAAATGCCTTTGCACTCCTCAAATGTTATTCCATAAAACTTGACCATTCTTCTTTGAAGTTGTTGTAGATCTACAAATATATTGTTCCAAGGGTCATACATAGTGGTTCCTTTACCACCATGAAATATTTCTTCAATATTCTTGTCAATCTCATAGTCTTTTTGTAACATGAATCGTGGAAGTGTGGCAGTATCCATGTAAATATTTTGAAAAAGTGCAATCATCAAGTTCAGTGATGGATTCTTTATGAGAGGCCTGCACACGTCGTCAAAAGAGATGAGAATCTTCGGGAAACAAAAAAAAAACTAAGGAGATATTTAATGCAAAATCGTGTTAGTTAGACAAAAGATTATCTTATTCCTTTCTGAACTGATAGTTCTGTTGAGATATCGAGCTCTACTGAGGCGGTGGACACTGATGACCCGCCTGGGGGATAGGCCCCACACTTACACCACTGGCATGGTTGGTGAGATCTTGGGTGATATGCGGCCAGTGGGATGACAGGCTGTGTGACAGCCACTCTAGAGACTGGCATAGTTATAGCGCCAGCTCATTTAGTCGGGTTCACACTATAGAGAACCCGTGTATGTATTTGGTTGAGTACCTTTCATATTGTGTGTACTCTTATTCTTGTATA
This sequence comes from Cibotium barometz, assembly GCF_041138505.1. NCBI lineage: Eukaryota > Viridiplantae > Streptophyta > Polypodiopsida > Cyatheales > Cibotiaceae > Cibotium > Cibotium barometz. Next base: position 22,365,922 of record NC_141103.1, on the reverse strand, counting down.
TGGTGTGTTGAGTGTTGAGTAGAGAAGAAGAAGATTTTCAGCCTCTCACCTTGCGTGTTCTCTATTAGGGTTTGTGAGTGTGTGTGTGTGCTTGCAAGAGCTCAAGCTCTCTTCCCCCCTGCATCTTTTCATGGTATCAGAGCCTGGTTCGTGCTAAGGGCTGAGCTGCAAGCAAGAGAACCACAGGAAGCGGTACAAGGGTAAGAGCTTCAACTACTCTTCCCTATTGTGTTGGTGACTACACCCTTGTCGGGAGCTCTACGGGAGGCACCGGCAAACGATCTCCGATTGAGGAGCTTTCTTCGCGGGAGTGAAGATATAGGGCAACTATACGGACTGAAATTTTCGGGCCGAAAACGCGTTTCGGGCGCGTCTGGACCTCCGTTTTTCAGAAAGCAGGCGATTTCGAGCACTGCGGGTAAGTCATCGATTCTCTGCAGAACTCTGTTTTAAGAACTGCAGGAAGACAGATTGACTGTGCAGACACTGTGGGTGCTGCAAAGAGGTCTACAGTTGCCATTGGGTGTATGTATGTGCATTGAAGTCACTAGTTGTGACATTTGAGAGTACTGCAGTACCGCTGTGCAGAAAATACAGCATTTGTGTAGAAAAACCAGAGTGCAGTTTCTGGTAAAATTGTGTGTTTGGCAAGATGTCTAATGATGGCATAACACAGATTGTGGCTGAGAAGCTGGACAAGAATAACTTCCATGCTTGGAGGTTCAGGTTGACTAATTTCCTGATGGGAAAAGGCTATTGGGACTGAAGGTGAGCATGAAGAGGCACCGGAGATACCGGATATAAATCCGACTGCTGCAGATGTGAAAGAGTTTAAAGACTGGAACCAAGGAGCCAGGAAAGTAATGTATTGGCTTTCCATTAGTATACAGGACACCATGATTGGGCACATTCAGGATGCCAAGTCCCCCAAGGAGGCATGGGACACCTTGGTAAAGCTTTATGAAACAAATACCAAGGCACGCAAGATACAGTTGAAGAATGAGCTTCATACTGTGGAGAAAAAGAGCATGTCTGTGAATGACTATGCATTGAAGATAAAGGGTATTGTGGAATCCCTTGCATCTATTGGTGTGTCAGTAGATGATGATGACAAGGTGGAAGTCTGTCTACGTGGTCTCGGGCCACAATACAAGGCGTTCAAGACGTCTATCCAGACTCGGGAAAACATTCCCAACTTTACAGATTTGGTGTCTATGCTGATTATCGAAGAGAAGAGCTTGGGTGAAGACCAATAGTCTTCACAAAGCAAAAACAGTTCAGAGCAACAGGCCTTCTACACGAGTTCAGGAAGAGGACGAGGTAGAGGAGGCCGTGGACGCGGTCAAGGAGGTGGCCGAACAGGTAATCAGAATTATGGCCAGCAGCAGCAGCAACAACAACAGTCCCAGAATCAACAACAACAACAACATGCAGGTGGAAGAGGCAAATTCAGAGGCAGGGGGAGTCAAAGAGGCCGTGGAAATTGGCAAAGGCAATATAATGATGCACGTGAATGCTATTATTGTGGTAAGACAGGACATGTGCAGGCAGAATGTTATAAGAAGCAGGCTGACATGCAAAATGGGAAAGTGCAGCAAAACAACTATGCATCCTCAAGCAGAAATAATGAGGATAATGAAAGGTTGTTTGTTATGCAGCATGTCGTGAATGCCATGTCTGAAAATGTTGATGCAGCACAAAAAGATAATGTATGGTATGTGGATTCAGGCGCTTCGAACCACATGACGAGTCATGGAGAGTGGTTCAAGGAGATGAAAAACCCGAAAAGACCAGGTTTTGTGGAAACAGGGGATGACACTGCTCATCCAATTGCCCACGTTGGAGATGTGCCATTGTCTATGCAGGATGGCAAAGTGAAGTACCTTGCAGATGTACTTCATGTACCGAACATAACAAAGAATCTGGTTTCAGTTGGCCAGATGATTGAGCAGGGGTTGCAGGTTCGGTTTAACCCTGATGGGTGTTATGTTGAAGATTTCAAAGACAAGTGCAGGTTGGTTGCAAAAGGCAACAGAGTGGGCAGAATGTTTACGTTGGATGTAGACATGCCTGAAATGAGTGCTGTGATGTTTGCAAATGGTTCAGGAGTTGTTGCAGACACAGACATATGGCATAAAAGAATTGGACATGTAAATGTGCAGAGATTGAAGTCTATGCAGACAAAAGGAATTGTGACAGGGCTGCCAAAATTTAAAGTGGAAGGTATGCAGAAAATATGTGAAGCATGCCAATTTGGGAAGCAAACAAAGCATGTGTTTCCACGTAACAGGTATGTGAGCAGAAATGCACTAGATGTTGTGCATTCAGATGTATGGGGTCCTACGAAGACCGTGTCTATGGGAGGCTGCAGGTACTATGTCACTTTCTTTGATGACCACACAAGGAAAGTGTGGGTATATTTCATGAAGGAGAAGAGTGAGGTATTCACTCACTTTCAGAATTTCAGAGTTTTGGTTGAAAAGCAAACAGGGAAATATGTAAAGTGCCTAAGGTCAGATGGAGGGGGAGAGTACTTCTCCAATGAGTTCTCTGAATTCTTGAAGAAGAATGGTATTCGGAGACAGTTTACATGCAGATACACTCCGCAGCAAAATGGAGTTGCTGAGCAGAAAAACAGGCACATTGCTGAGATTGCGCGAGCATTGATGGAAGAGAAGAATATGCCGCATTGCTATTGGGCTGAGGCTGTTTCTACAGCAGTATACATCATGAACAGGACTCCAACTGCAGCCATACATGATGTAACTCCAGAGGAGAGGTTTACTGGCAGAAAACCAGATTTGTCTCATCTGAAAGTTTTTGGATGCATTGCATATGTGCATGTGCCAGATGAGCTGAGAACTAAGCTGGATTGGAAAGCTGAAAAATGTGTGTTTATTGGATATTCCCTTGAGCAAAAGGGATACAGGTGTTATAACCCTGCTACACGTGAGTTGAGGGTAAGCAGGGATGTTGTCTTTGATGAGATGAGCAGCTGGTATGCTGCTGAAAAAGAAGCTATTGGGGCTGATGTGAGTGGAAGTGTGGTTGCACAGAATGCAGGTCAGCAATCACAGTCTTTGAGTGGACCAGGAGAGTCCTCATCTAGTGGGTCTGTTGGATAGACCATGGAGTGGCAGGTTGCGTCATAATACCAGTCCTGCAAATGTGATTAGTACATCACGTAAAGGAAAAGAGAAAGTGGTTGAGCCCCTTGGTATGCCTGACATTTCTGCAGGGCATTCTCATGTTGATGGAGAGTCTAGTGGCTCAGATATGAGCCTTGATGAGGAGCTTGGGATCCCAGCTATGAGAACACCTGGTGTAAAGAAGGCTATGGAGGCCATGAATGAAAAGCTGCGAAGATCAGGGAGAGTGAAGAACCCTGTGCAGAGATTTACATATGATGGTTATGTGGCACATCACTATGCATATATGGCAAAGGTTGTGCAGGTTGTTGAACCCACATGCATTGATGAGGCTGTTGGAAATGTGAATTGGGAGAAAGCTATGGATGAGGAGATGGATGCACTATATGGAAATGAAACTTGGGATTTAGTGCAATTGCCAGAAGGCAAGAAAGCCATTGGATGCAAGTGGGTGTACAAAGTTAAACATAACAGTGATGGGAGCATAAACAGGTACAAGGCTAGATTGGTAGCCAAAGGATATGCGCAGACATATGGGATTGATTATGAGGAAACTTTCAGCCCAGTTGCCAAGATGGCAACGGTGAGAGTTGTGATAGCAGTGGCTGCGTCAAAGCAATGGTCTTTACATCAGATGGATGTAAAGAATGCATTCTTGCATGGGGATTTGCAAGAAGAGGTGTATATGTTGCAGCCACTTGGTTATGAGGATGTGGGTCACCCCGAGCATGTTTGCAGGTTGAAGAAAGCCTTGTATGGCTTAAAGCAAGCACCAAGAGCATGGTCTGACAAGATTTCTGAATATCTTGTCACTATTGGCTTTCATGTAGCCAATGCAGATTTCTCATTGTATGTGAGACATGGTGATAGAGGAGTTGTGCTTGTTGTCATCTATGTAGATGACTTGATCATTACGGGGGACCATGATGCAGAGATCTTTGATGTAAAGATCTTGCTTAGACAGAAGTTCGAGATGAAGGATCTGGGGGAGCTCAGATATTTCTTGGGCATTGAGGTGATTAGGTCACCACATGGTATTGGATTACTGCAGAGACAGTATGGCTTGGACATGTTGTCCAAGTATGGTATGACAGGCTGTAAGCCTATTTCTGTGCCATTGGATCAGAATGGCAAGTTGAGTGCAAATTCAGGAGAGATCTTGGAGGATCCTACTATGTATAGACGCATAGTAGGAAGTTTGATCTACATGACGATCACCAGACCAGATTTGAGCTATGCTGTTGGGTTGGTGAGTCAGTTTATGCAGGTTCCACGGAAACCGCATTTGGATGCAGTGAGACGCATAATGAGGTATGTGAGGTCTACTTTGCATTGTGGACTATTCTATGAGACTGGGACAGAGATATGTGTACATGGGTACACAGATGCTGATTGGGCTGGTAGTATCTCAGATAGAAGATCTACCAGTGGATTCATGTTTTCTTTGGGGAGTGCTGCTGTGACTTGGAGCAGCAAGAAGCAGCCTACGGTTGCTCTATCGAGTACAGAGGCCGAGTACAGAGGAGCTGCTATGGCAGCATGTGAGGTAGCTTGGTTGAGAAAGCTACTTGGAGATTTGGGTCTATCAGTGGATAGACAAGTTGTCATTTTCTGTGACAACATTAGCAGTATACAGTTGGCCAGGAACCCAGTCTTTCATGCTCGTACGAAGCACATAGAGGTCCACTACCACTTCGTCAGAGAGAAGGTCTTGGCAGGAGACCTTGATCTTGTTTATGTCAGTACAGAGGATCAGGTAGCTGACATCTTCACCAAAGCATTGGGTACAGAGAAGCTCCGCAGATTCAGGGCTTCGCTTGGTGTACATGAGATGGAGTTGAGCTCGAGGGGGAGTGTTGAGATATCGAGCTCTAGTGAGGCAGTGGACACTGATGACCCGCCTGGGGGATAGGCCCCACACTTACACCACTGGCATGGTTGGTGAGATCTTGGGTGATATGCGGCCAGTGGGATGACAGGCTGTGTGACAGCCACTCTAGAGACTGGCATAGTTATAGCGCCAGCTCATTTAGTCGGGTTCACACTATAGAGAACCCGTGTATGTATTTGGTTGAGTACCTTTAATATTGTGTGTACTCTTATTCTTGTATATGGTGTGTTGAGTGTTGAGTAGAGAAGAGGAAGATTTTCAGCCTCTCACCTTGCGTGTTCTCTATTAGGGTTTGTGAGTGTGTGTGTGTGCTTGCAAGAGCTCAAGCTCTCTTCCCCCCTACATCTTTTCAAGTTCTGTAGTCCTTACTGACAGTTCTGAGCCACGTTTCCGTATTTTACTATTTTTGAGGTCTTTTAGGAGAGAAATAAATCAAAAAATAGTAAATTTCTTACAGGGCCCCAAAATGAGCTCCCTTTTTCCCTAATGTTCCATTGCACCAGATGTTCTATAAGTGATGTATTACATAGTTGCCTTTCTCTAGAATCTATCCTCTTCAGGGTAGTCCTTCCATTGCACCAGATGTTCTATAAGTGCTGTATTACATAGTTGCCTTTCTCTAGAATCTATCCTACTAGGCTACAGCTCAAGGATTTCTTGGGTTGGGATTAAAACTTGCCCATCATCAAGAATATGATTGAGACTAGGTACATAAGGCTTTAACAAGCTTACATGAAATACATTGTGGACCTGTAGCTTATAGGCACTTCTGCCCAGACACTTATATAGGTTCCACAGTATCTTAGGCTGAGCTTCTTATATTTCCCAAGTGAGAGAGCTACATTTGGGTAGCACCTGTAGAAGAACCTTGTCTCCTTCCTTAAAGATCCTTTCAAACCTCCTTGTGTCAGCATAATGCTTTTTCCGATCTTGAGCAGCTTTAATATCCTTTTGGATAGCCTTGGTCTACTCTTCCATCTCCTCAAGCACTTTTTTGGAGGATTTGACTCTTAAGGTTAGATCAGAGAAATTTAGAGGAGATAAGCATTCCTGTCCATAGAGTGCTTTAAATGGTGACATCCCTATGGTCTAGTGATAAGATGTATTATAGGAAAATTCTACTAGAGAAAGGTATCAAATCCATCTTCTTGGCTCCCTCCCACAATATGCTCTAAGAATGTCTTCAATTACTTGGTTGAGTCTCTCAATCTAGCCACATCGATCTCTGGATGATAAGCTGTACTGAAGCAAAGTTGAGTACCCAAGGCCTGAAATAGGAATTGGTAGAACTTTGAAGTGAAGTTAGAGTCGTGATCACTGACTATGCTTTTTGGTAAACCACGAAGCTTGAAGACCTCCTTGATGAATAATCAAGAAACATCAAAAGCTTTGAAGGTTTTCTTTTCCAGAATAAGATGAGCTACTTTGGTGAGCAATTCCACCACCACAAAAATGGAATCATATCCTCCTTGTACAGCTAGGAGGCTTGTGACCAAATCCATACTAATGCATTCCCACTTCATCTGGGGAATATCCAAGGGTTGAAGCTTTTCAGGCATCTTGAGTCTTTTAGCTTTTATCCTTTGACATGAGAGACATTGTTTTAAGTATTGAAGGACATCATTTTTCAAGCCTGCTCAATGATAGCTCCTCCTTAGAGAATTCAAGGTCTTTGCATAGCCTAGGTGCCATCATGCAACGGGGCTATCATGAGCTTCATGGAGGATTAGCTTCTTTAGGGCAGGATCCTTATGAATACATAGCCTCTGATTGAAGTAGAGGTACCCATCATGGGTGAAGAAACCCTTGATTAGATTTTTGTCTTTCTCTGAAGTTCCCCCTTCTTCGACTAATTTCACCATCCTTTGGTAATTAGGATCATGAAATGAGACTTCTTTCACCTTGAACAATATGGGACCATTTTTCATTCAAATTGCACTCAAGAAAGATTTGCGGTGGCTAAGTGTATGTGTACCACATTATCCTTCCTAGGGTGGAATTTAATGTCGAAGTCATATTCTTATAGGATTTCAACCCATCTTCTCTGCCTCATATTGAGGTTAGGCTAGGTGAAGATCCACTTTAGACTCTTGTGGTCAGTTTTACAAGCTGGAACTTGCACCCCAGGAGATAGTGTCTCCATAACTTGAGGCAATGAACAATGCTAAGATCTCCAAATCATGGGTGGCATAGTTGGCCTCATATTAGTTGAGCTTGCAAGAAGTATAAGCCACCGTTCTTTCTTCGTGGGCTAAGACACCACCAAGTGCTAGACTACTAGCATCAGTAACACCTCAAATTCCCTAGTGAACTCAAGAAGTTTTAGGACTGGTGTTGAGGTAATGATGGCTTTGAGTTGATTAAATTTTACTTGATGGATTGGTAACCACACTATTTTGCAATCCTTATTAAGAAGATTGGCCAAGGGTGCAGCTACCACGGAGTAATCTTGATGAAAATCCTGTACCATCTTGTGATTCCCAAAAATCCACAAACTTTGCTTTAGAGGGTGGCCATTCTAGTATATCCTTGACCTTGGCAGGATCTACTAAGATACCATCTTGGGACATAATGAATCCAAGATACTCAATCTGGTGAGTAAAGAAGGTACATTTACTTTTCTTAGCATAGAGTTTATGTCTACGCAGTAATTGTAAAATTCTACCTACATACTCCTCATGCTTTTCCACCAAGTTACCAACCTAGAGTAGACTAAAACGTCATCAAAAAAGACAAGCACAAATTCATCCAAGTAGGGACGAAATATATATTGCATTAGGCGGTTGAAAGTTGTAGGAGCATTGTTTAACCCAAATGACATCACAGTAAACTCATAGTGGCCATAATAGGTATTGAAAGCTGTCTTGGGTATATCTACTTCCTTGAATTTGATCTCGTAGTAGCCAGACCTCAAGTCTATTTTTGAGAAAACCTTGGTCCCATGAAGCCTACCAAGAAGCTCGTCGATGTGAGGGATAGGATACTTGTTCTTGACAGTGACTTGGTTTAGCCCCCAATAATCAATGCAGAGACGAAGAGTGTCATCCTTCTTTTGCAAAAGAATGGGTGCTCCCCAAGGAGATCTATTGGGGCGTACAAATCCTTGCTCAATGAGGGGAAATTCGCTCCTTGTTCTCAATGGCTTCAAGGAGAGACATCTTATAGGGTGTTTTTAAGATAGGTTGAGCACCAAGAATTCGCTCAATTTCATGATCGAATTCTTGAGGAAATCTTGTCAGGAAAGATGTCAGAGAATTCTTGGAGCCAAGAGGGTTCTAATTCTTTGCTAGGTTCAGCAGCTTTGTTGAGATTAACTAGGAAAACTTGTTGTCCCTTACTTGCTCCCTTGAGTAGATGTTTTGCTTTGACTACCCTAGACTTAGGTTTACCTATCTTCCCTTGAACTAATACTACTTGGACGTGCTCATTTTTAAAAGTGATACTCCCTTTTGGTTACAGTGAATACTAGCATCGTTTGCAATTAACCAGTCCATCCCAAGGATCCCACCATAAATACCTAATGGTAAGACCCTAAAATGGCCATGAGTTTGTTCATTACCCAATTCAAAGTTAAGGTTTCCTACAAAGTGGTGAGATACTACTTCCTTCCCACCATCTAGCTCTATAATCATTTTCCTAGATGGTTTTTGACCCAGGTTTAATTTTTGTAAAAACATTGTCCACACCCCAGAATATAAAGTAGCTTGAAAGATTCTATGGCAAGGTGAAGTGGCATTCAAGGTTTTTGAAATACTTAGCACATGGTGGCTTATCCTTTATATGCACTGACAAAAAAGGATGCCAAATATGAATGGAGTCCATAATGTTAGAAGGCATTCCATTGGCTAAAGAACATGGTATCCTCTGCACTGGTAATAATCAATCCGGAATGGAATATGATATTCCATGTTTATGTAGATGCTTCAGATAGGGAAGTGGGTAGTGCATTCATGTAGGAGAAACAAAAAGGGTACATGCAGCAGCCTATACATTATGCTAGCAAAGCTCTCACAAGAAGGTAAAAAAGCTACAATACAACAAAGCGGGAGGCTCTCTCCATGGTCTTCACTATAGTGCTGTGAACAAGTTTCAACACTATTTTTTGGGAAACAAATTTCTTTTCCATCTAGATCATCAAGCTCTCATCTATCTGGTGGACAAAGCCTTCCTGGTGGGGAAAATGGCAAGATGGATGCTTCTACTCAAAATTTGAGTTCACCATTCAGCACACACCTACAAAAGAAAACGCGTGGCAGACTTTTTGTCTAGACTAGATTATGAAGAACCTGCTTTGAAGGGTGTGGAAGACCAATTCCCAGATGCCAACTTGTTCACAGTAGCATCACCCAGAGTGGAAGAAAAGTGGTATTATGACATGATGTAGTTTTTAAAAGATGGGTCTTTTTCGGAAAGATATACTACAGACAGGAGGAAGAGAATTTCCCTAAGGAGCAAAAATTTCACTATGACCGTTTTGCTGGGCAGCTCTACAAAAGAAGCATAGACTAGATTCTACGCAGATGTGTTCTGGACCATGAGCAGCAACAAGCAGTGTTAAGAGAAGCACACTATGGCATCACCGGACACATGGGTGGTGAAATAACAATTCAAAAATTTTTGCAAGCAGGCCTGTTGTGGCCGACTATCATGAGAGATGCCAACATATCGATGTCACCATTCATGAAGTGGGGATTGGATTTTGTGGGACCAATCAAGCCACCCACAAAAGGTAGGAGATGTGAATACATCATTGTGGCAACAAATTCTTTCACCAAGTGGTTGGAAGCTAAGGTTGTGATGAAAAGCAGCTTCGTAGAAGAGGTGGTTGTTTCTCCTTCAAAGACATCATTTCTAGGCATGGGTTACAGGGTGAAATAATCAGTGAATGATTAGGGGACACATTTCATGAACAAAATGATGAAGGGATTAATTGAAAAATAGCCAATCAATCACAAGAAGTACTCACCTTACTACCCATAGTGCAATGGCCAGGCGGAATCTACCAACAAAGTGCTAACCAAGATTCTTAAAAAAATCATAAATGCCAACAAAAATGATTGGGACCAGAAGTTGGATGCTACCCTATGGGAATTCGAGACATCATTTAAGGTCACGATACTAGGAAAACGCTATTCAAATTGGTCTATGGTTTGGAAGCTATCATGCCAATGGAGTATGTGGTACCCAGACTGAGATTGGTCCATTAGGAATTTTTTGAGGTCATTTTTGGGCCTTGTAAGGAAGTTTGAGCGGAATATTCCCTCCAAAAAGGGGCACGAATCTTCCCCAGGCAAAAAGGAATCTTCTAGGTATCTATCTTGTCCCTTCTCCGAACCCTATCGTGTTATATATCAATGGATAGCTTTTGAAGAGTAGAATCTAAATATGTGAGGTCCGACAAATTTGGAGTTCGTTTGCAAAAATTTTATTCGGTGCCCCTTTTTGGAGGGAATATTCCGCTCAAACTTCCTTACAAGGCCCAAAAATGACCTCAAAAAATTCCTAATGCATTCAGGAGAAGCTTCCAATGGAAGAATCCTGGGAGCATAGAATACAAGAACTCTTGGCCTTAGAGGAAGAAAGGAAAAGATCAGCTCCTTAAAAGCAGAGATAGTGCAACAAAGAAGAAAGGCTTGGATTGATAGGCATCTCAAGCACCAAATCTTTGTAAAAGGGGACCTTGTATTTGTCCACAACACAAAGTTGCGACCTCATCCCAAAAAATTCAAGATCTGGTGGATAGGACCATTCATAGAGTGAAAGACTTGGTCAGCCAAAATGCTTTCACCTTAGAAAACTTGGATGGTACAACCTTTCCAAAAGTAGTCAATGGCTTCAGGATGAGGAAATACGAAGGCCAACTGGTGGAAATTCCACTGGAAAAAGAAGAAGCGGAAGACTAGGAGCTAGTCGTCTGGAGCATATGATGTGGCATGATCTCACCAGTAGAGGTGGACGTGGAAGATTTAAAAAATCACAAAGTTGCGAAAGGATGGCCAGACCACATGGATGTCCAGACCACAAACGCTCTGATCGTTATAACCAATCAAAGCTTGGACAACAAAAAAGCAAGTGTCCAAGCATGCACCAACCCGAGCCACGTCAACAATACAAAAGGCCACATAAGTAGTTGCATGAAGGCAACGTGTCATGACATCATTAAAAATCCACTCACAACAACAACAAGGGAAAACAACAAAAATGTTTTAATAGCATTAAACCAAGGCGGTCGGCATGATGTAAATCGAGGGTCACATCACATTGAAAATGAAGAAGCCAAAAACACCTCAAAAAAGAAGCTAAAAGGAGAAAACATCGTAAAAGAGAACCCAAATGCTCACATTCACATTCTGCTCCTCTCTTGCTCGACACACTTTCACCCATCTGTAGCACTTTTTTAGAAAATAGCACCATGCTGAAGATCAACATGATGCTCAGGCCCGACAGATAATCAGAGAAAAACCTCTACATTCCCATGTTCATCCCAGACATGAGGAAGAAGGAGCATCATGAGTGGGTAAGGAGGTGCGGGTTTGAAAAATTTCTCGACCGATAGTGTGAGGAGCTGCAGGATCGAGAGGATGGGGGAATATTGATTAATCAATTCTTAGAAACCAACACTATGCATGTGGAGGGGAAGGAGCCAATAAAGATCTCAGAAAATGTAATGCACCACGTGTTGGGATTTCCCTTAGAGGGAGCTCTTGACACCAACTTGAAGCCAAGGGTGGATGAAGAAATTCCTAAAACAGGCAACATGCACCAAGTGAAATGGCTACGGAACCCAGTGGGAACAATTTATCTTCTTCTTGCAGAACATCATGTTCATGGGGAATCCGAAGGACATGTCCAACAAAAATTACAGATTGCTGAGAGCAACAAAAGCAAGAGAGAAGATAAATTGGGTGGCAATTTACAAAGAAAATTTGGCTAAGAGAGCAGTCAAGAAGATGTAGGATCCTCAAGAGATGCCAAATAACCTTCAGTTCATTTGAGGATGATGTGGATGATGAGGAAGAATGGCAAAAGATCGCCCAAAAAGACAACAAAAAGAGAAAGAATAGGGTGGTTGAAGAAATGCTGTCCAGTCCCGAAAGAGGCCAAGAAAAAGAGGACATAAGAAGAAAGAAAAAGGGAATTGGAAGAGAAAAAGAAACAGGAAGCCGCTACAAAAATTGAGAGAAAAAAGAAATTTGAAGAAGCGGAAAAGAAAAAGGAGGAAGAAGAAAAGAAAAGAAAGGAGGAAGAAGAGAAGAAGAAAAGAGAAGGGGGGCAACAGAAAAAGAAAGAAGAAGCAGCCCAATAGAGGAAGGTGCCTGTAAGAACTGAGCTGATCATACCAGTAGAATTGTAGCCTTGGGTGGCAGCACTGGTGCAAAAGGCACAAGAACGCCCAAGTCACAAAGACAAATTTCTTGAAAAATTGGAGGTGGCAGCCAGAAGCTGCACATGGACAAAGCATGAATGACTATGGCCCAGAAAATTCTCTCTCTTCAATGGAGGAGTATGAAAAAAGGCCCGGAGTGAAATTAATCAATTGAGTGCACTAAATCATAAACAATATGGAATGTTGATGAGTGACACAACAAAAACCAAGGAGTTGGAGAGAAAATCATAGTCAATGGTGGAGAAAAACGAGGAATTGTAGAAGAAGATGGCCATGGCTGAAAGGGCCCTAGTAGACCAGAAAGAGCTAAGTGAGGGAAAAATTAGAACTCTCATTAGTGAGAGGAAATTTCTCGAAGCATAGATAGAAAGGCTGCGAGAGAAGAATTGGAAGAGGCAAGGAAGCCAGCAAAAGTCTAGGCCGACAAAATCCAACGATTAAAGGATGAAGTGCTGGATAGCACAACAGCTTTGGAGTCACCCAATCTGAAATAAAAGCCCTGAAAACCCAGGAAGAAGAGGAAGTCTTGTGCTTTCTGCTAGATGCCAAAGCAGCAGACAGTAATTAACACAGCAAAGGCTAGACTGAACAAAGTATGGGATCAGGCACTGCAAGCTCTAGTAGAAATCCATGAGCAGTTGTCTTGCAAACCCCAATAGGTCATCCATGACTTGGATGACAATGATGATGGAGATGGGGAGCAACTTTAACTGTAGCAACTTGGATGACAATGATGATGGAGATGATGATGATGGAGCAACTTTAACTGTAGTAGCAGCAACAACAACAAAACAAAAAGAGCAACAACAACAGTGGGTCATGAATCTTCCAAGACCACATCACTTCCAGAAAGGATTAAAAAATAGAAAGTGAAGACCAGAGTCTGATGCAAGCATTTAAGGCCACTACTTGGAAAGCAGAGCATTGGGAAAAAGAAGCAAGGAAGTTATCTAAAAGGAACAAAGTGTTGTAGCAGGAGTTGCAGAAGGCCACACTCATAAAAGATTATGCAGACAGATTAAGAGATGCAATCCATGGGAGAGGAGCACAAGACCAGGCAGAGGAATACAAGAAAAAATTTGAAAGAAGCACAAAGTTCAAAGTGAATGCCATCAATGAGTTAAATGCATTGGAACTAGAGATGCAGCGATACATAGAAAATGAAAATCAGCTAAGAAAAGAAGGACCCGGAGACCGGGAAAATTACAAGGCTACCCTGCAAATACAAATAGATGAAGCACAACCGAAAGGGTGAAGCAAACCAAAAAAACAAGATTGCAATGGAAATTAGAGCTGAGGGAAGCAAAAAAGGAAATTTCCAGACTCCACGCAGAGCTCTCAAAAGTAAAAATAGATGCGGAGCTAGCCACAGAAAATCCATAGATGCTAATGCCTGGAGTACCTAGAAAAGAACGAGGAGAATTGTTAGTTGAGGTTCGGAACCTGTAGCATGCCAACCAAGCTTTTCTCAAAGAAAATGAATGCTTAAAGGACAGATTGGTCAATAGTACTTTTGCTCCATGGGCCAGAATGGAAAACCCATTTTTTGAAGCCTCACATGTCATGTTTTTTGAGTTACTGAAGGTGAACATGGAATTGCCGCAATATTTAAAAAATGCAAAAAGAATAAAGTCCATACTAGTCCAGAAATCTCTTCCCCTGGAGCACCTATGCTGTCAATGACGACCTAAGGCAAAACTAGCATCGATCCTAGTACCATGTTTAACACAAGGCATTATCCAAGAATCTATTAGCTCACTTTAGGCAAGGCTACCCCCTACCAACCAAGGCATCGGTGTGGAGTAGAATACTCCTCGCCTACCAAGAATCAATAAGGAGATAGGCCAACATTAAAGCACATCATAGACTTGTATTGCCATTTATTGTAGGCTCTTTTTTTTTTAAAATAATTTCTTTTGATCTTCGCTCCTGAACTATAATTTGTCTTGCATCCTTTCGACAAAGGGGTAAAAGCTATGTCCTAGAAGTCAACACACACATGGCCAGGTGTCAAACATTAAGATGGTTTGACCCTAGACCTAAGACAATCATATTCCAAGGTTAACTAAAGACGTCATGCATTCTCAGGAATATATCCAATAAGGTTAAGCTCATTAATGATTTACACTAGCACGTCAAGCAACTTCAAAAACTAAGTAGTACATTGACAATTTCCATGTGGTCATGCATTATAGTTCATGCAATTAATTGAACAGAAAGAGTGGGTATGGAAGAATTACACCTGTATTTTGGAGATCTCCTTGATTCGATGAGAGAAATGCCCGCAATTTGATGAGATATTTATGTATGAGCGTTGCGGCTATCTCAGGACTTGAAAGCGAACCCACCTCAAACTTTTCAACCTGTACAATCAACTAACAAGCACTATACCTCAAGAGGCACATCAGTGTGAAAAATTAAGGACTTGTTCAAGGGATTTAAACTAGAAAAAACTTGAAAACACTAACCTACCTACCAGTCAACCACACTACTACTGAGGATACGGTAAGAGGATGTTGTAGAGTCCTGGCTCTAGCCCTAAGGCTAAGCCTCTATCCGCATCATCCAAATAAATAAAGTCAACCTCAGTAGTGCCATGAGTTTCATCCGTCCATTCATCATTGTCAGATATTTCCTTTTCATTTTCCCATCCACATAAACTCATCAAGAATGTAACCATGTGAGGATAGTCATCTTGTGGAAAAGGAAAGCATTGGGCTATCGGGGATATTTCCTCTATGGAGTAGGGGTCAGTCATGGTCAATAGGCGAATTAGCCATTCTAATTTCTCAACATTTTCCTCTCTGGCTAGTACATCTATATGATCCCATTCAGTTTCAATTACAGGATAGCACATGTGAAATATGTGAGAAAGGTACAGATGATACCTCTCACCAAAGGTGGGAGTGGATAAAGTGTATGATGATCGTGCATTTGCCATATCTGCAAACACAGATATAGCATCAGTAGGTTTATGACAGGTCAATCTAGTTCTTGATTGTATACGGATATTTATCCTCTTTTTGTGCTCTTGCTCTTTTTACTATTTTTTTTTCTTTTCTTTGTTTTTTTTTTGTATGAAGCTATATATATACATCCCCGTAAATTTGGCAATTACATGGTCAAGGGAGAAGGTTAAGGAGGAAGCATTAGAATGTCGAGCGTGAGTACATGCTCCCCCTTTCCTTGGGTAGATCATATTATTTGCAATGATGTTGCAGCCTCTTGGAACCAATTTGTCCAGCGGGTCATAGGTTGTGATGTGGGCAGATAGCTTTTTATGACCCTTGTGGCCACATCCAATTGCAGAGATGGTAGTGTACGCTTCCATTGACGAATGGAGGAAATGGTTTCCGACGATACTATTACAAGGGGAGACGTAGACTCATCGGTTTTTTGTTGGGTGTTGACAAGAGTAGGTGTAGAGCATGTAGAAACTTCTATATAAGTGTGTGCCTGGCATGAGGAGCTAGAAGCTTCATGTGGCTCCCCCCTTCCTGAGCTAGGTGGTAATGATCGATATCGTTTGGGAATCCAAACTAACTCTGGAAGAAGTGGTGCGGAGCACTCTGTTACCTTTCCCTTACCACGGTCTTGAATTGTCATTGGGGTGGCAACAATTGGTTTGTAAGGTTTTACAGGTGATGTAGAGGGAATACTTGCGTAATTCCCAAGTTGGCTTCTCGTTGTCACCTAGCACGCTCTTGACGTTCTTTGGCTTCAACTCTCGCTTGTATCTTCTTAAGCTCATCTTGTTCTTTAGCTGCCTTCTTTTGATGGATTGCATGTAGCTCTTCTTGGCTCAGGGGATCATAGTATCTTTTGAATTTACTCCTATTAAGGAATCCAATGGTTTCAACTCCGTCGAGAGTCTCCACTCTGATGGTACCTTGCGGGGTAATTTCACATACTCTATATGGTCCCTTATTTACAAGCATATTTGAGCTTCTTCTTTTCGTTTCGCACTCCATACATCAGGACTTTATCCCCAACCTTGATGTTCTTGTCCTTCAGGTGGCGATCAAACCATTTTTTCCTTCTATCCTTCTCCACAAGGGCATTGTATACAGCCAATTGTCTTTCTTCGTTTAGCTGCTCAAGGATATATAGATGCTCTACTAAGGGATTACCATCCCAACCCTCTTGAGTAGCAACACGAAGACTAGGAATGACAAATTCCCACGGCATGACTGCTTCTTGGCCATATACCATTTTGAATGGTGTGCAATTAATAGCCACTTTGTACGCAGTACGATAGGCCCATAAAGCTGTTGTAAACTTTAGATCCCAATCCGTGCGATGAGCTTCAACTGTCTTTGTCAAAATAGAGATTAATGTCTTGTTTGTACTCTCGGCTTGGCCATTTGCTTGCGGATAATAAGGAGTAGATTTATGATGGGATATCATGAAATTTGTTGTGAGCTCCTTAATCACGTCATTTATAAAATGCGTCCCATTGTCGTTCACAAGCTCAAAAGGACAACCAAAGCATGTGATTATATTTTCAAAGAGGAACTTGGCTGTTGTCCTTGCATCTGCCTTACGTGTCGCTTTCGCTTCAACCCATTTGGTCATATAGTCTCAGTGGCCACAATAATATAGCGAGATTGTGTGTTTCGGGCCACTGGGCTAATTGGACCTACAAAGTCTAAACCCCACTTTTCAAATGGTTGGTTTACTTTGATTGGATGTAGGGGCATCTGATCTTTCCGTTGGGGTTTCTTGTATCGTTGGCATTCATCGCAACCCTTCACAAAGAGTTATGCATCTTGGAACATAGTGGGCCACCAATACCCTGATTGTAAGATCTTTCGTGCAGTTAAGTCTCCTGAGAAGTGACCACCGGCTACGCCCATATGTGCCTCTTGCAAAATGTATAGATACTCATCCTCTCGGGCACAACGCCTAAGAACGTCATCCTTTCCTCTTTTATAAAGAGTCCCGGCTATCAGGCAATAGGGTTCGCATTCTTTGATTAGCTTTCGAGCTAGATCTTTACAAAGCTCCTTGGGTGGAAAGCCATTAACCAAAAAGTTAACAATGTTCTCACTCCATTCAAGCATTGTCTCCACCATGAAAGGGAAGTGTCAGGTAAGTCATCATCAAAGTGTAGGAGCCTCACCATTAGGTATGCGAGACAAATGATCAGCCATAACATGTTTTTTGCCAGGTCTCACAACAACAGTGAAATCAAACTGAAGAAGAATCAATAGCCATCGTGTGATTCTTCCTGTGGAGCATGGTTTGTTTACCAGATACAACAATGCTTGATGATCCACATAGAAAACAAACTTGGTGGCAACAAGGAGGTAATAACGAAATTTCCTTACTACATATATCATTGCCAACCCTTCTCGCTCCGTATAGTGGTGTAGTTCATCTCAGCATCGTTCAACTGGCCGACTGGCAAAGCTACTGGGGTAGTCTAGCTTGTGTTCTCCAGGTTGAGTTAAGACACACCCAATAGCAAAGTTTGATGCATCAATATGCACATGGAAGAGTAAATCCCAGTTAGGCATTCTCAAGATTGGAGCACTCGCCAAGGCCTTCTTTAATAGCTCATAGGCACGGTCACATTCTTCGGTCCAAATAAACTCGATGAGAAGCTTATACAATGGTCGAGCTATCTCGGCGAAGAAGAGAATAAACCTTCGATAATAACCAACGTGGCCCATAAAGCGTTGGACTCCCTTATAGTTGGTGGGTGGTGGCAATTCCAGAATGACCTTGATTTTACTCTCGTCTATGGAAATCCCATTTTTGGACACTATATGCCCTAAGATAACTCCGTATTTAACCCAAAATTGGCATTTGAAAGGATTCAAGGAGATGTGATATAATCTACACCTTTCAAATATTTTTCGTAAACACATCAAGTGCTCATCCCAAGAGAAATGAACACAAAGATCATCTAAGAAAGCTTCACAGAAGTCCCTTAGATATTCCTTAAAGGTCGTGTTTATCAATCGTTGGAATGTTGCAGGTGCATTGGTCAAGCCAAAGGCCATGACGCGAAAGGCAAACACTCCAAACTCCGTGATAAATGCTGTTTTAGCTTGATCCTCGACTGCAATTGTGATCTAATTGTAACCCGAGTACCCATCTAAAAAGCTATATGCCTCCTTGCCTGCCACTCTTTCAAGCACATGTTTAGAATATGGCAAGGGGTAATGATCCCTTCTGGTGGTTGCATTAACCTTTTTGAGATCAACGCACACTCTAAGTTTCCCATTCTTCTTTGGTACGATGACTATCGGAGAAACCCATTTTGAGTGCTCAATAGGGTATATGAATCCACATTTTACAAGCTTTTCAATTTCCTCTTGTACAATCTTTGCGTACTTAGGATTCATTGGGTAGGGACGTTGTTGGACTGGTTTAGCAGTGCTAATCATTGGAATCGTGTGTTGCACCACAGAGGGTGAAACACCCTTCATATCATGATATGTCCAGGCAAATATGTCCTTGAATTCTTTAAGAAGCTTCGTAAGTGCAGCTTCTTCCGCCTTGGTGAGGTCTTGAGCAATAAAAACTGGTTTAGACTCCTCACCCGAATCTGCTAAGTCTATCTCCTTAACTACTGCAGGGCCATCGTAGACACCGCTACTCCCATTGGTAGGCGTTCGTTAGGCTTTTGTGTAGACCACTTTACGTTCCCTTGTGGGTAAATGATTTGAAATGCTCGGGTGCGGGGTGTAAGTCTACTAGTTCTTGTTGTGCCAGGCTTTTTTCTTTCAATTCCGCTTCCTTTTGTTGCTGAGCCAACTCTTGGTTTTGCCGCCTTCTTACAGTACGACTTAGTTTCGGCACCTCTTCGATTTCTAATTGGGCGACATCATGAGGTTGCGGAATACACCACATGACACTTTGGAGGTATTGTCCCCAATTATCCGCTAACTTCCGATGAGCATCAATGGCTCCTACATAACTAAGCCATTCTGCAGTGGATCTTTCCTTGTTTATTGCAGTGCGTACATTAGCTCGATAGCGTTGGCGCTTATGTCTCGTTTTCTTCTTACCAAGTTTTTGATTTTTGTTTCTATCAGATTCGGACTCACTTGGTCAATCTTCACTTGTGTCCCCCTCACTTTCGGATAAACTGTAGGAGGTCACTGTCCTAGGCCTTGAGCACCTTGCTTCCACATTTGGGTGATTATTTGATTCATCCCCCCCATCAGGCTCAGAGTTAGTTTCTTCTTGAGATTCATACTCAGAGTTGCATTGGTCAGAGTCTTCGCTACTTTCAGTGTCGGTGGAGTTTGCCACTTTCTCGCCATCAGGAGTCAAGTGCATAACACCTATCATGTTTATTGGCACTAACGGTGGCATATCTTGCCCGTCAGGTGTTACCCAACTTGTGCCTCTATTTCCCCATGTGTCTATGGTTGCCACTAGGTGTACCCAATCCACGTTATCCGACTCAGTCATACCCGGTAGGACATCCATATAAGGAGAATCTTTCCCATTATCAGTCTCTTTTTTGCATGTATAGCAATACCTTAATGGGGCTGAGTGAATAGTGGTATCCGATCGATTATCGATGATAACCTTGCTTCCTAAAGGATACGCGCGACCATTCTCAAGATCAACTCAAATGACAAAATCTTGGAATTGTAGATAGACATGGTTTTTCGACCAGTCATGCACCATTTGTGCTTCCCTCATGGAAGGACGTCCTAAGATCATTTGATATGACATAGGATGCTTGGAGAAATCCATTACAATGAAGGTATGTCTTACCTTGTATCCCAGAACCTTGATCTTAAGGTCCCTTAACATTCCAATAGGTTTAGCAATAGTTCCGTTTGCCATCTTAACCACTATGTTTGTGACTTCGAGGTGAGGTCTCCCCATAGATTCCCAACAGTTTTTAGTCACAATGCTCACTCCAGCACCACCATCAAGGATTCCCTTTAGAGTTAATCCCTTGGTAGTAATGGGGAGGGTTGCATTCGTCACCTTCAAAGTACTGTCCCAACTTGTTAACAGGTATTTCAACGACCGAATCTTCATCTAAGTTGGGTTGTAGATCCCAATGCTCCCCTTCATCTTGAAGCGTGTCGGGTCTATCCATATTTGCAAATTGTGGTAGCCCCGCCTTTAGTTCTCCATTGAGAAATGCTCGAAGAGCTAAGAATAGCTCAAGATCTCCATATAATTTGGATATGATCGTGGTTTTGATTTTAGAGGACATGAAATCCATTAGCTTAGACACATTCAACGATACTTTTCAAGACATTGCCCCTTGACTAGGGATTGGTGAAGATGGAATCACTTCCTCTTCGATGGGGTCAGGCATTCCCTCACTAAACATTCTTTCAAGCAAAAAGGGTGTTTGCCCACTTCCTGATGTCCTATCCTCACTTTCTTCCCAAATGATACTAGGTATAGCTAACGGTTTATGGTTCCTGTGAGGCTGAACTTGTGTAGGAAACACTGTGTCTGGAATTTTGATTTTTCTCGAGTTTGGCTCCAGTTCTCTTTGTGTTTCTTCCACCAAACCCCTTAAGTGTTGCACTTGTTCAATCTCCTCAATTGGGTTTGGGTAAGTTCCAATCTTTTTCTTGAGGGTTTTTGGCCCACGTGGCTTGTCTTGGGGAGTCTCAGTCAGTTTGGGTGGTCGAGAGGGCATTAACTGACTTGGTTGTGGGGCCGAGGCTCGGGCCGAGGAAGGTTCCTTCTGTTTCCCCTTATTTATGTACTCGCTTGATTCTCCCTCGTTGAGCTCCCGAGTGGGGTCCTCCCTTAAGGTAGTGGCTTTGGTTCCCATGGTTTCTATTGAATCAGAATCATCTTCAGGATCATTCATATACACGGGGTCGTCTCCTGTCCCTATGTTAGTCTTTGAACTAGGCTTGGAGCTCGTGGCATTAAGCGATCTCTTCCGCCATGTTTTCTTTTTCTTTGCCTGAGCGATTGATGCAGTATCCCTCTCTTCAAGAATGTAGTTTTGATTTTGAATCATTGACTGTGTAACTACATTTGCGGGTACAACGGGTGTGGTTCCTCGTGCTTGGTTGGTGACCTCAACCAAATTCAATGGCGTAATCTTGGGTGCATTAGAATTATGTGGACATTGAGCAATCAAATGATCTATGCCACAACGATTACATGTAAGTACCGGCATTCCCGATGTGCTCCCTTGATTTGGTTGCATTTGAGTAGCGATCTTCTGTAGCCTATTAGGGCACTCCGCTACATGATGCGGTCCACCACAATTGTAGCATGGAAGAGGTGGTCTCCTCGCCAAGGTATTAAGGTTTTGCCCTCTTGTGGCGAGAGCAGCCACTTGATATACAGGCTTGACTTGCCCAAAATGATCCTCCATGTAGTACTGGGGAAACATTTCAAACGTATCAATCCCATATGGAGCAGTGGGGTCTATCTCCTCTTCATAATCCCCACACGCACTATGTGACTCACAACCCATCTGGTTTATTGGGGTAATCCTTGGATGTGGAGGTTGTGGTCCTAGCACTGGCGGTGGTAACGGCACAGACTGGACTACATTCGGATTCCTTGGAACTATGTGCTGTGAGACGGTTGCTCGACAGGTTGTGCAGGCATCAGCGCAGGTACTTGAGGTGTGTTTGACCAGGCTAGTGGTGCCTGATTTGCCAACATTCGCTTAAGTACTAGGCAATCTTTAGATTGATGGCCATACTTACCACATGCATTGCAATTCCCATTGAATTTGACTCTGAATGTGGGACATTCACTCGTGCTATGTGGTCCTAAGCAAATCGAACACCATTGTTGCTCTCTTCTTGGGTACATATGGCTATTTTGAGGAGCTCGATTACCCCTAAAGTATTCTTGGAGAGCCTTAGTAAGGTCAGTTCAGACATTTGGGATATCTTGGGCTCCTTGGCAATAGGTTTTACTATCATCGGCTCATGCCCAGATACTTGCGACCTAACGGATTTTGTCTCCGAAGACACCTTTTTACCTGCAATCATCAAGTTGTCTTCTAACTGGATTGCATTGGCAGTGACTGCTTCCCACGTTGTAAGACCTCTAATGACTAGGCCATTGTATATGTCCTCGTGGCGCAATCCTTGGATGAATCTATCGAGGAGTTGGTTATTATTAAAGCGCTCATCGGGAGTGCAGCGAGAATTTAGATGCTTCAATCGACTTATAAAGTCTCTCACTGACTCCCCTTCCTCGCGTTCAGCTTTTTGGAGTTGAGATGCTACTCCCCAAAGCACACCCTCACGTATGTATTCTTTCAAGAACAATCTCTTGAGAGTGGGGTAGTGAGTACGCTCTTCAACCCTTAAGGTTCGATACCAATCTCCGGCCTTCCCACTCAAGGTTAAGCCTAAGGCTTTACACTTATGCAGCTCATTGTGCTCTTCCAAGGAATCACACACGTGTTCGAAAACTTCAATGTGCTTCCTCACATCTTCATTACCAAACTGAAGTTCTGAGTGAGCTTAGCCACTTGTACCGCCTTGCTTCTAGGTTCTCTCCCAGGCATGCCCCGCATGTTTTCCGTAATAGATCGTCCGACCGTCTGAGCAAACACTACGAGATCACCTAGGTGAGCAGGCATAGCTGGTGGAGGCACTTCTGGGATAGCTTGGTTGATAGGAGTTGGCGTTGGTCTGGGTATGTTGGCAAATGATGTAGGATATGATATGTGGCTAGGCCTAGCTCCTCTTGGATAAGGGTTGTGATAAGGCAGTCGTGGAGCATACGCCATTGGCATACTAAGAGGCGTAGGATCTACATGAGCATGAGTAGCGATAGGTACATATGGTCGATAGGCACTGGCACGCACTGTTGTAGGTATTGTTCCACTAGGTAGCGGTGTCATACTAACTACAGCGGTAACAGGTGCACTTTTTGCTATGCTCCTCATTGGGGTAGGCATTGCGGATTCCTTAATGGAAAGTTGAGCCAAGGTTGGAAAGCTAAAGTTACTGCTCGTGGGCTCAACCTGCATTGAGACTCCAGGTGAAACAACATATGAAGGGTCTATGGGACTCACCGAGGGAGTCTCCAATTGTGATAGGGTTGGTTGTTTGGCCTTGCCCGTATCCAAAAATCTCATAGGGCCAGTGGAAACTAAGTTCACTCCCCTATTTTGCCTCTCAAATTGGATAATTCTATGAATAACCTCACATATCATTTGTTGCTGCTCCTCTAGATTAGTGGCGCTAGATGTAGATCGTAGGTCTTCTAACCAACCTACATGGTATGTGTAACCCGTGTATAGGTCAGTTAGAGTCTCTATGTGTAGATCATATTCCCAATTTTCATTGAGAAATATCCCATCCAGACTTGGTGTGCCAAACGGTTCTCTTGAAGTGGATGCCATGTCACTTCTTATGGATTGGCTTCGAGGGACCTCTACTTTAGGAAGAGCATAGGAAGGTGGTAGCTCGGTAGGGCCCTCATTAAACGAAGTGGGTAGAATATCCACATGGACACTCTTTGGGAGGGTAGGGTCTACATAAGATGTGAATGGAGAATCTACTACCCCTCCTTCCTCATTTACTTCGCTTGTCGCATGTTCAGAGCGTGTAGCTCTACTAAAGGTCTCTATTAGATGACTAAACATGCTAGATCCGAGTTGTGGGGCCCAAACTGGCATGTTTTGGCTTGTCTCCTCAGGGTTCTTGGTAGGGTGCCCTTCCATGGCTTCTGAGTTAGAGGACGAGTCACTATCCACTATTCGTGGATCTTGGGTTGCACTCCCTTGGGTTCCAGCCGAAGGCCAAGATGCTAACGTGGAGGGATGGTGTGAGCCTGCGTAGATTGAAATGCTTACTAGTGGCTTAGACTCTAGCACCTGACCAAAGCGTAGATGCATGTGACGTGGTTACCCCACATGCGTTGGTAACTACCCTTGAAGCCCACACAAGTGGTTTCTTGGGTATTTCGCACCCCGTTTTTACTTGTTTTTAGATTGTTTTTAACTCGTTTTTGACCCCCTTACTTACGGTCGAACTTGGACTAGGGCGTGTGATAGCTCGAAACGAGCGTATCGTTCAGAGGGTCCTAGTGTGCGTTACAGCACTGTATTCACCTATCCACCAGAGCTCCTGTAGTCCTCAAAACAGTCTGTTTCCTTGTGGGGAAGGGGCGAAAGCCTATTTGCTTGTGGAGGAAAGGGTGAGGGCTTTATCCCACATGCTTACTTTACTCCTTGGGGGGTGGGCTACATATAGGGCACAACTTCCCATAAGCTCTCACTTGAAAGAAAGCTATGGAGGCTCACTCTCCTATATATATATATCAAAAGACCGAGACCGAGGCCGGGGTCGGGGTCAATTGAGGGTTTTTCTTTTCAAAAAAAATTCTCCAAATAAAAAATCTTTTCTTTCCACACGTTTGGTTTTTTCTTTTTTTAAAAATTATTTTTTATTTTTTTTTCGAAATTACTTTTTCCTTTTTTTTCTTTTTTCTTTTTGGGATAAGTTTTCTAGGGTTTCTTTCTGGAGTTTAGCCTTGGCCGCGGCGCAGTTCGCACACAGCACAGGTCTAGGGAATCAGAAATCCCCCCTCGCACGCAGAAAACCAGATAACAGAATGTACGCCCACACGCGGAGCAGAGAAATAGCAAAAGAAAACAGAAATGCAGAAGACAAATTGCAGAAATAGATTGCAAAACACAGAAACGCCTCAACAACAAACACATAGACACCTTTTCTATAATGTAAATTTCACTTCACGCGGCAGCCCGAGCTGCAAACTGGAGCTTGGTGCAGGGCATCTCCCCGGCAGCGGCACAAAAAATGTGCGCTTTTGCTGCACAGGTCGTAGCTGGGGACTTGCCGAACACCATATGCGAGCCACGAATGGCTGCAAGCGTACAACCAGAAAAGCAAGCTCAAACAGAATGCAAAAGGTGTGTCACTCACCGCTCAACCGCCGCCTTGAAGGATTCCCACGTCGCAGTGAAGAAGGAGCCGCCGTCTCGCCGCTCTACCGCCTCTCCGCCGCCGCCGTGCCGCTACTCAATGCTCGATCGCTCTCTCACTCTCTCTCTCTCTCTCACACACACACGCAGGAGAAGGAAACCAAGAAGATAAGGCAAGAGCAATCTTGTATTCACAACACATGAGAATGAGGGTTTTAGGGTTACATTTGACTCTTATAGGTGACTTGGCCGTTCACACATGGGCGCCCATACATGGCCGGCCAATCCTAACCCTTACCCTGCTGATATTCAAGGTGCACCTCTCATGGGCGATCACCCAATCCCTTTATCCTTAACATATGGTGCCGACAAGCCCGGCCCATGACTCAGAATATTTAAATTAATGACATAAAACATAGTACGTCTCAATGTCCGTCATAGGTTAACACTCATGGACTGAACATCTAAGATAGAGACATCGTCTCAATGATGTCTCATGGTCCCACATTATGTTTTTTGCATAGCATGATATATTTGCATTCTTCGTGAGTAGGGCACTACATTATATAGTGAGAATGCGTTATACATTCTAAATTGTTGTGACCCATGCCCAAAATCCTTACACAATAACACTCAAAAAAACAAAGGAAAGATATTAGAAAGAAAAATCATGGAGCGAGTGATTTTACCTCTCTGAGTTTTCAATCACTTAATGAAAGCTCGAATTCTTCACGGCCTTCTAGCTCCTCAATGGCGTGATTGTTCTTAATGATGACTCAATCACACGACCCTTTTTAGGAACAATACAAGCTATTAATGACATGCCCTCCTGCTCCAAATCTTTAATCTCCAATTTTGGTGATTCATCTTTAATTGCAAATATATAGAGCCTTCTCAAGCTCTCAACTTCAACCTTATAGTCAAGGTCCTAGATAATGCACCTCAAAATAGCAAGTTATAAAGCAAAAAAGATGTTGGAAAGAAGCTATAGTTCACCAAAAATGAAGAAGTATGTAACTAAAGTTGGTGATCGAGGGATAAAGACCATATTAGGGAGTTTGGGAAATCCCATTACTTTTTAATTTACTTTTTCATGTATCTTGAGCATATTGATTCCAAAGTTTTTGGAGAATGTAAATTTAGAACCTACTCTTTAAGAATTTTCCAATGATATATCACATGAGAGGGTTTTGACAAAAGCTTGAAAGGGTTTACTATACCCCTCTTTTTTTATCTTACAAAATGGGAATTGGGATTTTCCCAAACTCTCTAATATGGTGTTCATACAATTAGATCCAATCTCGAAAGCGAAAACTCTTACGAAGCTAAAAGGCAAAGCCTTTCATCATTTTGGAAAGTCAACTGCACATTAAATCCATAACATAAAATTTAAAAAAAAGGATCAAATTCTTCAGTGAGGGAGTACAAGAACTCATGCTTAAGCCTAAAGGATACCTTGTGTCTAACTAGTCCACGTTGATAGAGTCAATTTAGGAAAAAGACATGAAGAACAACTCAAGAACTCTAACAAAAAGGGGGAGTGGCCATGATGTGGTGCGCTATCATTTCTCTTTTACTCAACATACTCGACATTTCCAACTATATGTCATTGTCTAAGTCATGATTTATTTGTATGCAGGGTGCAGCTATCATGTAAATTTCTTTCAAAGTTCTACACCATCCATGTATCCCTGTACACTAACACGCAAGCACTTTAATTCACCATACTTCGAACCTCAGCCCTCCCCAACATTGAACTCTTTCTTGCACTGCATGCTGTTCTATTTTGTGTTGTATATACAAGCAGGTAACTACTTGCAAATTCAAGCACATGCATTAAGCACCTTTTCTTATTTTCGCCTATGCACATGCTTTAACACTGACATCATCTGTATTCTCAACTTCGACTCTCAAACCATCACACACCATTGACTTGCCTTTCCCCAACACACACGTTTTGTACCGTTGCCATTAAAAACCTCTCAAACCAATTTTCTCTCAAGCCTTGCCAAACCAAAATCCATTACTTAGGCTTAAGGACACATTTAGAACCAGGAGGGGGGAATGTTAAGTCAAGGTTAAAACGGATGGCCAACATGCATCAATATACACACATGGAAATAATGTGTACACTAGTCCATCTAACAAGGAGCCAAGAGCATGCAAAAGCATTGGAAGGTCACTAAAGGATGTACACATACCATAGGCACTACCTAAAACATCCTTGTCTTCCCCCCTCGGTTATGTGTTGCCCACCCACGCAGGAATTAATAACTGATCCTCCCAATGATTGCATTTCAGATAATTATGCTTAATGGTGTACTCTAGTGATGCCCGAGCCAAGTGAAAGAGCCGCCATCCACCCAATGTGTGCTCAAAGTAGCCTAGATAAGGTTAGATACACTACAAGACAATGTTGCCATACATGTGTTTCATACACGCGATAAATTACGAGCGCGTGTATGGTCGCGCATGTATTTGAATAGAATCGAGCGCGTGTACTTTGGCATTTAAATTCGCGTGTATATTTGCATTTATCAGTGCGTGTATAAGCGCATTTATGTACACGCAATAATACACGCATCAATACACGCTGACATACACGCATCAATACACGATTGGTAAAGAAAAACTGAATTCCTTTACAAAATTAAAAACTATTTTCTTTAAACCATCTCATAGTACATTACAGTATATATCATTACACAATCCCACTACATGCATTTACAACAATGAAATATATTCAAAAATAAATCATGCATATGAGATGATAATTAAAAGACAACACATACAATAGAAATGTCATCAATTTAGAACGATACAGTGACAGATTGGTTAGGGTTCGATCTCATCTTCAATAAGATCCATCCTTGCCAAACGATCAACATCAATATCCATTTGATCAATTTGTAAGGCTACGATTAAATTTATTCCACTATCGATATTCTGTACTCCATTGATAATGGTATCGATGTCCTGATCATCCTCATCAACATCACCATCATCCTCAATGGTAGGGTCATTCTCATGATCATGAGAAATGGCACGCTCATCCTCATTATCATGATCATCTCTTATTTCTTGATCATCGATCACAACATCTTCATTGGCATGTTCGACATCATCTTCATTGCGGCTTGTTACATCCTCCATATGCTCCATATCAGTGAATGTATTATACATCACTTTGGAACGTGGTGCAATAGGGATGACGTACCACCATTTAATGTCATGCACCATTGGTAGATAGATAACCTACTAAAATACACATACTATAGTAATTAATTAGCATATCAAAAGTCAAGGGGTACGCGAGCTTAGATATATATGTACATGAAACACATTAGTAAAAAAATGCATACCTGCTCACATTGTTGTGGCAATACGAGCCTATCTTTCTTTGTTTGCCAAAACTTTGTAGAGTCAATAGTTACATAGCCACTTGCATGGTGTTTTATCATTGCATCAGGCCCTTTTTCCACCACGTTCATTTGCCATTTGACATCCAAAACATACACAAAGAAGCGATGAAAGTCAAGCCTAAATATGTCTTGGATTGTGCCACAATAATCATCCATTTTTCCATTAGCTCCCTCAAAGCTACTAATGACACCGCAATCTTATGTATTCCTCTTTTCATCAATTCTTTGTGTTCGAAAATGCTTGCCTTCACACCATATAGCATTGAACATAGTGCACTGGACCAAAATAGAAGCAATATTTGTGTAAGCAATGTGAATAAATATTAAAAGCAAATCACTTACAACTAATGCAAAACATTAGTTCTATGTACCTTTAACATGCATCCTCGTGCATACTCCCATTCTTCCGCCGTGATATGCAGCCCCTCGTCGCTCTCTGCTCTCTCCATTTTCTCATGCAACCAATCAACATGGATATCATTCGGAAGTGTTGCTAGATGCTTAGGGTACGCCTTACGAGAGCCATGTTGCCTCCGAAAGAGTGCTTTCTGCTTGCCTAAATTTGTCTTTGCATCCTCATATCTTGTAACCCATCTGCTCATCACATCACTATTAAGGATGCAAGTGAAATTGAGATCATCAATCAATGTTCTGTCAATTACTTTAGTCTGTCCTTTTCCTTGAGGCACAATAGAGGTCATCCTCAAGTCCTCTTCATTGCTCCATAGTCGTGGCAAAGAGCTGTCCACTTGACCAAGAAATTCTAAAATATATACAAGAGACTCTTGTATCAACCAACCCTCGGCCATGCTTCCTTCAGGCCTTGCACTTTGCCTCACAAAGTCTTTTAAGGTCTTCATGAAGCACTCTAGGAAGAACATCCAACGTGCATGCACAGTGCCACATAAAGCGATTTCGTCCACTAAATTCACAATGAGATGTAGTTGACTTGTGAGAATGGTTCGCGGAAAAGTCTCCTCTACCAAACAAACCACCTCCACTGCCATAACACGCGCATCATCCAACGTGGCTGGATCAATTGCTTTGGAACTAACATATCTGAAAAATAAATAAATAGTACGTTATACCTCATGCACGTTCATTTTGCAAGGTATAATGAAGGGTGATCTCACATGGGTTTTACATACCTCACAAGCTCGCCCATCTTATAAATACATTTTTTCAAACTCTTATTTGCACAATGGTCGATGCTAGTAGGTAGTATGAATTGCGCACATAAGAGCACATGTATGTATGGTTTATGGCATTACAAAATTTAATTTCAATGTACAAGACTTGGAAAACACTTACTTGAAGCATCTTGTGCCAATCGTGGGACTTCAACCCATATAGTTGCTCAACGCCTCTTTTCTTAGTGGTTGTAAAGGCTCCCTTCAATGATCTCATGCATCCAGTGGGAGTACGGACAGTGGTGATGGCCTACTTTAACTACTTCTCCTCTTTCTTTGATATAATCCATGGTGCAGGCGGAAGACGAACGTGCCCACCCACCTCTCGTGGCCAAGCTTGATGCATACGTCCTGCGACCTGCAAGTCCTCACGTACGCTAACATTGTCTCGTTTACCAATAATATGTTCCCAAATACCAGATCCCACATTCTTGAAGATGTGCATGGGATCAAGAAGATGGTTGATCTTAAGATGGGTCCAATATGGTAGCCGAAAAAAAATGGAGTACCTACACAAGGGATTGCTCTATGTGACCTTTAATCCAATTAGAGACTACACAAAACAAGATTGAAAAAACATTACTATACCTGTTCATGCCATCTAGAGGAAGAATATTTGTAGACTCCCAAATACGCTTCCAATCTTTTGCACGAAGTGTTTGTGGAGGAATGTTACTCTTACTAGCAACATATTTAGGATGATCTGAGGGGAGAAATCGATGATGATTATCGAATATGGTCTTACACAAACCGTCAGCATACTCATGTACTAACGAAGGGCCACAAACAGGACATGCATGTTTACCCAATGTTTTCAAACCTGTTAAAATATAAATAAAAGTTAGAATAATAAAGTCAATATTTATATTTAATATATATAGCCAATAGTATTAGAGTAGGGAGGTAATTAGAATTCTTACCAGAACAATCGATGTATCCTGGAAAGTCATGCATTGTCCACATCAACACTGCTTTTAAGTCGAAGTGTCGAGAGGAGGGAGGCCTACTAATGTCCACCACTGCAACACCTCTCCATAGTTCCTCCAACTCATCAATCAACGGTTCAAGATAAACATCCATATGCTTGACTTTATGTTTCCCTGGAATTAGAAGGGATAACATAAGATGTCCCTTCTTGATCGCCATTGATGGTGGAAGGTTGTAATTCACCAACACAACTGGCCACACGTTGTATGCGGTGCTTTTGAAACCAAATGGATTCACTCCATCCATACCTAGGCCAAGTCTCAAGTTTCTGGGCTCTGTTTTAAAGCTGGGCCACTCATCTTCAATATGCTTCCAAGCAGGAGTGTCTGCGGGAATTCTCCACATGCCATCATCCGATCGATGTGAGGAATGCCATGACATGAGCTCTGCTATGGATTTGCACTTGAACATGTGTTTGATGCGAGGAATTATAGGAAAGTGTCGCAAGACTTTACGAGGTACATCAAAACTCTTCATATCTGTTCTATACCTTGCTTCACCACAAGTGGGACAATGTCGAGCCTCCTTATGCGTCCCACGAAAGAGGATGCAATCATTGACGCATGCATGTATGCGATCAGAATCCAATCCTCCAAGAGATATCACATAGCGCCTCGCTATGTCTCTTGAGATGGATAGTTTATTTCCCTTTGGAAGCATGTTTGATAATTGCCTGCATCCAATATCATCAATTATAATTAGTCTTAAATCCTAAACTTAAACCACTAATTCAAATTTGTAAGTTAGAATGCTTACTTCAATAATGTGTCAAGACTTGCATTGCTCCATCCATAAACTGTTTGTATATTGAGTAGTGCAAGTGAAGCACGTAAAATAGAGAATGTGCACCCTTCAAAAACCGGTGTCGATGAAGCCTTGTAAAGATGCTCTTGTTCCATATCATCGTCGTCCATACCTTTGGGATCATCCTTAAAAAGATTCCGCACCATATCATCAAACACTTCCTCTTCCACAACTTCGTGGGGTGCAGGGCTATTGTCATCCCTTTCCCACTCATCTCTGACAATAGATCCCGAACCTCCACCATCATCTCGTCGACGCTTTGCATGCTCTCGTCGCGCGTAGGGCACCATGTTAGGGTGTGGTACTGCATCCTGCTTCAATTAGAGTTTATATATTACAACTCTATTAATTTAATTTGGATACCATGAGTCATTTGAATACCATCAATTTACATCTACTCACCTCTAAACCTGTTTGATTCCATTCTCCATACATGGAGATGTGATTCAAGGTAATTCGACATGCTCGTACAATGCATCCTTGACATCGATTACACATACATTTGATCCGTTGTCCCAACCACACATCGTGATTACGATGACGCATTGTCTCATCTTCCCCAGAACTTCTTGAGGAGGTTGATGACATCCTATGTACAAACCAGAAAACACAAAATCATAATATATTTTTAATGAAAGTATAAAAATCGCGTATATTAACGCGGCTATTTCCTAAAAATTACGTGTATTAACGCGGCTATTTCCTAAAAATCGCGTGTATTAACGTGGGTAATTCCTACAAAACGCGTGTATAAATGCAGCTAAATTCTCATACACGCGAACATACACGCGTTTATAAACGCGACGATCTGTTTAAACTAAAAATAGCCCGCCTTTCCCAAATAAAGATTTTGAACTAACATATCTGTTCTTTTTCGTTTTCGCCTCTTCCAACAGAAACGAAACCTAAGTGCAAGGAGGGAGCAGAGAAGGAGCACACACGGGAGGAAACCGACCAAGAAAGAAGACTCACTTTTTCAGAGGTGAGTCAGTTTGTCCTTTGCATTGTCTCCTTCCTCAGATTTGTTTATGCTATTTTCTCTTTGCTTTTTGGGTTTGTCTCCGTCCTTTTGCTTCTGTGCACGCGATTTTGGGTGAACGATTCTGACAGGGGCGACAGTGGGCCTTTTATAAGGACACATTGTCGGAGGTCGGTCGCTTTCAAACTTTTTTTTGCACAGGTCGCGTGTAGAAACGCGTGTATAAACGCGTGTATCCTGTCTGCACAGACTGTTCACGCGTATATACACACGTTTCTGGACGGGTGTATACACGCGTTTTTTGACGGGTGTATACACGCGTTTCTGGACGGGTGTATACATGAGACTGCGTTTCCTGTTTCTATGGTTGCAGGCTGATAGGTGACTTGAATGATGATATTTGTGTGTCAAGAGACAGCCCATGTTGTACATGAGGATTATTTTTGCAGATTCTTTATGGATATTCCAGGTTCTTCATCCGATCCATTTGCGTACAGCAATTGGCTGATGGAGATGCTAAATCATTTTGGGCGCCATCCTGGTCCAGTTGAGCTTACAGAGTACATGTATGCCCATCCCCCTCCTTCCATGCCTGGTGTCTATACCCCTACCGCGAGTATCCAGGGCACTCCACTGCCGTCTATGCCTACGAGTCCGACGAGACGGCATGCAGCTTCTCCTCTTCCACGCCCACCGAGGAGACATACCTCGTCCCAGACACACTGACGCACACCCTCCCAAGCACCATCACGTCAGGGCTCATAGCCACCATCACATACTCCCTCAGAGCCACCGTCATGTCAGGGCTCATAGCCATCGTCATGTCAGGGCTCATAGCCACCATCACGTACTCCCTCAGAGCCACCGTCATGTCAGGGCTCATAGCCACCATCACGTACTCCCTCAGAGCCACCGTCATGTCAGGGCTCATAGCCATCGTCACGTAGACAATCCCCCAGTCGTGACTCCACCCGCCGCCGCAGAGCAGTAGGAAGAGTGGGAGTGGAGGATGCGGCGGGTGCTTTGGTGGGGGAGGTAGTAGGGCATGCGGTGAGAGAGGAGATAGAGGGAGAAGAGTTAGAGGAGATAGTTCGAAAGAGGAGGAGATGAGAGAGGTGGAGGGAGTGATCTGCTATGATGTGACGGATAGGGGCGGGATAGTGATGGATGCGAGGGGGAGGGAGGTAATGGAGTACATGCGTGGGGTAGTATCAAACATGTATAGAAATTGTTTTATTAAATTTAAAGATCAAAATAGCCGATTAGTTGGGGAGGTTATAGAGGCTGTACATAGTCGGTACCCCAATCCCCCACATGCTACATTCTCGGATGTATGGGGAAGGACGCGAATAAGAGAGATCTTAAGTAATAAAAGATCTCACCTTCAAAAACTCACTTACGATGATGGGCTAAATGTAGCTGCGGGTGGCTATCCTGCCGAGAAACCTGCCACACTGCGCACAAACGCGAGTGGAAGGAGGCAAAGAAACGAGCAGAGGGTGGCGTGAAGAGCAGGCAGCATGTGGAGGCACGACGGATCCAGATGGAGACCATTGGATCTTCGCATTTCGGATCTGGCGGCGTCGAGTCATGGGAGGTAGAGTTCGTAAGTATCTTGCCACTTTATTTGATTGTTTACTTAATTCATTGATTCTATGATTGTTTTGATCTTACAAATTGTGTTGATTATGATACAGCGACGGGTTACGGGGAGGAAGCCCACAACCCACGATACTGCGTATGCTCGCTGGCATAGCAGACGACACGTGGGCCATCTTCAGAGCCGAGGGACGTATTACAGACGCGCAGTTTGAGATGGCCATGAGACCATACAGTCGATAGGTACTTGAAAACTCTAAACGAATGATTTTGGTTGATTGAATTACATATATATATACTTATATACTATATATTACTTGAACAGGCACAAGCTGCTGATGATCCACCCGCCGCCACTGCAGAGGGTGGACGTGAGCACTACTCATCGGACATTCCGACCGATGTGAGCTCATCTGAGCATGGAGGGAGCACCGAGTCATCATCTGGGTTTGAGTAGTACTCAGACTTATAGTATCACATTCCATATTGAGGATGTGGTTGTATATATTTTTTTGTAAATTGAAGCCATGGGCTACTTCGAGATATGGACTCCCTTGTATATATGTGTGAAATTTTGATAGTAATATTGAATCGTGAATTGATAGTATTACATTCATGTCTGTCTTGAATCGTGTATCGACAATGTATGCATTCATGTTGTTCTTGTCTTAATCTTCCTCGTGGATATGTTCTTCGTGGATGGTCTAATGCACACAAAAAAAAAAATCTAGAGAGTGTTATTGGGTGCTGGAATGCTGGAACAACATTCAGGCACCAAATAGCACTCTCTGGATATTTTTTTTTGCTCTCTGTTCGCGTGTATAAACGCGTCAGAACTGCAAAAAGTCGCGTGTATATACGCGGAAAATCTGTAAAACACGCGTGTATAAACGCGTCAAATCTGAGAAATACGCATGTATAAGCGCATCTAAAGTGACAAAACACGTGTATAGACGCTTGTATCAATGCGTCTAAATGCATCTGAACTGACAGAACACGTGTATATGCCCGTGTATGAGCGCGTCTGAGTAGTCCTATACACGCGCTTTTACACGCATGTCTCTGGCCGCGATGATACACGGGCCCGCTACTTTTTTTCACAAGTCATTTTTAGCGGCTAGGAGCACGGGTATGAGCCCGCGGGTATGAGCTCGATCCCTTGTAGTGATAATAAATGGGTGCCCAATTAGTTATTAGGTGTGGTTGCCTAAACTTATAACTCCCTTGTATATAAGTGAATATCTCTAATGAGAAAGGGGCATTCCCTTGAGTGTTTGATTGAGAGTGTGCTCTTGCTCCTTGTGCTTTATAAGCTCTCAACCCTATCCTTTTATCCACTCAGTGGTGAATGTTGTGAGAGTGTTCCTGTCTTTCCATCTAGGACTTGCCACGATTTGCTAGTAGCGAGAGAGAGAGAGAGAGAGAGAGAGAGAGAGAGAGAGAGAGAGAGAGAGAGAGAGAGAGAGGGAGAGATGTACATCAGCCACATGGCTCACATAGAACCTATGGCCCCAAACAAAACCCCCACAAAAGATCCTCTAAAGGATCATGACCATGCAAACCTGTACACTAATAAGAAAACCTCCTAGCCAAATAAGCATCCCAGATAAAAGCATCAAAGATGAGCCAGCCGAGCCGCCGTAGACCATAACGAAATAACATTTGCATGCAGTAGCTGAGCTGAGAGAAGAGAAGAAAACTGCCAAAGCAGCAAACCACGGCGGATACGTAGAATGTGCCCATGTATTCCAGACAAGGAATCAAAAATGAACCCATTCCGTGTAGTCCAAATATGCCAAAGTCCTGTCCATCTAAGGAAATGGAATATCACAAGGTGACTGTCTGAAGTAATGACTTGAGGACAAATCCCAAATATCCACTGATGAGCCAAAACAGTAGACCTCTCTACTGCCTCCCAAACGCGAGAGACAAAAGACCAAATCTGACGGGCCACTGGACAACTCATGAACAGATGCATAACTATTTCAGTGCATGTCGTGCAGAAGAAGCAAGAGGCCAGTGTAATTTTACAACAGCTCAGCTGATCCCGTGTAGGTAACCCTCCCACCAACATCCTCCAAATGAAAACCTTACCTTGGTAAGGGAGTTTAGACTGCCAACCACGCATAAGAGTTTTCTGCCACCATGATTTAGACTTGTGCAATCCCCACACCTTATTGGCCTTGGCTGAAACCCAATCTTTCTCTAATACAAGCTTATGATAGACCTGGTTAGCTGAGAGTGATATCAAGTCACCAGATTTACATAGTGCCCAATCAAGCCAAGGCTGATCTGCAGATGGCCGAGGCAATGGAGTAAAAGGCTCAACTGCATGCATGATGTCAACCCATAGTGGCTGAAATGTCCGAGGAACCCTAAAGTGCTGCCGAATACGACAAAACAAATATGGCCTGTCCTCAACGACCAGGTATCACAGCATCTCGGATTCTAATCAAGCCTAGCCTGACCATGCGGTTGAGTCGTATGCGTGAAGTATCTCTGTCTGGCCAAACAATGACACGCGACTCCACAAATGTTTCGAACTGCAAAGAGTTCAAAAGTAGTCTTTCATGACCAAGATCCCCACCGAGCCAACAGTACAACTTCATGCCAAGAAAGGAGAATATGCGATAAAATGTGTGATGAGCGAATACGAACAGGATGAGCCACATTCACAATGTCCCACCATGAAGCCTGCACACGTGTCCGCCCATGTGACAATCCCTCCAACTCAATCAAGTCACGAGCCATGAATACCCAAGTCTGCTCCTGCAAACACATATCCTGAAAAAGCGCCCACCTACGTGCCACCATATGCAAGCGGACATCCAGTAAAGCAGCCCCACCCATTCTTTTGGGCGTCGTAATGTGATTCCAAGCTATCCATGTTTGACCCATAATATTTCCTTGCCTCTTCCATAGCATAAACCGAATGGGAGCAACAAACGGATGAGAGATTTGTGCGTCCAAGGTAGCAAAGGCAAAAAATAGTAAATCATGCTAAGCATCATAACCTGAGCTACCTTAACCCTCACATGCATAGGCCACCCTTGAGCTTTCCAATACACAAATTTATCAGAGATCCGGGCAGAAATCCAAGCAAGAAGCGCTTGGGGGTCCACATCCACACCCACCGAATATCCAAGATGACGAACAATGTCTCCTGTATGCACCACACAGCCTTGCCACCCTAATGCCTCAAGATCAAATTCCGTGCATACAATGAGGGCTAATTTTGTTGAATTTATTTTCAGCCCAGAAGCGAATGCAAAATTATTCCAAGCTTCCATTGCTCGATCTATATTGGCTTTTTCGGCCTTGAGAAACATAAAAGCGTCATCCGCAAGGGCTTGAGCAACCAATTGCTTGCCATGAGGGAGATGCAAACCAACCACTTCACCATGCGATGCCATAGCATCTAGGTGAGATAACATAGGATGAGTGGCAATGGCAAAGAAAAGAGGGCTAAGAGGATAGCCCTACCGGAGAGAACGGGTGAGAGAAATACCATCCGAAAGTCCTCCATTGAGCATAATCCACGTGATAGAGCCAGAGCCAAGTAAATGCACCAAATTAGCCATTTTGGGACCAAAGCCCATGGCTGCCATTAACTGAGAAAGGAAAGACCAGCTGACATGATCAAAAGCTTTTTCAAGATCTAGCTGCACCATCACAATCTCTTGCTTCGTTGCCTTGGCATAATCCACTACAATTTGAACATTAAGAATATTATGCAAAATATTCTTGCCATGCACAAATCCATATTGATATGGATGAACAACAGTAGGAAGCACTTTCTGCAAGCGATTAGCAAAAATCTTTGTAAAGATTTTATACATAATACCCATAAGTGAGATCGGGCGCCATTGAGCCAAAGAAGTAGGCGAAGGGACTTTGGGCAACAAACGAAGTATGCCCAACTTCCAATCGGCAGGCATATATCCCTCATCCCAAACCCTTTGACAAATAAGCGTCAAAGGCTCTGCAAGCTGATCAGCATATTTTCGGAAAAACTCATTTGTCAAACCATCCCAACCAGGGCTCTTTCCCATGGGAAGTTTGGAGAGAACAGCTTCCACTTCCCCTTGAGAAACAGGAGCATCAAGCTAAACCGCCACATCAGGGTCAACTTGATATCGTACTTCAGCAAACAATGACTCCCTTGCAGCCAGGATAGCCGGTGAGACATCCTCTCGAGGGGTAAGCAAATCTTCATAAAACCTGATGCAATGCTGAATAACCTCAGAAGGTTGAGTAACAAGGTTGCCTTTGGCATCCATCAGTCTAACAATATTCTCACGCATATGTTTTTGATGCAACTTATCATAGAAGCGATGAGATTGACAGTTAGCATCCCGCAAAGCATCAAGACGTGCAAGCAGTTTAAAGCGAACATATTGTGCTTCCTGCACCCTAGATAGCTCCTTTTTCAGCCATTCTATGGCATCCGCAACTTCAGCATCCATAGAGTCAGTAAACATGAACGCCTGCAAGCCCTTTAAAAGCGACTCAAGAAGAGCCACATGCTGTTTTTGTATAGAGGCATTAGCAAGACCATAATGTCATGCTAATTTCCGAGTGTTGGTAAGGAACACTGGCCAAGCATGATAATCAGCCATGGACACTCTTGTGGAGAAATGTCGTATCAACTGATGCATATAAACATCAAAAACTTCATGCTCCAAAAAAGTGTGATTTAAGCGCAAAAGCAAGCATCCCAACAAGCCTTTATATGCATCCACAGGATGATAGACCATTTCAAACACAAGCGGCCAATGATCTGACAAAACCTGTTGTTGTTGATCAACCATCATAGTAAGAACCTCTGGCAAAAAGAGATCTTGATGTAAAATATACATCCTATCCAATGTAGCATAAGTGCCCCGAAACTGTTGTGAGGCATAAGTGTAACCCCTTTCATCTGAATGCAACCAAGACCACATGTCTTGTTTTAGCGACCTTGCTGCAAAAGCTTTCCACGCCTTTCTCTCCGGGCCATCCATTACAGAATGAGGTGACGTGGCTTGCTCCCTGGAGACACACATATAATATAAAACACCATTTCACGAAAAAAAAAAGAGAGAGAGGGATAGAGATAGAGATAGAGAGAGAGAGAGAGAGAGAGAGAGTGTGTATGAGAGTGAGAGAGAGGGCTATTGTTTTTACACAATGGGGAGCATGTTCTTGCACTAGTAGTGACCGCATGGAGTCCGAAGGTCTACATTAGACAGCTCTTGTGGTAACAATCGGGGGGGATCTTCTTAAGTGCTAGCTAGCATTTATGTGGATTCCTCTTCTACCAAATGGTAGGTAAGCAACCAAGTTTCGAATGACATGTGAAAGATGAGGTCTATTCACTTGGGTAACTTTGTGCTTTTGTGAGTGTAGCTAGGTTTAGCGCTGCTGTCTGGGAGACTGTGCTTTGAAGATACATCAATCCAAGTCCTCTGAGATCCAGTGCTATGAGATCCTTGTTCTCACCGCGCAACAGATTCGGGGTGCTAGCAGCGGAAGTAACACATCTTGCGTGGGTCAGGGTCTCACACTCGGGGCCTCGCCCCCACGGATATCCGGACAAAAGACTAATCCGTCGGTTTTTCCAAAACCGAACCCGAAAAAACTTCCCTTATCCAGAAAGCACGGGCGATTCCACCAGGATAACTCTTTACTCTAACGTAGTCAAGATCATTACTGATCAAACTGATCCGACTGCACCTCTAACGGTACTTGGTCAGATCAAGGAAGAAACTTGCACTTGGATCATTGGGATCAACGCTTTTTTCCCCATCAAGAGGCACAGCCGTTGATTCCTATCCATAGAACAATTACTATCTGGGATTTACTTCATCTATTGTAGTAATAGAAATTAAATCTCGATTTACGGATCCATCAGTCCAGCCTAACCCCATCCAGTCCCATGGGTTAGCCAACCTCCCAACCACTGTGGTGATGGTATCCAATTAAGAATTTGGTTAGGTTTTGTCTCGGGTACAAGGGAAAAGA
Source organism: Cibotium barometz (assembly GCF_041138505.1). Taxonomy (NCBI): domain Eukaryota; kingdom Viridiplantae; phylum Streptophyta; class Polypodiopsida; order Cyatheales; family Cibotiaceae; genus Cibotium; species Cibotium barometz. The sequence goes on along the minus strand of NC_141103.1, from coordinate 22,325,640 downwards.
GTTCCTAGGCCCCCTAGCTGGAAGTTCATGTAAAACATAAAACTAGTCACACCACTTACACACCCAATATGAAATTACCTTTTTCTCAGCATCAACTAACTTTCAAACAATCCTTTAATGAAACCATTATGTCACTGATGACAATCCTCAAAGTATCTGGTTGAATCCTTATTTCCCGTCATTCATTCATCGGTTTACTTATGGCATCATCGACAACCAGAACACTCACCACCTGTTCACTCATGGGCCTTTTTCATAGTTCCTAGCTCATAGTAACCGACAATACATTCATATAACAGAATGGAATCTCCGTGGAAGATCAGTAAGATCAACCCATAGATCCATATAAAAGAGCCATGGACTCATCCGTTGAGGACCAGCAAGGTCAATCAACCAGATCCACGCCCGATTTCAGAAAACAACTCTTACTCCTTGTTCCAATATCTTCCACGACGCACGTGTGGGTATCTTCGGCGACCCAGAGCCCGAGCACCGTATGGTCAGCACCCTCTAGGATCCTTCGCAGGTGACCTAGCGCTTCACTCATAGGCCGCTTCCTTGGTCCCTAATCCACCGTACGGGAAGCTCACCATTTAAATCGAACCAAGGCTGGTCAAGACCTCGGTCGACCTTGCTACACGAGACATCCTCCATTGACTCTCCATCAACAGTTGCAACTTTATCAGTTAGGTCTCCACGACCTTAATCACAAGACGGTCAAAATGCTTCTCCAGCATTCTTGACATAAAACAGCCATTTACAAACAGCATTTACAAATAGTTTACAATTACAATTTCTATATTAACTCTCATTTTTCCACATTATCCCTCATTAATCCACATTACTTATTCCACATTCCATTTATATGTGTACTCATCCAATCACATCATTTTCCATCTCTTCACTTCAGATTCGTTCACATTACATATCATATATTCACATCCATATCCACATCCATACATCCACATCCACATCCACATTCACATCCATACATCCACATCTACATGCTTACCTCCATTTTCACATCCACATCCCATATCCATACATCCACATCCACATTCCACATTCACATCTATACAGCCACATCTACATCCACATTCACATCTATGCATATACATCTTCATGCATACATCCATTTTCACATTCATACATCCACACATCCACATACATACATCCATTTCCACATTCCCATTCATATAACCCCATATGCCTTCACATCTAATCTTTTACATCAAATCCATTGTCGCCCTATCACAACCCATATACATCTTACCCTATCTGTGAGATCCCCTGTTCCCACCGAGCAACGGATTCAGGTACTAGCAGCGGAAGTAGCACTTCTCGCACGGGACAGGGGTCCCACATTCGGGGCCTCGTCCACGGATATCCGGACAAGAGACTAATCCGTCGATTTTTCCAAAACCGAACCCGAAAAAAACTTCCCTTACCCGGAAAGCACGGGCGATTCCACCAGGATAATTTTTTTACTCTAACGTAGTCAAGATCATTACTGATCACGCTGATCCAACTGCACCTATAAAGATACTCGGTCGGATCAAGGAAAAAACTTGCACTTGGATCATTGGGATCAACGCTTTTTTCCCCATCAAGAGGCACAGCCGTTGATTCCTATCCATAGAACAATTACTATCCGGGACTTACTTCATCTATCGTAATAACAGAAATTGAGTCTCGGTTTACGGATCCATCAGTCCAGCCTAACCCCATCCGATCCCATGGGTTAGCCAACCGCCCAACCACTGTAGTGATGAGATCCAATTTGGAATTTGGTTAAGTTTTGTCCCGGGCACCAAGGAAGAGAGTTCCAAGGCCCCCTAGCCGGAAGTTCATGCAACATAAAATTAGGCACACCACTTACACACCCAATATGAAATTGCCTTTTTCTTATCATCAGCTAACTTTAAAACAATCCTTTAATGAAACCATAGTACCACTGATCACAATCTTCAAATTTATTCGGTTGATCCTCAAATTTCCCATCATTCCTTCATCAGAGTATCTATGGCATCATTGGCAATTAGAACGCTCACCACCTGTCCACTCAGAGGCCGTTTCCATAGTTCCTAGCCCATAATACTCGGCAATATAATCACTTATCAAGATGGACTCTCGTTGAAGATCAGCAAGATCAACCAACAGATCCATATAAAAGAGCCATGGACTCATCCGTTGAGGACCAGCAAGGTCAGTCAACCAGATCCATGCCCGGTTTCACAAAACAACTCTTACTCCTTGTTCCAATATCTTCCTCGACGCACGCGTGGGTATCCTAGGCGACCCAGAGCCCGAGCACCGTATGGTCAGCACCCTCTAGGATCCTTCGCAGGTGACCTAGCGCTTCACTCATAGGCCGCTTCCTTGGTCCCTCATCCACCGTACCGGAAGCTCACCATTTTAATCGAACCGAGGCTGGTCAAGACCTCGGTCGACCTTGCTACGCGAGACGTCCTCCATTGACTCTCCGTCAGCAGTTGCAACTTTATCAGTTAGGTCTCCACGACCTTAATCACAAGACGGTCAAAATGCTTCCCCAGCATTCTTGACATAAAACAGCCATTTACAAACAGCATTTACAAACAGTTTACAAATACTGTTTCTATATTAACTCTCATTTTTCCACATTATCCCTCATTAATCCACATTACTTATTCCACATTCCATGTATATGTGTACTCATCCAATCACCTCCTTTTCCATCTCTTCACTTCAGATTCCTTCACATCACATATCATATATTCACATCCATATCCACATCCACATCCACATTCACATCCATACATCCACATCTACATGCTTATCTCCATTTTCACATCCTCATTTATACATCCACATCCCATATCCACATTCATACATACACATCCATATCCACATCCACATCCACATCCACATTCACATCCATGCATCCACATCTACATGCTTACCTCCATTTTCACATCCTCATTTATACATCCACATCCCATATCCACATTCATACATACACATCCATACATCCACATCTACATCCACATACATACATACATCCACATCCACATTCCACATTCACATCTATACATCCACATCTACATTCACATTCACATACATCCACATCCACATTCCCATACATCCACATCTATACATCCACATTCCACATTCACATCTACATTCACATTCACATACATGCATCCACATCTACATGCTTACCTCCATTTTCACATCCTCATTTATACATCCACATCCCATATCCACATTCATACATACACATCCATACATCCACATCTACATCCACATACATACATACATCCACATCCACATTCCACATTCACATCTATACATCCACATCTACATTCACATTCACATACATCCACATCCACATTCCCATACATCCACATCTATACATCCACATTCCACATTCACATCTACATTCACATTCACATACATCCACATCTACATTCACATTCACATACATCCACATCCCCATTCCCATTCACATCTATACATCCACATCTACATCCACATACATACATACATCCACATCCACATTCCACATTCACATCTATACATCCACATCTACATCCACATTCACATACATCCACATCTACATTCACATTCACATACATCCACATCTACATCCACATTAACATACATCCACATCTACATTCACATTCACATACATCCACATCCCCATTCCCATACATCCACATCTATACATCCACATTCCACATTCACATCTACATTCACATTCACATACATGCATCCACATCTACATGCTTACCTCCATTTTCACATCCTCATTTATACATCCACATCCCATATCCACATTCATACATACACATCCATACATCCACATCTACATCCACATACATACATACATCCACATCCACATTCCACATTCACATCTATACATCCACATCTACATTCACATTCACATACATCCACATCCACATTCCCATACATCCACATTCCACATTCACATCTACATTCACATTCACATACATCCACATCTACATTCACATTCACATACATCCACATCCCCATTCCCATTCACATCTATACATCCACATCTACATCCACATACATACATACATCCACATCCACATTCCACATTCACATCTATACATCCACATCTACATCCACATTCACATACATCCACATCCACATTTCCATTCACATCTATACATCCACATCCATTCACATCTATACATCCACATCTACATCCACATACATACATACATCCACATCCACATTCCACATTCACATCTATACATCCACATCTACATTCACATTCACATACATCCACATCCACATTCCCATACATCCACATCTATACATCCACATTCCACATTCACATCTACATTCACATTCACATACATCCACATCTACATTCACATTCACATACATCCACATCCCCATTCCCATTCACATCTATACATCCACATCTACATCCACATACATACATACATCCACATCCACATTCCACATTCACATCTATACATCCACATCTACATCCACATTCACATACATCCACATCCACATTTCCATTCACATCTATACATCCACATCCATTCACATCTATACATCCACATCTACATCCACATTTACATCTATGCATATACATCTTCATGCATATATCCATTTTCATGTTCATACATCCACACTCCCATCTCCATATCCACACATCCACATACATACATCCATTTTCACATTCCCATTTATATAACCCCATATACCTTCACATCTAATCTTTTACATCACATCCATTCTCGCCCTATCACAACCCATATACATCTTATCCTATCACATACACTTCTTACCTCATCCCCCCATACACATCTTAATTCATCTTATCACATCCTAACTTATTTCATAAGCATCTTATCACCTCTTATCACACCTCTTATCACATCCTATCACTTTCCATACGCATCTTATCAATTCTTATCACATCTCATACACCTCTTATCACATCTTATCACATTTCATATCTTTTTTTTTTTTTTAAGAGAATTCTTTTATTTGATATAAGATTTCTCTACACATTTATTTATACATAAATTCCATTTAAGGAGACTAACACTTTCGAAATTAAAATCAATCTTTTATGCATCTTCTTATGCATGATTTCAATTTGGTAGGGAATTATACTTTTAGAATAAAAGAATTTCTCTTATGCATCTAAGTTAAGCATAAAATCCATTTATGAGGAAAATCATACTTTTAGTATAAAAAGAATATCTTTTATGCATACCTATATGCATGAAATCCAATATGATAAAAGTAACACTTTTGATATAAAAATTTTTCCTTTATGCATACTTCTATGCATGAAAATTAAAAATGATAAAAGTAACACTTTTGATATAAAAATTTTCCTTCATGCATACTTCTATGCATGAAAATTAAAAATGATAAAAGTAACACTTTTGATATAAAAATTTTCTTTTATGCATACTTTTATGTATGAAATAAAAATGATAAAAGTAACACTTTTGATATAAAAATTTATCCATTATGCATACTTCTATGCATGAAAATAAAAATGGTAAAAATAACACTTTTGATATAAAAATTTATCCTTTATGCATACTTCTATGCATGAAAGTAAAAATGATAAAAGTAACACTTTTGATATAAAAATTTATCCATTATGCATACTTCTATGCATGAAAATAAAAATGGTAAAAATAACACTTTTGATATAAAAATTTATCCTTTATGCATAATATTAAAATTTAATTTCTCCATGATTATAATGAAATTCTTTCAATTAATCTAGGATGATGATTCCTAGAATATGGTAGGAAGTCCTCTTTTTATGCTTTGAATGAAAATTTTTTTATGCATAATTTTTATAAAAATTTTGCCATAGCTCCGCTGCTATGACTGATAAATCTCAATTTTTCTAAGGGATAAAGCTTATCATTAAGGAAATAATTAAAATGATTCTCTAATTGGATCCTTAATCCATAATGGATTGAATCATCAATATACATAAACTAAAAGCATAAGAAAAAGCCATTAATTTGGCCTCAAGCATAGCTTAATCTTGGGTTAAGGAAAAGCTTTATGAAAAGCTTGATTTGGATTGAGAATGGGTCATGAGTATGACCATTTCTTGAGTGAGAGAGAGAATTTACATAAGAATCATTAGAATTTAAACATAAATGAAAATTAACTTCAATAGCATTTATTAAATTATGTAACTCTTCACTACTATTCAAACTTCAATAGCATTTAAAAAAAACCATACCAATTAAACTTCTCAAGCTTGAGAGGGGTTGAGAAGAGAGAAACATTGAGAAATTATAGAAAGATGAATATTCACTAATTACCTTACAACTTGCTTGATTCTTTGTTCACGGTAGAGGCCCCCAACCAATCAATTGGTTAAGTATGTTGATGGAGCCACTAATGGGGATTGAAGAAAGAGGGAAGCTCCAAAAACTAGTGAATTATTAAATGAATTCACAGTTCTTGGCTTAGGTGGAGTAGAGTAACGATGCATAAACACTATATATTTTCAACAAGGGTGAGGCTTCTATTTATAGGAAAAATTGAGCTCCTAACCAAACAAACTGATTCTAGAATTTTCTAAATCAGTTTGGTCAATATTTGACCATTTTTAGGTCAGTTAAGCTAACTTTTTGGAGCTAGACTTGAATGAGGAGAGAGGAGAGATGAAATATCTCAAGTTTTATGAGTTTAAAACTCATTCAAGCATGTGAAATATGCACCTCCTTTAAAGAACTCCCCTTCCTTACATATGTCATATTTTTAATATTGCTCATAGTTTTTTACTAATAAACCTTGTACATTTTCAACTCTTCATCTTATGTGAAATATGCACCTCCTTTAAAGAACTCCCCTTCCTTATATATGTCATACTTTTAATATTGCTCATAATGTTTTACTAATAAACCTTGTACATTTTCAACTCTTCATCTTATGTGAAATATGCACCTCCTTTAAAGAACTCCTCTTCCTTACATATGTCATACTTTTAATATTGCTCATAATTTTTTACTAATAAACCTTGTACATTTTCAACTCTTCATCTTATGTGAAATATGCACCTCCTTTAAAGAACTCCCCTTCCTTACATATGTCATACTTTTAATATTGCTCATAATTTTTTACTAATAAACCTTGTACATTTTCAACTCTTCATCTTATGTGAGTATTTACTCATTTTTGGGTATCTTCTTTTTCAAATTGGATTTATCTCCTCCCTACACATGGATTGATGCTATTGGTCCATAGGAACCTTAATTGGACCATAATCCAAAAATTTCTGAAAATCTAGACCCTTAGACTAAGGTCCTTTATACACATTTCCAATTAATTCCAATTGCACATTGGAAAGTTCTTTTTGAATTTCTGTTTCAGGGAAACTTATTTTAATAAGATGAGATAATTTTCTATCCAAAAATATTAAAAATCTGAATATTCTCTCTCTAGAATATTTTCTCTCTCTAGGTTAAAACAGTTAGAAACAAGTCTTTTATATTTCTGAAGAGGGATTGATTATAGAAGAAGATACTAGACATCAAAAAGGGGTTTGGGGGAGGAATCTTACATTCTACCCCACTTAAAAAACGCGAGATGTCCTCATCTCGCAACTTGTGATAATTTCGCAAGATTCACGAATATGAGACTTAGAGAAAAATTTTAATCAAGATTAACCACCAAGATAAGTCTTAAAGAGAGCAAGATTCAAAATACGAACAAGATTTAAACTTTATTCATTCTCGGAACTTATACAGTAAAGATAGAGGAACTCTTTACACTTCCATAAGCCCGTCCATCATATGGTCACAAAAGCAGTCCTCACAAGCTGCACAAGTATAAGGTAACTCATCTATGGGAATGATTCTGTGGGTTATTGCTGCGCCTATCTCAGTGGTATGAGGTGTTCTAACAAAAGGACCTCTGAGAGGCAAGCCAAAAACGGGGTAAAGGCATATCTTCTCATGAGGAAGAAAACACGCCAGTAAGAAGACCCGCTCAGAAAACCCAGGATGTCTTGATCTCATGACGCAGTAGTATCGGGGACCCAAACCCAAAGCTTCAATAACCATGGCCAAGCGGACATTGTTACGGAAGTGCTGCTGACCCCAGGGTGTTACCCTAGTTATGTCTTGATAGGTTCGCCATTTGGTCTGCGCTACAGAAGTTCCCAAGTGAGGGAAAAGTGAGCGCTCATACTGTTCTATAAAATCCTTCTTCACAGACTCACTTGCGTCTTGAAGGTGAGGAATCATTATGGATAAAACTAATTCTTGTTGCCAAGCCATGAAGGAGATTAGGAAGAAAGGAGATCGATGGGAGTAAGATTACTGTGAGCGACAAGTAAAAGTTACGACTTATATAAAGGAAGGAGCTAGCGTAACTTAGAAGCCAACGGTAGCTTGCCACTGAAGTTTTACCGTCTTTCCATGATTTGGGTTTGGCACAATTTTCTATAGAAGGCATTAAGAACTTTGACATGAGGAGATAAAAGAAGCTCGTAAGCTAAGTCACTTACTTTCTTTGAAGTCAGATAAGGCTCACAATATCTGGGGGATAACTTCTTAAACTCCCCAATAGATAAAGAACTTCTTTTGTGCCGTACTCGAATGAAGACCAAAACCTTGGTATCCAAAACACCGATTTTCACTTCTGAACTCATTGTTCTGAATCCTTAAAACAGCGTGACTCCTGAGAAGTATTCTAGGGAAAGGGTCTTCCTTTTTTTAAACAGAATCTTTCTTTTATTTTTTGAGAGGGAATAATTTTAAGATCAAAAAGGGAGATTCTTACTCCTGTATGCCTCGAAGGCTGGGGAGGAATCTTACATTCTACCCCACTTAAAAAGTGTGAGATGTCCTCACCTCGCCAAGTAGAGGACAACTCTTTTTCTTAAGATCCAATTTATTCTAGGGTTCCTTATATTCTGGTCAACCCAACAGAATACGGGGATAAATATCCCTTATATAGAACTCATCATTAAATAAATTCATTTCAGATCATATCATTCATATCTTTAACACGATAATGGTCCATCAGATCGAAATTTTTTCTTTCTGAACATTCCTCCACGGAAATTTCAGTCAAGCAAGTTTTCAATTTGTCATCCCTTAACTTGATATACCGAGTCAAGTGTTAACAGTAGTACTTTGACAGCACAATCCACTAATCTCATAGTGATTTGTTGAAATCATTATCATCATTTATCATTACAGGGACTCGTCCCATTCATCCTCATTGCGGTTTTGCTCAAGTTATTATATTTCAACTAAATTTCAAAAATCATCATTTTTCAATCAGAATCCCAATCAATTCATCAGTTCCCAAACAGAATTAAAAATCATATCAACCACATTCAAATTCATCATCTGGATAGCATTAACGCTTATAATTTCAAGTCTTAGATTTACTCGTATATACTGTCAGTAAAGAGCTGCAGTTATACTCTCGGTATATACGGATAGTCACGGCCCTTGGAATTATAAGGTAAATACCATCATGTCTAGGCCTCAAGCAAGTCAAGGATTCTATATAATTGCGGTACTTCCATCTGAAGACCCAATTACCAAATTACGAATTTCAATTTGAATATCAAATTGTATGAATTATATCACACAATTACAACCTTTTTGTGTTTCTTGATAAATTTCTGACCTATTTGTCTTCTCAATTGATCTTTATTAACCTGGCTCTGATACCAACTGTGAGATCCCCTGTTCCCACCGAGCAACGGATTCGGGTACTAGCAGCGGAAGTAGCACTTCTCGCACGGGACAGGGGTCCCACATTCGGGGCCTCGTCCACGGATATCCGGACAAGAGACTAATCCGTCGGTTTTTCCAAAACCGAACCCGGAAAAAACTTCCCTTACCCGGAAAGCACGGGCGATTCCACCAGGATAATTTTTTTACTCTAACGTAGTCAAGATCATTACTGATCACGCTGATCCAACTGCACCTATAAAGATACTCGGTCGGATCAAGGAAGAAACTTGCACTTGGATCATTGGGATCAACGCTTTTTTCCCCATCAAGAGGCACAGCCGTTGATTCCTATCCATAGAACAATTACTATCCGGGACTTACTTCATCTATCGTAATAACAGAAATTGAGTCTCGGTTTACGGATCCATCAGTCCAGCCTAACCCCATCCGATCCCATGGGTTAGCCAACCACCCAACCACTGTAGTGATGAGATCCAATTTGGAATTTGGTTAAGTTTTGTCCCGGGTACCAAGGAAGAGAGTTCCAAGGCCCCCTAGCCGGAAGTTCATGCAACATAAAATTAGGCACACCACTTACACACCCAATATGAAATTGCCTTTTTCTTATCATCAGCTAACTTTAAAACAATCCTTTAATGAAACCATAGTACCACTGATCACAATCTTCCAATTTATTCGGTTAATCCTCAAATTTCCCATCATTCCTTCATCAGAGTATCTATGGCATCATTGGCAATTAGAACGCTCACCACCTGTCCACTCAGAGGCCGTTTCCATAGTTCCTAGCCCATAATACTCGGCAATATAATCACTTATCAAGATGGACTCTCGTTGAAGATCAGCAAGATCAACCAACAGATCCATATAAAAGAGCCATGGACTCATCCGTTGAGGACCAGCAAGGTCAGTCAACCAGATCCATGCCCGGTTTCACAAAACAACTCTTACTCCTTGTTCCAATATCTTCCTCGACGCACGCGTGGGTATCCTAGGCGACCCAGAGCCCGAGCACCGTATGGTCAGCACCCTCTAGGATCCTTCGCAGGTGACCTAGCGCTTCACTCATAGGCCGCTTCCTTGGTCCCTCATCCACCGTACCGGAAGCTCACCATTTTAATCGAACCGAGGCTGGTCAAGACCTCGGTCGACCTTGCTACGCGAGACGTCCTCCATTGACTCTCCGTCAGCAGTTGCAACTTTATCAGTTAGGTCTCCACGACCTTAATCACAAGACGGTCAAAATGCTTCCCCAGCATTCTTGACATAAAACAGCCATTTACAAACAGTTTACAAATACTGTTTCTATATTAACTCTCATTTTTTCACATTATCCCTCATTAATCCACATTACTTATTCCACATTCCATGTATATGTGTACTCATCCAATCACCTCCTTTTCCATCTCTTCACTTCAGATTCCTTCACATCACATATCATATATTCACATCCATATCCACATCCACATCCACATTCACATCCATACATCCACATCTACATGCTTATCTCCATTTTCACATCCTCATTTATACATCCACATCCCATATCCACATTCATACATACACATCCATATCCACATCCACATCCACATCCACATTCACATCCATGCATCCACATCTACATGCTTACCTCCATTTTCACATCCTCATTTATACATCCACATCCCATATCCACATTCATACATACACATCCATACATCCACTTCTACATCCACATACATACATACATCCACATCCACATTCCACATTCACATCTATACATCCACATCTACATTCACATTCACATACATCCACATCCACATTCCCATACATCCACATCTATACATCCACATTCCACATTCACATCTACATTCACATTCACATACATGCATCCACATCTACATGCTTACCTCCATTTTCACATCCTCATTTATACATCCACATCCCATATCCACATTCATACATACACATCCATACATCCACATCTACATCCACATACATACATACATCCACATCCACATTCCACATTCACATCTATACATCCACATCTACATTCACATTCACATACATCCACATCCACATTCCCATACATCCACATCTATACATCCACATTCCACATTCACATCTACATTCACATTCACATACAATTTTCTAAATCAGTTTGGTCAATATTTGACCATTTTTAGGTCAGTTAAGCTAACTTTTTGGAACTAGACTTGAATGAGGAGAGAGGAGAGATGAAATATCTCAATTTTTATGAGTTTAAAACTCATTCAAGCATGTGAAATATGCACCTCCTTTAAAGAACTCCCCTTCCTTACATATGTCATATTTTTAATATTGCTCATAGTTTTTTACTAATAAACCTTGTACATTTTCAACTCTTCATCTTATGTGAAATATGCACCTCCTTTAAAGAACTCCCCTTCCTTACATATGTCATACTTTTAATATTGCTCATAATTTTTTACTAATAAACCTTGTACATTTTCAACTCTTCATCTTATGTGAAATATGCACCTCCTTTAAAGAACTCCTCTTCCTTACATATGTCATACTTTTAATATTGCTCATAATTTTTTACTAATAAACCTTGTACATTTTCAACTCTTCATCTTATGTGAAATATGCACCTCCTTTAAAGAACTCCCCTTCCTTACATATGTCATACTTTTAATATTGCTCATAATTTTTTTCTAATAAACCTTGTACATTTTCAACTCTTCATCTTATGTGAGTATTTACTCATTTTTGGGTATCTTCTTTTTCAAATTGGATTTATCTCCTCCCTACACATGGATTGATGCTATTGGTCCATAGGAACTTTAATTGGACCATAATCCAAAAATTTCTGAAAATCTAGACCCTTAGACTAAGGTCCTTTATACACATTTCCAATTAATTCCAATTGCACATTGGAAAGTTCTTTTTGAATTTCTGTTTCAGGGAAACTTATTTTAATAAGATGAGATAATTTTCTATCCAAAAATATTAAAAATCTGAATATTCTCTCTCTAGAATATTTTCTCTCTCTAGGTTAAAACAGTTAGAAACAAGTCTTTTATATTTCTGAAGAGGGATTGATTATAGAAGAAGATACTAGACATCAAAAAGGGGTTTGGGGGAGGAATCTTACATTCTACCCCACTTAAAAAACGCGAGATGTCCTCATCTCGCAACTTGTGATAATTTCGCAAGATTCACGAATATGAGACTTAGAGAAAAATTTTAATCAAGATTAACCACCAAGATAAGTCTTAAAGAGAGCAAGATTCAAAATACGAACAAGATTTAAACTTTATTCATTCTCGGAACTTATACAGTAAAGATAGAGGAACTCTTTACACTTCCATAAGCCCGTCCATCATATGGTCACAAAAGCAGTCCTCACAAGCTGCACAAGTATAAGGTAACTCATCTATGGGAATGATTCTGTGGGTTATTGCTGCGCCTATCTCAGTGGTATGAGGTGTTCTAACAAAAGGACCTCTGAGAGGCAAGCCAAAAACGGGGTAAAGGCATATCTTCTCATGAGGAAGAAAACACGCCAGTAAGAAGACCCGCTCAGAAAACCCAGGATGTCTTGATCTCATGACGCAGTAGTATCGGGGACCCAAACCCAAAGCTTCAATAACCATGGCCAAGCGGACATTGTTACGGAAGTGCTGCTGACCCCAGGGTGTTACCCTAGTTATGTCTTGATAGGTTCGCCATTTGGTCTGCGCTACAGAAGTTCCCAAGTGAGGGAAAAGTGAGCGCTCATACTGTTCTATAAAATCCTTCTTCACAGACTCACTTGCGTCTTGAAGGTGAGGAATCATTATGGATAAAACTAATTCTTGTTGCCAAGCCATGAAGGAGATTAGGAAGAAAGGAGATCGATGGGAGTAAGATTACTGTGAGCGACAAGTAAAAGTTACGACTTATATAAAGGAAGGAGCTAGCGTAACTTAGAAGCCAACGGTAGCTTGCCACTGAAGTTTTACCGTCTTTCCATGATTTGGGTTTGGCACAATTTTCTATAGAAGGCATTAAGAACTTTGAGATGAGGAGATAAAAGAAGCTCGTAAGCTAAGTCACTTACTTTCTTTGAAGTCAGATAAGGCTCACAATATTTGGGGGATAACTTCTTAAACTCCCCAATAGATAAAGAACTTCTTTTGTGCCGTACTCGAATGAAGACCAAAACCTTGGTATCCAAAACACCGATTTTCACTTCTGAACTCATTGTTCTGAATCCTTAAAACAGCGTGACTCCTGAGAAGTATTCTAGGGAAAGGGTCTTCCTTTTTTTAAACAGAATCTTTCTTTTATTTTTTGAGAGGGAATAATTTTAAGATCAAAAAGGGAGATTCTTACTCCTGTATGCCTCGAAGGCTGGGGAGGAATCTTACACTATCACATACACTTCTTACCTCATCGCATACACATCTTATCACATCTTAATTCATCTTATCACCTCTTAACTTATTTCATAAGCATCTTATCACCTCTTATCACATCTTATACACCTCTTATCACATCCTATCACATCTCATATCTATTTATAAAATACAAGAGAATTCTTATATTTGATATAAGATTTCTTTACACATTTATTTATGCATAAATTCCATTTAAGGAGATTAATACCTTCGAAGTAAAAATCAATCTTTTATGCATCTTCCTATGCATAAATTCATTTTAAATGACACTTTTGAATTAAAATTCAATCTTTTATGCATCTTCCTATGCATAAATTCAATTTAGATGAGAATGACACTTTTGAATCAATCTTTTATGCATCTTCCTATGCATAAATTCAATTTGGTAGGAATTACACTTTTAGAATAAAAGAATTTCTCTTATGCATCTAAGTTATGCATAAAATCCATTTATGATGAAAATCACACTTTTAGTATAAAAAGAATATCTCTTTTTTTTGCATACTTCTATGCATGAAATCCAATTATGATAAAAGTAACACTTTTATAATAAAATAATCAACTCTTATGCATACTTCTATGCATGAAATTCAATTGTGATAAAAGTAACACTTTTATAATAAAATAATCAACTTTTATTCATACCTCTATGCATGAAATCCAAATATGATAAAAGTAATACTTTTATAATAAAATAATCAACTCTTATGCATACTTCTATGCATGAAATTCAATTGTGATAAAAGTAACACTTTTATAATAAAATAATCATCTTTTATGCATACCTCTATGCATGAAATTCAATTGTGATAAAAGTAACACTTTTATAATAAAATAATCAACTTTTATGCATACCTCTATGCATGAAATCCAAATATGATAAAAATAACACTTTTATAATAAAATAATCATCTTTTATGCATACATCTATGTATGAAATTCAATTATGCTAAAAGTAACACTTTTACATTAAAATAATAATCTTTTATGCATACCTCTATGCCTGAAATCTACTTATGATAAAAGTAACACTTTTATGTTAAAATAATAATCTATTATGCATACCTCTATGCATGAAAATCAATTATGCATAATATAAAAATCAATTTCTCTATGATTACAATGAATATCTTCAATTAATCTAGGATGATAATTCCTAGAATATGGTAGGAAGTCCTGTTTTTATGCTTTGAATGAAATTATTTTATGCGTAATTTTTATAAAAATTTTGCCATAGCTTCGCTACTATGACTGATAAATCTCAATTTTTCTAAGGGATAAGCTTATCATTAAGGAAATAATTAGAATGGTCTCTAATTGGATCATCAATCCATAATGGATTGAATCATCAATATACATAAACTAAAAGCATAGAAAAAAGCCATTAATTTGGCCTCAAGCATAGCTTAATCTTGGATTAAGAAAAAGCTTTATGAAAAGCTTCATTTAGATTGAGAATGGGTCATGAGTATGACCATTTCTTGAGTGAGAGAGAGAAATTACATAAAAACCATTAGAATTAAGCATAAATAAAAATTTATGTAATTCTTAACTATCATTAATCAATTAACTTCAATAGCATTCATCAAATTATGTAACTCTTCACTACCATTCATCAATTAACTTCAATAGCATTCAAAAACCATTCCAATTAAGCTTCTCAAGCTTGAGAGAGATTGAGAAGAGAGAAACATTGAGAAATTATAGAAAATGATCAAAATTCACTAATTACCTTACAAATTTCTTGATTCTTTGTTCACGGTAGAGGCCCCCAACCAATCAATTGGTTAAGTATGTTGATGGAGCCACCAATGGGGATTGAAGAAAGAGGGAAGCTCCAAAAACTAGTGAATTATTAATGAATTCATAGTTCTTGGCTTAGGTGGAGTAGCGTAACGATGCATAAACACTATATATTTTTCAACAAGGAGGAGGCTTCTATTTATAGGAAAAATTGAGCTCCTAACCAAACAAACTGATTCTAGAATTTTCTAAATCAGTTTGGTCAATATTTAACCATTTTTAGGTCAGTTAAGCTAACTTTTTGGAACTAGATTTGAATGAGGAGAGAGGAGAGATGAAATATCTCCATTTTTATGAGTTTAAAACTCATTCAAGCATGTGAAATATACACCTCCTTTAAAGAACTCCCCTTCCTTACATATGTGTCAAAATGGAATCATTATACCTAAAATGGAATCATTATACCTAAAATATCTCATATTTTTAATATTGCTCATAGATTTTAACTAATAAACCTTGTACATTTTCAACTCTTCATCTTATGTGAAATATGCACCTCCTTTAAAGAACTCCCCTTCCTTACATATGTGTCAAAATGGAATCATTATACCCAAAATATCTCATATTTTTAATATTGCTCATAGTTTTTTACTAATAAACCTTGTACATTTTCAACTCTTCATCTTATGTGAGCATTTACTCATTTCTGGATACCCAAAATATCTCATATTTTTAATATTGCTCATAGTTTTTTACTAATAAACCTTGTACATTTTCAACTCTTCATCTTATGTGAGCATTTACTCATTTTTGGGTATCTTCTTTTACAAATTGGATTTATCTCCTCCCTACACATGGATTGATGCTATTGGCCCATAGGAACCTTAATTGGACCATAATCCAAAAATTTCTGAAAATCTAGACCCTTAGGCTAAGGTCCTTTATACCCATTTCCAATTAATTCCAATTGCACATTGGAAAGTTCTTTTTGAATTTCTGTTTCAGGGGAACTTATTTTAATAAGATGAGATAATTTTCTATCCAAAAATATTAAAAATCTGAATATTCTCTCTCTAAATATTTTCTCTCTCTAGGTTAAAACAGTTAGAAACAAGTCTTTTATATTTCTGAAGAGGGATTGATTACAGGGGAAGATGCTGAACATTTTGAGAGACTGGGGAGGAATCTTACAAGTGGGAGATACGAGAACAATGCAAATGAAGGCCATGCTTTGAAGATACGTCCGAATCCAAGTCGTTTGATCCGGAGTGGCATAATTGTGAAGAGCCAAATTGTGCATTGTTGTTACCAATTCATTATCCTAGGAATGAGGTAGACAAGACACGTCATGAAAAATACTTAATGTGTGGATGTGGCAATATCCTCACACCCTCTTACATCATTAAGCACATAATAGGCACATGAACCCCCCAAGGCACGATATGATGGCTGCAAAATTTCTACCTTTTAGTTTTCCCAACCACAAACCACTCCTGGGAGACTCCAAACTGCAGGACTTTACAGTTGTGTTTAGAAAAAATAATACCTTCGCTAAAAATACTACAAGCTCTTTAGTCATCAAACGCAAACTCTTATGTTGACTAGACAAAAAGGCATTCTTATGGTGAAGTAACGAGGCTAGCAGTACTATTATACCTTTGACCAAGAAATGCCACCTAATATAATATACTTCATGGTTGACTCAAGGTTAACATGGATCACACACATGCATCAATATAGAACCGGGAGGGGGGAATGTTAACTCAAGGTTAACACGGATCACCACCCACATGCATCAATATAGAACCAAGAGGGGGGGATGTTAACTCAAGGTTAACACAGATCACCAACATGCATCAATGTACACACACATACAAAGAATGTGTACACTAGTCATGAGAGTAAAGATGAGCCATCTACAATAAGGAGCCAAGAGAATGCAAAAGCAATGGAAGGTCACTAAAGGATGTTCACACACCATAGGCACTACCTAAAAGATCCTTGCCTGCCCTCAGTTATGTGTTGTCCACCCACGTGGGAATTAATAAACGAATCCCAATGATTGCATTTCGGATAATTGTGCTTAATGGTGGTGTACTCCATGGACGACTAAGCCAAGTAAAAGAGCAGCCACCCACCTAATGTGTGCTTAGAGTAGCCTAGATAAAGGTAGACAATAAGTGGGTGCCCAATTAGTTAATTAGGTGTGGTTGCCCAAACTTATAACTCCCTTGTATATAAATGAATATCTCTAATGAGAAAGGTGCATTCCCTTGAGTGTTGAATGAGAGTGTGCTCCTGCTCCTTGTGCTTTATAAGCTCTTAACCCTATCCTTTTATCCACTTAGTGGTGAGAGAGAGAGAGAGAGAGAGAGAGAGAGAGAGAGCTATTGTGTTTGCGCAATGGGGAGCATTGCACTAGCGGGCGACAGGGAGTCCCAAGCTCTACATAGACAACTCTTGTGGTGACAATGGGGGGGGATCCTCTTAAGTGCTATCTAGCATTCATATGCAGTTTCCTCTTCTACGATATGGTAAGTTTCGAACGACATGTGAAAGATGAGCTCTCTTCACTTGGGTTACTTTGTGCTTGTGAGTGTGGCTAGGTTTGGCCTTTCCATTGGCGTCGTTGATCTCGGGGAGACCATGCGTTGAAGATACATCAGTCGAGGTTCTCTGATCCAGTGCGAGATACCAGAACCATGAAAAGGGAGGCCATGCTTCGAAGATACATCAGCAATCCAAGTCCTTCTCTTCGATCCGTAGTGACATAGCTTTGAGGAGCCAACTTGTACATTGTTGTTACCAATTCATTATTATAGAACGAGGTAGACAAGACACGTCATCAAAAATATTGGAGGTGTGGATGTAGCAATATCCTCACACCCTCTTACATCATGAAGCACATAATAGGCACATGAACCCCCCAAGGCGGCACGATATAATGGCTGCAAAATTTGAATTCAAGACCTACCTTTTAGTTGTCCCAAATAGAAACCACTCCTAGGAGACTCCGAACTGCGGGACTTTACAGTTGTGTTTAGGAAAAATAGTAACTTCTCTAAAAATAGTACAAGCTCTTTAGTCATCAAATGTAGACTCATGTTGACTAGACAAAAAGGCAGCCTGGCTAGCAATACGCTAGCAATACTACTGTACCTTTGACCAAGAAATGCCACCTAATACAATATAGTTCACAGGCAATCACACGTCTAGGCGAAAACCACCCCAAAAAAAAAGTTCTCTACCAAATGGTGAAAAACCTCCACCTGCAAATATCAAAGGTAGTTTTAAAAACCTCCACCTGCAAATATCAAAGGTAGTTTTAAAAAAATTGACCATAACCACCCAAAATCTCTAACTCTAGAGTCTGCAAGTATTGTTCGAATTTCCGCCCGATTTTTGTGGTCCACGGTGACGATGTCACATGCATGACAAGTTTTGAAACCAGTGTTCGAAAAAAACTATTTTCCCAAAAAGTAAAAAACCTTCATCTAAAAATAGTGAAATTATTTATAAAGAAAATTTTCAAATTTTGAAGGTTTTTGTTCTACAACCCCTCAAAATATGCAGGTTTTTGTACCCTTAAGTTTCAAATTTGAAGGTAATTTTAAAAATCTGCAAGTGCAAATTACTCTATACCCTTGTTTTTTTCGAACGCTGTTTGAAACGGGTTACGGTCTTATGGGCGATGATGTCATGCATGACATTGGACGACGGTTACGGTCCAGCTTGCTACTCACCAATCTCCTTGGATACCTTTTGCTACTACTACTTACTGCCTATGCCTCAGTGCCCACTACCATCTGTGCTTAATACTAGCGCAACAGTACTCTTGTAATAATAACTAGTTCTGTTGCCATGGCAGCGCTGATAACTAACAACGCCACGGCTACATCCAAGTCCTTGCCCAACTCCCATTTTGCCAGTGCATCTACAGCCTGATTCAACTCCCTCTTTACATGCTAAATTTACACTTCTTGGAATCTATGTAGCATCCTTTTTATCTGGAAATTCCACTCCTTTAGTTTGGGCTTTTTGGCCTTCCAAACAGCTTGAAGCTTCCTAATAACCAATAGGCTATCCCCTTTGATGATGAGCCTACTGATCCCTTTCTTTATGCACTGTTGAAGTCCATATTCCGAGTTTGCATACTCAGCTTCATTGCTAGTCTGTACTAGCAACTTAATCCCCTCTTTAAATACCAAGTTGTCCATTGGATCCAATACAACAGCAAAAGTCATCATTAAAAACTCTAATGAAAGATCCTAGATAAGGCTCAAACACTAGGTTCATGAATCTATGAAAGGTTGCTGGAGTATTTGTCATCTTCTTTCAGCACTTGCTATTGTCCAGCCTCTTTTTTCAGCACTTGCTATTGTATTCCCAACCTCCTCAACCTCTAGACTACTGTCTTGGCTTATGGCTTCAACTAGATTTGATGTTGTACTACAGATATTCCTCTAACCTGTGTGTAAGAAGAGATAAAAAAATCTGCAAATTTATGCAACATGCCCATATACTCTCCCTTCTCTGCCCTCAGTCATGTCCTTGGCCAACATCTTTCGCAAAACCTCTTCGACCCTACTTGGTTGCACTTCAATTTCAGACTTAGCCTCTTTCCTTCCTCTGCACATAGCTGCACAAACATGCACAAAAGGTCTGAATCTGGCTCTAACAATTGGACCTCTTCCCCATCATCTACAGAGCTCATTTCCTTAGATTTTGAGTCTTGTGCAAAGCTTGTTTCTTCATCCTTATCCTCTAATGTACTACTATCCTGAATGAGCTCCCTTCCCTTGGCCATATCATGCCTAATCTACCTCCTTACAAGCTAGTCCATCCCCAAAATCAAATGCCATCTCCACCAGTCTTGTCCTTACCTCATAGCAATCAACCATGGCCTCCCAAGGATAAGTGGGTAAGCTTTAGACTTGGCTGGCATCACATGTACATCCACCAATTCAGCCTCTTGTCCCAATACATTCACCTATAGCTTCTTCACAATCCCTAGGCATCTGACCCTTGCACTGTTAGCCATTCTGACTCTGAATTCAGAGGGTGCACCTACCTTCAATCTCAAGGCTTCCATTGTATGTTGTTTCATCACACATACCTGTGCACCACCATCTATATACACTTCTAGGACTCTATGATCATTCACCCTGGCATCCATGATTGGCAAATAGCATTTACCCCCTTTCACTTTCACTACATTAATCTAGCTTCCTTCCTTCTTATGTTTTGTGGAGATTCTAGTGAGGCATACAATAAAATTGATTATTCAAATCTGAAAATGATGATCACTACTACCATAATAGCTACTTGAGGGTATCGTTGCGCACAACAGAACTCCATGGATGTGATGACATCATGGGCACTAAACGGGGTCTGGAATCTACATCATTCGAAGCTTAATCCCATAGCTTAAACTTTCCCTAGCTTAGGCTAAGCGTAAGCAATACTATGCTTGCTCCTATGACCCCTATTGAAGCGAAACAGTAGCCTGGGTTCTCCAAAACTGTGGCAATGCAGCGACTCCTAGCCACACGCAAACCCGGCCATTAATCAACCTTGATTTCCTTCTTGGTCTTGATTTGGAAGAAAATAATTGAAACCTTAGGTAAAGATTCAGATGTACATAGAAGAAACCCTAGTTCTCAAAAGATCAACATGAGGAGAGAAGAGAGAGAAAAACATAAACATTTTGATTAAGGTAACTAATCTTGATTGGCAGTAAAGTTCCCCCAATTTTGGTCATGCTCTTAAAATTTTGGAGTGGCTACCCTAATTTTTGGTCCCCCCATAACCCCCCATGCATGTTGATTTGATTGTATTGCTATGTAGAAATAGCATGAGTAAGTGAGTTTTAATGTTTTCTTAGATTAAGTTATATGATTAAGATATGGTTAGATTTGGGACCGTCACATCTAGGATAGCTTTTAGGTTGCACATGTTTTTGTTTTTGTATTCTAGAATTCAACTCAATGTGCAATTGCATTCCCAAAAACCCTTTAGGTTGCACACTTTTTTGTTTGTGTGTTATGGAATCCAACTTTGTGTGTAATTGTATTCCTAAATACCTTTTGGGTTGCACATGTTTTTGTCTTTGTAAGCTGGAATCCAGCTTTGTGTGCAATTGCATTACCTTTTAGATTACACACATTTTTGTTCTCATATTCTAGGATCTAACTCTATGTGTAATTGGCTTTCATAGTACCTTTCATGTTATGCTTGCTCAAGTTTTAGAAACCTAGTGTTCAAATTTGCATCTAGCACTTCCTTGATTGGTATTCCGGGGTACACAATAAAGCGGTGTGAAGTTGCTTCACTGTCGACCATAAAATCTCCATTGCTTTGCCTATTCCAACTTGTGCAAGCATACCTCACTCATGGACTGAACATCTAAGATAGAGACATCGTCAATGATAGGCTCATGGTCCCACATTATGTTTCTTGCATAGCATGATATATTTGCATTCTTCTCATGAGTAGGGCACTATGTTATATAGTGAGAATGCGTTATACATTCTAAATTGTTGTGACCCATGCACAAAATCCTTGCACAATAACACTCGAAAAAACAAAGGGAAGATATTAGAAAGAAAAATCATGGAGCGAGTGATTTTACCTCTCTGAGTTTTCAATCACTAATGAAAGCTCAAATTCTTCACAGCGTTCTAGCTCCTCAATGGCGTGATTGTTCTTAATGATGACTCAATCACACGACCCTTTTCAAGAACAATACAAGCTATTAATGACATGCCCTCCTGCTCCAAATCTTTAATCTCCAATTTTGGTGATTCATCTTTAATTGCAAATAGATAGAGCCATCTCAAGCTCTCAACTTTAACCTTATAGTCAAGGTCCTAGATAATGCACCTCAAAATAGCAAGTTATAAAGCACAAAAAGATGTTGGAAAGAAGCTATAGTTCACCAAAAATGAAGTACGTAACTGAAGTTGGTGATCGAGGGATAAAGACCATATTAGGGAGTAGTTTGGGAAATCCCATTACTTTTTAATTTACTTTTTCGTGTATCTTGAGCATATTGAATCCAAAGTTTTTGGAGAATGTAAATTTACAACCTACTTTTTAAGAATTTTCCAATGATATATCACATGAGGGGGTTTTGACAAAAGCTTGAAAGGGTTTAATATACCCCTCTTTTTTTATCTTCCAAAATGGGAATTGGGATTTTCCCAAACTCTCTAATATGGTGTTCATACAATTAGATCGAATCTCGAAAACGAAAACTCTTACGAAGCTAAAAGGCAAAGCCTATCATCATATTGGAAAGTCAACTGCACATTAAATCCATAATGTAAAATTTAAAAAAAAGGATCAAATTCTTCAGTGAGGGAGTACAAGAACTCATGCTTAAGCCTAAAGGATACCTTGTGTCTAACTAGTCCACGTTGATAGAGTCAATTTACGAAAAAGACATGAAGAACAACTCAAGAACTCTAACCAAAAGGGGGAGTGGCCATGATGTGGTGCACTATCATTTCTCTTTTACTCAACATACTCAACATTTCCAACTATATGTCATTGTCTGAGTCATGAATTATTTGTACCTTTGACCAAGAAATGCCACCTAATACAATATACTTCATGGTTAACTCAAGGTTAACATGGATCACACACATGCATCAATATAGAACCGGGAGGGGAAAATATTAACGCAAGGTTAACACAGATCACCGACATGCATCAATATAGAACCAGGAGGGGGGAATGTGAACTCAAGGATAACACAGATCACCAACATGCATCAATGTGTACACACATATACATCCATATCCGTATCTACACCCATACATCCACATCCACTTCCACTTTCACATGCATACATCCACATCTACATGCATACATCTATTTTCACATCCTCATTCATACATACATCCACATCCGTATCTACATCCATATCCACATTCATCCGTATCTACATCCATATCCACATTCATTCATACATCCACATCCACATTCATTCATATATCCACATCCACATTCACATTCATACATCCATTTCCACATTCCCATTTCATATAACCACATACGCCTTCACATTTATTCTTTTACATCACATCCATTCTTGCCCTATCACAACCCATATACATCTTAACCCATCACATACACTTCCTACCTCATCCCATACACATCTTATCACATCTTGACTCATCTTATCACATCCTAACTCATCTCATATGCACCTTATTACATCTTATCACATCTCATACACCTCTTATCACATCCTATCACATCTCATACACATTTTTTCACATCCTATCACATCTCATATGCATCTTATCACATCTTATCACATCTCATACACCTCTTATCACATCCTATCACTTCCTATATCTATTTATAGAATACAAGGAAATTCTTATATTTGATATAAGATTTCTCTACACATTTTTTAATGCATAAATTCCATTTAAGGAGACTAACACTTTCGAAATAAAAATCAATCTTTTATGCATCTTCTTATGCATAAATTCATTTTAAATGAAAATGACACTTTTGAATTATAATTCAGTCTTTTATGCATCTTCCTTTGCATAAACTCAATTTAGATGAGAATTGACACTTTTGAATTAAAAATCCATCTTTTATGCATCTTCCTATGCATAAATTCAATTTAGATGAGAATTGACGCTTTTGAATTAAAAATGCATTCTTTTATGCATCTTCCTATGCATAAATTCAATTTAGATAAGAATAACACTTTTGAATTAAAAATCCATTCTTTTATGCATCTTCCTATGCATAAATTCAATTTGGTAGGAATTACACTTTTAGAATAAAAGAATTTCTCTTATGCATCTAAGTTATGAATAAAATCCATTTATGATGAAAATCACATTTTTAGTATAAAAAGAATATCTTTTATGCATACCTCTATGCATGAAATCCAATATGATAAAAGTAACACTTTTACAATAAAATAATCAACTTTTATGCATACCTCTATGCAAGAAATCCAATTATGATAAAAGTAACACTTTTATATTAAAATAATCAACCTTTATGCATACCTCTATGCATGAAATTCAAATATGATAAAAGTGACACTTTTATAATAAAATAATCAACTTTTATGTATACCTCTATGCATGAAATTTAAATATGATAAAAGTAACACTTTTATAATAAAATAATCAACTTTTATGCATACCTCTATGCATGAAATTCAAATGTGATAAAAGTAACACTTTTATATTAAAATAATAATCTTTTATACATACCTCTATGCTTGAAATTCAAATATGATAAAAGTAACACTTTTACATTAAAATAATAATCTTTTATGCATACCTCTATGCATGAAATTCAAATATGATAAAAGTAACACTTTTACATTAAAATAATAATCTTTTATGCATACCTCTATGCATGAAATCCAATTATGATAAAAGTAACACTTTTATATTAAAATAATAATCTTTTATGCATACCTCTATGCATGAAATCCAATTATGATAAAAGTAACACTTTTCTAATAAAATAATCAACTTTTATGCATACCTCTATGCATGAAATTCAAATATGATAAAAGTAACACTTTTATAATAAAATAATCAACTTTTATGTATACCTCTGCATGAAATCTAAATATGATAAAAGTAGCACTTTTATAATAAAATAATTAACTTTTATGCATACCTCTATGCATGAAATTCAAATATGATAAAAGTAACACTTTTACAATAAAATAATCATCAATTATACATACCATAAAAATCAATTTCTCCATGATTACAATAAAGTTTTTTCAATTAATCTAGGATGATAATTCCTAGAATATGGTAGGAAGTTCTCTTTTCATGCTTTGAATGAAATTATTTTATGTGTAATTTTTATAAAAATTTTGCCATAGCTCCGCTACTATGACTGATAAATCTCAATTTATTTTGAAGGATAAAGCTTATCATTAAGAGAATGATTAGAATGATCCCTAATTGGATCATTAACCCAATAATGGATTGAATCATCAATATTCATGAAATACATAAACTAAAAGCATAGAAGAAAGCCATTAATTTGGCCTCAAGCATAGATTAATCTTGGATTAAGAAAAAGCTTTATGAAAAGCTTCATTTGGATTGAGAATGGGTCATGAGTATGACCATTTCTTGCGTGAGAGAGAGAAATTACATAAAAAACCATTAGAATTAAGCATGAATGGAAATTTATGTAATTCTTTACTATCATTAATTAATTAACTTCAATAGCATTCATCAAATTATGTAATTCTTCACTACCATTCATCAATTAACTTCAATAGCATCCAAAAACCATTCCAATTAAGCTTCTCAAGCTTGAGAAGGGTTGAGAAGAGAGAAACATTGAGAAATTATAGAAAATATCAAAATTCACCAATTACCTTACAAATTGCTTGATTCTTTATTCACGGTAGAGGCCCCCAACCAATCAATTGGTTTAGTATGTTGATGGAGCCACCAATGGGGATTGAAGAAAGAGGGAAGCTCCAATTTCTCCAGATTGGAGAGAATTTTAGAGAATAGTAAAAATTAGCATTATTTCAACATAACTTTAGTATAGTAAAATTCTCCTATTTTTTTCAAAGGACTCATGTTCTATTTATAGGAGAGGGAAGATCTAACCAAAGCTAACTGATTTCTAGAATTTTCTTGATTCAATTTGGTTGAATTTGGACTAGATTTGGACCTAGTTTGGTTACTTTTTGATTCGGTTTGGTTCCATTTTGATTTGGTTTGGTTCAAGAGAGAGGAGAGATAAAAATATCACATTATTTTTGAGTTTAAAACTCATTCAAGCATGTGAAGTATGCACCTCCTTTAAGGGACTCCCCTTCCTTACATATGTGTCAAAATGGAATCATTATACCCAAAATATCTCATATTTTTTATATTACTCATAGTTTCTTACTAATAAACCTTGTACATAGTCAACTTTTCATCTTCTGTGAGCATTTACTCATTTTTGGGTATCTTCTTTTACAAATTGGATTTATCTCCTCCCCACACATGGATTGATCCTACTGGACCACAGGAACCTTAATTGGACCATAATCCAAAAATTTCTAAAAATCTAGACCCTTAGGCTAAGGTCCTTTATACCCATTTCCAATTAATTCCAATTGCACATTGGAAAGTTCTTTTTGAATTTCTGTTTCAGGGGAATTCATTTTAATATTATGAGAAATTTTTCTATCTAAAAATATTCAAAATTTGAATATTCTCTCTCTAGAATATTTTCTCTCTTTATGTCAAAACAGGTAGAGACAAGATCTTTTATATTTCTGAAGAGGGGATTGATTACAAGAGACGATGCTGGACATCTTGAGAGGCTAGGGAGGAATCTTACATGCTTAATCATTATCTCTTTGAAGTTTTTTTCCACATTTTCCTTATTTATAGTAGTTAATACCCTTTGCTTGTACCCTTTTCTTGGATTGGCATTCAAGTTCTCCTCCATGGTTTGACATCTTATAACCAAAAGCGTTGATGAAGTCCCTAATAAAATAGATGGATATTCCATGCTTTTTAATATCATTACACCATTTGGAGATTGGTGGTGGAGTGTTGAGATCATTTGTGGGTCAAAGGCTTTCTTGCAGAGGTTTACTATTGTCATGGACATGGGTTCCCTTTGGGAGGAGGCATTTGTCTTTGTTTCTATGAAGAAGGTTAGGTTCCCTCCTAGTGGACAGGATAATGCACTTGTTGCTACAGTGCAAAAAATAGGTCGGTGTCACTCCTACTTTTGAGAAAAGCACGGACATGCATGTGACATTCCCTTCTACTAAACATGATGATGGGATGGACATTCTATCATCCTTCCTCCCTCGACTACTAAATTTGACCTTCTACTTTATTGACTTTGACTTTAACTGGTACTTTTTTCTGAACACCTTCACTCTGACGTCCACTTCCAAGTCTTACTAAAGAATTGAGCATCTGTTCAACTATAGTGCCCATGCCTGCTTTCACTTATTATTGTCTTTGCAAAAGCCTTGATGTACTACTGATCCATAGCCCTAAGCCTGATTAATAACATTCTACTGATCAACATTTTTTGTCTCCATGCCTGCCTTCCCTGAATGTTGCATGCGTGCATAAGCCTTGTTGTACTAGATCCACATTCCTAAGCCTAATTAAGAGCATTGATGCTAAATAAACATGATTAACAAAGAGGAGACAAAAGAAGATAAAGATTGTGTGTCAGGGTTTTATTTCATTCACATGGTAGGAAAAGGTTGCTTTTATGCTTGTACATGAGTTAGGCCTATGGTCAGCCCCATAGGGTTGACCTTGGACCCTTTCTACATGACTTAGATGGATGCTGATGATGAATGAATGAGTGAATGAACACTTGATAGAATGTTGAATTCTAAATTATGCTTTTTTATATGCTAATGAGATGAATGAGTACATAGTTGTCCGCCTGCTACGTGCTTTGCTGGACATGAAATATTTTCATAAAATTTCTTTAAATATTGCACTTTACGGTACATGATGTCCCAATAGATGACTAATGCCTAGGCTTAAGCCACTTGCTCCCTGGGACCCCCCCTTGATGGTTGCTCGACTTTAGACATGTTGCCTCTGATAGATACTGATTGGGGTCCTAGACCCTCCATGATGATGATGGTGCTAAGAATGATGATGATGTAGAAGATAATGCTAATGTTAATGCTAAACTATTGCCTAATTCAAGGATTAATAATGTTCATGCTGAAGATTAGGCATGGCACGAGCGTGCATATGACACTTAACCTTGGCACAACGGTGGATCACCTGCTCAATCTCATCAGGCCTATTGCTAGGCCTTTGGAAATGATCTGAGAGCTTAATAAGGTTCTGGGTATGGATACTAAACCTCATAGAATGCTTCATCTGGCTTCACCTATTTGTAGACCACTCCATCTGCTACCCTACTGCATTCTTTTTGCTAGAACTATGCACCTTTTATATGATGCAACGAAATTATGCATAGATGTAGAATCCTGTCACACAACGTCTCATAACGCCTTCTGTATCTCCTGAGTTTTGTGAGTCTTTAGCAATCCAATTTATCACTTCACACTTTAAGAGATGAGAGAGAGAGAGAGAGAGAGAGAGAGAGAGAGAGATGAGAGAGAGAGGGAGAGAGAGAGATGTACACTACAAATGCAGAACATGAACTAATGCAATTTCGAAGGCTTATACTGACTTCTACATGCATGAATGATTCTCTTCAAGTGGGTTAAGGGACTTGACTTTCTGACACTCTAAGGCTGAGGGAAGACCTACGTAGCTTGTGTCTCACATATCCCAAACTAGGGCTTACAATGCAGCCACAACATATGACAAAATCATATCCTAAAGGGTTCTA
This sequence comes from Cibotium barometz, assembly GCF_041138505.1. NCBI lineage: Eukaryota > Viridiplantae > Streptophyta > Polypodiopsida > Cyatheales > Cibotiaceae > Cibotium > Cibotium barometz. The sequence continues at coordinate 22,296,404 of NC_141103.1, read as the reverse complement.
CTATTGTATAATATTGTACAAATGATGAGACATCTTGTCACCATGCACATGACACCTTCCTTGGGGCTATGCTTAGTGGATGAGCCTAAGTGCTCTAATAAAAATGCTATATGCATGAAAGTCTTGTTGTACTAACCCATAGCTTTAAACTTGATTAATAACATTGATGTTGATTAACACATGATTAAGAAACAAGAGAGATTGGTCTTAGGGGTTTTCTATATTTTTATATGGTACAAAAAGATTGATAATTTCTTGTACATGGGTGGAAGGAGTTGACCTTCACGCCTCTTTTTTGCTTGCTTCTATTGAGGCTAATGATGATGTAACATGAGAAACAATCGGTAACTTCAATTCGTGACAAAGATAATGTGTAACATAGAAGAAGATGTGCAAAAACTAGAGATAGAGAGAGAGGGAGAAGAGGACATAGTATTCAGTCCCAAATACCCTCTGTAGGGTTGTTATATCACCCTAATCGCCACCATAGCATAAGAGGGCAAGGAGCCCTAGTCACCACCCAACCATAAAAGAATGTAGATAAGTGTCTACATTGCCGGCTTTTATAGTGGCCCGCCTACCCACACTAGCCCGATCGCCCAGGGTCCTCTGATCTGGTCTCGCCTCACCCGTGCACCCCAAGCACACTCGCCACACATGTGCTCCGACATGTGGACTCCATGTCCGATCCACCTTGCTGGTGATGGAAAATTAGATTACTATTTTGGCAAGGTATTTGATTGGTGGTGTGGACACGGATGCTATCGGCCAGCACACAAATGAGGAATAAGACCTATTAGATCAGTATCTGATGGATTTTGTCTAGTATCTGACCTACCTAGAGCAGTCGACCAATTCACTTCGTGATATTAAGGCATATAAATAGCATTAGCTGCTCATTGTTTTTACCATTTAGTCCAGCCAGGACTGGGTCATAGATTTGGGTATAGACTAGGTTACACACCTTTTCATGAAGGCAGCCTGTAGCTTTAAAGATTGCACACCTTTTTGTATTATATAAATATATTAAATACTCAGCTATCTCTCTCTCTCTTCTCTATCATCTACTTGCATTTTGCATCAACATGTTCTCAGAAGGTGTTTAGGGCTAAAAGAAGACTCTCAGAGCTTCCGCATGTAACATGTTGATGATGATTCTAATTTTGTAAATAATGCTCCTACATTGATGATTAACTTAATTCATGATTAGTGAGTGATTAATAATGTTCATGCATGTGATTAACAATGGTACGAGCGTGTATGTGACATGGAAGAAGACTTCCAAAGCTTTCACATGTGACATTCATATTAGAGCATTACGCTCAGCAAGGCTAAACACTCATTCAGTCCTAGAAGAAGGTGCATAGGTCCAAGGTACAAGAAAGTGTAAAGGTACAAGAGCGCAGATCAACTGGCACAAGCTGTGTGGTTTCTGGGTAGGCTATGCACAATAAACCAGAGAATGTAGTCGGCCAACTACTAACACAAGTTGGCATGCTGTGGACAATAAATTAAATAAAATACTGGATAAATCATGCACTTTTGTCTACTTCCTTGCCACACCTATTGCCTATGAACTGAACACCTAACCGGCTATTGTACAAAGGCCCGTTGCCCAGCCAATAGCCCTTTTATACTCCTTATGATGATGAAGATGATGATGCTAATGTAGATGCTGAGATGACGACTCTGATGCTACTACTAATTGCTACACTACACTCAAGGATGAAGATAGTTCATGCCGAAGATTAGCCATGGCATGGGCATGCAAGTGAAAGACTTGGTGCCTAGTTGAGGCTTTCTAGTGGATTCTGAGGGTCACTCCAGTCTGCTATCTTCGTAAGCATTCAAAAGAAGCTTTTATACTGGAGTTTTGTGAGGCTCGCCTTAGCCGGTTGAGTGGTGGTTGTGAACTGAGTGCTTCTTGCCACCATGTGGTACATTACTTCCTGTTGGGCCCTTCTCTCAAGCCTTTCATTGGTCAGGTCCAATGGTTGATTCGAAACTTCTTATGGGCTGGCAGTGATGGGAGGCCTACCTAGGCTAACATGGCATGGAGAGGGGGCCTAGCCATCATTAAACTTGCTATTTTGAGCTGCGCTACTCTCATGGGCAAGCTAATTGTTGGAGGACTCCTTCCCAGAGTGATGAGCCTTGGAATAACTATCTCTTGACCCAAATTTTAGATGGTACCCCAAGCCTAGGGGTCTTGTGTCCTATAGAGTACCAGATGGATCTTCACAGAGATATGGGTCCATGGATTTAGCCTTCAGGTTCTCATCTAGCACTAGCCTTCAAGTTAGCATCTAGCATCATATCGACCCCAGCTCGAGCATGTCAACCCAAAACCCATTCCACTTGTCCAAGCACTACCAAACATGGTGGGAGAAATCCTCTACCTTTGTTCCACTTCCACACCAAGATGCAAATTGAATCTCCTTTAACAAGCCCTCCATCATGAACCCTCTGAGATCGCTACAAAATGGCAGCTCTACAGATGCTTTGGACCAAACACTAACCCTTCTCCATCTCCTCAGTAGACCCAAAAAAGAAAAAACTTTGCAGATTTTTTCCTTGACTTTTTCAAGATCAACATATCAAGTTTCATGACCAACTTCAAAGGAGAATGTCCCCCCAAAGCTTGTAAGTCCCTTACATCCTTATACAGTCCTGAACTCAAGTAGATAGGTACTTTTCTCATATGTAACACATACATCTTGGTGTCAAAATCCCACGAGATTTGATATGCTTCAAGTAAAATATATGGAAATACTCCACACAAAACCTTGTATCCTATTTCTCTTCTAGCATTGAGAAAACAGGGCTGGAATAGGGTACTCTAACTAGTTTGGATTTTTGGAACAAGGCAACACTACTATTCCCAATCTCTTGGCTTCCACATTCCCACCAACTTGAAAAACTTTTACTACATGGATTTAACTTTGCAAACCTTTTTCACTACTATCTCTCACCTCAAGCTCCCCTCTTGGCTCCAAAACATTAGTCCACGAAGTCCTTAAAACTACTTGCTGGACAACCTACAACCCACAGCCCACAAGAAAACACCAAGAAAGAGATAGGAAGAAACACTAAGATTCAAGCTTGTCAGGTTGTTATATTTCTCCCTATAAAATTGATCGGGCTATTACCTTTTTCTCTACAAAGCTGTACAGGCTATTTTCTCTCTCTCTCTCTCTCTCTACAACCGTTATCTTCTTTGTCTAGGGTACAGTAGGTATAGAGGGTTGGACAACAAGTGCAAAGGGCTAGACATCAGATTGAGAGGGCTGAACAGCAAGTACAGAGGGATGGACAGTGGTCTCTTCTCTTTCTAGGGCTAGGCTTCTTATTACTGTCTCTCTACAAGCTAGACAGTAGCTTCCCTCTCAACAAGGTTGACTAGAGGTCTACGGAGATTTCTCGAGTTGTGGAGGAATAGTCAAGGCTTGTTTGGTGGTTCAGTTGTGTCTTGTACTAGCCTCCTTCACGTTGGCATCTAGCATCATGTCGACCCGAGCTGGAGCATGTGTGCCTAGAACAACTTCCACTTGTCCAAATGCTACCAAACTTGATGGGAGAAATCCTCTATCTTTGGTTCACCTACACACCAAGCTCCAAGTAAAATCTCCTTCAGCAAGCCCTCCATCATCCCTCTAAGATGGTTGCAAGCTGGGAGCTAGAGATGCTTTGGACTAGACACTAACGCTTCCTCCTCACGAGACCCAGAAGGGATGAAACTTTGTAGATTTGTTCCTTGACTTCTATACGACCCAAATATAAGGTTTCATTCCCAACTTCAAAAGAGAAGTCCCCCGATAGCCTGTAAGTCCCTCGGTTCCTTAAGTTGTCTTGAGATGACTGCACAACAGCTCAGATAGGTACTTTTCACACCTACAAACACCTGTCTCCTTGTGTCAAAATATCATGAGATTTGATATTCTTCAATCTAAACATATGGACATACTCCACACAAAACCTTGTATCCTAGTTCTGTTCGAGCATTGAGAAAACAAGATTGGAACATGACACTCTGACTAGTTTGGATTTTTGGAACAAGGCAACATTGGTAGTCCTAATTTTCTGCCTTTCACACTCCCACCAAAACTACAAAACCTGTACTACAAGGATTACACTCTGCAAACCTTGTTCACTACTATCTCTCACATTAATCTCCCCTCCTAGCTCCAAAACACTAGTCCATGAAGGCCTTAGAACTACTGCTGTGTTGGACAACCTACAACCCACGGTCCACAAGAAAACACCAAGATAGAGATAGGAAGAAACAATAAGATTCAATCTTGATGTATATAAGATAAACCAATTAGTTCATTTAGAACATCACTCCTTTATAGAGTATAGCCAACATAAGAATCAGGGTGTACATCAGTAGTGGAATAGATCATCATGGCACCATGGAAACATGGGCACTTATTTGAATGTGTGTATGTGTGTGTGTGTGTGTGTTTGTGTGTGTGTGTGAGAGAGAGAGAGAGAGAGAGAGAGAGAGAGAGAGAGAGAGAGAGAGAGAGAGAGATCAGAGTGTGAGAAATAAGGTGCGAGAGTTTTGCAACTTATGATTCATATTTTATTATGTGAGAAAATCCATCAATGCTTAATCAAAGTAATCAATTTGCACAGAGGTTTATATTCAATGGCAAGACCAGAAACATTGACAAAGATACATTATGTTCTTGTTGTTGTTGATGGTGGCATTGGAGTGGTATTTGGTGGTGGTGGTGGTGGCATTGGAGTGGTATTTGAATATGTTATATTTTACTTAGAATGTGGCGATGGTGATTGTGTGCCTCTGTTATCTTACGTATATGTTCTAGTGGATTGTGAGTGTATGCTTATATGTTTAGATACGATCTCCTTCATGCATGTGTATAGACATCCATGTTGGACTCTGGGAAGGAAGGACTCTTTATAGCCATCAATAGACTTTTGCAGACGAGTTCTTGGTTTGAGTAGGTCTAAGATAGAGGAGGACATGGCAAGTTATTATGTGCCGAGCGTTGGTGAACTGGAGGCTACCATCACTTGGCGCTCTTTGTCCTTGCAACCCGTAGTCCCTGGTTAGGGCACCTCTAGATTCTTGGAAGGAAGAGAAGGATCTACATTAGGAGGTTTGCGAAATTCAGCCAACAATTTTTGCTCAAAATCGGCAAAGTTCGGTATGGAGTTTGGTTGTTGCTTGGCAAACCAATTTGAGGCCTCACCTTTGAGTGTAGTGCTAAAGTAATTCATCTCATGCCCTTCGTCGACGATGTGTGAAGTCAAACAAGCAATTTTGAAATTGTTTAGATGAGTGGTGAGATCCTCCAACGGCATCCCATAGAATGTGGGGAATGGAATGAGGGGTGCATCAGGATGGGCCAAGTTTGGTGGCAAAACCAAAGGTGATTGAATGGCGAATGGAGGAGGAAGTGGTGGTTGAGCCATAATTGGAATTGGTATAGAAATTACGATTCCAGGTGAACTCCCCCTCAATGATGGCGAAGGAGATGAACTTTGTAATGGAAAAGTGCTAGTGGGTCTAGAATGAAGTAGGTGTTGCTTGGCTTTCTCCCTTTTATGGTATCTCTTAGCTCGGTCACTCTCTGTCAAGCTATCTTGCCAATCTTTGGCACTTTGCATAAGTCCCCTTTCCAAGTAGGTTTGTGTCGCAAAACCAAGACCAAGTCAAGGTCCCACCAGACATGCCACTGTCTGGGAAATATCTAGACGAGCAAGGCAAAGAGCAAGGCAAAGAGGACAAAACCCAACAACCCCCCCAGATACCCAACAAAGAATGGAGCTACACTTTCCCAACACCCCAAAGGAGAAGGCACTAGTAGATAGGAATACGTGCTATGGATCTTTTCGACAAATGCAATGCTGCAATGATGGAGTGGTGATGATGTATACACACAAATGTTAAACAAGCTTTTTACTAAATGACAAAAGAGCGATATGACACTACGACACCAATGAACGAGGCAAGATATTATGTGCAATGTGCCTTGTTTATTGAATTTCACGTGCACGGTGCTTGATTTACAAGACGAATCATGTAGCTCTTTATGATGAGAAAAAGAGAGAGAAGAAATCTTATGTAGCCACTTTTTGCTTGATGTTGACGAAGCTTTTGTGCGCTTGCCGTCGATGATGCCCTCCACGAGAAACAATGCCCTCATGGCCCTCAAGGATTGAATTTTACAATGCTTTCAATTTTTGAATACAAACAACTTACGAGGCTTGCTAACACGTGACTATGTGAGTGGGTGACTGCAAAGCTAGGTTATTGTTTGCCGTCAAGAATTGCACTTGCTTCTTTATTACAAATATTTTCTCCTCTTCCACTTCCTTCTTCACATGCAAGGAAAAGAAGATGAATGTTATTATGCTTTTTCTCTTTTTTTAAACCCCTTTTTCCCCTTGGTCAAGTGAAAGTGGCGATCAACTCCTTTTTAATAATACTCTATTTTTTAAATAAAGAAAAGCTTAGAAAAACTTATAATACAAAAATTATTTCCCCGATGTAGGTCGTTTCCTGGCTATGCAACCGAGATGGATTATTTCTCCTTCTCTTTTTTTGTGTGTGAGGGAGCGCGCGACTCCGTCTCCTTCTCCTCCACAGTCTCAGCGATCAGGTTGCAGTGGCGATTAGTAAGGGTGGCTTCACTTCTTTTCTTGCTCTCACCACAACGACCGGCAACCGAAAATGGCTGCGCTCTCTCTCTCTCTCTTCAAGCGAACGCGTGCGGTCCGTGTTAGTGACGCTTCGCTTCAGGCATGGGGCAGCGATTCATTTCTATGCTGCATGGCAATTTTCCCAGCCACTAAGGTTTAAAGCCTTTTAATTTTCTTTAAAGATTAAAGTGGGCCAAGCCCTTATTCAACCGCCACATTTGCACCCACAACTCTCTTCGCTGATGTATCATATTTGGTACATATTTCACATGGTTAGTCCCACACATGATTGAGTGCGGCATCTTGATGAAGGTTTTGCCTGCAAAAAATTACTTGTGTGCCAAAACCAAATGAGGGTACGAAGTGAAGGCAGGGTGGAAAAAAATGCAAGCCACGCATATGATCATGCATCAAAACATAGTGGAAGGGCACAAAAAAAATGCAACATTGGCTGTCCAACTTTCTATGTCTACCCAATGCTATATCTACATGCATGCCATAAATATAGTTTTTAGAGATGTTTAAGATTAAAGAGCCTAGTGAGGTTAGATGTTTTCACATCTTTTAGTTTGTTAAATATTGACCTTTTTACTTTTTCCTTGAAGAAAAGTTTTTGTCTCTGAAAACAGTTCAAGAAGTTGTAAACAAATGTGTGTGTGTAGACCATATGGTCATCTATTGAAATATACAAGTGAATAGGGTGTGTGCGGGAACAAGCCCTTAGTAAGAGGCCATAAAAGAGAATCTATAAATGTAAGAGAAGCTGTGAAAAGATGAGAAGTATCTACAGGGAGATAATAAAGAGTAGCATGAGGAGATTTAGGAGGTGTGGAGATATTCTGGGAGAGGTGGAGAGAATCAAGCAAAAGAGGTGGAGTGAATCAAGGAGAAATCAGTGGGATTGGATGCTTGGATGTAAACTATATAAATTGAGGCATTGGCCTAATGAGAATTTACTGGTTTTTGATTATCCATGCCTACATTAAGCTATCAGTTAATTGCTGACTAATCATGTCTTAATTATCATCTAATCTCTTTTTTTAATGATATTGATTCTAGCATTTGATCCACCATAGCTCATCACATTGCTGAAAATTTAACATGGTATCACAGCCTAGCCTAGAATCCATCAATTTATGAGCCCATTATCTTGCTAATCAGCTCGCTTATTAGGATTAGTAGATAATTAAGATTTTTATCTCTTTTTCAATTAGCCTCTGTACCCCAAGTTGGTGGAGGAGCTCTCTCTTCCTTCATACATTAAATTAACCCAAACCACTTTAGCCACACATAGCCACAAGCCTTGTGCTTTAGCCCATTCAAACAAATTGTCAAACCGCCAAGCGTAGCTCTTAATTTTTGCTAATTTTGCAGCGCCATTTTTCTGAGGAAAAAATGAGATTTCTTCTTCACCAGATGCAATGGCTCTAATTCTGCTTAGCCCTAGGGGTTTTCAAGGGTGGCTCTACAAGCTGTGAAGATAATTTTTTATTTGATTAATTCTACAGTTAGATCCAAGCTCTTCATCAAATCTGCGTGACTTTGGTAAAACACAGATTCAGCATTCAATGTTTGGTCAAATCTTGTGTTTTTTGGCTTAATCCTCTAAGAGACTAATTTCTATTGATGGCCTTGAAAGGATTTGAGCTCATTTGAACTCTAAGGCCTCAGATCTCGACTCCCCACATACTCTGTTTTTTGCACATAAAACAGAGGATTAATTTGCTAATCAATGATTAATCAATACTAATTACTATATTTTGGTGCAATTGAGGGTTATATGAAAACATTGTAGCAGCATTAAAGAATGTACCTGAATTGAAGCTACACGAGATAGAAGAAGCTCTACTAGAGCAAGAGACCAGAGGCAAAGAGAAGAAATGGCTGGACTCAACAGCAGGAGAAGAAAAAGCATTCTTCACTCGAGGAGGCTTCTCTCGAGGACAAGGACAAGGAAGAGGCAGAGTAGGAGGAAGGACCTTCACTTGCCACAACTGTGGAAAGGTAGGACACATGGTAAGAGACTGCTACAGCAAACCTAATGGAGAAGGAACGACATCAGCAAACTTCATGGAGGCTCTTAAGGAAGTGGAGTCAGATCATCTTTTCTGAGAGAGAGAGAGAGAGGTTCCCTCCTAGTGGACAGGATCATGCACTTGCTACAGTGCAAAAAATAGGTCGGTGTCACTCCTACTTTTGAGAAAAGCACGGGCATGCATGTGACATTCCCTTCTACTAAACATGATGATGGGACTCGACAGTCTGTCATCCTTCCTCCCTCGACTACTAAATTTGACCTTCTACTTTATTGACTTTGACTTTAACTGGTACTTTTTTCTGAACACCTTCACTCTGACGTCCACTTCCAAGTCTTGCTAAAGAATTGAGCATCTGTTCAACTGTAGTCCCCATGCCTGCTTTCACTTATTATTGTCTTCGCAAAAGCCTTGATGTACTACCACTGATCCATAGCCCTAAGCCTGATTAAGAACATTCTACTGATCAACATTTGTTGTCCCCATGCCGGCCTTCCCTGAATGTTGCATGCGCAGAAACCTTGTTGTACTAGATCCACATCCCTAAGCTTGATTAAGAACATTGATGCTAAATAAACATGATTAACAAAGAGGAGACGGAAGAAGATAAAGATTGTGTGTCAGGGTTTTATTTTATTCACATGGTAGGAAAAGGTTGCTTTGATGCTTGTACATGAGTTAGGCCTATGGTCAGCCCCATAGGGTTGACCTTGGACCCTTTCTACATGACTTAGATGGATGCTGATGATGAATGAATGAGTGAATGAACACTTGATAGAATGTTGAATTCTAAATTATGCTTTTTTATAAGCTAATGAGATGAATGAGTACATAGTTGTCCGCCTGCTGCGTGCTTTGCTGGACATGAAATATTTTCATAAAATTCCTTTAAATATTACGCTTCATGGTACGTGATGTCCTAGTAAATGGCTAATGCCTAGGCTTAAGCCACTTGCTCCCTGGGACCCCCCCTTGAAGGTTGCTCGACTTTAGACCTGTTACCTCTGAGAGATACTGATTGGGGTCCTAGACCTGTTGCCTCTGAGAGATACTGATTGGGGTCCTAGACCCTCCATGATGACGATGGTGCTAAGAATGATGATGATGTAGAAGATAATGCTGATGTTACTGCTAAATTGTTGCCTAATTCAAGGATTAATAATGTTCATGCTGAAGATTACGCATGGCACGAGCATGCATATGACACTTAACCTTGGCACAATAGTGGATCACCTGCTCAATCGGATAAGGCCTATTGCTAGGCCTTTGGAAATGATTTGAGAGCTTAATAAGGTTCTGGGTATGCATACTAAACCTCATAGAATGCTTCATCTGGCTTCACCTATTTGTAGACCACTCCATCTGATACCCTACTGCATTCTTTTTGCTAGAACTATGCACCGTTTGTATGATGCAATGAAATTATGCATAGATGTAGAATCCTGTCACACAACATCTCATAACGCCTTCTGTATCGTGAGTTTTGTGAGTCTTTAGCAATCTAATTTATCACTTCACACTTTAAGAGATGAGAGAGAGAGAGAGAGAGAGAGAGAGAGAGAGAGAGAGAGAGAGAGATGTACACTGCAAATGGAGAACATGAACTAATGCAATTCCGAAGGCTTATACTGACTTCTACATGCATGAATGATTCTCTTCAAGTGGGTTAAGGGACTTGACTTTTTGACACTCTAAGGCTAAGGGAAGACCTACGTAGCTTGTGCCTCACATATCCCAAACTAGGGCTTACAATGCAGCCACAACATATGACAAAATCATATCCTAAAGGGTTCTACTATTGTATAATATTGTACAAATGATAAGACATCTTGTCACCATGCACATGACACCTTCCTTGAGACTATGCTTACTGGATGAGCCTAAATGCTCTGATACAAATGCTGTATGCATGAAAGTCTTGTTGTACTAACCCATAGCTTTAAACTTGATTACTAACATTGATGTTGATTAACACATGATTAAGAAACAAGAGAGATTGGTCTTAGGGGTTTTCTATATTTTTATATGGTACAAAAAGATTGATGATTTCTTGTACATGGGTGGAAGGAGTTGACCTTCACGCCTCTTTTCTACATGCTTCTATTGAGGCTAATGATGATATAACATGCGAAACAATCGGTAACTTCAATTCGTGACAAAGATAATGTGTAACATAGAAGAAGATGTGAAAAAACTAGAGATAAAGAGAGAGGGAGAAGAGGACATAGTTTTCAGGGTTGTTATATCACCATAATCGCCACCATAGCATAAGAGGGCAAGGAGCCCTAGTCACCACCCAACCATAGAAGAATGTAGATAAGTGTCCACAATGCCAGCTTTTATAGTGGCCTGTCTACCCACACTAACCTGGTCACCCACGGTCCTTGCCCACGGTCCTCTGATCTCATCTCGCCTCACGCGTGCACCCCAAGCACACTCACCACATGTGCTCCGACATGTGGACTCCATGTCCGACCGATCCACCGCCAGTGACGGGAAACTCATGCATGCCATTACAAACTACGTGACATTACCCCCCATTCTAAAGACTTTTCATCTGCAAAACCAAACTGGGGAAAGATGTTGGTAAGAAAAGGTCTTTCAAGTGTACCAATATTGTTGTTCTCATTCATTAGGACCTCAATGGAAGGCTTCTTGGGCCCTTTTATTTGGCAGTTTAAGGGAGTCAAACCTTTTCTCTTAAGAAGAAATGTTTTCTAATTAGAATCTTCAAAACGGTTACTTTATTCGAATTTGAATTTTGGGGGAAAAATGGAATTTAAAATCTAGCGGATAAAACCATATCATGTAACATATCTATGGAAAGCTCTTGTTGCGTAGATCACGGATCTGTAATCTCCGCTCAAATCGGAGCTTGTATGTAGAAGTTATGGAGGTCCGAAAATTGTAAAATTGCCCCCCCTCCCCTTTTTGGGGAAAAAGTGCACCCTTTGACCACTCTTACACCTCTCTTAAAAACCCAACATTTCAGTCCACATGGCAACCCCCCATTTGGCTATTCCTTAATCACCTTGATTAGGCTTGGGCAAATTAAAGGGCCCAAGAAGACCCCATTCACTTCCTAATGTGAGACCTTTTCTGATAGGGCACTCTAACTAGTTTGGATTTTTGGAACAAGGCAACACTGCTAGACCCAATCTCGTGCCTTCCACACTCCCACCAGCTTGAGAAACTTTTACTATAGGGATTCCACTTTGCAAATTTTTTTCACTACTATCTCTCACCTCAAGCTCCCCTCTTGGCTCCAAAACATTAGTCAATGCAGTCCTTAAAACTACTTGCTAGACAGCCTACAACGCACATCCCACAAGAAAACACCAAGAAAAAGATGGGAAGAAACACTAAGATTCAATCTTGTTGGGTTGTTATATTTCTCTCTACAAACCTGGTCGGGCTTTTACCTTTCTCTCTACAAAGTTGTACGGGCTATTTTCTCTCTATCTCTCTCTCCAACCATTTTCTTCTCTGTCTAGGGACTATAGGTATAGAGGGTTGGACAACAAGTACAAAGGGCTAGACATCATATTGAGAGGGCTGGACAACAGGTATAAAGGTATGGACATTGGTCTCTTCTCTTTTTAGGACTGGGCAGCTTGTTGTTGTCTCTCTATGAGCTAGATAGTAGCTTCTCTCTCAACAAGGTTGACGAGAGGTCTATAGAGATTTCTCGAGTCATGGAGGAATAGTCAAGGCTTGTCTAGTGGTTCAGTTGTGTCTTGTATTGGCCTTCAGGTTGGCATCTAGCATCCTATCGACCCGAGTTGGGGTGGAGCATGTCTGCCTATAGAACCACTTCCACTTGTCCACATGCTACCAAAGTTGACGGGAGCAATCCTCTATGTTTGGTTCACTTGCACAACAGTCTCCAACTAAAATCTCCTTCACCAATCCCTCCATCACCCCTCTAAGATGGCTGCAAAAGCTGGGAGCTAGAGATGTTTTGGACTAGACACTAACCCTTCTATTGCACCTCCTTAAGAGACCCAAAAAGGATGAAACTTTGAAGATTTGTTCCTTGACTTGTATAAGACCCATATATCAAGTTTCATTCCCAACTTCAAACTGCACAACAACTATTAGATAGGTACTTTTCACACCTACAAACACCTGTCTCCTTGTGTCAAAATCTCATGACACTTGATATGCTTCAATTAAAACATATGAGCATAATCCACACAAAACCTTATATCCGAGTTCTCTTTGAGCATTGAGAAAACATGACTAGAATAGGACACTCTAACTAGTTTGGATTTTTGGAACAAGGCAACACTGCTAGTCCTAATCTCTTGCCTTTCACACTCCCACAAACTACAAAACCTGTATTGTAGGGATTACACTCTACAAACCTCTTGGACTAGGAAAGTAATCTCGAACGGTCCGAGTTTACTTTCTTAGACTGATCCAGAGCATTGTCATAATGTCAAGAAAAGTAAACTCGAACTAGCAAAGTAAACTTGGACCCTAGGGGTGTCACTCATAAACATGTAAGCGTTGCACACATGAGTTCAATAGAACGTGTTTTTTAAATCCTTTTTTTATACATTTTTAACGTACAAAAGGCTACTATTTAAATGGGTTATTCGCAGGTTGAATAGAAAAAGGGTGTGATTTATTCATGAAAAAATCATAAATTAGGGGTTTTCAAAATAGGCCTTGAACACACATGATACAGAGAGAGTTTGCATATAGTGAGCCCCTGAGCTCGAGCGATCCAAGATTACTTTAACGATGCATTATGGTAATGTCAAGAAAAGTAAACTTGAACAAGGAAAGTAAACTCAAATCGGTCTAAGTTTACTTTATCAGGTACATCATGCAAGAATGGAAAATAACACACCACAACCCAGAGGGATATTGCTTCACGATTTGGGAATCATACTTGTGAAAGAAGGCATTAGGAAAAATTTGGGGGCCCTCTAAGAACTGCCATGTCAACTTTTTCTTTAAAAAATGCCATAATAGTTAATTTTTTGCAAATCAAACCAAAATTTGTCGAAGATTGTAGATTGAGAATCTACTCTTCGAGATCTCTCCAATGATATATAGCATGATGGACAATTTTGTATATTCAAGAAGTTCCCAAATTGGTGATGACATGGCTTGTTACATATGTTAGTATATGTTCAGTGCCCGCCTCTCTCAGCACATGTATCTCACATTGATGTGTGGTGCACATTTATACGGCCCCCGTTATGAGGAGAATCCATTGGTGCACACATATTTAATGGGAACCCTAGCCTAGATGCTAGAAGGGGTTGTAGATGCTAGAAGGGGTTGTAGTTGTGGCCATTGATGTGGTTAGGAGATGATGAGGGGTACAAGCGTTAGCTAGGGTCCTCGGACAGAAATGGTAAAGGGAATATTTCTTGGAATATTCCCTTGGGTACCAAGTTCATCATTATTGGCACTGGTCAGTGGGGAGACATGTTACAAATACGTGGGCGGTGAGCTGCATTAATGCAGCATAGCCACCCAGGTCTTGGACATGTCCATCGTACTACTTGTAGCACTATAAATGGACATAGTTCTTACAAGGAAAGGCATCCAATGCTTGTGAGCATATATTCTCTGTACTATCAGTATGCCCTCCATCCAGAGTCTGTCTATATCACCATCTAAGCTCTACACTAGAGCGCATGGGTGGACATCACCATGATACTGTACCTATCTCTCGTTTGGTATAATCAGAATTTTGAAATTCTCTCTATTGCATTGTCTAGTGTACTTTCTCGCACTGTATCTATTTTTGCTGTGCCATATTCTTACAACATAAAGTCAGAAGACGGGCCGGCCCGATGAAACCAAAGGGGGTTTCACTTGGTAGCAAAAGCTAGACAAATGCTAGTGTGGCGAATTAATGTGGCCGCAGTCATTCAACCTCCCCATGCTATCTGAGAGGATCCAACTCACCCTAGGCTAACTGGGCCAATGTGATCTCGCCTTGACATTGGCAGTCCGGCTTATGAAGAAGAGACCAATGCCTACATGCCACATCATCACTAATTTGGGAACATCTTGAATAAGAAAAATTCTCCATCATGCTATATATCATTGGAAATATCTCAAATAGTAGATTCTCAATCTACAAGCTCTGACAAATTTTGGTTTGATTTAAAAACATTTAACTATCAGCCCATTTTTAAGAAAAAGCTCACATGGCAGTTCTTAGAGGGCCCCTTTTTGGGTCCTAAATTGAAGATTCCACTTGATTGTGCGAGGATCATGTGAGGAGTCATTATCCTTAGTTCATGCATTCATTAGGGCCAATTTGGATGAAAAAAGGGTTGTTTAGGGTTTCTCTATTCTTGATCTAAGGGTCAAGGAGGAGCCACGTGTCAAGAAGTATGGCATTTTTGTACACGTGTCAAGATCTCCTTCACTTACTTTTGGAACATTTTGCACTATTTTAGCCATAACTTTTACATATGAACTCCAAATTTAGCGCTCAAATGGTCCACAGGTGGCGCTTGATGAGCTCTATCCAATGAGTACCCATGTTGAATAGTTTTGGTAAGATCTTCATGGTCTTTTTTAAGTTGCCCCTTTTTAGATCCTTAGACAGCCCTTTTCTTGTCCAAATTGGCCCTAATGGAGGACACCACTCTCTTTTCTACCTGGAGAGAATGTAAGGTACTCATATGTACGTAATTTTGGGTCAAGTTCGTTGCTGATTTTTAGCATATGTATTTTATATTTATAAGTGGGAAATACTTGGAGGGCATAAAAGATTAGTTTTGGTCACAAATTGAGTGATTTTAGAGATGTCGATTTTGGCCAATTTGGGGTTTTTATGCTTGTTTTGTTCTGTCATTTGTAAGTGATTTCCATACCATACCACTACAAGACACTGCTGCCATACACGCGTTCAATACACGCGATAAGTTACGGGCGCGTGTATGGTCACGCATGTATATGAGTAGTATCAGGCGCGTGTATATTGGCATCTAAATTCGCGTGTTTTGAAGTCTCAGAAACGCGTCTACCAGCGCGTGTATATTAGCATCTAAATTCGTGTGTATACTGGTTTCAGAAACGCGTGTATCAGCGCATGTCTATACACGTAAATATACACGCATTATTACATGCAAGATTTTTACTAAGAAAAACTCCATCTCATAGTACATTACAGTATATATCATTACACAATCCCACTACATGCATTTATAACAATGAAATATATTCAAAAAAAAAATCATGAGATGATAATTAAAAGACAACATATACAATAGAAATGTCATCAGTGGGACATGCTGAATGGTGCATGGTAGATCGCTCGCTGAAGCTACGCTCCCCCTTGCTCACGCTTGACTGCATGCCTTCCCCCCTCTCCTGCCATCGCGTCTGCTCACCCCCCCTCCCCCCCGCCTGCACTCGCGTTTGCCCCCCTCCCCCGCCTGGTTGTCCTGCACGTCCCAGCGCTGCAGTGCCCGCCCCCTGCTCCTTCTCCTCTCCTTCGCGCCCTCCCGTTTTTCTTCAGCGCCCCGCCCCCCTTTTTTCGCCGTCGTCTCCTTATCTTCCCCCCCGCCCCCTGTTGCGCGCTATTTCCGCCTCCCCCCTTGGGTTTTTTTTTACTTCGTTGTTGCCTTACCTTCCCCCCCTTTTTTTCTGATTTTTTCGTCCTCTGGGGTCTTCCTTTTTTTTTCTTTTTGCCTTGCGCCTTCCCTCTCCATCCTTTGTGTGCAGCTCGGCTCTTGCACGACTCTCTGCTTTCGCTCCGCCTTCGACTTAGCTTCAGACACTGATGGAGGCTCCTCTCGCCCCACCTCAGAGGAGGGACTCTCCCGTAGCCCCCTCGCCTTCCCATCAGGCTTTCTCTTTCGCTAGAAGAGGAAGCGAGTCTCGCCGTAGAGGTGGAATGTCTCCAGGCACACTCCACCATCTGCCATATACTCGGCACTCACCTCAGCAGAGGGGAGATCCGAGATCTTCTCCAGGCCCGCCTTCTTGCAAATGTGGGCAAGATCCTGGACGTTCAGCTACTAGGCCATGGTCACTACCAGATCGAGTTCGAGACTGCCCAGAGCATGGCCAAGGTCCTAGCCATGAGTCCCCTAGACATGAGGGGTGCTCGGGCATTCTTCAGACCTTGGCAGCATGGCTTTGACCCAGCAGCGGCCGCATTTTCCATGTTACATGTTGCTTCCCTGGACTCCGCCGTGAGTACTTGCTGCTCCTTTCTAGGCTAGGAGCATTGGTGGGTTCGATGCTAGAGAGTGGCCCCACAGCAGCTTCAGTGGTGGCCAGAGCAGCTCGGCTACCTTCCGTCAGAGTTTTGGTTCCTGACATCTCCTCCCTTCCGAAGGTCATTCAGCTACCTCTAGGATAGGGGGGGATGGATTGATCAGAGAGTGGAGTTCTCGGGGCTCTCGAACCAGTGCTTCATTTGCAGGTAGGTCGGCCATCTGGCCAAGGCCTTCTATCCTTGCAGGAGACCCCGACCCTCACTGGAGACCCCGACCCTCACTGCCGCAGCAGTAGGCCCCTGGTGGCCCGCCCATAGATGCAGTTCGGCAGGCAGCCTCCGGGACACCTGCTCAAGCCACAGAGACCTCGGAGTGGCAGCGTGGATAGGGGCGTCGTCGAGGGAGACAGCCACAGCAGCATGCCCCGAGATCGATGCAGCAGCAACCACAGTCTCAGTATCACTGGGTTCCCGTGAGGAACAGCTTTGCGTGTCGGGAGAAGCTTGTATGGAGTGTTGTGACTGAAATATATTGCTGGGTGTTTGCTTTGGTTTATGGTGCCCCTGTTTTGGGCTGTCTGTCTGGCGTGGGTTGGGTGGTGAGTGCGAGAATTGTTCCAGCCGGTGGCTGGTGGTGCCCCTGTTCGTGTGTGTTATTCCAAGTTTGCGAGGTGGAAGGGCTGTAGAGGCAGGCTTTTCTTTCTTTTTTTCACCTCACACCTGGTAGATGGGACACCTTTTGGTCTGCAGGGTTTGGTCCTTTGGGTGGACAGGGAGGAGTATGCATGGTCATTACAGATGTATGGTGGCAGGCCATTGTGGATCGAGGGATTGATGTGCCAGGTAGAGCACAATATGTCATTCTGAGGATGCATGACGAGCTATTGGGCGTGCTCAACGTCTATGCGCCCAACCATGCTAGTGCCAGAGCAGAGTTCTGGACCCAAGTTACGGATGCATTGCCAGAGGCCGCACATTGGTGTATCGGGGGAGACTTCAACATGCTTGAGGACCTGGCCGATAGGGTGGGAGGCAGTCATGTTACAGTGCAGCTTGGGAGCGATTTTGCATGTCACTGAGGATCACTGATGCATGGCAGCGTGGGGCCTTCTCCCACTCTCAGGACAGTCTTAGTTTCTCTTGGTCGGATTGCCAGCAGGGAGGGACTAATCTATCACAGATTGATTACTTTTATGTGGGCAACTGGTTAGGGGAGCGAGGGGGCTCCGTCGGCATTCTCGCTGGCGCCTCATTTTTCGATCATGCGCCAGTTATTTTGACACTTGAGAAGAGGACGCGGGAGCCCAGCTTGCAGTTGAGGATCCCAAAGAGGGTACTTACAGATCCTAGTCTCGCTGAGGACATTGAGAGGATCTGGCATGATAGTCAGTGCTATGACCAGGATGCAGCAGGCCAGTGTGCCCAGGGACTCATCGAGCTTAGCTCTTTTTTGCACACTGTAGCTTTGACATGGCTGGGAGAGATTCGCGAGCGGGAGCATCGGCTGAGACGCAGCCTTGCTTCGCTTCAGCGCCTTCAGGAGCAGCAGCCTACATGTGAGTGGGTGGCGTCCCAACTAAGCCAGGCACGCCAGGAGGTTAGAGAGGCAGAGGAGTAGAGACATGAGTTTTACTATCGTCGCCAGGCCTCTCAGTGGACGCAGCTCGGTGATAGAGTGACTGGGGAGTTTTTTGAGATTACTAGACCCCGCCATGCTCGAGCAGGAGTCCGTCAGCTTGGGAGGCCGGATGGATCGGTAGCTACTACTGAGCCCAGGGAGATCAGAGCCATTGCCACTGGGTTCTATAGAGACCTGCTTTTAGCGGAGCCATCCACTAAGGCTCGGGATGCTTGCACACTGTGTGGGCCCATGTGCAGAGGAGGGTCAGAGATCGTATGTGTATAGTTCTTGGTGCGCCTCTTTCAGAGGTTGAGCTTGCTAAGGCCTTGAGGGTCCTACCGCGACATAGTTGCCTAGGGGAAGAAGGACTGACGCCTGCCTTTTTTATGCGCTATTGGGACCTTTTGGGGCCAGGCCTCCGCAGGGGCTTTCAGTATGTTTTGGACACTGGGGTGATGCCACAGAGCTTTTCAGAGGGCTTGATCTTTCTTATCCCGAAGGGGGAGGGAGTATCAGATGATATTCGGCATTGGAGACCTATTACGATCCTCAATATTGTCTACAAGGTCTTAGCAAAGGCCTTGAGTTGATTCATGCTACCTAGATAGGATTCGTCAAGGAGTGCAATATCCTTGACAACATTTTCACCTTCTAGGAGGTGACGGCCCGAGCTAGATTTCTTGGTGAGGACTTGGTCGTGATGCTTCTTGATTTTGAGAAGGCATACAATAGAGTCCATTGGGGTTTCTTAGAGGACACTATGCTTCTATATTCCACAGCTCGTAGCCAGGTGTTGATTGCAGGAGGACGGGGGCCGAGTTTTGAGCTGACCAGATCAGTCCGTCAGGGGTGTCCCCTCGCCCCTTTTCTTTTTCTCTTCTTTGCGGAGGCTATGAGCATGTATTTGATGGTAGAGGAGGTTGGTTTGAGAGGACTCTAGCTCCTAGTCCGAGGGGAGGACTAGGAGGTTGGTTTGAGAGGACTCCAGCTCCTAGTCCGAGGGGAGGACTAGGAGGTTGGTTTGAGAGGACTCCAGCTCCTAGTCCGAGGGGAGGACCTGCTCGATGCTGAGTTTATTGACAACACGGGCTTATTTTTGCATGGCCAAGAGGCCAATCTTCTTCGGGCAGAGCAGTTGCTCCAGGTTTTTAGTGCAGCTTCGGGGGCATTGATCAATTGGCGCAAGATAGTGGCCTTTTGGATCAGTAGCGCTCCCACTCCGGCATGGAGCCCGGACCCTGGTTTTAGATGGATTCCTCCTGGCACAGCAGTGCGGTATTTGGGATGCCAAATTGGACTAGATTTGTCACCTGAGTAGCAGATTACCCCGCTTCTTCTGAGCATTCAGAAGAAGCTTTTGTATTGGAGTACAGCTCGACTATCCTTAGCTGGGAGAGTGGTGGTGGCAAATCAGGTGCTGTTAGTGACCATGTGGTACATTACGTCTTGCTGGATCTTCTCGAGCTCTTGCATCAGCCAGGTACAGAGGCTGATCAGGAACTTTCTTTGGTATGGGTGGGATGGTCAGCCAGCCCGGGCAAGGGTTGCATGGGTAGTTATTACACTTCCGCTGGCTCAAGGAGGCTTGGGCATTATAGATCCAGTCGATCACAGTAGAGCCTTATTGGGGAAGCTTATTGTTCCGGGGCAGCTTCCAAGCGTTGAGCCTTGGAAAGAGCTTCTCCTACAGGCTCGGGATCCCCCAGCAGGGGGCACGTGGGCACCAGAGATTCGATGGATCTTCATAGAGATGAGGAGGATAGGCCTCAGTAGAGGATGGGAGGGCAGATTTGCTTTAAGCATCCTGAGAGCTTGGGAGAGCTGCTGAGACTGGGGCTCTCTCAATGACCTCCTTCTTGTGTTGAGGAGCGGGCCAGACAGCCGCTTATCTGGAGCCCAGCAGTTCGCACAGAGCAGGGTCATATGCTGGGTTCTCGGCCTCGTCTAGCCTGGGGACCTTTGGCCCAGCAAGCCCAACACGTAGTTTTGGAGACATGCAGGCCTTCTGCAGTCTCCCCAGAGGAGATCCAAGTGGAGAGGCTGAGTCACTTTAGAGGGGGGTTGATTATGAGGGACGACATACAGGAGGCACTCACAGAGGAGTGGTTCATGCCTACTATCGAGCTAGTGGCCCCACAGTGGATGGGAGCCTTTACACAGTTGGAGATCCTGATTGCTATCAGAGCTTGCACTGAGGATGGCAGATGCCTCTACTATGAGATTCAGGATGAGGGTAGACTTCAGAGAGAGTGGAGGTGGAGTTGCCTTTGGTTGTAGAGTGCACCTTACAGAGGATACAGGTAGTGGTCGCGGCTTCTCGGAAGTGGCATATTGACCCAGACCCTGCAGATGTGCTCCCGGATTGGCGCATATGGGCATATGCAGCGCGCCCCTTGGCTCAGCTATAGTGGGACCCTGGGGAGTACGAGTGGCATGATCCTTATGCATCCCTTGAGGCCACAGAGATCACCTTTTTCCAGTATATTGTTCGGTTGGGGAGGCATATTTTGACGGCGAGGAGGATGGTCTCTCTAGCTGCAGCAGCGGGGCACTGGCAGCTACAGGGACTCTCACAAGAGTTCCTGGAGGATTTTTGGGCCCGGCTCTGGGCTAGTCAACAGGCCCGCAGGATCTCGACTTTCTAGTGTGGCTGGTCGCCCACAAGGGCTCAGCAATTGGCACCTGGCTTGTCTACAACAGTCTTCCGGTGGCCTGCGTCTGATGTGGCCACCCTATGGAGACACAGAGACATTGCCTATGGGATTGCCCTCAGGCGCAACACATTTGGGTGCGGATGCTGCGTATTCTCGCCCCCCTCTCTCCAGAGGGTATGTTTACGTGGGGTGCGGCTGCTTGGTCGACTTCGTCAGGGCCTGCTATGGGCTATGAGACGGAGAAGGACAGTCAGGCCATCAGATTCATTAGGGGCCAGCCTCGCCTTGTTTCGTCATCAAATTTCTCGTCCGCCAACTGGACACAAGAGAGGGATTTATGATGGGAGCTCCTCAGTAGCCTCACCATCTGGTTCACCTGGAGAGCCCAGTGTTTCAGGGCCTTTGAGAAGGGGAGACTGGAGCCACCAGCAAAGAGACTGTACAGGGGATTTGGCAGGAGTTGATGCACACCCTGCGAGGACCGTATGACCGCATCTGGGGCGACTCGGGATGAGGCGATCTTGTAGCACCAGGCCTTTCACACCACCTAGTGCAGTGGCCCCTTCTATACCCTACATGCGGGGTCCCCCCGTTGGCATTATAGGCCACCTGTTTGGCCTTTCCTCCCTCCTATTGTATGATTTAGCTCCTCAGTTCTTTATACTAATGCTTGTACTTTTCAGCACCTAGGGAGAGTCTCCCGGGCTACCTTGCTTTGTTCACTACTCTGTTTTTCTTGTGAGCAGGAGAGGATCTTTTGTAGCCCTACGGGCGTTTTTATATAACTAATGAAAGGATCTTTTCTCGGGAAAAAAATTAAAAATTAAAAAAAATAGAAATGTCATCAATTTAGAACGATACAGTGATGGATTGGTTAGGGTTCGATCTCATCTTCAATAAGATCCATCCTTGCCAAACGATCAACATCAATATCCATTTAATCAATTTGTAAGGCTACGATTAAATTTATTCCACTATCGATATTTTGTCCATTGATAATGGTATCGATGTCCTGATCATCCTCATCAACATCACCATCATCCTCAATGGTAGGGTCATTCTCATGATCATGAGAAATGGCACGCTCATCCTCATTTTCATGATCATCTCTTATTTCTTGATCATCGATCACAACATCTTCATTGGCATGTTCGACATCATCTTCATTGCGGCTTGTTACTTTGGAACGTGGTGCAATAGGGGATGACGTACCACCATTTAATGTCATGCACCATTGGCAGATAGATAACCTACTCAAATACACATACTGCAGTAATTAATTAGCTGCATATCAAAAGTGAAGGGGTACGCGAGCTTAGATATATATGTACATGAAACACATTAGTAAAAAAATGCATACCTGCTCACATTGTTGTGGCAATATGAGCCTATCTTTCTTTGTTTGCCAAAACTTTGTAGAGTCAATAGTTACATAGCCACTTGCATGGCATTTTATCGTTGCATTAGGCCCTTTTTCCACCACGTTCATTTGCCATTTGACATTCCAAACATACACAAAGAAACGACGAAAGTCAACCCTAAATATGTCTTAGATTGTGCCACAATAATCATCCATTTTTCCATTAGCTCCCTCAAAGCTACTAATGACACCACAATCTTGTGTATTCCTCTTTTCATCAATTCTTTGTGTTTGAAAATGCTTGCCTTCACACCATATAGCATTGAACATAGTGCACTGGACCAAAATAGAAGCAATATTTCTGTAAGCAATGTGAATAAATATTAAAAGCAAATCACTTAGAACTAATGCAAAACATTAGATCTATGTACCTTTAACATGCATCCTTGTGCATACTCCCATTCTTCCGCCGTGATCTTTCGTCGTGATATGCAGCCCCTCGCCGCTCTCTGCTCTCTCCATTTCCTCATGCAACCAATCAACATGGATATCATTTGGAAGTGGTGCTAGATGCTTAGGGTACGCCTTTACGAGAGCCATGTTTCCTCCAAAAGAGAGCTCTTTCTGCTTGCCTTTTTGTCTTTGCATCCTCATATCTTGTAACCCATCTGCTCATCACATCACAATGAAATTGAGTTCATCAATCAATGTTCTGTCAATTACTCTACTATGTCCTTTTCCTTGAGGCACAGTAGAGGTCATCCTCAAGTCCTCTTCATTGCTCCATAGTCGTGGCAAAGAGCTATCCACCTGAAATTCTAAAATATATACAAGAGACTCTTGTATCAACCAACCCTCGACCATGCTTCCTTCGGGCCTTGCACTTTGCCTTATAAAGTCTTTTAAGGTCTTCATGAAGTGCTCTAGGAAGAACATCCAACGTGCATGCACAGTGTCACATAAAGCAATTTCGTCCACTAAATGCACAATGAGATGTAGTTGACTTGTGAGAATGGTTCGCGGAAAAGTCTCCTCTACCAAACAAACCACCTCCACTGCCATAACACGGGCATCATCCAACGTGGCTGGATCAATTGCTTTGGAACTAACATATCTGAAAAATAAATGAATAGTACGTTATACCTCATCCATGTTCATTTTGCAAGGTATAATGAAGGGTGATCTGACATGGATTTTACATACCTCACAAGCTCGCCCATCTTATAAATACATTTTTTCAAACCCTTATTTGCACAATGGTCGATGCTAGTTGGTAGTATGAACTGCGCACATAAGAGCACATGTATGTATGGTTTATGGCATTACAAAATTTAATTTCAACATACAAGACTTGGAAAACACTTACTTGGAGCATCTTGTGCCAATCGTGGGACTTCAACCCATATAGTTGCTCAACACCTCTTTTCTTAGTGGTTGTAAATGCTCCCTTCAATGATCTCATGCATCCAGTGGGAGTACGCAAAGTGGTGATGGCCTGCTTTACCTGCTTCTCCTCTTTCTTTAATATAATCCATGGTTCAAGAAGCGAACGTGCCCACCCTCCTGTCGTGGCCAAGCTTGACGCATACGTCCTGCAACCCGTAAGTCCTCCCGTACGCTAACATTGTCTCGTCCAATAACATGTTCCCAAAGACCAGATCCCACATTCTTAGAGATGTGCACGGGATCAAGAAGATGGTTGATCTTAAGATGGGTCCAATATGGTAGCCGAAAAAAAATGGAGTACCTATACAAGGGATTGCTCTATGTGATCTTTAATCCAATTAGAGACTACACAAAACAAGATTGAAAAACATTACTATACCTGTTCATGCCATCTGGAGGAAGAATATTTGTAGACTCCCAAATACGCTTCCAATCTTTTGCATGAAGTCTTTGTGGAGGAATGTTACTCTTACTAGCAACATATTTAGGATGATCTGACGAGAGAAATTGATGATGATTATTGAATATGGTCTTATACAAACCGTCAGCATACTCATGTACTCACGAAGGACCACAAACAGGACATGCATGTTTACCCGATGTTTTCAAACCTATTAAAATATAAATATAAGTTAGAATAATAATATAGCCAATAGTTATAATTAATATAGACAATAGTATTAGAGTAGGGAGGTAATTAGAATTCTTACCAGAACAATCGCTGTATCCTGGAAAGTCATGCATTGTCCACATCAACACTGCTTTTAAGTCAAAGTGTCGAGAGGAGGGAGGCCTACTAATGTCCACTACCGCAACACCTCTCCATAGTTCCTCCAACTCATCAATCAACGGTTCGAGATAAACATCCATATGCTTGACTTTATGTTTCCCTAAAATTAGAAGGGATAACATAAGATGTCCCTTCTTGATCGCCATTGATGGTGGAAGGTTATAATTCACCAACACAACTGGCCACATGCTGTATGCGGTGCTTTTGAAACCAAATGGATTCACTCCATCCATACCTAGGCCAAGTCTCAAGTTTTTGGGCTCTGTTTTAAAGCTGGGCCACTCATCTTCAATATGCTTCCAAGCAGGAGTGTCTACGGGAATTCTCCACATGCCATCATCCGATCGATGTGAGGAATACCATGACATGAGCTCTGCTATGGATTTGCACTTGAACATGTGTTTGATGCGAGGAATTATAGGAAAGTGTCGCAAGACTTTACGAGGTACATCAAAACTCTTCACATCATCTGTTCTATACCTTGCTTCACCACAAGTGGGACAATGTTGAGCCTCCTTATGCGTCCCACGAAAGAGAATGCAATCATTGACGCATGCATGTATGCGATCATAATCCAATCCTCCAAGAGATGTCACATAGCGCCTCGCTATGTCTCTTGAGGTGGGTAGTCTATTCCCCTTTGGAAGCATGGAAGCATGTTTGATAATAGCTGCATGTTTGATACTAGCTGCATCTAATATCATCAATTAGTCCTAAACCCTAAACCCTAAACCACTAATTTAAATTTGCAAGTTAGAATGCTTACTTCAATAATGCGTAAAGACTTGCATTGCTCCATCCATAAACTGTTTGTATAATATAGTTCAAGTGAAGCACGTAAAATAGAGAATGTGCACCCTTCAAAAACCGGTGTCGATGAAGCCTTGTAAAGATGATCTTGTTCCATATCATCATCGTCCATACCTTTGGGATCATCCCTAAAAAGATACCACACCATATCATCAAACACTTCCTCTTCCGTGGGGTGCAGGGCTATTGTCATCCCTTTCCCACTCATCTTTGACAATAGATCCCGAAGCTCCAGCATCATCTCGTCGACGCTTTGCGTGCTCTCACCGCGCGTAGGGTACCATGTTAGGGTGTGGTACTGCATCCTGCTTCAATTAGAGTATATATATTACAACTCCATTAATTTAATTTGGATACCATGAGTCATTTGAATACTATCAGTTTACATCTACTCACCTCTAAACCTGTTTGATTCCATTCTCCATACATGGAGATGTGATTCAAGGTAATTCGACGCGCTCGTACAATGCATCCTTGACATCGATTACACATACACTTGATCCTTTGTCCCAACCACACATCACGATTAGGATGACCCATTGTCTCATCCTCACCAGAACTGCTTGAGGAGGTTGATGACATCCTATGTACAAAAGAGAAAACACAAAATCATAATCAGTTTTTAATGAAAGTATAAAAATTTATATAAATCGCATGTAACAGCGCATCTATATCCTTAAAATTGCGTGTATCAGTGCGTCTACATCCTAAAAATTGCATGTATAAATGCTGCTACTTCCTGAAAATCGCGTGTATAAACACGGCTACATCTTAAAAATAGCATGTATAAACGCGGCTGATTTATTATAAACGTGAAAATACACGCGACGACCTGTCTATACCTAAAATAACCCGCCTTCTCCAAATAAACATTTTCAAACTAAGATTTGCCCTCCATCGTCACTGCCTCTTCTAACAGAGCACTAAACCTAAGTGCAAGAGCAGACAAGGAGCACATACGGGTGAAGGAAACCAGCCAAAAAGAAGACTCACTTTTTCAGAGGTGAGTCAGTTTGTCTTTTGTCGTGTCTCTTTCCTTCCATTTGTTTATGCTATTGTCTCTTTCCTTTATGCATTTGTCTCCGTCCTTCTCCTTCTCTGATAGTACTTTTGTGAACGATTATGACAGTGGGCTTCTTTTATAAGGACGATTTGTCGGAGGTCGATCGCTTTCAAAAAAAATTTTGCACAGGCCGCGTGTAGAAACACGTGTATGTCTACGTGTATCCTGTTTGCACAGACGTTCACGCACATATACACGTGTTTTTGGACGGGTGTATACACACGACTGTGCATTTGTGCTAGCTTGCATTTGTGCTTTGATGCAATCATGTATATACTTTTATTTTTACGGATTCTTTCTGGATCCAGGTTCCTCATCCGATCCATTTGCGTATGGCACTTGGATGATGGAGATGCTAAATCATTTTGGGCGCAATCCTGGTCCATTTGAGCTTACAGAGTACATGTATGCCCATCCCCCTCCTGGATTGCCTGGTATCTATACCCCGCCCTCGAGTAGCATGTCACTCCACTGCTGTCTATGCCTGTGAGTTCGACGAGACGGCATGTAGCTTCTCCTCTTCCACGCCCATCGAGGAGACATATCTTGTCCCAGACACACTCACGCACTGTAAGATTCCTCCCCCAATCTTCGAGGTATACAGGAGTAAGAATCTCCCTTTTGATCTTATAACTATTCTCTCTCTAATATATAAATTTTTGACCAAATTATGAGATGAGGAAACCGTGGCCGTCAGAGCAGCCAGCAGACCCTGTCTCTGAAGATGACGAGCTTAACCCTGATGTTCGCAAAGCTCTTCATAGGACTCAGCCAAGACCCTCCAAAGGAGAAGGGGAGAACCTCGGTGAGGTTGTGGAGAAATGGGTGAAAGCCATGGAAGAGTATTTTGACGTCGCAGGTTATAATGAGCTGAGCAAAATGGCTCTCGACTGGTTGAAAATAGTGGAAACAGCCAGGGTAGCATGGAGGAACCACTGTGACACCAACCATCTGAGCAGAAATACTCAATCCTGGAATGACCTAAAAACCTATTTGAGAAAGAGATTTTGTCCCCCTGGATTTTTGGAAACCAAAATGAACGAGTTTTTAGAGCTAAAGCAGGAGAACAAAACCATTGAAGAATATCACTAGGCCTTTGCTATTCTACTCAAATACTCACCACCTCTAGATGAAGAACAGCTCATGGCTAGGTTCATTCGGACAATGAACGAACCCTTGGACACACTTGTCTGAAAAGATGCAGGGGGGAAGAGAGCTTGAGCTCTTGCAAGCACACACACACACTCACAAAACCCTAATAGAGAACACACAAGGTGAGAGGCTGAAAATCTTCTTCTTCTTCACTCAACACTCAACACACCATATACAAAGATAAGAGTACTCATAATATGAAAGGTACTCAACCAATACATACACGGGTTCTCTATAGTGTGAACCCGACTAAATGAGCTGGCGCTATAACTATGCCAGTCTCTAGAATGGCTGTCACACAGCCTGTCATCCCACTGGCCGCATATCACCCAAGATCTCACCAACCATGCCAGTGGTGTAAGTGTGGGGCCTATCCCCCAGGCGGGTCATCTCAGTGTCCACCGCCTCACTAGAGCTCGATATCTCAACATGGTCAAAAATGCCAAACCAATGTCCATTGGCTGAAGCAGTAAAAATGGCAAAGGATTTTGCCAAAGCCTTTGTAGTAAAGATCCCGCCAAAGCCTGCACCCTCTAACTTTAAAAGATTCCAAGCCCAGGAAAGTACTTCAAACTTTCCACCCCCAAAGAGGCAGCAAGGGCCGATTCAGAATCAGGATGCAGGAAGATTCCAAAGTGAAGGAAGACCCTTCCCCCAGAATACTTTCTCAGGAAGCCCACCTATTTTAAGGATTCAAAACGATAAGCTCAGAAGTGAGAACCGGTGTTTTTGGATGCCAAGGTTTTGGTCATCAGTTAAAAGACTGCCCAACTCCTGCCATGTCAAGGGGACAGGGAAGTCTAGGACCCCGAATTCAGAGACCAATCCCTTCATACCAGTCTAATCAGGGTCCGTCTTGCCCAAGCCAGGATAACCCCAGAAGAACTCCAACTCAACCATCTGCCCTCTGTCCAGAGTAACCTCAGAACTCCTTTCCAGAACAGGGCCAACCAAAGAGAAAGAATTCCACCACACTGCAGCAGCCAGAGCTGTCACAATTTCAGAAGAAGTAGAAGAGGAAAAAAGGGCAGATCTATACTGCAACTGAAAACCAAGGGCTTAACCGACAGTTCTCAAATCATCCATACTCCAGCAGAATACCAGGGAAAAATCGGCCGTCCACTTCCAAGGCGTAACGTTGGAAGTGATTGAAGAAGAAGAAGAATAATACTCCACCTGCGAGATGAGGACATCTCGCGTTTTTTAAGTGGGGTAGAATGTAAGATTCCTCCCCCAACGCCTTTTTGATGTCTAGTGTCTTCCCCTGTAATCAATTCCCTCTTCAGAAATATAAGAGATCTCATCTCTACTTGTTTTGACTTAGAGAGAGAAAATATTCTAGAGAGAGAATATTCAGCTTTTGAATATTTTAGATAGAAAAATTATTACATCTTATTAAAATAAGCTCCCCTAAAATAGAAATTCAAAAATAACTTTCCAATGTGCAATTGGAATTAATTGGAAATGGGTATAAAGGACCTTAACCTAAGGGTCTAGATTTTCAGAAATTTTTGAATTATGGTCCAATTAAGGTTTCTATGGGCCAATAGCATCAATCCATGTGTAGGGAGGAGATAAATCCAATTTGTAAAAGAAGATACCCAAAAATGAGTAAATGCTCACATAAGATGAAGTCTAGTTGAAAATGTACAAGGTTTATTAGTTAAAAAAATATGAGCAATATTACGCATAAAAGATGAATATTTTATTATAAAAGTGTTACTTTTAGCATAATTGAACTTCATGCATAGAGGTATGCATAAGAGATGAATATTTTATTATAAAAGAGTTACTTTTAGCATAATTGAATTTCATGCATAGAGGTATGCATAAGAGATGAATATTTTATTATAAAAGTGTTACTTTTAGCATAATTGAATTTCATGCATAGAGGTATGCATAAAAGATGATTATTTTATTATAAAAGTGTTACTTTTAGCATAATTGAATTTCATGCATAGAGGTATGCATAAAAGATATGGGAAGTGATCATATGAGATGAGTTAGGATGTGATAAGATGAGTTAAGAAGTGATAGGATGTGTATGGGGTGAGGTAAGTTGTGTATGTGATGGGATAAGATGTATATGGGTTGTGATAAGATGGATGTATGGATGTGAATGAGGATGTGGATGTGGATGCATGGATGTAAATGTGGTTGTGTATGTATGGATGTATGCATGTAGATGTGAATGTGAATGTGGATGTATGGATGTGAATGAGGATGTGGATGTAGATGTTGAGAGATATAATCGCGGTGTTGTGTGTATGTGGGAAAGCACCCTAGAGGTGCAAGATATTGTGTGTATGTGGGAAAGCACTGTAGAGGTGCAAGATATTGTGGTGAGATAGGAATGCCACATGTAATATTGTATGATGTGTGAGTGTTGACCAAAAGAGTGGAAAAGAGAGTGCCACATGGATGATGACATGTAAAGTGGGATAAGGCTTGAGAGCCTATATCATTGTATGGTTCATTGTGATATGAAATACAAGGGAATAGTGTTGAGTGTGCAATCTCCCTCTCTCTCTAGTCATGGAGTTTTTAGTGTGGTTTAATCCACCTTAATCTTATGCTTAATCTTGTGTCCTTCACCATGACCAATCCCATTTCTAGAATCTTAACATGGTATCAGAGCCAAATGGGCTCTTGGTCATGGGTGATTATTATGTATATTAGCTTGTTTGTGTGTTTGTTTGATTAAGCATTATTTTTAGTTTATTATGAAAAAAAATTATGCACACTCATATTATCATTTGGATTTGCATTTGTGATGAGAATTTGAGAGGAGATTTGCATTTGTGAGGATTTCAGAGGAGATTTGCAACAAGGAGGTTGCATAGAAGCTGCCCAAGAGAGTTGCAAATGGAGTTTTGCAACATGGAGAGCTTGCTCATCATCAAGGAAGCTGAAAATGGAGATTTCAGCATTATGAAGGCTATGGAGTCTTCATCATCATCAAGGAGAAGCTGCCAAGAGAAGATATGCTGCTGATTATGCCTCAAGAAGGTTGGTCTTGTGAAGTTTTGCCTCAAGTTTTGGTTTTGAGCATGGAAAAATGCTCAATGTTGAAGGGTTGCTGGTTGTTGGGATATGTGGATCCCATGGCTCTTGCATTTGGGCAAAGGGCATGTTTTAAGGTGCATGTTTTGCTTGGCTGAAGCAAGCAAGGTTTGAGGCTCAAGATGGAGTCCATGTATGTGCATCAAGAGGAGGATGCACATGTGTTTGCTCATAGAAAATGAGTGAGTGGTGGAAGTAGTGGAAACTTTCACATGTTAATGCACCTTTGGTTTCTCATAGGGAGAAACTCAAAGAAAGAACCCTTGAAGGAGCATGCATTGTGGAGTTCAATTAGGAGCCCATTATGGCCATGTTAGTGGTCAATGTGAACCACCTCATGCAAGGGGTTCAAGAGGCAAAGAAGAGGTAGTTGGTGTGTGATGCCAATTACATCAATGTAAGAAATCGCAGCAAAGAAGAAGACTTGTGAAGCCTTGTCCATGAAGGGACAAATGAGGATGCAACCGAGAGAAGGTTTTTTTTACAAGCTCAATGATGGAGCTTGAAGAGGATGCAACTGGGTAGAGCAAGAGGAGCTGGCATGGAGACAGCCCATCCATGTAAGAAGAGGAGGAGCTTCGAGAAAAGCAGAGTGTAGAAGGCTAAAGCAAGCAGCCGCTCCTTCAGACTTGGAGGCAGTGGCATCTTCATGAAGAGGCCGCAGAAGAGGGATGCCTTCTACTCGCACGAGGTTGAGGGCATGCCGCCCCTGCTCTCAAAGAAGCTGAGGAGCTGATGCAATGTTACGCTGGAGAGAAGCAAGGCGAACCCAGCGCAGGAAGCACTAGAGCTGCACTAAAAGCGGCTAAGAGGAATCGGCCAGTTGTTGGGCTTTGAATCGGCCAGTTGTTGGTGCACACCACAAGGAAGAAGTTGGTTGGGCAGCAGCAAGCATAACAAGGCACTGCAGCAGGCGCTGGTGCGCAGTGTGGAGCAAAAGGCCATAACAGGGCTACTGTGGCGACCTCTGATGACAGTAGCTAGAGAAGAGGTAAGGAGCATAGTTGAGAGGAGGCAGGCAAACGTCTTCAGCAATAACACAGTATGTGCGAGGAGACGAGCAGGACAGACACTCGGTAGATAGCCGAGTGCAGAATCAGTCGTCGAGAGCAAGGAGACCGTTGTGCAGAACAGGTCGAGGAAGAAGAAGACCCGGCGGGCCGGCAGTCTGAGCATGCTCAGCGCATTCAACGCGCGTGCAGAGCATTTTAAAAGAAAAAAAAAAGGGCTGAAAATTAAAGCATTGAAAATTAAAGCATCTAATAATAGTAGCGCTGATTCCTGAAGGCAATTAGAGTCGAGACCCCCAGAATGCCAACCTGGGTCCCGCTCACATGCTTTTAAGTTGTGGATGAATTTCTCAAAGTGGTTTCACACGCACTCTTATAAAGCATAATTAAAACCTTTGACAAGAAATTGTTTCACACACATAGTTTTTTGATGAAGATGTTCACACACACTTGGGTCCGCTGCCCGGCTTTGGCCAAAAAGGCTTTGTAATTTTATTTATTTTTTCACCCAGATGATGGACAAATCGTCCACGAGCATGCGTGCTCAAAATGGAAAAAAATTTGTAATCATTCATGGTATGAGGGTCGCCCTGCTCGAGCTCACCTAGAAGCTCGAAACGGTAGTTGTTGTGATGTGTGCAAAAGCGATGCACGTGTGAGGTGCATGCGCATGGATTGGATCCTACCCGAACTTCCATGTTCAAATCGGACTCAGTGGTTCCGCTGTGAGCGATGAGTCGGCTCAAAATGGACTAGGTGTCTAAGATGGTAGACACGGGCACACATGTTTGGATGATGGACACTCCAATGTATCATTGAGGGGGAGTGTTGAGAGATAGCAATTGCGTTTGTGTTGAGAGATGATGGGTGAGTTGTGGAACACCTCGATTAAGAGGGGGTGTTGAGAGATATAATCGCGGTGTTGTGTGTATGTGGGAAAGCACCCTAGAGGTGCAAGATATTGTGTGTATGTGGGAAAGCACTGTAGAGGTGCAAGATATTGTGGTGAGATAGGAATGCCACATGTAATATTGTATGGTGTGTGAGTGTTGACCAAAAGAGTGGAAAAGAGAGTGCCACATGGATGATGACATGTAAAGTGGGATAAGGCTTGAGAGCCTATATCATTGTATGGTTCATTGTGATATGCAATACAAGGGAATAGTGTTGAGTGTGCAATCTCCCTCTCTCTCTAGTCATGGAGTTTTTAGTGTGGTTTAATCCACCTTAATCTTATGCTTAATCTTGTGTCCTTCACCATGACCAATCCCATTTCTAGAATCTTAACAGTAGATGCATGGATGTAGATGTGGATGTATGCATGTAGATGTAGATGTATGGATGTGAATGTGAATGTGGATGTGGATGTATGCATGGAGATGTGGATGTATGCATGTAGATGTAGATGTATGAATGTGGATGTGGATGTATGCATGTAGATGTGAATGTACGGATATAGATGTGGATGTATGGATGTGAATGTGCATGTAGATGTGGATGTATGGATGAGGATGCATGAATGTGCATGTAGAAGTGGATGTGAAAATAGATGCATGGATGTAGATGTGGATGTATGGATGTGAATGTGGATGTGGATGTGGATATATGTATGGATGTGAATATATGATATGTGATGTGAAGGAATCTGAAGTGAGGAGATGGAAAATGATGTGATGGGATGAGTACACATATAAATGGAATGTGGAATAAGTAATGTGGATTGATGAGGGATAATGTGGAAAAATGAGAGTTAATATAGAAACTGTATTTGTAAACTATTTGTAAATGAAAATGGCTGTTTTATGTCAAGAATGTTGGGGAAGCATTTTGACCGTCTTGTGATTAAGGTCGTGGAGACCTAACTGATAAAGTTGCAATTGCTGATGGAGAGTCAATGGAGGACGTCTCGCATAGCAAGGTCGACTGAGGTCTTGACCAGCCTCGGTTCGATTAAAATGGTGAGCTTCCGGTACGGTGGATGAGGGACCAAGGAAGCGGCCTATGAGTGAAGCGCTAGGTCACCTGCGAAGGATCCTAGAGGGTGCTGACCATACGGTGCTCGGGCTCTGGGTTGCCTAGGATACCCACGCGTGCGTCGAGGAAGATATTGGAACAAGGAGTAAGAGTTGTTTTGTGAAACCGGGCATGGATCTGGTTGATTGACCTTGCTAGTCTTCAATGGATGAGTCCATGGCTCTTTTTATGGATCTGTTGGTTGATCTTGCTGATCTTCAATGAGAGTCCATCTTGATTTTTATAAGTGATGATTTGCCGAGTATTATGGGCTAGGAACTATTGAAAAGGCCCCTGAGTGGACACGTGGTGAGCGTTCTGGTTGCCAATGATGCCATAAATACTCCGATGAAGGAATGAGGGGAAATTAAAAATCAACCGGATAATTTGGAAGATTGTGATCAGTGACACTATGGTTTCATTAAAGGATTGTTTTAAAGTTAGCTGATGCTAAGAAAAAGGCAATTTCATATTGGGTGTGTAAGTGGTGTGGCTAGTTTTATGTTTGCATGAACTTCCGCTAGGGAGCCTTGGAACTCTTTTTCTTGGTACCCGGGACAAAACCTAACCAAATTCCAAATTGGATCCCATCACTACAGTGGTTGGGCGGTTGGCTAACCCATGGGATCGGCGGATGGGGTTAGGCTGGACTGATGGATCCGTAAATCGAGACTCAATTTTTGATTACGATAGATAAAGTAAATCCCGGATAGTAATTGTTCTATGGATAGGAATCAACGGCTGTGCCTCTTAATGGGAAAAAAAGCGTTGATCCCAATGATCCAAGTGCAAGTTTCTTCCTTGATCTGACCGAGTATCTTTATAGGTGCAGTCGGCGGATCAGCTTGATCAGTAATGGTCTTGACTACGTTAGAGTAAAGAGTTATCTTGGTAGAATCGCCCGTGCTTTCTGGGTGAAGGAAGTTTTTTCCGGGTTCGATTTTGGAAAAACTGACGGATTAGTCTCTTGTCCAGATATCCGTGGACGAGGCCCCGAGTGTGGGACCCCTGTCCCGCGCGAGAAGTGCTACTTCCGCTGCTAGTACCCCGAATCTGTTGCTCGGTGGGAACAGGGATCTCACTGTTGGTATCAGAGCAATTAAAAATCATCTGAGAAGACAAATATGTCAAAAATTTATCAAGAAACACAAAAAGGTTGTAATTGTGTGATATAATTCATACAATTTGATATTAAAACTGAAATTCATAATTTGGTAATTGGGTCTTCAGATGGAAGTACCGCAATTATATAGAATCCCTGACTTGCTTGAGGCCTAGACATGATGGTATTTACCTTATAATTCCAAGGGCCGTGACTACCCGTATATACCGAGAGTATAACTGTAGCTCTTTACTGACAGTATATACGAGTAAATCTGACTTGAAATTATAAGTGTTAATGCTATCCAGATGATGATTTCGAATGTGGTTGATATGATTTTTAATTCTGTTTGAGAATTGATGAATTGATTTGGATTCTGATTGAAAAATGATGATTTGTGAAATTTAGTTGAAATATAATAACCTGAGCGAAACCACAATGAGGATGAATGGGACGAGTCCCTGTGATGATATTCATAACTGGAATGATGATAATGAATTCAGCAAATCACTATGAGATTAGTGGATTGTGCTGTCAGATTGCTACTGTTAACACTTGACCGGTAGATCAAGTTAAGGGATGACAAATTGAGAACTTACTTGACTGAAATTCCCATGGAGAAATGTTTAGAAGGAAATTTTTCAGTCTAATGGATGTTAAAGATATGAATGATATGATCTGAATTAATTGTTATTTAATGATGAGTTCTATATAAGGGATATTTATCCCACTATTCTGTTGGGTTGACCAGA
Source organism: Cibotium barometz (assembly GCF_041138505.1). Taxonomy (NCBI): domain Eukaryota; kingdom Viridiplantae; phylum Streptophyta; class Polypodiopsida; order Cyatheales; family Cibotiaceae; genus Cibotium; species Cibotium barometz. The sequence goes on along the minus strand of NC_141103.1, from coordinate 22,260,657 downwards.
ATATAAGGAATCCCAGAATAAAATTGGATCTTAAGAAAAAGAGTTATCCTCTACCTTGCGAGATGAGGACATCTCGCACTTTTTTAAGTGGGGTAGAATGTAAGATTCCTCCCCCAGTCTTCAAGGTATACAGGAGTAATAATCTCCCTTTTGATCTTATAACTATTCTCTCTCTAATATATAAATTTTTGATAGAATTATGAGACGAGTAAACCGTGGCCGTTAGCAGCTAGACCCTATCTCTGAAGATGACGAACTTAACCCTGATGTTCGCAAAGCTCTTCAAAGGACTCACCCACCAGGACCCTTCAAAGGAGAAGGGGAGAACCTGGCCCGAGGCTGTGGAGAAGCCATGGAAGAGTATTTTGACGTCACAGGTTATAATGAGCTGAGCAAAATGGCTCTTGGCCACTTGAAAATAGTGGAAACAGCCAGGGTAGCATGGAGGAACTACTGTGAAACCAACCGTCTGAGCAGAAATACTCAATCCTGGAATGACCTAAAAACCTATTTGAGAAAGAGAATTTGTCCCCCTGGATTTTTGGAAACCAAAATGAACAAATTTTTAGAGCTAAAGCAGGAGAACAAAACCATTGAAGAATATCACCAGGCCTTTGCTATTCTACTCAAATACTCACCACCTCTAGATGAAGAACAGCTCATGGCTAGGTTCATTCGTGCAATGAACGAACCCTTGGACACACTGGTCAAAAATGCCAAGCCAGTGTCCATGGCTGAAGCAGTAAAAATGGCAAAGGATTTTGCCAAAGTCTTTGTAGTAAAGATCCCGCCAAAGCCTGCACCCTCTAACTTTAAAAGATTCCAAGCCCAGGAAAGTACTTCAAACTTTCCACCCCCAAAGAGGCAGCAAGAGCCGATTCAGAATCAGGATGCAGGAAGATTCCAAAGTGAAGGAAGACCCTTCCCCCAGAATACTTTTTCAAGAGGCCCACCTATTTTAAGGATTCAGAACGATAAGCTCAGAAGTGAGAACCGGTGTTTTGGATGCCAAGGTTTTGGTCATCAGTTAAAAGACTGCCCAACTCCTACCATGTCAAGGGGGGACAGGGAAGTCTAGGACCCCGAATTCCGAGACCAATCCCTTCATACCAGTCTAATCAAGGTCCATCTTGCCCAAGCCAGGATAACCCCAGAAGAACTCCAACTCAACCATCTGCCTCTGTCCAGAGTAACCTCAGAACTCCTTTCCAGAACAGGGGCAACCAAAGAGAAAGAATTCCACCTCAAACTGCAGCAGCTAGAGCAGTCACAATTTCAGAAGAAGTAGAAGAGGAAAAAAGGGCAGATCTATACTGCAACTGAAAACCAAGGGCTTAACCGACAGTTCTCAAATCATCCATACTCCAGCAGAATACCAGGGAAAAATCGGCCGTCCACTTCCAAGGCGTAACGTTGGAAGTGATTGAAGAAGAAGAAGAAGATGAAAGAGATCATACTCCACCTGCGAGATGAGGACATCTCGCGTTTTTTAAGTGGGGTAGAATGTAAGATTCCTCCCCCAACGCCTTTTTGATGTCTAGTATCTTCCCCTATAATCAATTCCCTCTTCAAAAATATAAGAGATCTCGTCTCTACTTGTTTTGACTTAGAGAGAGAAAATATTCTAGAGAGAGAATATTCAGATTTTGAATATTTTAGATATAAAAATTATCTCATCTTATTAAAATAAGTTCCCCTGAAACAGAAATTCAAAAAGAACTTTCCAATGTGCAATTGGAATTAATTGGAAATGGGTATAAAGGACCTTAACCTAAGGGTCTAGATTTTCAGAAATTTTTGAATTATGGTCCAATTAAGGTTCCTATGGGCCAATAGCATCAATCCATGTGTAGGGAGGAGATAAATCCAATTTGTAAAAGAAGATATCCAAAAATGAGTAAATGCTCACATAAGATGAAGAGTTGAAAATGTACAAGGTTTATTAGTAAAAAACTATGAGCAATATTAAAAATATGAGATATTTTGGGTATCCAAAATTGAGTAAATGCTCACATAAGATGAAGAGTTGAAAATGTACAAGGTTTATTAGTAAAAAACTATGAGCAATATTAAAAATATGAGATATTTTGGGTATCCAAAATTGAGTAAATGCTCACATAAGATGAACAGTTGAAAATGTACAAGGTTTATTAGTAAAAAACTATGAGCAATATTAAAAATATGAGATATTTTGGGTATAATCATTCCATTTTGACACATATGTAAGGAAGGGGAGTCCATTAAAGGAGGTGCATATTTCACATGCTTGAATTAGTTTTAAACTCAAAAATAATGTGATATTTTATCTCTCCTCTCTCTTGAACCAAACCAAATCAAAAGGAAACCAAACCGAATAAAAAAGGAACCAAACTAGGTCCAAATTTAGTCCAAATTCAACCAAACTGATTTGAAAAATTCTAGAATTAGTTTGTTGGGTTAGGAGCTCAATTTTCCTATAAATAGTGGATGTATGGATGTGAATGAGGATGTGGATGTGGATGTGGATGGGGATGCATGGATGTAAATGTGGATGTATATGTATGGATGTATGCATGTAGATGTGAATGTGAATGTGGATGTATGGATGTATATGAGGATGTGGATATAGATGCATGGATGTAGATGTGGATGTATGCATGTAGATGTAGATGTATGGATGTGAATGTGAATGTGGATGTGGATGTATGCATGGAGATGTGGATGTATGCATGTAGATGTAGATGTATGAATGTGGATGTGGATGTATGCATGTAGATGTGAATGTACGCATATAGATGTGGATGTATGGATGTGAATGTGCATGTAGATGTATCATGTGGATGTATGGATGAGGATGCATGTAGATGTGGATGTGAAAATTGTTGAAATTTGAGCATAATGATGAGCTATGGTAGATCAAACACTAGAATCAACATAATTAACAAAGTGATTAGCAAGTGATTAAGATGTAATTAGTGAATAATTAGCACATAGATTAATGTAGCCATGGATACTCAAAAACCAGCCAATTCTCATTAGGGCTATGCCTCAATTTATAGAGTTTACATCAAGCATCTAATCCCATTGATTTCTCCATGATTCACTCCCAGAATATCTCCACCTCTTGCCTGATTCTCTCCACCTCTTCTCTTTTTCCTGAATATCTCCCAGAATATCTCCACACTCCTAAATTCTCTCATGCTACCCTTTATTCTCTCCCAGTAGATTCTTCTCACCTTTTCACAGGTTCTTTCACATTTACTCATCTTCTTTTACAGCCTCTATCCAAGGGCTTGTTCCCACACACACCCTATTCACTTGTATATTTCAACAAAAATAGATGCATGGATGTAGATGTGGATGTATGGATGTGAATGTGGATGTGGATGTGGATATATGTATAGATGTGAATATATGATATGTGATGTGAAGGAATCTGAAGTGAGGAGATGAAAAATGATGTGATGGGATGAGTACACATATAAATGGAATGTGGAATAAGTAATGTGGATTGATGAGGGATAATGTGGAATAATGAGAGTTAATATAGAAACTGTATTTGTAAACTGTTTGTAAATGCTGTTTGTAAATGGCTGTTTTATGTCAAGAATGCTGGGGAAGCATTTTGACCGTCTTGTGATTAAGGTTGTGGAAACCTAACTGATAAAGTTGCAACTGCTGATGGAGAGTCAATGGAGGACGTCTCGCATAGCAAGGTCGACCGAGGTCTTGACCAGCCTCGGTTCGATTAAAATGGTGAGCTTCTAGTACGGTGGATGAGGGACCAAGGAAGTGGCCTATGAGTGAAGCGCTAGGTCACCTGCGAAGGATCCTAGAGGGTGCTGACTATACGGTGCTTGGGCTTTGGGTCGCCTAGGATACCCATGCGTGCGTCGAGGAAGATATTGGAACAAGGAGTAAGAGTTGTTTTGTGAAACCGGGCATGGATCTGGTTGATTGACCTTGCTAGTCTTCAATGGATGAGTCCATGGCTCTTTTTATGGATCTGTTGGTTGATCTTGCTGATCTTCAACGAGAGTCCATCTTGATTTTTATAAGTGATGATTTGCCGAGTATTATGGGCTAGGAACTATTGAAAAGGCCCCTGAGTGGAAAGGTGGTGAGCGTTCTGGTTGCCAATGATGCCATAAATACTCTGATGAAGGAATGAGGGGAAATTAAGAATCAATCGGATAATTTGGAAGATTGTGATCAGTGATACTATGGTTTCATTAAAGGATTGTTTTAAAGTTAGCTGATGCTAAGAAAAAGGCAATTTCATATTGGGTGTGTAAGTGGTGTGGCTAGTTTTATGTTTGCATGAACTTCCGGCTAGGGGGCCTTGGAACTCTTTTTCTTGGTACCCGGGACAAAACCTAACCAAATTCCAAATTGGATCCCATCACTCCAGTGGTTGGGCGGTTGGCTAACCCATGGGATCGGCGGATGGGGTTAGGCTGGACTGATGGATCCGTAAATCGAGACTCAATTTCTGATTACGATAGATAAAGTAAATCCCGGATAGTAATTGTTCTATGGATAGGAGTCAACGACTGTGCCTCTTAATGGGAAAAAAAGCGTTGATCCCAATGATCCAAGTGCAAGTTTCTTCCTTGATCTGACCGAGTATCTTTATAGGTGCAGTCAACGGATCAGCTTGATCAGTAATGGTCTTGACTACATTAGAGTAAAGAGTTATCCTGGTGGAATCGCCCGTGCTTTCCGGGTGAAGGAAGTTTTTTTCGGGTTCGATTTTGGAAAAACCGACGGATTAATCTCTTGTCCGGATATCCGTGGGCGAGGCCCCGAGTGTGGGACCCTTGTCCCGCGCGAGAAGTGCTACTTCCGCTCTGCTAGTACCCCGAATCTGTTGCTCGGTGGGAATAGGGATCTCACACGCACACCCTCCCAAGCACCATCACGTGAGGGCTCACAGCCACCATCACGTTCTCCCTCATAGCCACAGTCACATAGACAATCCCCCAGTCGTGACTCCACCTGCAGTACAGATGAGAGCAAAGGCCGCGCTAGGAAGAGTGAGAGTGGAGGATGCGGCGGGTGCTTTGGTGGGGGAGGTAGTAGGGCACACGGTGAGAGAGGAGATAGAGGGAGAAGAGTTAGAGAAGACAGTGAAGATGAGGAGGAGGTGAGAGAGGTGGAGGGAGTGATCTGCTATGATGTGATGGATAGGGGCGGGATAGTGATGGATGCGAGGGGGAAAGAGGAAATGGAGTACATGCGTGGGGTAGTATCAAACTTGTATAGAAATTATTTTATTAGATTTAAAGATCAAAATAGCCGATTAGTTGGGGAGGTGATAGAGGCTGTACATAGTCGGAACCCCAATCCCCCACATGCGACATTCTCGGATGTATGGGGAAGGACGCGAATAAGGGAGACCTTAAGTAATAAAAGATCTCACCTTAAGAAACTCACGTACGATGATGGGCTGAATGTAGCTACGGGTGGCTATCTTGCCGAGAAACGTGCCACTGCGCACAAACGCGAGTGGAAGGAGGCAAAGAAACGAGTAGAGGGTGGCATGAAGAGCAGGCAGCATGTGGAAGCACGACGGATCCAGATGGAGACCATTGGATCTTCGCATTTCAGATCTCACTGCGTCGAGCCACTTTATTTGATTGTTTACTTAATTCATTGATTCTATGATTGTTTTAATCTTACAAATTGTGTTGATTATGATACAGCGAACGATACTGGGTATGCTCGCCGGCATAGCAGACGTGACACATGGGCTCTCTTCTTCAGAGCCGAGGGACATATTACGGACGCGCAGTTTGAGATGGCCATGAGACCATACGGTCAACAGGTACTTGAAAACTCTAAACGAATGATTTTGGTTTATTGAATTACATATATATATACTTATATACTATATATTACTTGAACAGGCACAAGCTGCTCTGCTGCTGCACTTGCTGATGATCCACCCGCCGCCAGTGCAGAGGGTGGACATGAGCACTACTCATTGGACATTCCGACCGATGTGAGCTCATCTGATCATGGAGGGAGCAGCGAGTCATCATCTGGGTCTGAGTAGTACTCAAACTTATAGTATCACATTCCATATTGAGGATGTGGTTGTATATATATTTTTGTAACTGAAGCCATGGGCTACTTCGACATATGGACTCCCTTGTATATATGTGTACACATAAAATTTTGATAGTAATATTGAATCGTGAATTGATAGTATTGCATTCATGCATAAGACGACGGTACTGGGCCATAGTCATGCCCTGTTACATAATTTCTCTAATTGCGAAGGGAGCTATTATTTTCTCCTTAGGGATAAATCGACTAAAGAGTCTATAAACTCGGCAAGCAAGTCTGAAATTTTGAGGCGTTGAAAGATATAGAATGACACCACGCGTCATTTTCAGCTTTATCAAAATCATGGCCAATGAGAGGTTCTATCTCAGCATTGCATGCCGGTTGCAAGAGACGTGGATATATAACCCTGCAAACCACTTATGCTGTTGTCTCTCCACTAGGTTAGGAAAATATAATTCCTCGAAATGGCGTGCGAGTCTTGCTCGGCTTGTTCGAGTTGAAGCGGAAGAGATGAGATGCTCGAAGGCAAATGCAATCATATCTTGAGACTGGGTGAGGTCGGGAATACCAAATAAATGGGAAACTTCCATCTATAAAAATAATTTCTTTGATTAAAATTTATTCATTAAAGAAGCTTACAGAATGAAAATACATTATGAAAATGCTGTTTCTGAATTCTTATTACCAATTTCAGATAAGAATTTAATTAGCTTTCAATTTCGCTCTGATACCAACTGTAAGGTCCCGGTCTCCACCGCGCAATGGATTCAGGGTACTAGTAGCAGCGGAAATAGCACATCATGCGCGGGGTAGGGGTCTCACACTCGTCGGGGCCTCGCCCACGGATATCCGGACAAGAGACTAATCCGTCGGTTTGTCCAAAACCGAAACCGAAAAAACTTCCTTTACCCGAAAAGCACGGGCGATTCCACCAGGACAACTCTTTACTCTAACGTAGTCAAGATCATTACTGATCAAACTGATCCGACTGCACCTCTAACGGTACTTGGTCAGATCAAGAATGAAACTTGCACTTTATTCATTGGGATCAACCCTTTTTTCCCCATCAAGAGGCACAGCCGTTGATTCCTATCCATAGAACAATTACTATCCGGGATTTACTTCATCTATCGTAATAATAGAAATTAAATCTCGATTTACAGATCCATCAGTCCAGCCTAACCCCATCCAGTCCCATGGGTTAGCCAACCGCCCAACCACTGTAGTGATGGGATCCAATTAAGAATTTGGTTAGGTTTTGTCCCGGGTACTAAGGAAAAGGGTTCCAAGGTCCCCTAGCCGGAAGTTCATGCAAACATAAAACTAGTCACACCACTTACACACCCAATATGAAATTGCCTTTTTCTTAGCATAAGCTAACTTTAAAACAATCCTTTAATGAAACCATTATGTCACTGATGACAATCCTCAGTCTCTGGTTGAATCCTTATTTCCAGTCATTCATTCATCGGTATACTTATGGCATCATTGGTAACGAGAACGCTCATCACCTGTTCACTCAGGGGCCTTTTCCATAGTTCCTAGCTCATAGTAACTGGCAATATATTCATAATAGAATGGAATCTCCGTGGAAGATTAGCAAGATCAACCCACAGATCCATTAAAAAACGCCTTGGACTCATCCGTTTGAGGACTAGCAAGGTCAATCAACCAGATCCATGCCCGGTTTTAGAAAACAACTCTTACTCCTTGTTCCAATATCTTCCACAACGCACGTGTGGGTATCTTCGACGACCCAGAGCCCGAGCACCGTATGGTCAGCACCCTCTAGGATCCTTCGCAGGTGACCTAGCGCTTCACTCATAGGCCGCTTCCTTGGTCCCTAATCCACCGTACCGGAAGCTCACCATTTAAATCGAACCGAGGATGGTCAAGACCTCGGCCGACCTTGCTACGTGAGACATCCTCCATTGACTCTCCGTCAACAGTTGCAACTTTATCAGTTAGGTCTCCTTGACCTTAATCCACAAGATGGTCAAAATGCTTCCCCAGCATTCTTGACATAAAACATTCATTTACAAACAGTTCACAAAATACAGTTTTTATATCGAACTCTCGTCTTTTCCATTTTATCCTCCTTAGTCCACATTACTTATTCCACATCCCATTCATATGTATTCATCATCATCCATTCACTCATATCGACGACACATTACTTCCCATACACATTCACATTCATTATTCTACATACACATCCATGCATACATTCATTTTCACATCCTCATTCATACATCCACTTCCACATACATACATCCACATCCGTATCTACATCCATACATCCACATCCACATCTACATTCATATCCTACATCCATACATCCATATTACATCCATTCTTGCCCTACACATTTCATATACATCTTATCATATCCTATCACATCTCATACACATCTTATCACATCTCATACACCTCTTATCACATCTTATCACTTCCCATACGCATCTTATCACATATTATCACATCTCATACACCTCTTATCACGTCTTATCACATTTCATATCTTTTTATAGAATACAAGAGAATTCTTATATTGATATAAGATTTCTCTATATTTTTATTTATGCATAAATTCCATTTAAGGATACTAACACTTTCGAATTAAAAATCAATCTTTTATGCATCTTCCTATGCATAATTTCATTTTAAATAAAAATGACACTTTTGAATTAAAATTCAATCTTTTATGCATCTTCCTATGCATAAATTCAATTTGGATGAGAATAACGCTTTTGAATTGAAATCTTATTCTTTTATGCATCTTCTTATGCATAAATTCAATTTAGATGAGAATGACACTTTGAATTAAAAATCAAACTTTTATGCATCTTCTTATGCATAAATTCAATTTGGTAGGAATTACACTTTTAGAATAAAAGAATTTCTCTTATGCATCTAAGTTATGCATAAAATCCATTTATGATGAAAATCACACTTTTAGTATAAAAAGAATATCTTTTATGCATACCTCTATGCATGAAATCCAATATGATAAAAGTAACACTCTTACAATAAAATAATCAACTTTTATGCATACCTCTATGCATGAAATTCAATTATGATAAAATCACACTTTCATAATAAAATAATCAACTTTTATGCATACCTCTATGCATGAAATTCAATATAATAAAAGACACACTTTTATAATAAAATAATCAACTTTTATGCATACTTTTATGCATGAAATTCAAATATGATAAAAGTAACACTTTTGATATAAAAATTTATCCTTTATGCATACTTCTATACATGAAAATAAAAATTGAAAAAAGTAACACTTTTGATTTTAAAATTTATCCTTTATGCATACTTCTATGCATGAAAAAAAAATGATAAAAATAACACTTTTGATATAAAAATTTATCCTTTATGCATACTTCTATGCATGAAAATAAAATTTGATAAAAGTAACACTTTTGATATAAAAATTTATCCTTTATGCATACTTCTATACATGAAAATAAAAATGATAAAAATAACACTTTTGATATAAAAATTTATCCTTTATGCATACTTCTATGCATGAAAATAAAATTTGATAAAAGTAACACTTTTGATATAAAAATTTATCCTTTATGCATACCTATATGCATGAAAATAAAAATGATAAAAAAATAACACTTTTGATATAAAAATTTATCCTTTATGCATACTTCTATGCATGAAGATAAAAATAATAAAAGTAACACTTTTGATATAAAAATTTATCCTTTATGCATAATATAAAAATTCAATTTCTCCATGATTACAATGAAATTCTTTTAATTAATCTAGGATGATAATTCCTAGAATATGGTAGGAAGTCCTCTTTTCATGCTTTGAATGAAATTATTTTATGTGTAAATTTTTACAAATTTTTGCCATAGCTCCGCTGCTATGACTGATAAATCTCAATTATTTTAAAAGATAAAGCTTATCTTTAAGGAAATGATTAGAATGATCCCTAATTGGATCATTAACCCATAATGGATTGAATAAAAAATAATCATGAAATACATAAACTAAAAGCATAGAAAAAAAATCATTAATTTGGTCTCAAGCATAGATTAATCTTGGATTAAGGAAAAGTTTTATGAAAAGCTTCATTTGGATTGAGAATGGGTCATGAGTATGACCATTTCTTGAGTGAGAGAGAGAAATTACATAAAAACCATTAGAATTTAAACATAAATAAAAATTTATGTAATTTTTTACTATCATTAATCAACTAACTTCAATAGCATTCATCAAATTATGTAACTCTTCACTACTATTCATCAATTAACTTCAATAGCATTTAAAAACCATACCAATTAAGCTTCTCAAGCTTGAGAGGGGTTGAGAAGAGAGAAACATTGAGAAATTATAGAAAAGATCAATATTCACTAATTACCTTACAAATTGTTTGATTCTTTGTTCACGGTAGAGGCCCCCAACCAATCAATTGGTTTAGTATGTTGATGGAGCCACCAATGGGGATTAAAGAAAGAAGGAAGTGTCAAAAACTAGTGAATTATTAATGAATTCACAGTTCTTGGCTTAGGTGAAGTAGAGTAACAATGCATTAAACATTGTTGAGTTTCGACAAAGGAGAAGGCCTCTATTTATAGGAAAAAGTGAGTTACTAACCAAACAAACTGATTCTAGAATTTTCCAACTCAGTTTGGTCAATTTTTGATCATTTTTAGGTCAGTTGAGCTAACTTTTTGTAACTAGACTTGAATTAGGAGAGAGGAGAAATGAAATATCTCAACTTTTATGAGTTTGAAACTCATTCAAGCATGTGAAATATGCACCTCCTTTAAAGAACTCCCCTTCCTTACATATGTGTCAAAATGGAATCATTATACTCAAAATATCTCATATTTTTAATATTGCTCATAGTTTTTTACCTTGTACATTTTCAACTCTTCATCTTATGTGAAATATGCACCTCCTTTAAAGAACTCCCCTTCCTTACATATGTGTCAAAATGGAATCATTATACCCAAAATATCTCATATTTTTAATATTGCTCATAGTTTTTTACTAATAAACCTTGTACATTTTCAACTCTTCATCTTATGTGAGCATTTACTCATTTTTGGTTATCTTCTTTTACAAATTGGATTTATCTCCTCCCTACACATGGATTGATGCTATTTGCCCATAGGAACCTTAATTGGACCATAATCCAAAAATTTCTGAAAATCTAGACGCTTAGGCTGTGGTCCTTTATACCCATTTCCAATTAATTCCAATTGCACATTGGAAAGTTCTTTTTGAATTTCTGTTTCAGGGGAACTTATTTTAATAAGATGAGATAATTTTCTATCCAAAAATATTAAAAATCTGAATATTCTCTCTCTAGAATATTTTCTCTCTCTAGGTTAAAATAGTTAGAAACAAGTCTTTTATGTTTTTGAAGAGGGATTGATTACAGGGGAAGATGCTGAACATTTTGAGAGGCTCGGGAGGAATCTTACACGTAATGCTGTTATGGTGGAAGTTGATCCTTGGCAAGTAAAATTCATCACAACAATTTGTCGATCTAGAGCGATATAAAGATGTTGATGTAGTACAGGAAGATCATGGAGGTGGCAACTCTCCAACTTATACATCTCGTGAAGATCATCAACGTGAGACACCTGATGAGGAACATGAACATTCCATTCTTGCTTAGTTTTAGTCTATTATTTAATGGAATTCGATCTTATCTTTTTGCTCATATCTTGTAAGCCATTTTTAGCAAGTACATATGGTTTTGAAACCGATTCAAATTTAAAACTTTTTTTCCGGTGATCTTTAAGTTTATCTTTGAAAATACTTTTTAAAATATGACATCAATATTAGATAAAGTGGAAAAAATCCCATTCCCATGAAAAAAGTGGGAGTATGGTAAACTCATCCAAAAGTTTATCAAAACATATTCATGTGACATATCATTGGAAAGAGCTTGAAAAGTAGAATCTAGATCTACTTTGTCCAACAAATTTGGAGTTTGCATGTTCAAGTTATGGCCAAAACAAATTTTTTAAATACATTCCCATTTTGAGGGAATTTTTCCATTTTATCTAATACAGTAACAGTCAGTTTTGAGTTTATTTATTGCAATTGTGAAGTTAGGATTATTGGAAAACGTAACGTACTCATATGTACGTATTTTTGGGTCCATTTGATTCGGTGATTTTTAGCATCTATATTTAATATTGAAAAGTAGAAAATACTTAGAGGACATAAAAGATTAAGTTTGGTCACAAAGTTAGTAATTTAGATATGTCGATTTGGGGTTAATTTTGGGACTTTTTATGCATGTTTTGTGGTGTGACGGTGTCATTTTTATGCGATTTCTATTCTATACTTGACCATGTTAGATAATGTAGAAGAGGGTCACAGTGAGTGGTTTAGCCTAAAGGAAACTCATATGGGGGTTTACATAATAAATATAACCGTAAACAAGCGTCCAAAAAAATGGCGCTCGGACACCAAATTGACTCTTAATTTTTAGTAAAACGGCCTCCCATGAGGGTGTAGAGAACTTTATTTGTCAGAGAGACAAATTAAAGAAACTTAGTTCATCATAGGAGGAATAAAGTCCATGTTCAAATAATTGGGAGATTCTGCATGGGGTGGCCGGTATTCGCAAAATGAATCCGACACTACTTTCCAGTTGTGGTTGTGTATTGTTCCCACAAAAGAGATAGGGTTTATGAAACTTAAGCTACACTCCCGTATGATGATTTGTATCTTGCACATGAAGAAGCTTAGGTTCAATTATCATCCACCTTTGGTGCATTCTAGATTGTTTGTGTTCCAGAGAACAAACACCTTTTGCATGTAATAATTTACGAACTTTGTCCATGTTGAAGGGTTGGTCAAGAGTCTTTCAAGTAGTGCCATGAAAGATGTACTTCTCATCATCTTCAATGGTTGCTTTTGGTGTGGTGGCTGATGGTGTCTCAATGCGGTCAACCTGCTCATGGAACTTCAAGGTCTCATGGATCTTGAGAATAAGGTGGTTAATTAAGGTGGCATAACCTCTCCTATTAATTAATAGAGGAGGTAGGTGGAGGAGGAGACTACATGTAGAAGTAGGTAGCATCATGTTGTTGTGATAGATCCGCTGATATTGGTATTCATTAACTCTTATAGTGAATTGATAAAATAAGAAATAACCTATAATTCAAGTGGGTGAGATTAGGGCTTCTATAACCCACATGACAACAATGTAGCCACCCCGCTAATAATAATCACCACAAATCTTAGCAAAGACATTTGGGAAAAAGCATGATTGTTGTGTCCAGCCAGTCTAGGTGCAACCATATTTAAGGGCACACTCCAAAATATAAGGAAATAAAATCCATTTACAACAAAGAGTAATATTGTAACATATGTGATATATTTCAACCATGAAAACTCTCACTAAAAGAATGGTTGAAACCTTAATTTAGTAGTAGATTTCAAGTGGTAATGTAGCATTATGCCATTTTGTGAATTTATTAATTAATTGGTCTTTATTACAGGAACTAATTAACGTATAACCTGTCAACGAATCACGATGGCTGTCCTGTCGGAGGCGTTGATTTGCTCGGATATTTATTACAAGAGTATCGACGGATGGCGTCGTTAACACTAGTTTGGTACCAAAACAGGACACTTGAGTGTCCTTTTTTGGGGGTTGCGAAAAAAAATCAAACTCCTAATGTAGGCTTTAAAAACCAAAATGCTTCATTGGGCATGTAGAACATAACCCTATGCTTATGTAAAAAATGCTAAACATATAAAATGCCTTTTTATTTGAAAGTACATAAGCAACAAAGTAGCATATGTCTTGAAAATGAACATTTTTCAGGATTTTTCAGGATTTTTCCAAATATGCAAGCATCATTCTCTCAAGAAAAAAATCCAATGATATCAATAGCATTTTTCCCAAGATATTTTGATAGCATACATCAGTCCAAGGAGGTAGAAGTTTACCAAAAAAATCATTTTCCTTTCCTAGAATTTTTTCCAAAAAAGTTGTATAAAATCAGCAAAAGTAACGCGTATTATCAAAACTCAATCACGCCACTAAAAAAAATTGTAGCCCTATCAATGAGAATGTTGATTATTGGTTTTCATGCTTGAGATGAGATAAATAAGCCATAATTTGATGTGTATGACACTAACTTAGCCTCCACTTAAGTAGGTTCTTATCGCCTAGTTTTAAAAAAACTGTAAAAAATAAAAATACAAACTTTGATCATCTTTTTTCAAAAACTAATCATAACTATGCTTGCACAAGTAGTCTACACCTATAGTTACAACAAATAATGCACTTACACAGCTTTCCCCTTTGATGAGAATCAAAATTAGGCTCATAATTAGACATTTTACGTATTAAAAACAGGTTGCGCAAAAGGCCATGTATGAGAAGAGGCCCAAAAAGTGGCTCTAAAGTTTTGGAAAATTCAAAACAAAGTAGTATTTACCCTATATAACATGGGTGCACCTCAAGTTTTACATTATTAGCTTGCATATGGAAGGAGAAAAATTCATGCTCCACCTGTATAAAAAACATCATTTCAATATTAGCGAGTCAAAAATTTATCCAATAAGTATCGTTTGATGATTCCAAGATTTAGTTTACATCATGGGCTTTCCATCAAGCCAAGTTTCATGATCAAACTATGTCCCTTCTAAAAGTTATGTACAAATTACTACTATTTTGAAAACAGCAAAAATCATGCGTTTTATCAGCATGTGTCTAAGAAAATTAAAATATTGCCTTGCAAAAGCTAAGAAAAGTGTAATTTAAAAAATCTCAATTTTTTTTGCGTCTTGAGGAACATCTGTGGATATTAAGCATTTCAAAACTCTTAATAGATTGCCCACAAAAATTCAAGAAAAATGCTAACTTTCAGGACACTTTAGTGTCCTCAGGACACTTTAGTGTCCAATTACAAGAGTACTGTTGCACTGCTATAAGCACACATGGTCGCAAAAGGTTGGTGAGTAGCAGGCTGGACTGTCATCTAATTCTTATAAGGCACTATCTTGGATGATGTCATGCATGAAATCATCGCCCATAAACCCGTTTTACTGTACAGCGCTAGAATTTGAAAGTTACAATACCCTTCCAAAGGGGTCAAAACCTTCACAAGAAGGGTGAAAACACAATTACCCTTCAAAAGAAAGGGTGAAAACACAATTACCCTTCAAAAGAAAGGAAGGATTTTGAGAAATTTAGTTATATGCCTTTCCCATCTCTTCATAAAGAAAAACTAGTTTAAAAAAAGTCCTTCAAAAGAAAAAATAGGGGTGCCTTTCAAATTCTAGGCATGAGCCCGTAACCCGTTTCAAAACTTCTAGGCCTTGGTCATGCATGACATCATCCCATGGACCACAAAAATCCGGCAAAAATTTGAACAACACTTGCATACTCTACAGTTATAGATTTTGGGTGGTTATCGTCAAATTTTTTAAAACTACCTTTGATATTTGGAGGTGGAGGTTTTTCACCATTTGGTTGAGAACTTTTTTTTTGGTGGTTTTACTCCTAGACGTGCGATTGCCTGTGAAGTATATTGGTGGCATTTCTTGGTCAACAGTACAATAGTACTGCTAGCCGCGTTACTTCACCGTAAGAATGCCTTTTTTTCTAGTCAACATAAGAGTCTGCGTTTGATGACTAAAGAGCTTGTACTATTTTTAGAGAAGTTACTATTTTTTCTAAACACAACTGTAAAGTCTTGCAGTTCAGAGTCTCCTATGAGTTGTTTGTGTTTGTGACAACTACAAGGTAGGCCTTGGGTTCAAATTTTGTAGCCATTATATCGTGCCTTGGGGGGTTCATGTGCCTATTATGCGGTTCATGATGTAGGAGGGTCTGAGGATATTGCTACATCTACATATCAAGCTTTTTTGACAACAGGTCTTGTCTACCTCATTCTAGGATAATGAATTGGTAACAACAATGCACAATTTGTCTCCTCAAAGCTATGTCACTCCGGATTGAAGGACTTGAATTGCTGACGTATCTTCAAAGCATGGCCTCCCTTTGCATGGTTCTGGTATCTCACACTGGATCGGAGGACTTGGACTGATGTATCTTCAAAGCATGGTCTCCCCAACACAGCGGCTCTAATGGAAAGGCAAGAGGCAACCACATAAATGCTAGCTAGCACTTAAGAAGATGATGTCATGCATGAAATCATCGCCCATAAGCCTGTAACCCGTTTTAAAACTTTTGGGCCTTGGTCATGCATGACATCATCCTATGGACCACAAAAATCGGGCAAAAAATTGAACAATACTTGCATACTCTACAGTTATAGATTTTGGGTGGTTATGGTCAAATTTTTTAAAACTACCTTTGATATTTGGAGGTGGAGGTTTTTCACCATTTGGTAGAGAACTTTTTTTGGCTGGTTTTTCTCCTAGACATGCGATTGCCTATGAAGTATATTGTATTAGGTGGCATTTCTTGGTCAAAGGTATAGTAGTACTACTAGTTGTGTTACTTCACCATAAGAACGCCTTTTTGTCTAGTCAACATAAGAGTCTACGTTTGATGACTAAAGAGCTTGTACTCTTTTTAGAGAAGTTACTATTTTTTCTAACCACAACGGTAAAGTCTTGCAGTTCACAGTCTCCTGGGAGTGGTTTGTGTTTGTGACAACAAAAAGGTAGGCCTTGGGTTCAAATTTTACAGCCATTATATCGTGCCTTGGGGGGTTTCATGTGCCTATTATGCGCTTCATGATGTAAGAGGGTGTGAGGATATTGCTACATCCACACATCAAGTATTTTTTATGACATGTCTTCTCTACCTCGTTCTAGGATAATGAATTGGTAACAACAATACACAATTTGGCTCCTCAAAGCTATGTCACTCCGGATTGAAGGACTTGGACTGCTGACGTATCTTCAAAGCATGGCCTCCCTTTGCATGGTTATGGTATCTCACACTGGGTCAGAGGACTTGGACTGATGTATCTTCAACGCATGGTCTCCCCGACACAGCGACGCTAATGGAAAGGCCAAACCTGGCCGCACTCACAAGCACAAAGTTACCCAAGAGAAGAGAGCTCATCTTTCACATGTCATTCAGAACTTGGTTGCTTATGTGCCTTCTCGTAGAAGAGGCAACCACATAAATGCTAGCTAGCACTTGAGAAGATCCCCCCCATTGTTACCACAAGAGTTGTCTATGTAGAGCTTGGTACTCCCTCCCTCGCTGTTGCAAGACCATGCTCCCCATTGTGCAAAAACAATAGCCCTCTCTCTCTCTCTCTCTCTCTCTCTCTCTCTCTCTTTCTCGTGCTCACACACTCTCACTAGCAAGTCATGGCAAGACCAAGAGGGCAAGAGGGCTAAGTGGACAAAACGATGGGGTTGAGAGCTTAAAAAGCACAAGGAGTAAGAGCACACACGCAATCAGCACTCAAGTGAATGCTATTGAAATTAGGGCATTGTGATGAGCTATGGTGGATCAAACACTAGAATCAACATCATTAACAAAGTGATTAGCAAATAATTAAGACATAATTAGTGGGTAATTAAGATGTAATTAGATGTAATTAGTGGGTAATTAACAAATAGATTAATGTAGGCATGGATACTCAAAAACTAGCAAATTCTCATTAAGGCAATGCCTCAATTCATAGAGTTTACATCAAGCATCAAATCCCACTGATTTCTCCATGATTCACTCCGGCTCTTTTCCCTGATTCTCTCCACCTCTTTACTTTTCCCAAAATATCTCCCAAAATACCTCCACACTTCCCAGAATATCTCCATACTTCCTAAATCTTCTCATGCTACCCTTTATTCTCTCCCAATAGATTCTTCTCACCTTTTAACAGGTTCTTTTACATGTACTCATCCTCTTTTACAGCCTCTAACCAAGGGCTTGTTCCCGCACACACCCTATTCACTTGTATTTTCAACACCTAGACCCTATACCAAGTTTGCCTCCCCTTACTTGATAGTCCGCGACTAGTGTCTACACCTCCTCTCAAGTTAACTTAGCACACCTGGACCCTGTACCAAGTTTTTCTTTTACTTGATAGCCTGTGACCAGTGCCTCAAGTCCCTAAACTCCATAGTCCTTGACACTCTCTCTCTTTATGTGTCCAAGGCTACTATAAGTGCCCGCGACCTTGACTAAAAGTGCTCACACATAGATCTATCTACCACCTGGCCTACATCATCGGTGGCTCAGAGGTGGTTTTACTTTGTTGGGGCAGGTTACATTGGGTTGTGGGGTCTCTCTCTCTCTCTCTCTCTCTCTCTCAGAGATTTTCACATGGCTCCTCACTCTTTGGAGCCTCACATCGTCTCTTGTCTTTAGTCTTCTTGTCGTGGCAGCTTCTCTCCATGCGTCCATGTCTTTCTCTTCTTTCAGTCTTCTTGTGGCAGCATCTCTTCTCATGTCCATGTCTTCCTTTAGATTTTCTTGGTGTTGATCTTCCTCTTGGAAAGAGATATTCTTCTTCTTTCATGGCTGGGGCCATGAACTCGTTTGTCAGGTCTTCTTGCTCCATGTGAGCAACATATTTAAATGTTTTGTTGACAGTTCTTTTGGGCTTTTTATGTTTATCTTGTGTCATTATGAAATGCAAACCCAAATCTATGCGGGAGGTCTTACCTCTTGCCTTATTCTAGACAAGGGCAGTGTCTCATCCCATATTTACACTGATGCAATGTGCCCAATACATAATGCATATAGCATTCATTCTTATGCACATTCCCAAAGGCAACAAAGGCTATGAATAATCTTGAATTTGAAGGAGATTTATAGGCATTAACCAAGGGTTAAATGCAAAATGATGATTATTACAAATTTATCAGCATAATTTTCATAGAAATTACATTCAATCAAGGGTAACCAATTTGTACGGAATGGTTGGAGTATCAAACCAACTTCGAATTGCAATATGAAGTTATAGGGATCTGTATCAGATACCTAATGGTTAATTTGAACCCTCAATTGCACCAAAATACAGTGATTAGCACTCATTAATCACTGATTAGCAAATTAATCCACTATTTTGTGTGCAAAAAACAGAGTATGCGGGGAGTCCAGATCTGGTGCCTTAGACTTCAAATGAGCTCAAATTATTTCAAAGACATCAATAGAAATGAGTCTAGTAGAGGATTAAGTCAATAAACACAAGATTTGACTAAATATTGAAAGCTTAATCTCTATTTTACCAAAGTCACCTACAGATTTGATGAAGAGCTTGGATCTCACTGTAGACTTGATGAAACTAAATCCCGTCTTAACCAGCTTGTAGAGCATGCTTGAAAACACCTTGGGCTAAGAGGAATTAGAGTGATTTTAACTGAGCAAGCAGAAATCTCAAATCCCCTTCAGAAAAACGGTGCCTGTAAATTAGCAAAAATCCGGAGATCTACGTGGCGGTTTGATGTTCTCTTTCGACTGGCTAGAGGAGCATAGGGTTAGAAGCTTTTGAGCTAATGTTGTGTGTGCAAGGAGAGGGAGCTCCTCCACTGGCTGGGGGTACAGAAGCTAGTTGAAAAAAAGAGGACAAATTATAATTTTCTACTAATACTAATTAGCAAAATAATTAGCAAGATAATGGGCTCACAAATTAGCATGGCTCTGATACCATGTTGAAATTAGGGCATTGTGATGAGCTATGGTGGATCAAACACTAGAATCAATATCATTAACAAAGTGATTAGCAAATAATTAAGATATAATTAGTGGGTAATTAACAAATAGATTAATGTAGGCATGGATACTCAAAAACTAGCAAATTCTCATTAGGGCAATGCCTCAATTTATAGAGTTTACATCAAGCATCAAATCCCACTGATTTCTCCATGATTCACTCCACCTCTTTTCCCTGATTCTCTCCACCTCTGCACTTTTCCCAGAATATCTCCACACTTCCGAGAATATCTCCACACTTCCTAAATCTTCTCATGCTACCCTTTATTCTCTCCCAGTAGATTCTTCTCACCTTTTCACAGGTTCTTTCACATTTACTCATCCTCTTTTACAGCCTCTAACCAAGGGCTTGTTCCCGCACACACCCTATTCACTTGTATTTTCAACAAATGCACCTTTCTCATTAGAGATATTCACTTATATACAAGGGAGTTATAAATTTGGGCAACTACACCTAATAAGTAATTGGGCACCCACTTATTATCTAACCTTATCTAGGCTACTCTAAGCACACATTGGGTGAATGGTGGCTCTTTTAATTGGCTCGGTTATCCCTAGAGTACATCATTAAGCATAATTATGCGAAATGCAATTATTGGGACTAGTTATTAATTCCCACGTGGGTGGACAACACATAACTGAGGGGGTAGACAAGGATCTTTGATATGGTGCCTATGGTGTGCGTTCATCCTTTAGTGACCTTCCATTTCTTTTGCATGCTCTTGGTTCCTTGTTGTAAATGGCTCGTCTTTACTCATGACTAGTGTACACATTCTTTGCATGTGTGTACATTGATGCGTGTCGGTCATCCATGTTAATATTGAGTTAACATTCCCCCCTCCCGATTCTAGATGCATCCTCTCGAGCCTAAGTAATGGATTTTTGTTTGGCAAGGCTTGAGTGGAAATTGGTTTGAGAGGCTTTTGATGGTAAAGTTATGAAACGTCTGTGTTGGGGAAAGGCAAGGCAATGATGTGTGTATGGATAGTCCAAGTTGAGGGTAGAGATGATGTTAGTGTTAATGCATGTTCATAGCTGAAAATAAGCAAAGGTGCTTAATGCATGTTCTTAAATTGTGCAAGCACCTACTTGCTTATATACAACACAAAACCTAATAGCATGCGGTGCAAGAAAGAGTTGAATGCTGGGGAGGGCTTTTGATGTTGAGGTTTGAGGTATGGAGCAAAGTGCTTATGTGTTAGTACAGTGCTGCATGGATGGAGTAGAACTTTAAGATAAACTTACATGATAGATGCACCCTCCTCCATACAAATAATCTGTGACTCAGACAATGACATATAGTTGGAAATGTTGAGTATACCAAGTAAAAGTGAAATGATAGTGCACCACATCATGGCCACTTTTTCTTTTTGTCATAGTTGTTGAGCTGTTCTTCATGTCTTTTTCCAAAAGTGACTCTATCTCAACTTCAACTAGTTAGATACAAGGTGTCCTTTAGGCTTGAGCATGAATTTTTGTAATCCCTCTCACTGAAGAAATTGATCCTTTTGTTTGATTTTGTGCTATGGATTTTATCTGCACAGTCGACTTTCCAAGATGATGATAGGCTTTGCCTTTTAGCTTGGTCAGAGTTGTTGCTTTCGAGATTGGATCTAATTGTATGAAAATCCCAATTCCCATTTTGCAAGATTAAAAAAAGAGGGGTACAGTAAACCCTTTCAAGCTTATGTGGGGTTGAGAAGGCTCTGTATGTTTGCTATTAAAGGTTAACACCAAAATTGGAGATTAAAGATTTGAGCAGGAGGGCATGTGGATAGCTTGTATTGTTCCTGAGACAAGGGTTGTGTGATTGTAATTCATCATCAAGAACAATCACGCCATTGAGGAGGTAGAAGGCCGTGAAGAATTTGGGCTTTCGCGTTAGTGGATTAAAAACTCGGAGAGGGCCACATGATTTTTCTTTTTATTATCTTTCCTTTGTTGTTTCGAGTGTTCTTGTGCAAGACTTTTGGGCATGGGTCTCAACAATTTAGAGTGTATGATGCATTCTCACTATGTAATGTAGTACCCTACTCATGAATAATGCAAATGTATCATGCGGTGCAAGAAACTCAATGATGGCCCATGTGGTATCATTGACGATGTCTCTATCTTAGATGTTTAGTCCATGAGTGAGGTATACTTGCACAAGTTGGAATAGGCAAAGCAACGGAGATTTTATGGCCGCGACGGTGGTGGGTGAAGTAGCTTTACACCGCTTTATTATGTACTATAGAAGTACTCATCTAGGATCTCTTGTCTTTCAAGATCATGATAGTTGTTAGCAATGAAGCACAAAATGTTTATCATAGTTAAGAGTGAGTCATTACCATTTAGTGTGAAAATCATTGACACGCCAAGAGTAGTTTGATCAGTTGTAAAGTCATTCTCATGATGTGATGTTATTTCAAGAAATTTTTAATCTTCATGACACTTACGTGTGAAGATTTTTTAGTAGAAGTAGCCTACATATAATTGGTAGTAGTGGGACTTGGATAAACAAACTTGTCAACACCACTTATGTGTGACAATTTTTTAGTAGAAGTAGCCTCCATATAATTGGTAGTAGTGGGACTTGGATAAACAACCTTGTCAACGCCACTTATGTGAGTTGACATAATATTGGGTCCCAATTTACCCACTGAAGGATCCCCCTTCAAGCAAGAGTATTTTCTTATATTTCTTTGGATAACTTTTAATGAATATGAATGATGATGATAGACTACCATATGAAAACATAATATAGATCAAATGTAGGTTGATGAAGATGATGTCCTGGGTCCATTTGAATTTCTCTTCAATTTCCACTATGTGATCCCAAAACTGAGGGATGCACATATGCTGGGACTGAATGTTGAAGATGCTCTTTGTGGAAGACTTGGGAATACTATAGCAAGTATGCACAAGGTTGCCGGTGGCTGTAGCGCACTTGACCTACTGGGAATGATGATGGCCTGATTTTTGAATGGATGTTTAATGTTGAAAGATGTGCAGTGCTTATATATGGTCCAAGGATGTTGGTTGGTCATTGGATTTAGATTCTAGCGCTTTTTGCATGAAGTGTTGTGCCCAACCTGTGAACCAACAAGTGCTATTGGTCCATCATTGGCTTCTTTAATCTTGTATGCAGTCCCTTTTTGTAGCTAATAGATCAATGCACCTTCCTGTTGGTCCATGACTAACTGCTTTAACCCTGCATGCAGCCCCTTTTACTAGCCAACTATTGTATGCACCTTCCTATGTGTTGTCGAGGTTGGCTTTGTCTATCACATGGGCAAGCAGCCATGGGTTCACTTTTGGCTTGCCCATACACATGCTTTTCTTAGCCTACATAGCGCTTTGAGAGTCTCCAACAAAGACA
Source organism: Cibotium barometz (assembly GCF_041138505.1). Lineage (NCBI taxonomy): Eukaryota > Viridiplantae > Streptophyta > Polypodiopsida > Cyatheales > Cibotiaceae > Cibotium > Cibotium barometz. Next base: position 22,237,585 of record NC_141103.1, on the reverse strand, counting down.
TGCTAACTACATGCCCTTTATACAAATCTACTGCTATGGCTTGACTTCTACATGCATTTATCTAATTATTTCTCCAAGTGGATAAAAGGACTGACACATGTAGACTCTATATGTCTATGGAGAGTGACCTACATAGCTCTTGTCTGTCATGTGTTGGATTGGGACTCATAATGGGGCCACATCATACAACAAATATTCCTAAAAAGGTTTAAAATCCTATAGATAAATGTAGCACTGATGTACAGCCAATGTGTCACATAGCAGTGCAAGGTGCATGGGATAACATATATCACTCAAACTTGTTAATATGTCTTAATGCATTGTTCCTCTCTAAGAGACTCCCAAGACCTCTGTTCATAAAAAAATTACTTGGACCTCTGACAGAAACTCAATACGTACCTTTTTGTTAATGTATGCTCTTGTGTGTGTGTGTGTGTGTGCATGAGAGTTTGTCAGATGAATTTTATCACTTATGGCCAATCCACCAAGCCTATATGCTTACTAGCTAAGAATGAAATATTGATTGAAACCTCCTTCTTTTATTCCTATAGGCATCCACGACAGGCGAGCCTCTTGATAGCCATCAACACGATTTTGCGCACTCTCGCGGGCATATCAAGAGAGGAGATTCAGGAGGACAAGGGAGAGTACGTTGCCTTGAGTATTGCAGCGCTGGAGGCCACTATACAATACTTGCACACATCCACCTAGCCAGAATCCCCTTGAGAGGGTTGTTCAAGAGACGTCCAGATACAAGATACACGGGGGTTTGGCGTCATTACCCACATTGATCCACATGCATCATCGATGGAGGTATGAATCTTGACTTTGCATGTTATGTGAATGTCTAATAACCAATTTTATATTTTATTGTAGGAGTGATGAGCCTAGTCCTCTGCATGCAGCCACACGAATACCACTTGATGCGCCACATGACCCACCACTGCCTATAGCACCCTACACTTGTATTGGTGATGTGGGTGTGTAGTGTACCATTGGCAGGGAGGGGTGTGTCATTTCCACTCATGGAGGCATTGTTTTTCATTGCGAGATGAGATACCACGTAGACCTTTACTTTTCGATAATCCACAAGATGTGGAAGTAAGTTTCAATTTGATTGCATGTATTCATTTCAAATAATTACCATTTCTTACATAGCATGATATTTTACTAGGAATTTTCTTCTTTCAAATGCAAGTACCAGGACGAGATTTAAAAAAATTATTTCATCGCCCAACTAGAGAACGTGTTTGGGAGGGGGTGGAGCCACAGGGTCTTGCTTCAAGAGATGGCGCTTCTGATGAGGCATCGGTGAGATAATGCACGGTGATGCATATTCTTTGTTTAATAGTGTATGTTAGAATCATGTGCATCTCATGTGTTATGTGGGAACTCGCTCTTATATTTATTGTAGCATTTTATTCATTTGAAAAACTTATGTGAGTAGGGAAATACCATTTGCCTTGAGTAAATCTCACAATGTAGTCAATCTATATTAGCTAGCAAGCATAGGTGCTTTCCGGCTTGACCATGAAAGCGTATTTTATGCTTCCAACTTGCTTATGGTCAAGGCGGAAAGCACCTATAATGTAAACTACCTTGAAATCAGCCCTGACCCGCTTCCTTGCTACCTCTTCCAAGTCCTTGGTCTTTCTTCACTTTAGCCCTCCCTTTCTGATATGAAAACATAGAACTGCATAACTCTGCAACTACCCCAAAATGCAGATATCTCAGATGGTGGCTAGACTGCTCCAAAGCAGCCTTTCTTGGCCTCTCTAGATCGCCTACTTACTTCTTGTTTGACGATTTGCAAGTGGGACGCATATTTTATGCTTCCAGCTCGCTTATGGCCAATTCGACAAGCCTACATGCTTGCCGGCTCTAACATAGATGAAAACCAACAACAAGCGTGGGCACTTTTTGGCTTGACCATAAGCGAGTTGGAAGCTGTCACCAAAAATGGGGACCTAAAACAATAGACTAATGAAAACACAGTAGAAGAGCCATAAACAATATAATAACACCGCATTAAGCCGGAACTACAGGCCCCCATGGGAACGTCTTTATTTAGATACAAGCTTTTATAATTAATCAAGCTGCGGTGCATATAGCACCAGATTTTCCACAAAACAACAGCAAGGACCATGACCAGGTCTCTTTTCAGATACAAAGGAAAAATAACCCTGAAAATTGTGTAAAAACAATCCATAAATCAGCCCCAAACAGTATCAAATTAGCAAGCCTACCAACTATATGGCTAGCGTTGTAGGAGAGAAAGAGTTGCATGACTACTAACCCTTCTTGCCCTTCTACTCATTTAGTCCCATCTGTATTAATCTCATCCTCTTATTGATTGTGTTCATCATATCTTGCTTTGTAAGCACCCATCAAGGTATAAGTACTCTTTCCTGTCTCAATGTTTGGGAGACTCTGAGATGTGGAGCTTCACCACAAGAAAGCTTGGAGAACCTTAAAGGATACGAGCTTGGAATGAGGTAAGTATCCCATGACAGTTGTAGCTTGTTGTAGCATTAGCCATTGAACGTGGTAGAGTTCAGGATAGGGGCACAATAAGACATAATAGGAGCATAGAGCCAAGCAGCTCATATTGCACGTCTGAGAGTTTGTAGGATTGATGACCTAATTACACCATATTTACCTTTATATATCCACATCACGTTAGGGTCGATGTGGCCAGTATTGAGTAGTGCCACAGGTTTTATGCGTGATGCCATGTGCTCGATGTACTAGGATTCCTTGGATTCCACGAGCAAATACTTCCTTGGTTAAGGACATTTTTTTCACTTGTCCTGCATCAACTAGGATCTAGTACAATTTGTAACATGTTATTGTTTGCTGAGAAATAGTGGACTTATTGACCTACCAAGCCTCGGGTGTTGATAATCTCTACCATGGTAGGCTTCGGGTAGATGCCACTATGAGGGGGCAAGTATATTATACCATTCATGCGAATGAACTTGGGGACACCAACTTTCATATGTTGCAGGCTACTAAGGAGCCACCAAAAGATTGAGTGGCTTCCCACAACTTGGATCATTATGAGCAGGTCATCATTCAGACCACCTAGCATTGTGCTAGCTCTTCAGACCTTGTACTAGAGAGCGAGTCCTTGCCGAGAATAGGGTCACTAATTTGGAGTGTGTTAGTGTTGCAGGTCCCAACAATGACATCTCCTCGATGTAGCGATATATGGGCACATCCTCCATAATATCATAATTTGGAACCATGTGATCCATGTGGAATCATGCAAGTGAAAACACACAATACAAATGAATATATGAGCAGATCCTCCATAATATGGACACATCCTCCGTAATATCATAATTTGGAACCTGTGATCCATGTGGAATCATGTAAGTGTAAACACACAATAGAAATGAATAATACAAGCGCCACCAAAGTAAGAAGAGAAGTGACAACAAAGCATGCCATAGCCTTATGCAAAGCATAACTTGTATTGAAATTTTACTTCCACCATCTAATATACATGCCATAAAAGCTAAACAAATCATGACATGGTATGTAACACTTATTTCAAATAAACTCACAGATATTTGATTTTTGAACACGACAAGACATAGTGACCAAAAATATAAATGACAATAACCAATGGCAATGAAAAAATTCTAGACAATGACAATTACAATGACCAATGGCCTTTCGTAAAATTCTAGACAGAATGTGTTGGAGCTATATATAGCTAGCCCCAACTCACTCTAGGTCTTGCCTATATATATGTGACTTGTGACTAATATGATTCATTCTTGTGGAGCCTATGTGGTGTCTCTTCTCTCGTCTCTCTCCCTCTCTCAACATGGTATCAGAGCGATTCTAATTATAAGGAAAACATCTACGTCTTCTTGTTGAATTTATGATTATGATTTCATGTCTTACAAGATTGATCTTTGGTAACAGTTTTGTGTAGGGTTGATTGGTTCTTTGATTATATGTTGCCTACATGATTTTATAGCTCTACTTGTTGTAATTAGAATTGTTTCTTAATCGCATCCTTAAAAAATGAAAACTAGGTGCTGGTGCGTAGATGGTACAGTGCTGGTGAATCCTATCAAAACGGTTTGTTAATCGGAGTTCTGAGTCAAAAGTTAGGACAATTCAGGCAAACTGCATCTAAAAGAGTAAAACAGGTTCTTTGTGAGAGCAAACTGCATCTAAAAGAGTAAAACAAGTTCTTTGTGAGAGCAAACAGGTAGTTGTCTCTGAGTCGTAAGTAGGATTTGATTATCAAAGCTTTCCGTGAAAGCTTCAGACGGATGCTTGCTATATAAGCTACAATTAGATACAAAACTTGCCGTCGTGTAAGTTGCGTCATAACGCAGCGCTTTTTCTTAATGCGGTGCTTTTTCTTATTATTATTTTCCTCTTTTATGGACCTCTAAGTTTGCTTACGTGCATGAGACACGGGTCTCCACTTTTAGTTCTAATTTTGGTTCACGTTCTATTCTTTACAGGATCACTTTATGCTCGTCGTCTAGTGTATGCCTATTTTGGCTACGTTTCTCATATCTCATACATGGTCTGCAAGTTCTACAATCTTATCTTGTACGTGTTCTCACAACCCGACATGGCAAAAACCATACTTGTTAACGGATTTCCTCCTGGGCAACGTTCTGTTCCTCTTTTCCAAGGCGAAGGATTTCTCGGTTGGAAATACAAGGTGCTATTAATTTTGGAAGGAGACGAATTAGCAGATATTGTTCTTGGTATTCTTGAATGCCCTCCTCAACCTATTGATCCACTTCAGAATGATGTTATTATTACCGAGAAGGTCCTATTTTTGAATAGTGGAAAATTGATCATGCACATTGGATTCATCGTGATAAGGCTGCTCGTCGTCGGTATATACTTTCTGCCCCCTTAACGATTCACTCATGCTAGATGTTTATCTGTTATCCACGTCATATGCTATATGGGACTATCTTATCACTATGTTTGAGAAGAAAAGTGTTACAGAGATTCTGTATCTCCGTAATCTTCTAGGCAAGCTTCAATTCAAGGCAGGTACATCCATGTCTAGTCACATTGAATCATTCAAAGGTATTATGAATCAATTTTTTACTGCAAGGGATCCTATTCCTCGAACTCAATTGGTTACACACCTTCTTGATACGGTGAAGGATCCTTTGTATGATAATATTGTCACTATATTATCTAACAAGGATGGAATTGACTTTGAGCATACATGTATTTCTTTGATTGAATATTCTCAACGTCATGATCGTCAAACGTCGGTAACTCATGAAACGGTCATGATTGCCCAAGAGTACATAGAATCAGAGACAACCTTTGCTATCCGGAGACGTCCATTTTAGCAATGCCCTTCTTCCTCCTCCCAATTTACATCTCGCGGTGGCTTCCAAAGAGGAGGTAATTCTCGTTTGAGATTTCCTCAAAAGTGTTGTTCTTATTGTGACAAAACTGGTCACTTTGTATTTGAATATTGGGCACGAGAGTATGATGAAGAACACGATATTACAAATAAGCAACCTCGTTTATCAAGGGGTTCTTCCTCTTCTACAACTTGTGAATATTGTGGGAGCACAAGGCATTTATCGAGTCGATGCTTCAAGAGGCATTATGATGAAGCTCGAAATCAAGCTTATGCTACTCAACAAAATTGTCATGATGAAGACAATGTTCATCAACAGGCTAATTTGGTTCATTATAATGTCTCCAAAAAGGTACTACATGTTCATGATGGTTCTCTCTTTATTGTTGATTCTGGTGTGCTACTGGTGGCAACATGACATATCAATTACAATGGTTACACAGTTATCATCCAATTCCTATCAAGAAAGTGGTTTATCTTGCTGATAATACAACTTGCCAAGCTTGTATTTGGGAACTTCTTCCTCAACCAAAATACTGCGAGGAGTTTTATATGTTTCTGATGTACAAAGAAACTTAATTTCTGTTGCGTGGCTTGTGGATCTTGGTCTATTTGTTGGATTTAATAATACAAAGTGTCGCATCGAAAAGGATGGCACCACTATTGTTTGCTCCTCAACATGGTAATCTCTTTGAACTTTCATTGAATGAGGATGTTGTAAATGTTGTTACACCTCTAGGAGATCTGGATTGTAAGCTATGACATCATCGGTTTGCTCACTCAAATTTCTCAAAGCTTCTTGATATTCATTGTCATGATCTTGTGATGTGAGAGGTATGGACCTCAAATCTCACCCGCATATGGGGATATGTGAATATTGTGCTCTAGGCAAACATCATCGTAAGCCATTTCCAATGTCTACAAATATTCATTCAAATAATCTTTTGGATCTCATTCATACTGATATTTGTGGACCCTTTCCTCCATCCAAGTCTTGCTACCATTACTTCATTACTTATATTGATGACTATTCATGGTATACAAATGTCTTTTTGCTATACGACATAAATCAGAAGCATTGGACATATTTGAGAGGTACCAAATATCTGTGGAGAATCACACTGGTCGAAGTGTCAAAATTCTTCAAAGTGATAATGGTGGTGAATATATTATCAACTTAATTCATGATCATTGCATCAACCACGGCATCCACCATAAGTATACCATTCCATATTCTCCCCAACAAATAGGAGTTGCAGGAGCAAAAGAATCGTACAATTTTGAATGCAATCAGATACATGCTTATTCATTCTGGATTATCTTTCTCTTTTTGGGCAGAAGTAGTATTGACAGCCGTTTTTGTTCAAAATCATCTTCCAAACTACTGCACCTTTTCTGGTAAGATTCCAATCACAGCTTGGATAGGCCAAACTCCTTCTGCTGCACATTTCAAAGTCTTTGGGTGTATTGTTATATTCATGTCCCAAAAGAGATACGACACAAGCTAGAACCTTTAGGTTTGAAGGTTGTTTTTATTAGTTATTCTGACAACTCAAAGGGTTACAAATTTTACGATCCAAGTTCTCAAAAGGCAATTGTTAGTCGAGATGCTTTATTCAATGAGCAATTGATGGGAGGTTCGTGGTCCACAGATGATGCTGATGATACAAAAACATTACTCACTTCTTTTCCTTTTCTACTTTAGGACAATTATTTGCATGATGATAACACTCTTTTGATGGATATTGGAGACAAGTCTATTGATATTCATCCTACGGTTTCAAAGGAGACTGCTACTACAGGTTATTCAGATGCTGATTGGGCAAGCTCTAACTTGTCCATGTGATCCACCAGTGGTAATTGCTTCTTTATCAATGGCTGTTTAGTATCTTGGGCTAGCAAGAAACAACGCTGTATTGCAATTTCTACTACAGAGTCTGAATATGTGGCTGCAGCTTTAGCAGCTCATGAATTGGTTTGGCTTCGACAATTGCTTGCTAATATTGGTCATTCTCCTTCCTCAAGCACTCCTCTTAGATGTGACAACCAAAGTGCTATTAGTCTAGCCAAGGACTACGTGCAACATAGCAACAAGTCTAAGCATATTGCAGTAGTTCATTATCACTATGTTTGACATGAAGTAAGGAAACGACCAATAATGGTAGAACATTGTCCAACTGATCAAATGATTTTAGACATTCTCACCAAATGACTCCATGAAACTCGGTTTACACTTTTGCGAGATCAGAACTTGGAGTTGCGGGGGGCGGCCTCTCTTTTTGGAGATTAGCACATCTCACGTCATGTCAATTTTGTCTAGACTTGTACATAGCCTATAGACTTTGGGACACTTCACAGATTACTTCACATCATGCACATTTATTCTTTGTACTTTGTATATAGAAGCATATTGCAATGGACTTTAAGGTGGCATTATACATTTATATGTAGGAGCTCGGGGTTTTTCACTTGTGCTCCCAAGGGTTTTTTTACTCGCAACTGGAGACCTTTATTTGAGTGGGGGTGTTGGAGCTATATATATCTAGCCCTAACTCACTCTAGGTCTTGCCTATATATATGTGACTTGTGAGACTAATATGATTCATTCTTGTGGAGCGTATGTGGTGTCGCTTGTCTCGTCTCTCTCCATCTCTCAACAAAATGAAGGTTAAAAATGAATATACTCCATATGAGGAGCTGTTGTGCCCTTCAAGGATCAGCCTTGGGAATGAGCATGCAAATGTCTTGGACATGACATTCCCCTCTGCTAAACTTGATGATGGCATTCATACTTCTATTTTTTCTCTTCCTATATTGCGAAACTTGTCATTTTCCCTTCCACAAGACCTTACTGGGTCTCCAAATCGACTCTAAATATGATATGAAGATCTATGCATCTGATCCATTTGGTCCCCTAGCCCTTCATGCCCTACCCCTTGAACACTTTATGTGGTCTTCTATTACTGACTATTGAGTCTAGCACTCTCACTCCACCCTTGGAGGATCATCCTCCCTTGGAACCGTCGCTTGAAAGCCTTTCCTAGTATGCCCCAAGTGTCACAACACTGCCATACTCCTTCGGTCTTATAGAACACCACCAACCAACCTCCTAGGAACTTCTTCCATGTCTTCTGTTACTCTCCTTGGACTCTCTACCCTCATTTGGGACACCATGAATGTTTAGCCTTGTTGAGCTTGATGATAATAAAATGTAGCCTGGTCACCACACCACCAAAAGATCAAGATATGGAGGACCGTTTCATCCATGCGCAACGCAGTAAGGGTGGGTGGGACATGGGCAGTAGCAATATCTTAGTATCAGTCTAAAGATCTGATACCAATGTAACATGGGGAAGTTGTGGGAGTTTTATTTCATCCCTAAACACCATCCTGGAATAAATTTATGTAAAATGCAAGCAAGAAAGATAGAGAGAAGAGGGAGAGAGAGCTGCGTTATAAATTAATCTAATTAATCAATCTTTATTACATGAACCAATTAACGTATAACCTATCACACGATGGTTGTCCTTTCGGAGGTGTCGATTCCCTTGGTCACATCCTCTGCCCGTGGAGAAGGAGTTGAAGGCCGTGGCATCGTTAATTATCGGTGCTGCCATGGCAATTATTACAAGAGTACTGTTGTGCTAGCATAAGCACCGATGGTTGTAAAAGGTATCCACGGAGATTGGTGAGTAGCAGGCTGGACCGTTGTCTAATTCTTATAAGGCACTGTCATGGATGATGTCATGCATGAAATCATTGCCCATAATCCCATAACCGGTTGTTTCAAAACTTCTAGGCCTTGGTCATCTGTGACATCATCCCATGGACCACAAAAATCTGGCATAAATTTGAACAATACTTGCATACTCTGCAGTTACAGATTTTGGGTGGTTATGGTCAAATTTTTTAAAACTACCTTTGATATTTGGAGGTGGAGGTCAAATTTTCTAAATCTACCTTTGATATTCGGGTAAGGTGTGTGCATGTGTACACGTGTGTGTGTGTGCCCCTTGCCCCTAGGGTAGTACTTGTGTGTGACGATCCTGAATCTAGCCATATCTTAATCGTACAACTTAATCTAAGAAAATATTAAACTCACTAAATCCTACTATTTCTACATAGCAATACAATCAAATCAACCTTCTCAAATAGCAAACAAGCATGCATGCCATATCCAAGGTTCTTATCACATAAGCAAAGAATCATGTAATCTCAAACAAACATTCACATGATATAAATCTCTATCAAATATAGCATAGCATCTCAATCAATCTGTCTATCTCAAGATTCTATCATCATCACCATGCTTGACAACATGGTTAGTCATAATAATGACCAAAATCCAGCCAATCTAGGGTCTTCTCCGATGCCCGTCCACCCAACCTCCACATTGGACATCGTGGCTATCCCGAGTATGCCTCTTTCTGAATCTCGTCCTTTCAGGGTTCTACCACATGACTCCCAGAGGGCATAAATCTCATTCTCTGTCCAGCGTTCCCTGTCTAAGGACAGCTGCTCCGAATCTCAAAATCTCATGTCGAGTCTCATCATACACATGCATATCAATTAGTCATACACATGCATATCAATCATTTCTCTCAAAACAAAGCAATCATAACTCATACATATCATCTCACACTCATCTCTAGTCCATAATCTTTCAAGGCATGCATATTCAAATCAATCACAATCAATTTCAAGTATAAAACAAGATTTTAATTTAAAGTCTTTAGCTTCTCTTTATCTTTTAAGTCACATGGGAATCCTTGTTTTAAACATAATCAATTATCATGTTCTAATGTGAGCGAGGTCATATCTAGTCACTATATCTAATTCTTAACTATGCTTAAGCGATAGACCATCCGATCTATATAAAAAAGATAGTCAATCTTGATAGAAATTTCTAAGGCGGCAAAGCCTAATAACTGGTCTCTTTGGCAGAGTAATATCTTCCAATCTATTTGGAATTAGAGAAAAGTAAAAATTATAGAGTTTTAGGATTTCTAATGCTCTATAAAGCACGTCTTAGTGATGGTTCCCTCTAAAAATGAGTTCTAAGGTCTCTTTGAGAGTATTCGAAACGGCCAAAGTTGTGTTTTCACCATAAAAATGCCAAAAACAGCTAAGTGTCCCACTTTGCACTCGAATAACTCAAAAACGAAAGAGATTTGACTTTCTAGTATCTCATATACTCTAGTAGAGTTTTTTTTGTCATCTAAAACTTTTGTCTTTATGTCAAAACTTGACTCTAAACACATGGAAAGATAAATGCTTCGCAAAACAGCCCCTAATGAAGGTTATACCTAAAATCTAGTCACAAACTAGTCAAATATTCTATCTTCTAATTCTTTAACTCCAAAAGTGTTTACTCTATGAGTTGGACTAAGGCAATCAACAATAGCTCTTGGGGCGAGAAACCCCCCTCTCCTCTTCTCGTAGTGTTCACCCATCGTTGCAATGATTAAGCATGTCGTACATCGACTCAGAATCTCTCATATACACGCTTATCGATTTATTTATTTAATCTCAAAATAAATTGAAGCAAAATAATAGAAAGAGTTTTGGTGTACTAATTCAAAACTTAATCTTGAATTTTCACTTAATTTTTTCACTTAGAATCTTTACTTCTGAAAACCACTGAAAAACCTGCTAGAATTCATTACTGAAATCTGTAGCATCCGAAACTTGGGATTATCTTTAATCATAACTTGGTTAATCTCAGAGGTATGTTACATTGTGTGTGTGTGTGTGTGTGTGTGCCCCTTGTCCCTAGGGTAGTGCTTGTGTGTGTGTGTGTGTGTGTACGCGTGTGTGTATTTGTGTGTGCACGTATGTGTGTGTGTGTATTAGTATCTATGTGTGTATGTGTGTGCATGTGCATGTGTACATGTGTGTGTGTGTGTCTATGTGTTTGTGTGTGTGCGCACGTGTGTATGCGTGCACCCCCGCCCCTCACGTACTATGTGATGCATGTGTGTATTTGTGTGTGTGCCCTTGTCCCCTGGGGCAGTGCTTGTGTGTGTGCGTGCGTGTGTGTGTGTGTGTGTGTGTGTGTGTGTATATGTATGTGTGTGCGCATGTATATTATAGATATGTATGTATAGTGTGTGCATATCTATTATGTGTGGTTTATATATATATATATATGTAAAATAAATACAAAAGTTACCTCTATGCCAAATTTAGCCATGTAATCTAATCATCTTCCCCAAACAAAGCATTCTTTTTTTCCACTTCTTCAAATTAAAAATTCAAATTGACAAAAGGCCTTGTGATTGAAAAGAGGTGCTTTCAATGTTTTCTCTCCCAAGGCACTCATCACCTCCCCTCCACCAGTTGAAATTCAAAAATCGAATCTCTTAAGATAATATGTGTGTGTATGTAAAGGGGTAGGCAATTTGATTTCTAATGAATTATATATATATATATATATAACTTGCAATGAGCAAATGACTTGATAGTGACAATTAATTGTGAGCCCCAATGCATCTAGGCATGTGGGAAAGAAACCCACAAAGTCTATCTTCTCTTCTCCTTTTCTTCTTTTTCTCTTCTTTTTTAGAAATTCACGATTTATCTTTTCTCTCCTCTCCTTGTACCACGTTGCAAAAAAGTTGTCCATGAATAAATGTAATAGAATGGGATAAGGTAGATAAATGATTGTAGCCCTTACTTTATCTTGTTAAGGGCGGTGATATTGGAGGATAATAGGAGACCTTGGAGGACTCATTTTGGACTGGGGTCGGCATCAACCATCTGATTCGGTTTAAAGTTAGCTCTGTGTCAGCTGGGGAAGATTCTGGTTATTTGTTTGTCAGAGGAGGTGAGCTATGCTATAAAGGTGGAAGAGTAGAGGTGTAGAAGGTCAGTGTTAACCTGCGAGGACATCTAGAGGAGTCAGTTGAGTTTGAATGGAGTGTGTATAGGTGTCTAAAGGTGTGGGTTGGAGAGCTGAGGACACGTGCAGAATCGATTGGTGCCTTGGAGCTGGGATCTTAGTGTCCCCTAGTTATGATCCCTTTACGTTTTCTGCTCGTGTGTTTGTTGGTGGTGTTATAAAGGCCATCACCCAGCAACCTCACAATGTATGTGTGTGTGTGTGTGTGTGTGTGTATGTATAGTGTGTGCATATCTATTATGTGTGGTTTTTATATAAATATATATATATAAGTAAAATAAATATAAAAGTTACCTCTAACCCAAATATATCTATATGTATAGTGTGTGCATATCTATTATGTGTGGTTTTTATATAAATATATATATATAAGTAAAATAAATACAAAATTTACCTTTAGCCCAAATCTACGCATGTAATCTAATCATCTTCCCCAAACAAAGCATTTGAATGCATTGTCTTTCTCCACTTCTTCAAATTCAAAATTTAAATTCACAAAAGGCCTTGTGATTGAAAAGAGGTGCTTTAAATGCTCTCTCTCCCCAAGGCACTCATCACCTCCCCTTCACTCATTGAAATTCAAAATTTGAATCTCTTAAGATAATATGTGTGTGTGTGTGTTGAGGGGTGGAAATTTTATTTTCCAATGTATTACACAAACACACACACACACACATAACTCATTTAATGAGAAAATGACTTGATGGTGACAGTTAATTTTGAGCCCTAATGCATCTAGGCGTGTGGGAAAGAAACTCCCAAACACTATCTTCTCTTCTCCTTTCTCCTTTTTTCTCTTATTTTTTAGAAATCCAAGATTTCTCTTTTCTCTCCTTGTGCCATGTTGCAAAAAGTTATCCATGGATAATATCTAATAGATATACATACACATATGTACGTATATATATATATATATAAACACATGTACATATACATATAAGTATATATGTCTTTGTATATATATATGTGTGTGTACATGGGTGTGTGTGAGTGTATGTATGTATGTATGTGTGTGTGTGTGTATATGTATATGTATGTATGTATGTGTGTGTGTGTGTGTGTGTATATGTATGTATGTATGTATGTATGTGTCTATATATGTATGTATGTATGCCCCCCGCTTCCCCACTCTCTTCCCAACCTTGTGCTTCCCTCCCTCCCGGATCTCTCTCTCTCTCTCTCTCTCTCTCTCTCTCTCTCCCCCCCCCCCCCCGGCGCCCCCAACCACAAAACCCCTCTCTCTTTCCTCTAGGGTAATGTGTGTGCATGTGGATGTGCATGTCCCTCTTGTCCCCCTGCCCCTAGGGTTGCGCGCGCGTGTGTGTGTGTGTGTGTAATATGTTGGCATGTGTATGTGCATGTGCATATTTGTGTGTGTGTGTGTGTGTGTGTGTGTGTGTGTGTGTGTGTGTGCCTATTTGTGTATGTGTGTGCCCCCCTTGCCCCTAGGATAGTGTGTGTGCATATGTGAGTGTATGTGCATATTTGTGTGTGTGCGCATGCATGTGTGTGTGTGTGAGTGCATCCTCGCCCCTCGGGTACTGTGTGTGATGTGTGTATTGTGTGTGTGTGTGTGTGTGTGAGTATATTAGTGTTTGTGAGTGCATGTGTGTGTGTGTGTATGCCCCTCGGGTACTTTGTGTACATGTGTGTATTTGTGTGTGTTTGTTTGTGTGTATATTAGTGTGTGTACGTCTGCGTGTGCATGTGTATGTGTGTGTGTGTGTATGTGTTTATGTGTGTAGCCTCGCCCCTCAAGTACTCTGTGTACATGTGTGTATTTTTGTGTGTGTTCCCTTGCCCATAGGGTAGTGCTTGTGTGTGTGTATATACGAATGTGTGTGTGTGTGTATATACGAATGTGTGTGTGTATATACGAATGTGTGGGTGTGTAGGCACCCCTGCCCCTCAAGTAAGGTGTGTGCATGTGTACACATGTGTGTATTTGTGTGTGTGTGTGTGCCCCTTGCCCCTAGGGTAGTACTTTTGTGTGTGTGTGTGTGTGCCCCCTGTCCCTAGGGTAGTGCTTGTGTGTGTGTGTGTGTGTGTATGTGTGCGTGCGTGTATTTGTGTGTGTGTATTAGTGTCTATGTGTGTACGTGTGTGCATGTGCGTGTGTGTGTATATGTTCATATTTGTGTGTGTGTGTCTATGTGTTTGTGTGTGTGCGCGCATGTGTGTGTGTATTAGTGTGTGTGCGTGCACCCACGCCCCTCACATACTATGTGATGCATGTGTGTATTTGTGTGTGTGCACATATGTGTGTGTATGTGTATATATATATATATGTATGTGTGTGCGCATGTATATTATAGATATGTATGTGTGTATATATAGTGTGTGCATATCTATTATGTGTGGTTTTTAAATAAATATATATATATAAGTAAAATAAATACAAAAGTTACCTCTATGCCAAATTTAGCCATGTAATCTAATCATCTTCCCCAAACAAAGCATTCTCTTTTTCCACTTCTTCAAATTCAAAATTCAAATTGACAAAAGGCCTTGTGATTGAAAAGAGGTGCTCTCAATGTTCTTTCTCCCCAAGGCACTTATCACCTCCCCTCCACCAGTTGAAATTCAAAAATCGAATCTCTTAAGATAATATGTGTGTGTATGTGAAGGGGTAGGCAATTTGATTTCTAATGAATTATATATATACATATGAGCAAATGACTTGATAGTGACTTATGTAGGTAAAGAAGCTGCAACCAGACCATCGTCCTGCTCAACACTCTCTATCCCGCCCTTTTAATGAGTGTTCTTTTGCTCTCAACTCCCCAGTTTCATCATCAGAGCTTGCGAATTCCCGCCGGAGGTAAGTCATCCACCTTCTCAACAACTAGTTATTTCTAATTAATTAATTAATTGCATAGTAGTGGAGATTTATTGGCTCACAACCTACAATTTATTCCGCTCGTTGAGTTTCTCGACCCATGCGTGCACACGTACCACCGGATCCTGTTAAATTTGTGCATTTTAAATATTGCAGGTAGACTCAGATCAGAAGCCAGTCGTGCTCCATGACATGAACAGAATAAACACAGCAAGGACAAGCAATTCGAACAAAACAATTCGAGCAATTCGAACAGAATGAATCGATGGAGGTGCAGGGCAAAAGCAGGGTACCTTTTTTCTGAGGCGCTGCAGATGAATCCACGCAGCCTGCCGCCCAAGATGCTGGTGAAGGTGATAAACCGCCGATGCCCGTGCAAAGAGATCGTGGTGGACCGTGGGTTGCCTGGGCATGCAGCAGACCGGTGTGGACCCGAATCTCCTCCGTGTCTACGATAGTGCGGGCAGCACCTCCATGATGTTTAACGGCGCCTCCATCGACGCCAACAGCATGCGTGCCTTGAACCTTCTCCTACAATAACCGGCCCGTTCAGTTCCTGTGACGCGTCACGCAGGGCGATATGGATAACAACGAGCGCTACAAGGACAACCACTGGTTGGGTTAGAAGGAGATGGATAATGTATGTATTATAAACATATTTATGTGATTATTATATATGTATATGTTATATACCCTTGACCCCTAAGGGTCAAAAATAGGGTGTCATTTGACACCTTAGTTTTTATTTAAAGATTTCACTTTGACACTTTTTCGTTAATCTAGAGGCGTATTTTGACACCCAAATTGGCTCTTGAAGCCCAAATTGGGAGTCAAATTTCCGGCGTGCATCTAGGTGTGTGGGAAAGAAACCCCCAAAGTCTCTTCTCTTCTGTCTTCTCTAATGACTTGATAGTGACAATTGATTGTGACATCTATCTTCTCTTCTCCTTTTCTTCTGTCTTTTATTTTTTAGAAATCCAGTCCTTGTCTAGAGACTAGGATTCTCATGTGATGTCATGCATGAGCATCAACAACAACGCTTTATGATGTCATGCATGACGTCGAGGAGAGGACTTACAAAAACGACGCGGCCAGCGACTCACGATTCACGAATCGCAGCTACTGTCGATAACTGCAACCCTCCCCTCTCTCTCTCTCTCTCTCTCTCCCTTCCTCCTCTCTCTGTGTGTTTAATATACTACCACAAGAGTACTAGTTGCTGGCATGGCAGCGCCGATCACTAACGACGCCACAGCCTTCAGCTGCTTCTCCACGGCAGAGGCGGTTACCGACGGAATCGACGCGTCCGACAGGACGGCCATTGTCACAGGTTATACAAGTTCTTACAATGAAGTAAGCCGGAAAATGATTCATCGACTCTATGCTTAGTTTCTAGATGCTTAATATGGCGCAGGTGCATCGAGCGGAATTGGGGCAGAGACGGCGCGGGTACTGGCGCTTCGTGGGGCTCAGGTGGTGCTTGCCGTGAGAAATGTCGGCGCGGGAGAGCGGGTGAAGGAGGTCATCCTGCAGGAGATTCCACACGCGCGGCTGCACGTGCTGCAACTGGAACTCAGCTCCATAGCCTCCGTCCGCACCTTCTGCCAAAACTTCAAGGCTTTGAAGCTACCCCTCAACATCCTCATGTAATAATATTACCTTTTCTGTGACTGCAGCAATCATAGCTGATCTGGTTCGATCAATTAATGCTAATAATTAATCAACACGCGATGTATAATTAACAGCAACAATGCCGGCATCATGGCTTGCCCTTTCAAGCTCTCAGCAGATGGCTTCGAGATGCAGTTCGCCACTAATCACATTGGTAAGCGGGTTAGTTATAAGCTGATCAACTAAAACAGGCCACTAGTAGCTCTAATCCAAAGCTACATAAAATTTTGGAAACAGGCCCTTTCCTCTTGATGAGCCTTCTGCTGGACGATCTGAGGAGGGCGGCCAGCGGCACTGGCATTCAAGGCAGGGTCGTGAACGTCTCATCCGCGGGCCACGCTTTATTCTCCTATCCCGGCGGCATCCGCTTCGATCAGCTTACCAACGAGTCAAGGTAAATGTATCAATTATAAATCTGTATAGACTAATGGGTAGCCGCTAAGCTGCCATCCCATCTATCTAATTATGATCTCTTTCCATGCCACAACACAGCTACGATCCTTGGTGTGCTTACGGACAATCCAAGCTCGCCAACATTCTCCATGCAAAGGAACTCGCCAGGAGATTCCAGGTTTCTAGTACCTTCACACATTTTATGCCCAGCAGTGAGCACCAATATCTCTAATACATGGTTATAATAAACGCTCTTGGATGCTGCAGGAAGAGGGAGTCAATGTGGTCGCTAACGCTGTTCACCCTGGACTCATTCTTAGTACAAACCTCACCACCTACGTCCCCCAAGAAACATGTCACTACCTATACACTTTCCTTACTTACCTTTTCTAATTATGGATCCTTAAGCCAGTTTCAATTACAGCTCATTGATACTTCTGGACTTTTGAATGTGCAGTGCAACAAATGATTAAGGATGTTGAGAAAAGCACACCCATGTTTAGGAAATCTATCTCCCAGGTTAGTAAAAATCAATCTTGACTTGAGTGAAAGAAGTTGTGCTTATGTGCGTGAGAAAAAAAGAGAGGGGTCAGAGAGTAATGATCATTTGGTGTGCGGCTTTCTCACACAGGGTGCTGCTACTCAATGCCTTCTTGCTCTTCATCCTTCTATCAACACTAAAACTGGAAAGTACTTTGACGACTGTCAAGAGGCCGAGCCAAGCAAGATCGCAAATGATTCAAAACTTGCCAAGGACCTTTGGGACTTCAGTGTGAAGGTTACATCATTGGAAGTGTGCTAGAGATTTCGACCAACATATATTTGCCATGTCTCATCATTAGTTTGTTTCCTCTTAAGAATAAATACTATGCATTACATTTTTAACACCTTATAGTAGTGTATGTTGCCCCCATTTCCATGTAATGAATTGCAATAAGTATGTCAATACCTTGTGATCATTTATGGTGTAATGAATCAATTTGGATCTACATACTTTTTTTTTGAAACTAGCCAATTAGGGCCTAGCGTCAATCATGCCATGTCAATTTCAAATAAGAATCAATATAATTCGTTTCACATCCTCATATCTATTTATAGAATACAAGAGAATTCTTATTTTTGATATAGGATTTCTTTACGCATCTATCTATGCATAAATTCCATTTTAAGGAAACTATCAACACTAAAACTGGAAAGTACTTTGACGACTGTCAAGAGGCCGAGCCAAGCAAGATCGCAAATGATTCAAAACTTGCCAAGGACCTTTGGGACTTCAGTGTGAAGGTTACATCATTGGAAGTGTGCTAGAGATTTCGACCAACATATATTTGCCATGTCTCATCATTAGTTTGTTTTCTCTTAAGAATAAATACTATGCATTACATTTTTAACACCTTATAGTAGTGTATGTTGCCCAGATTTCCATGTAATGAATTGCAATAAGTATGTCAATACCTTGTGATCATTTATGGTGTAATGAATCAATCTACATCTACATACTTTTCTTTGAAAGCTACAAAATACTTATCGGTACTCTATTTTGACGACAATTGACAGTCTGCAAAGGGTCTAGGAGAAAATGTTGAGTACATATTGAAATCTTCGATGGAAATGGTAGACGAGTATAAAAGCGGAAACAATTGCAAACGATAAAATTGTCTCAAGAAGTATATACAGCCCAAGCCAATCATCCTCAGTCTTGTGGGGAGAGGATCACTAGTAGATTGATTCCATGTTACTCAAACAAAACTTTACGTAGACCATTGTGGAAGATAAAAAAGAGCATCAAAATTCACGTCGATGATAATGTCTGTATACAGGAAGATAAAGACGTTGAAAAGCATTTTATTTTTTTTTGTTTTCTGTTCGGTGTGATTTTTGAAAAATACTCAAGTGTTTTTAGTTCCCATAGTCTTAATCAACTATTTTTAGTTACTTTTTAAACAAATGCAAAGATATATGTAGCAATATTTGTGAGAAATTAATATGACAATATTTGTAACATTCTCATGTGTATGTATTTTTTTGGGCCCATTTGACTTGGTGATTTTTAGCATCTACATTTAATGTTGAAAAGTAGGAAATACTTAGAGGACATAAAAGATTAATTCGGTCACAAATTGAGTAATTTTAGAGATGTCAATTTTTGGTGAATTTGGGGCTTTTTATACCTAAGTCAATATTAGATAAAATGGAAAAAATCCCTCAAAATGGGAATGTATTTACAAATTTGTTTTGGCCATAACTTGAACATGCAAACTCCGAATTTGTCGGACAAAGTAGGTCTAGATTCTACTTTTCAAGCTCTTTCCAATGATATGTCACATGAATATGTTTTGACAAACTTTTGGATGAGTTTACCATACCCCCACTTTTTTCATGGGAATGGGATTTTTCCCACTTTATCTAATATTGTCTTACCTGATTTGTGCTGTCATTTGTAAGTGATTTCTATTCTATACTTAGCAATGCGCTTTGTGTAAAACGATTATGGGAAATCTCAAAGCTTCCGACTTTTATAAGGTCAAAATATAGTCAAACATTGAGGTTACAACTTGTGTAATATCGATGATATATATTCGTTGGCTTAGAAATTCACCTACACTAAGCCTATTGGGTCCCTGGACATTTGTTCGGCAATCGGGCATTATACAAATAAGTATTGTATATAGGAAATTTTGACTAATGAGAAAATAAAGAATCCCATTCTCATGGTGATTGAGTTTGAGTCTTCTTGCTCTTGTGATTAAATTTGCTTGTATGCTCTTCTCTTCTTCTTTATTATTGCATGAATACATAGGGTTTGTGTGGGTGAGTGATGGTGTTGATGTATATCTTTATCGCTTTTTTGCATGATAATCTACTAATTCTCGTGGGCTAATTTTTTGGGTTGTTATTCCAGAGCCTTGAGGTGATTTTTGTGCGAGAGAGAGAGAGAGAGAGAGAGAGAGAGAGAGAGAGAGAGATTTTGAGATTCGGCTCGGCCATCCTTAGACATTGGATGCTGGACGGAGAACAAGATTTATGCCCTCTGGGAGCCATGTGGTAGAACCCAGAGAGGACGAGATCTAGAAAGAGGCATACATGGGATAGCCACGACATCCAGCATGGAGGTTGGGTGGACGGGCCTCGAAGAAAAGCCCTAGACTGGCTAGATCATTTTGTTGGTGATTCTCTCTTTGATTTTGAGTATATGTATTGGTGATTATTATGTGATTTTGGATTGTCAGAATTAGAAAAAAAAACAATTATGGTTTAGAAAATCTCTTCTTTCTCTGAAGTGTGATGTAATATTTGTGTAAATTTAAGACATTTTGTGCAATTATCATGGAACAGATTTTAGGTACATTACAATATTTGTTTGTAAAATCTTACACTAATGGTCCCAAATACAAGGATATATGTAGCAATATTTACAAGAATTTATGACAAGTGTCTGTCAAAGCTTGCATTAATGGTCCCAAACAAGAAAACTGCGACAAAAATATATATTACTTGTCAAATAAAAAAGAAATATGATGTTATAGCTCATCTCATCGACTCTCTTATCCTCAGCTAGATCCATGGCTCCGAATACATCTATTTCTATAAATGCCTCTCCATCTGTATCTTCGTCAATGTGAGTGGAGCCTTGTTTGTTGTAGGAATAGAAGGTAGTTTATTTGTATTATCGGCCTCTTCTATGTTTGGCATTGGAGATGGGTGTATTGAAAGTTGTTCTTCTATTTTTTCTTTGAATTCTAGATTAGCCATTATGTTTACTTTTGATTTAAGTTTTAGTTGTTCAATTACTATACCTTCATTTGACCCTTCTTCTAGTTGTTCAACTAGATCAATATCTACTTCTTGTGCTTCTTGAGTGGGTTCCTCAACCTGTACTTCATTTGGTATTTCCATATCTTCAAATATTTGTTTATTGCTAATCAATTGATATTGATCTCTAGGGTCTACCTTAAAGACAACCTACTCACAATTCTCTAGTAGTACAAATGTGTGCCTTTGGTGTGTCCATATCTTTATGATGTCTACTTGAACAAATCCACTCTTATCTCTGTGCACGGTTTCTTCGCATAAAATTATGAACCAAGAAAACTTTCTGAACCCACCCTTGATAATGTCTTCACTCTTCACGTCACTTGAACTATTTTCTTGCATGAAATTAGACTTGCATCACAATAAAATATTTTTCTCTTCTTATCTATTTGCTCCACTCAAAAGTGACGAGTTCATGACCAAAGTGCACCGAATTCGCAATATTGTAAGTAAAAGAAGATCATGAAATTGTATGAAAAAGGAAAACTTGTACAAGACTATGTCTTATGGTGTCTTGTGTACATGTAAGAACTCACTTTCATGGTAATCACAACCATATGCAAGCTCCTTCTCCTCTTTGCTTATAACCTCACCACTGTGTTTTGCTTGTTGAAGGCATCTACCAGAAGAAAATTATAGAAGTTGAGCAAGCGAATCTGGGTATGGCAATACTTGGGTTGTTCGACTCTTTCTAAAATTTAAACAATCTCGGTCTCTTTTGCTCTTTGCTAGGTTATACATCTCGATCCATTATCCATAACACGAGAGTTTAAGATGCAAAATTTATGGATCTTCTCTTGTAATTCCATATCCATTATTCTCTGAAGGCCTTGTCCTTGAGGCTCAATGAGTCGATCATCCTCTTCCTGTGTCTATAGTCCTGGCATATTTGGGTCGGCCGTACGAAGATATGCTATTATGTATATAAAAGATTCTTGAACAAGCCATCCCATTGCCACCAACTCAGAGAGGCGATCTCGAAATTGCTTGGATGCATCATGAACCTAGATATCTTCCCATAACATACATAGGTCATGAACTAATGGATCCAACTTGAGGTACATGTTCTTCACCTTGTACTTCCCTGGAACTATTAAGGAAAGTAAAAGGTGCCCTGTCTTTATCGCTAACCATGGTGGAAGGTTATAGTTGACTAGGCAAATGTGCTATGTACTCATGATGAACTTCGTAAGCCAAATGGATTAACTCCATCCATTGCTAGTCCAAGGCGAATGTGATGAGGCTCTTCCCCAAAGTCCACCCACTTCTCTTCAATATACCTACATGTAGGAGGATCGGTGGCATCCACAAAACATCATTTATGAATCTAGTGTTCCAATTCTAAGTCATTAAATATGCAATGGGTTCACATCTCAGCATTGTTTGTATATGTGGAATGATGGGGATCCTTTATCTTTCGACATCATGTATATATCTCAATGAACCACGTTTTCTGCTTGTGTGTTTGTTGGTGGTGTTATAAAGGCCATCACCCAGCAACCTCACAATGTATGTGTGTGTGTGTGTGTGTGTGTGTGTATAGTGTGTGCATATCTATTATGTGTGGTTTTTATATAAATATATATATATAAGTAAAATAAATATAAAAGTTACCTCTAACCCAAATATATCTATATGTATAGTGTGTGCATATCTATTATGTGTGGTTTTTATATAAGTAAAATAAATACAAAATTTACCTTTAGCCCAAATCTACGCATGTAATCTAACCATCTTCCCCAAACAAAGCATTTGAATGCATTCTCTTTCTCCACTTCTTCAAATTCAAAATTTAAATTCACAAAAGGCCTTGTGATTGAAAAGATGTTCTTTAAATGCTCTCTCTCCCCAATGCACTCATCACCTCCCCTCCACTCACTGAAATTCAAAATTTGAATCTCTTAAGATAATATGTGTGTGTGTGTGTTGAGGGGTGAAAATTTTATTTTCAAATGTATTACACACACACACACACACACATATAACTCATTTAATGAGAAAATGACTTGATGGTGACAGTTAATTTTGAGCCCTAATGCATCTAGGCGTGTGGGAAAGAAACCCCCAAAGACTATCTTCTCTTCTCCTTTTTCCTTTTTCCTCTTATTTTTTAGAAATCCAAGATTTCTCTTTTCTCTCCTCTCCTTGTGCCATGTTGCAAAAAGTTATCCATGGATAATATCTAATAGATATACATATACATATGTATGTATATGTATATATATATATATATATATATATACATATGTATGTATATATATATATACATATGTATGTATATATATATATATATATATATAAACACATGTACATATACATATAAGTATATATGTCTTTGTATATATATGTGTGTGTATACGTGGGTGTGTGTGTGTGTATGTATGTATGTATGTGTGTGTGTGTGTGTGTATGTATATGTATGTGTGTGTGTGTGTATGTATATGTATGTATGTATGTATGTATGTATGTGTCTATATATGTATGTATGTATGCCCCCCGCTTCCCCACTCTCTTCCCAACCTTGTGCTTCCCTCCCTCCCGGATCTCTCTCTCTCTCCCCCCCCCCCGCGCCCCCCAACCACAAAACCCCTCTCTCTTTCCTCTAGGGTAATGTGTGTGCATGTGGATGTGCATGTCCCTCTTGTCCCCCTGTCCCTAGGGTTGCGTGTGTGTGTGTGTGTAATATGTTAGCATGTGTATGTGCATGTGCATATTTGTGTGTGTGTGTGTGTGTGCCTATTTGTGTATGTGTGTGCCCCCCTTGCCCCTAGGATAGTGTGTGTGTGCGTGTGTGAGTGTATGTGCATATTTGTGTGTGTGCGCATGCATGTGTGTGTGTGAGAGTGCATCCTCGCCCCTCGGGTACTGTGTGTGCATGTGTGTATTGTGTGTGTGTGTGTGTGTGAGTATATTAGTGTTTGTGAGTGCATGCATGTGTGTGTGTGTGTATGCCCCTCGGGTACTTTGTGTACATGTGTGTATGTGTGTGTGTGTGTGTGTGTGTGTGTTTGTGTGTATATTAGTGTGTGTACGTGTGCGTGTGCATGTGTATGTGTGTGTGTGTGTATATGTGTTTGTGTGTGTAGCCTCGCCCCTCAAGTACTCTGTGTACATGTGTGTATTTTTGTGTCTGTTCCCTTGCCCATAGGGTAGTGCTTGTGTGTGTGTATATACAAATGTGTGTGTGTGTGTGTGTGTAGGCACCCCTGCCCCTCAAGTAAGGTGTGTGCATGTGTACACATGTGTGTATTTGTGTGTGTGTGTGTGTGCCCCTTGCCCCTAGGGTAGTACTTGTGTGTGTGTGTGTGTGTGCCCCCTGTCCCTAGGGTAGTGCTTGTGTGTGTGTGTGTGTGTGTGTGTGTATGTGTGCGTGCGTGTATTTGTGTGTGTGTATTAGTGTCTATGTGTGTACGTGTGTGCATGTGCGTGTGTACATGTGCGTGTGTGTGTATATGTTCATATTTGTGTGTGTGTGTCTATGTGTTTGTGTGTGTGCACGCATGTGTGTGTGTATTAACTAGTGTGTGTGCGTGCATCCCTGCCCCTCACATACTATGTGATGCATGTGTGTATTTGTGTGTGTGTGTGCCCTTGTCCCTAGGGTAGTGCTTGTGTGTGTGTGTCCCCATGCCCCTAGGGTAGTGTGTGTGTGTATTTGTGTGTGTGCACATATGTGTGTGTGTGTGTATATATATATATATGTATGTGTGTGCGCATGTATATTATAGATATGTATGTGTGTATATATAGTGTGTGCATATCTATTATGTGTGGTTTTTATATAAATATATATATATAAGTAAAATAAATACAAAAGTTACCTCTATGCCAAATTTAGCCATGTAATCTAATCATCTTCCCGAAACAAAGCATTCTCTTTTTCCACTTCTTCAAATTCAAAATTCAAATTGACAAAAGGCCTTGTGATTGAAAAAAGGTGCTTTCAATGTTCTTTCTCCCCAAGGCACTTATCACCTCCCCTCCACCAGTTGAAATTCAAAAATCAAATCTCTTAAGATAATATGTGTGTGTATGTGAAGGGGTAGGCAATTTGATTTCTAATGAATTATATATATATATATATAGATCTCAGTCAATGAGCAAATGACTTGATAGTGACATCTAGGCATGCCGAAAATTTGACTCCCTATGCTAGGCATCGCAAAAATTTTAATGACACCTTAACAACCTATACTTGGCATCAAATGACGCCTTTGGGAACCTAGACAGGCTTCGAGTCACTTTCGATTACATACACAATTCTCGATTCTAAATTTGAGCTATCACAAAAAGAATATGTAAAGAGAACTACTCGGTAGATTTGTTTATGAGCCCACCAAAATGAGAAGACAATATTTGAATGCTCGACACACTAACTGTTTTAATTGCTAACAAACCCGAGACATGGAAAATTTAAAGACAGAGAAAATTATGAGACATACCTGCACACCAGAGACTAGTGCTCCAGCCAAAACTCCTGTCGATGTCTCCACTCCAAACAAGATTCCCACAATGAGAGATGTTAACATCACCAAAGCACCAAGAGGAATCATCTCTTTTAGGGAGGCATCTGTAGAAATTTTCACACATGTTGCATAATCTGGCTTGGTGACACCCTCCATTCAACAGAACACAATGCTGTATACAACAAAACCACCCACCTTTCCAATAGCAGCTGCTGTGTTTCTTGCAGCATCCAGGGCATCAGTTCGCTCACGAATTCCATGGCTCATTCCTGCCATTTCCGCGATGCCATCGACATTATCACTAATAGGTCTATAGGCCCAAAAACCAGTACAACAGCTCAAACACCAGCACAACAACTCTCAAACCTGCAAAAAAACATAGGGAATTCTCATTATGGGACGCTTGTTGCACCTACATCTATTAGTCTCGAGGCCATAAGTAGAGGCTGCTTTGTTCTTTTGCTTTCCATGGAGGTGTAGTCAATTCCAAAACACGAGAAAAACAAAGTTAATATGGTCCCTGTCACTCCACATAAACACAGATAAGCAACACCGTAGCTTTACGATTCATGAACCATTATGTACAGCGGGAGTCCTTAACGGACATGTGAAGCTCAATTCAAGAAGGCCCATGTTGCCATGCAGGCAATGTCTGTACAATTGATGACCAATTCCCACTCTTTGTACAAACAGAGATATCAAACATAATAAAATACCTGAGATACACATTGAACAGGCTAAAAATCACACACAAGAAGTGAGGGTTCCCAGATTCTGCTGTGGTGACTGGGTACCTTCAATTAGCCTCCTGCATTTTTATATTGAACCTGCCTTGCTATGAAAGATACATTCCGATACAACCTGCAGAAGCACTCTACACTGGCAATTCTTTTATTCTATCTTTACTTGGTGTTACAGAGACTTGAGAGTCTACTTCATGGTGAAAATTGAGCAGCTTGTAAATGACACCATTCAGATGATGTGTATTATGCACAAATTAGTTGAAGATGAATGGTCGAAGGTCAAGTAATGGACTCTTGTGCTGTTTGAATCATGCTGACATTTGGGCGCCCCGGCGTTCTGCCCATGGCATCATTTCATAAGAGTTTATCAATAAGAAAACATATGCAAAAAAATTACTGATAACTAAAAACCCAGAGAAACTATATTTACCTCCAGCAGCTAATAGCTTCTCCACACGAGCAACAATATGCTTTCCATAGGTATATTTTTTCAATGCATGAAGATGGACCCGGATGCGAGAGAGTAAGAGCTCACGCTGCTGGTCATCACATGTTTCCAGAACATTCTGGACAACGTAATTAGCATATTGATCTTTCATCATGGCCTGCAATGGTGATTAGGAACCACGTTTAACTTTAAAAATAAACCTTAAGCATAAAGAGGGACGCCCGAGGGGAGGACCCATCACGTCTGCCACCAGTAAGGCTTGGGCAGGCATGTCCAAGCCCTCGCCCCTCTGAGCACACGCGGATCATGACAGCCCATCAGGCTTGGATAGGCCCGTGTTGAGGACCCATCATGACTGCCCATAAGGCTTGACTGGGCAAGATTCTAGAAGGCTTGGACCAAGCACAAGGACCCATCATGACTGCTTGAGGGAAAATCTTGCCCATCCAAGCCCCCGAACATCCCCAACAGGGAAACATTCATGTGAATTTTCATGCTTAAAACCATAAAATTTTGAAGAAAAATTTTCCTGCGACAATGTGGCAAAGTGTAATAATATGTAAGGAAAACGCTACCTGCAGTGGCTCGTTCTCATCTGTTTGACCAAGCATCTCGCTAATCAAAATTTGGCGTTCAATAGGACCTCCGAACTCTAAGCACTTCTCAACTACATTAGAAGCAAATTTGTGTTCACTCATCTGTACAATCTGGCCAGCTAGCTTTGTCATTATTTCACCCTTCTCATGAGATTTTCCGTGTTCCAGGACATGCTGTCATCAAAAAACATCAGTGGCAATTAAAGACCACTACATATCCAACACAACTTCCGTTGCAAGCTCGTGCTGTCCTACCACAAGTATACAGTGCTCATATAGACAGCTTTTGCTACAGAGTAGATGATACAAACGTGCACGACATAATTGCCATACTGATCTTGTGCTAAATTACAAGTAGAACGTAGAATATCCTCCATTATACCATCCTGTTTCTGCTCATCAGTACAATGTTCGAGAACCCGCTGCCAAAACAAGGTAACGACAACAAGTAAACATGCCTGTACAAGGTTTAAAGAGGTCACATAAGCATATAAAATCTACCTGGATGACTCGACAACCATAAGGATGAGTCGAAAGCGTAACCACTTGACCATAAAAGGCAGAAATTATGAACTGTATATGCTCGGCAGGAACACACTCGATACATTTCTGAATAACATGATTGCCATTGTGGTCATGCACACAGCGCATAACATGACCATCCAGCTCTGAAACTATGCATATTTGTTGGTCAACACCAACAACTTCTAATGCCTGGAAAAAAAAGCATGGCATTAAAAACATTTAAAAAAAACAGAGTAGCAAAAACAAGGCAAAAACATGCCAGCAACCCTGTAGAACTAACTGCTAAAACATCAAATACCAGACCATAAGTTACACACAGGCACGACAAGCACAATACCTTTTGTATCACACGATAGCCATACATTTGAAGGCTCAAATTCAAAACACAGCCAATCAATTGGTTTGCAACTTACTCTTACCAAAAGGCAAAAGCATAAACATGCTGAGAATAAAAGAAACAACAACAAATGTGTCGAAATCCAGCAAGTAAGTGAAAATCTTGCCAAGCTTTTCATTATGAAAATATCGAGTCTGAGCCAAGAAGTATAGAACAACAGATTGGCTGAAGCAATTACTTTTTCCAAGATGTTTTCAATGCTGTCCAACAAATCATCAAACCATCAACAACTGAAATACGAATTGCAAAGACCAGCATACTTATGCAAAATGATCATAATCCATCACATACTCTCCTTGCTTTCATATCTTTCCACATGTCATGAACACATGCCCAATCCACATCATTGACATCTGGTCCAAGAAGTGAAATTCTCATCAATGCCTCAAGAGTCTTTACATCTAAACATTGGCGTTGATATGTCTTAATGACATTTTGCTTAGAGAATCCTCGCTCACATGAAGCTGATGAGGCTGGTATCACCAACATGATTTGCAAGAGCTTCATCATGTTTGGATACGTTGCCATTCCATATTGGTAGAAAAGACACGCCAAGCATCCATCATATTCATACCCTCACAACCATAATACAACACATCTCTAAATGACAATAACTCATTCTTTCAAGCCTGCTTATCCACAAGAAACCCTCCAAATCTGTTCAACAATTCATCAAGCCATTTGGTTACCTTCTCCTCCCTTTTTGAAGTATCACGCGGCCTTTTTGCATCACGAGGATAATATTGTGGACTAAACAACTTCACAGCATTGAACAAAAATACATCTGGAAATCTTTCATTTATGCAATCAATGACCTTTTGCACAAAACTCTTCGCAAGATCAACACAAGTCATTACATCACCTGCAAAGGGATCTAAGGCAATCCCTTTTTTATCCTTGCCTGGAATTCTCACATAAAAAAGCGCATGTGCATATATTTTTCCCTCCTCATTTACATGTTGCAAAATTCCACTTTCGGTGTCAGACATGAACTTCTTGAGGTACAGACTACCTTTTCCAAACTCTTGCAGCAAAAACTTTCTCCTCAACGAAGCTATACATACATCAATGCATGTACTAATGAAAGACATGTCAACAATATCTGCCTGGAATTGCTGGCTCAACATGTTCATGTCATGCAAAACATCGGCAAGCATGTGAATGCAAAAAAGCACCTTATATGTTTTCAGCTTTGCATACCAATTAGGTGCACCTTCTTGCCAAACGCTAAGAATTGCAGGCATCAGCTGTGTCAATCTAATGATGACATTACCTCTTGCTAACCATCTTACATCATGTATTTGAAGCACCTCAAGAGCTTGCAGATTCATCTCTTTAAGAAAATCTTGAAACTCCGAAAGTCGTATGCTAGAAGCCGCTATCCAAGAATAAACCTTGTTAGCAACCTTATCAATATATGAAAGACAACGAAAATGTTTTGCTGCATCTGCAAAACAGCAAGAGCTTCCCTATGTGCAATACAATGAATGCTTGTAAGATGGGGAATATCACGTTTCAGCTTTGCTACCAAACCTTCATTACAACCAAGCATGGAGCTATCGCCATCAGTAGCAATGCCCATCATGCGATGCTTCTCAAGTCCAAATTCAGCCAACACTTTACTCAATTCATCATACTTGGTTTGTGCACAACCATCAGATACAGGAAGTAGACGTGCAAACTCTATTTTGCTCAATCCCTTTCCATTCAATGGTATAAAGCAAACATATACAATCAAATGTTTCTCCATACCTCTATCTGTTGATTCATCTAGTGTAACACCATAAAAAGGACTCTGTAGCAA
Source organism: Cibotium barometz (assembly GCF_041138505.1). NCBI lineage: Eukaryota > Viridiplantae > Streptophyta > Polypodiopsida > Cyatheales > Cibotiaceae > Cibotium > Cibotium barometz. Next base: position 22,207,621 of record NC_141103.1, on the reverse strand, counting down.
TTCAGCAAGATGACGATTTTTTATGTATTCAGATATGCAAAACATGAAGTCTTTTCCGGCTACTCTATTTGTGTAAGAAGAGTAGTCGTTTCGTTTAGGCATGCTTTCCAAACCCAAGGCATAAGCAAGGTCGCATAGTTTCTCATACTTCCTCAAGGCCAGGTCTTCTCTTGCATTGAAGTATACAAGTTTCATAACTGTTATTACTCTAGAGGTATTTCTACATGTCATCACTTCCATGTGTGCAGGCAATTGTATGCCACTCTCACTACGAAATCGTGATGCAGCCCATGCATGTTCTTTAGACTTTCTATGCTTTCTGATTGCACTCAACATAATCGTCTTGCAGCCATTACCTCTACCCCAAGGACCTTTTAGTTTGTACTGCTCACACCAAAGGCATTTCATAAACTTACGTGTCCACTCTTGCCAAAACTTACGTATTGAACCTTTCTTCTTTGTTTGTGTTGCTTTGGTCTCTTCCGTGCCTATCGAAGTCGCATTGAGAGCTTCCTCTTGAGTGCTTTCTCCCAAAATCTCCAAATCTATACCAAGCTCATCCTCAAACTCCTCTACTTCTGGATCATCATACTCGTCATCATTCTCAGAGTCTCCACTGGAACCAAATAGCTCCTCCATGACTTCTTCGGTTACCTTTTTCTTTTTCGATCTCTCTACATTCATAATGTTATTCACTCTCTTGTTGCCAAAGAATTGCACAAGAGTAGGTTGAAACACCTGTAAATATTTTAACATTGTACATTAATGACCAACATAAAACCCAAATACTAATGATTAGCACAAAAGCATATCAAAATCAATCAACACAACTTGTCAACTAATAGCATGTCAACTTACCTTTTCACATTTGCTGCTATTAGCCATGCCCTTGGATGTTGAGGGTGCACCAAAAGTAGTAGACACAAACATATTGGGCAATGGGAACTGCAAACAAGTAAGATGAGCCATCAATTTGCTTCCAATGTCTTTGTCTCTCTATCTCTCCACGCGTACACATACACATACACATACACACAAAAAGAACTTAAGGTTATAAGTATAATAGCCTCGGGAAAGCCTTTGTATACACTCACGAAAGCAGAAGTGACAAACACATACACACACATCATGTAGTGTGTATGAATGTCTAAAACACTCTCTCACTGTGTGTGTGGCCTGCTGCTGCTGCTGCACTAACTACTACACAGTGCCATGCACTATGTAGTAGTTACTGCAGCAGGCTAAACCAAAGAAAAAAAGGAAGAAAAAAGAGCAGAATGATTGGTGGCCACAGCATTCGATGGGCTATCTACAACATGCACGTTCAGATTAGTTTCATGCAGTAGATGAGATTGATTCATGGCCTCTTGCTGCTGCTGCACTTGATCTTCCTTGCTCCACAACTTCTCTTCGAAAGGCATCTCGAGTGGAACTGGTGAAGCCCCGGTAACAAGGGAATCAATATGATGAGTAGCAACATTATCCACCAAATTTCCTTGCTTAAAGCATCACGGTTGTGATCATCTTGGGCATTTCCCTGGCTTAGGACATCACAATTTTGATCTTGAACATCCAGACCATCCCATTGCACATGGTCAATTCCCATTGCAGCACATTGGTCAGCAGAATAAGAGAATTCATTTTCCACATATCTTGAGATTTCTGTCCCATTGGCAGCCACTGTAAGGTGACCACTCTCTACATCAAGCGACAGCTTTGTGTGATCGTCCACATGATACATGGAGGACATCAAGCTATCATCACACATGCCCATGGTGTCCTGATCGTCAATGACATCTCGGTCACACCTAGAGTCAGAGTTCTTTTGTTTCTCTTGCCTTGTGCAACATTATTCCCACTCAGGGTCTTGTGCCACAACTTGCAGGCGACCTTCATCTACATTTGGTGTAGTTTGCAACACTTTTGTAGGTAAAGAAGCTGCAACCAGACCATCGTCTTGCTCAACACTCTCTGTCCCACCCTTGTAATGAGTGTTCTTTTGCTCTCAACTCCCCAGTTTCATCATCAGAGCTTGCGAATTCCCGTCGGAGGTAAGTCGTCCACCTTCTCAACAACTAGTTATTTCTAATTAATTAATTAATTGCATAGTAGTGGAGATTTATTGGCTCACAACCTACAATTTATTCCGTTCGTTGAGTTTCTCGACCCATGCGTGCACACATACCACCGGATCCTGTTAAATTTGTGCATTTTAAATATTGCAGGTAGACTCAGATCAGAAGCCAGTCGTGCTCCATGACATGAACAGAATAAACACAGCAAGGACAAGCAATTCGAACAAAACAATTCGAGCAATTCGAACAGAACGAATCGATGGAGGTGCAGGGCAAAAGCAGGGTACCTTTTTTCTGAGGCGCTGCAGATGAATCCACGCAGCCTGCCGCCCAAGATGCTGGTGAAGGTGATAAACCAATGCCCGTGCAAAGAGATCGTGGTGGACCGTGGGTTGCCTGGGCATGCAGCAGACCGGTGTGGACCCGAATCTCCTTCGTGTCTACGATAGTGCGGGCAGCACCTGCATGATGTTTAACGGCGCCTCCATCGACGCCAACAGCATGCGTGCCTTGAACCTTCTCCTACAATAACCGGCCCGTTCAGTTCCTGTGACGCGTCACGCAGGGCGATATGGATAACAACGAGCGCTACAAGGACAACCACTGGTTGGGTTAGAAGGAGATGGATAATGTATGTATTATAAACTTATTTATGTGATTATTATATATGTATATGTTATATACCCTTGACCCCTAAGGGTCAAAAATAGGGTGTCATTTGACACCTTAGTTTTTATTTAAAGATTTCACTTTGACACTTTTTCGTTAATCTAGAGGCGTATTTTGACACCCAAATTGGCTCTTGAAGCCCAAATTGGGAGTCAAATTTCCGGCGTGCATCTAGGTGTGTGGGAAAGAAACCCCCAAAGTCTCTTCTCTTCTGTCTTCTCTAATGACTTGATAGTGACAATTGATTGTGACATCTATCTTCTCTTCTCCTTTTCTTCTGTCTTTTATTTTTTAGAAATCCAGTCCTTGTCTAGAGACTAGGATTCTCATGTGATGTCATGCATGAGCATCAACAACAACGCTTTATGATGTCATGCATGACGTCGAGGAGAGGACTTACAAAAACGACGCGGCCAGCGACTCACGATTCACGAATCGCAGCTACTGTCGATAACTGCAACCCTCCCCTCTCTCTCTCTCTCTCTCTCTCCCTTCCTCCTCTCTCTGTGTGTTTAATATACTACCACAAGAGTACTAGTTGCTGGCATGGCAGCGCCGACTAACGACGCCACAGCCTTCAGCTGCTTCTCCACGGCAGAGGCGGTTACCGACGGAATCGACGCGTCCGACAGGACGGCCATTGTCACAGGTTATACAAGTTCTTACAATGAAGTAAGCCGGAAAATGATTCATCGACTCTATGCTTAGTTTCTAGATGCTTAATATGGCGCAGGTGCATCGAGCGGAATTGGGGCAGAGACGGCGCGGGTACTGGCGCTTCGTGGGGCTCAGGTGGTGCTTGCCGTGAGAAATGTCGGCGCGGGAGAGCGGGTGAAGGAGGTCATCCTGCAGGAGATTCCACACGCGCGGCTGCACGTGCTGCAACTGGAACTCAGCTCCATAGCCTCCGTCCGCACCTTCTGCCAAAACTTCAAGGCTTTGAAGCTACCCCTCAACATCCTCATGTAATAATATTACCTTTTCTGTGACTGCAGCAATCATAGCTGATCTGGTTCGATCAATTAATGCTAATAATTAATCAACACGCGATGTATAATTAACAGCAACAATGCCGGCATCATGGCTTGCCCTTTCAAGCTCTCAGCAGATGGCTTCGAGATGCAGTTCGCCACTAATCACATTGGTAAGCGGGTTAGTTATAAGCTGATCAACTAAAACAGGCCACTAGTAGCTCTAATCCAAAGCTACATAAAATTTTGGAAACAGGCCCTTTCCTCTTGACGAGCCTTCTGCTGGACGATCTGAGGAGGGCGGCCAGCGGCACTGGCATTCAAGGCAGGGTCGTGAACGTCTCATCCGCGGGCCACGCTTTATTCTCCTATCCCGGCGGCATCCGCTTCGATCAGCTTACCAACGAGTCAAGGTAAATGTATCAATTATAAATCTGTATAGACTAATGGGTAGCCGCTAAGCTGCCATCCCATCTATCTAATTATGATCTCTTTCCATGCCACAACACAGCTACGATCCTTGGTGTGCTTACGGACAATCCAAGCTCGCCAACATTCTCCATGCAAAGGAACTCGCCAGGAGATTCCAGGTTTCTAGTACCTTCACACATTTTATGCCCAGCAGTGAGCACCAATATCTCTAATACATGGTTATAATAAACGCTCTTGGATGCTGCAGGAAGAGGGAGTCAATGTGGTCGCTAACGCTGTTCACCCTGGACTCATTCTTAGTACAAACCTCACCACCTACGTCCCCCAAGAAACATGTCACTACCTATACACTTTCCTTACTTACCTTTTCTAATTATGGATCCTTAAGCCAGTTTCAATTACAGCTCATTGATACTTCTGGACTTTTGAATGTGCAGTGCAACAAATGATTAAGGATGTTGAGAAAAGCACACCCATGTTTAGGAAATCTATCTCCCAGGTTAGTAAAAATCAATCTTGACTTGAGTGAAAGAAGTTGTGCTTATGTGCGTGAGAAAAAAAGAGAGGGGTCAGAGAGTAATGATCATTTGGTGTGCGGCTTTCTCACACAGGGTGCTGCTACTCAATGCCTTCTTGCTCTTCATCCTTCTATCAACACTAAAACTGGAAAGTACTTTGACGACTGTCAAGAGGCCGAGCCAAGCAAGATCGCAAATGATTCAAAACTTGCCAAGGACCTTTGGGACTTCAGTGTGAAGGTTACATCATTGGAAGTGTGCTAGAGATTTCGACCAACATATATTTGCCATGTCTCATCATTAGTTTGTTTCCTCTTAAGAATAAATACTATGCATTACATTTTTAACACCTTATAGTAGTGTATGTTGCCCCCATTTCCATGTAATGAATTGCAATAAGTATGTCAATACCTTGTGATCATTTATGGTGTAATGAATCAATTTGGATCTACATACTTTTTTTTTGAAACTAGCCAATTAGGGCCTAGCGTCAATCATGCCATGTCAATTTCAAATAAGAATCAATATAATTCGTTTCACATCCTCATATCTATTTATAGAATACAAGAGAATTCTTATTTTTGATATAGGATTTCTTTACGCATCTATCTATGCATAAATTCCATTTTAAGGAAACTATCAACACTAAAACTGGAAAGTACTTTGACGACTGTCAAGAGGCCGAGCCAAGCAAGATCGCAAATGATTCAAAACTTGCCAAGGACCTTTGGGACTTCAGTGTGAAGGTTACATCATTGGAAGTGTGCTAGAGATTTCGACCAACATATATTTGCCATGTCTCATCATTAGTTTGTTTCCTCTTAAGAATAAATACTATGCATTACATTTTTAACACCTTATAGTAGTGTATGTTGCCCAGATTTCCATGTAATGAATTGCAATAAGTATGTCAATACCTTGTGATCATTTATGGTGTAATGAATCAATCTACATCTACATACTTTTCTTTGAAAGCTACAAAATACTTATCGGTACTCTATTTTGACGACAATTGACAGTCTGCAAAGGGTCTAGGAGAAAATGTTGAGTACATATTGAAATCTTCGATGGAAATGGTAGACGAGTATAAAAGCGGAAACAATTGCAAACGATAAAATTGTCTCAAGAAGTATATACAGCCCAAGCGAATCATCCTCAGTCTTGTGGGGAGAGGATCACTAGTAGATTGATTCCATGTTACTCAAACAAAACTTTACGTAGACCATTGTGGAAGATAAAAAAGAGCATCAAAATTCACGTCGATGATAACGTCTGTATACAGGAAGATAAAGACGTTGAAAAGCATTTTATTTTATTTTTGTTTTCTGTTCGGTGTGATTTTTAAAAAATACTCAAGTGTTTTTAGTTCCCATAGTCTTAATCAACTGCTTTTAGTTACTTTTTAAACAAATGCAAAGATATATGTAGCAATATTTGTAAGAAATTAATATGACAATATTTGTAACGTTCTCATGTGTATGTATTTTTTTGGGCCCATTTGACTTGGTGATTTTTAGCATCTACATTTAATGTTGAAAAGTAGGAAATACTTAGAGGACATAAAAGATTAATTCGGTCACAAATTGAGTAATTTTAGAGATGTCAATTTTTGGTGAATTTGGGGCTTTTTATGCCTGATTTGTGCTGTCATTTGTAAGTGATTTCTATTCTATACTTAGCAATGCGCTTTGTGTAAAACGATTATGGGAAATCTCAAAGCTTCTGACTTTTATAAGGTCAAAATATAGTCAAACACTGACGTTGCAACTTGTGTAATATCGATGATATATATTCGTTGGCTTAGAAATTCACCTACACTAAGCCTATTGGGTCCCTGGACATTTGTTCGGCAATCGGGCGTTATACAAATAAGTATTGTATATAAGAAATTTTGACTAATGAGAAAATAAAGAATCCCATTCTCATGGTGATTGAGTTTGAGTCTTCTTGCTCTTGTGATTAAATTTGCTTGTATGCTCTTCTCTTCTTCTTTATTATTGCATGAATACATAGGGTTTGTGTGGGTGAGTGATGGTGTTGATGTATATCTTTATCGCTTTTTTGCATGATAATCTACTAATTCTCGTGGGCTAATTTTTTGGGTTGTTATTCCAGAGCCTTGAGGTGATTTTTGTGCGAGAGAGAGAGAGAGAGAGAGAGAGAGAGAGAGAGAGAGAGAGAGAGAGATTTTGAGATTCGGGTCGGCCATCCTTAGACATTGGATGCTGGACGGAGAACAAGATTTATGCCCTCTGGGAGCCATGTGGTAGAACCCAGAGAGGACGAGATCTAGAAAGAGGCATACATGGGATAGCCACGACATCCAGCATGGAGGTTGGGTGGACGGGCCTCGAAGAAAAGCCCTAGACTGGCTAGATCATTTTGTTGGTGATTCTCTCTTTGATTTTGAGTATATGTATTGGTGATTATTATGTGATTTTGGATTGTCAGAATTAGAAAAAAAAACAATTATGGTTTAGAAAATCTCTTCTTTCTCTGAAGTGTGATGTAATATTTGTGTAAATTTAAGACATTTTGTGCAATTATCATGGAACAGATTTTAGGTACATTACAATATTTGTTTGTAAAATCTTACACTAATGGTCCCAAATACAAGGATATATGTAGCAATATTTACAAGAATTTATGACAAGTGTCTGTCAAAGCTTGCATTAATGGTCCCAAACAAGAAAACTGCGACAAAAATATATATTACTTGTCAAATAAAAAAGAAATATGATGTTATAGCTCATCTCATCAACTCTCTTATCCTCAGCTAGATCCATGGCTCCGAATACATCTATTTCTATAAATGCCTCTCCATCTGTATCTTCGTCAATGTGAGTGGAGCCTTGTTTGTTGTAGGAATAGAAGGTAGCTTATCTGTATTATCGGCCTCTTCTATGTTTGGCATTGGAGATGGGTGTATTGAAAGTTGTTCTTCTATTTTTTCTTTGAATTCTAGATTAGCAATTATGTTTACTTTTGATTTAAGTTTTAGTTGTTCAATTACTATACCTTCATTCGACCCTTCTTCTAGTTGTTCAACTAGATCAATATCTACTTCTTGTGCTTCTTGAGTGGGTTCCTCAACCTGTACTTCATTTGGTATTTCCATATCTTCAAATATTTGTTTATTGCTAATCAATTGATATTGATCTCTAGGGTCTACCTTAAAGACAACCTACTCACAATTCTCTAGTAGTACAAATGTGTGCTAATCAATTGATATTGATCTCTAGGGTCTACCTTAAAGACAACCTACTCACAATTCTCTAGTAGTACAAATTTGTGCCTTTGGTGTGTCCATATCTTTATGATGTCTACTTGAACAAATCCACTCTTATCTCTGTGCACGGTTTCTTCGCATAAAATTATGAACCAAGAAAACTTTCTGAACCCACCCTTGATAATGTCTTCACTCTTCAGGTCACTTGAACTATTTTCTTGCATGAAATTAGACTTGCATCACAATAAAATATTTTTCTCTTCTTATCTATTTGCTCCACTCAAAAGTGACGAGTTCATGACCAAAGTGCACCGAATTTGCAATATTGTAAGTAAAAGAAGATCATGAAATTGTATGAAAAAGGAAAACTTGTACAAGACTATGTCTTATGGTGTCTTGTGTACATGTAAGAACTCACTTTCATGGTAATCACAACCATATGCAAGCTCCTTCTCCTCTTTGCTTATAACCTCACCACTGTGTTTTGCTTGTTGAAGGCATCTACCAGAAGAAAATTATAGAAGTTGAGCAAGCGAATCTGGGTATGGCAATACTTGGGTTGTTCGACTCTTTCTAAAATTTAAACAATCTCGGTCTCTTTTGCTCTTTGCTAGGTTATACATCTCGATCCATTATCCATAACACGAGAGTTTAAGATGCAAAATTTATGGATCTTCTCTTGTAATTCCATATCCATTATTCTCTGAAGGCCTTGTCCTTGAGGCTCAATGAGTCGATCATTCTCTTCCTGTGTCTATAGTCCTGGCATATTTGGGTCGGTCGTACGAAGATATGCTATTATGTATATAAAAGAGTCTTGAACAAGCCATCGCATTGCCACCAACTCAGAGAGGCGAGCTCAAAATCGCTTGGATGCATCATGAACCTAGATATCTTCCCATAACATACATAGGTCATGAACTAATGGATCCAACTTGAGGTACATGTTCTTCACCTTGTACTTCCCTCGAACTATTAAGGAAAGTAAAAGGTGCCCCGTCTTTATCGCTAACCATGGTGGAAGGTTATAGTTGACTAGGCAAATGTGCTATGTACTCATGATGAACTTCGTAAGCCAAATGGATTAACTCCATCCATTGCTAGTCCAAGGCGAATGTGATAAGGCTCTTCCCCAAAGTCCACCCACTTCTCTTCAATATACCTACATGTAGGAGGATCGGTGGCACCCACAAAACATCATTTATGAATCTAGTGTTCCAATTCTAAGTCATTAAATATGCAATGGGTTCACATCTCAGCATTGTTTTCATATGTGGAATGATGGGGATCCTTTATCCTTCGACATCATGTATATATCTCAATGAACCACGTTTTCTGCTTGTGTGTTTGTTGGTGGTGTTATAAAGGCCATCACCCAGCAACCCCACAATGTATGTGTGTGTGTGTGTGTGTGTGTGTGTGTGTGTGTATAGTGTGTGCATATCTATTATGTGTGGTTTTTATATAAATATATATATATAAGTAAAATAAATATAAAAGTTACCTCTAACCCAAATATATCTATATGTATAGTGTGTGCATATCTATTATGTGTGGTTTTTATATAAGTAAAATAAATACAAAATTTACCTTTAGCCCAAATCTACGCATGTAATCTAATCATCTTCCCCAAACAAAGCATTTGAATGCATTCTCTTTCTCCACTTCTTCAAATTCAAAATTTAAATTCACAAAAGGCCTTGTGATTGAAAAGATGTTCTTTAAATGCTCTCTCTCCCCAATGCACTCATCACCTCCCCTCCACTCATTGAAATTCAAAATTTGAATCTCTTAAGATAATATGTGTGTGTGTGTGTTGAGGGGTGGAAATTTTATTTTCAAATGTATTACACACACACACACACACATATAACTCATTTAATGAGAAAATGACTTGATGGTGACAAGTAATTTTGAGCCCTAATGCATCTAGGCGTGTGGGAAAGAAACCCCCAAAGACTATCTTCTCTTCTCCTTTCTCCTTTTTTCTCTTATTTTTTAGAAATCCAAGATTTCTCTTTTCTCTCCTCTCCTTGTGCCATGTTGCAAAAAGTTATCCATGGATAATATCTAATAGATATACATATACATATGTATGTATATGTGTATATATATATATATATATATATATATATACATATGTATGTATATACATATATACATATGTATGTATATATATATATATATATATATATATATATATATATATATATATATATATATATATATATATAAAAACACATGTACATATACATATAAGTATATATGTCTTTGTATATATATATGTGTGTATACGTGGGTGTGTGTGAGTGTATGTATGTATGTATGTGTGTGTGTGTGTGTATGTATATGTATGTGTGTGTGTGTGTATGTATATGTATGTATGTATGTATGTATGTATGTGTCTATATATGTATGTATGTATGTATGTATGTGTCTATATATGTATGTATGTATGCCCCCCGCTTCCCCACTCTCTTCCCAACCTTGTGCTTCCCTCCCTCCTGGATCTCTCTCTCTCTCCCCCCCCCGCGCCCCCCAACCACAAAACCCCTCTCTCTTTCCTCTAGGGTAATGTGTGTGCATGTGGATGTGCGTGTCCCTCTTGTCCCCCTGTCCCTAGGGTTGCGTGTGTGTGTGTGTGTAATATGTTGGCATGTGTATGTGCATGTGCATATTTGTGTGTGTGTGTGTGTGCCTATTTGTGTGTGTGTGCCCCCCTTGCCCGTAGGATAGTGTGTGTGCGTGTGTGAGTGTACGTGCATATTTGTGTGTGTGCGCATGCATGTGTGTGTGTGAGTGCATCCTCGCCCCTCGGGTACTGTGTGTGCATGTGTGTACTGTGTGTGTGTGTGTGTGTGAGTATATTAGTGTTTGTGAGTGCATGCATGTGTGTGTGTGTGTGTATGCCCCTCGGGTACTTTGTGTACATGTGTGTATTTGTGTGTGTGTGTGTGTGTGTTTGTGTGTATATTATTGTGTGTACGTGTACGTGTGCGTGTGCATGTGTATGTGTGTGTGTGTGTATATGTGTTTGTGTGTGTAGCCTCGCCCCTCAAGTACTCTGTGTACATGTGTGTATTTTTGTGTGTGTTCCCTTGCCCATAGGGTAGTGCTTGTGTGTGTGTATATACAAATGTGTGTGTGTGTGTGTGTGTGTGTAGGCACCCCTGCCCCTCAAGTAAGGTGTGTGCATGTGTACACATGTGTGTATTTGTGTGTGTGTGTGTGTGCCCCTTGCCCCTAGGGTAGTACTTGTGTGTGTGTGTGTGTGTGTGCCCCCTGTCCCTAGGGTAGTGCTTGTGTGTGTGTGTGTGTGTGTATGTGTGCATGCGTGTATTTGTGTGTGTGTATTAGTGTCTATGTGTGTACGTGTGTGCATGTGCGTGTGTACATGTGCGTGTGTGTGTATATGTTCATATTTGTGTGTGTGTGTCTATGTGTTTGTGTGTGTGCACGCATGTGTGTGTGTATTAACTAGTGTGTGTGCGTGCACCCCCGCCCCTCACATACTATGTGATGCATGTGTGTATTTGTGTGTGTGTGTGCCCTTGTCCCTAGGGTAGTGCTTGTGTGTGTGTGTCCCCATGTCCCTAGGGTAGTGTGTGTGTGTATTTGTGTGTGTGCACATATGTGTGTGTGTGTGTATATATATACATATATATATGTATGTGTGTGCGCATGTATATTATAGATATGTATGTGTGTATATATAGTGTGTGCATATCTATTATGTGTGGTTTTTATATAAATATATATATATAAGTAAAATAAATACAAAAGTTACCTCTATGCCAAATTTAGCCATGTAATCTAATCATCTTCCCCAAACAAAGCGTTCTCTTTTTCCACTTCTTCAAATTCAAAATTCAAATTGACAAAAGGCCTTGTGATTGAAAAGAGGTGCTTTCAATGTTCTTTCTCCCCAAGGCACTTATCACCTCCCCTCCACCACTTGAAATTCAAAAATCAAATCTCTTAAGATAATATGTGTGTGTATGTGAAGGGGTAGGCAATTTGATTTCTAATGAATTATATATATATATATATATAGATCTCAGTCAATGAGCAAATGACTTGATAGTGACATCTAGGCATGCCGAAAATTTGACTCCCTATGCTAGGCATCACAAAAATTTTAATGACACATTAACAACCTATACTAGGCATCAAATGACGCCTTTGGGAACCTAGACGGGCTTCGAGTCACTTTCGATTACATACACAATTCTCGATTCTAAATTTGAGCTATCAGAAAAAGAATATGTAAAGAGAACTACTCGGTAGATTTGTTTATGAGCCCACCAAAATGAGAAGACAATATTTGAATGCTCGACACACTAACTGTTTTAATTGCTAACAAACCCGAGACATGGAAAATTTAAAGACAGAGAAAATTATGAGACATACCTGCACACCAGAGACTAGTGCTCCAGCCAAAACGCCTATCGATGTCTTCACTCCAAACAAGATTCCCACAATGAGAGATGTTAACATCACCAAAGCACCAAGAGGAATCATCTCTTTTAGGGAGGCATCTGTAGAAATTTTCACACATGTTGCATAATCTGGCTTGGTGACACCCTCCATTCAACAGAACACAATGCTGTATACAACAAAACCACCCACCTTTCCAATAGCAGCTGCTGTGTTTCTTGCAGCATCCAGGGCATCAGTTCGCTCACGAATTCCATGGCTCATTCCTGCCATTTCCGCGATGCCATCGACATTATCACTAATAGGTCTATAGGCCCAAAAACCAGTACAACAGCTCAAACACCAGCACAACAACTCTCAAACCTGCAAAAAAACATAGGGAATTCTCATTATGGGACGCTTGTTGCACCTACATCTATTAGTCTCGAGGCCATAAGTAGAGGCTGCTTTGTTCTTTTGCTTTCCATGGAGGTGTAGTCAATTCCAAAACACGAGAAAAACAAAGTTAATATGGTCCCTGTCACTCCACATAAACACAGATAAGCAACACCGTAGCTTTACGATTCATGAACCATTATGTACAGCGCGAGTCCTTAACGGACATATGAAGCTCAATTCAAGAAGGCCCATGTTGCCATGCAGGCAATGTCTGTACAATTGATGACCAATTCCCACTCTTTGTACAAACAGAGACATCAAACATAATAAAATACCTTAGATACACATTGAACAGGCTAAAAATCACACACAAGAAGTGAGGGTTCCCAGATTCTGCTGTGGTGACTGGGTACCTTCAATTAGCCTCCTGCATTTTTATATTGAACCTGCCTTGCTATGAAAGATACATTCCGATACAACCTGCAGAAGCACTCTACACTGGCAATTCTTTTATTCTATCTTTACTTGGTGTTACAGAGACTTGAGAGCATTAGGGCCAAAAACGGCTAGAAAAGGGCTGTTTGTTAATCCAAGGATTAAGAAATTGTCCAATTGTGAATTGACACGTATACAAAAGTATGGCATTCTTGTCTCCTCCAAATGTCTTCTTAACGGTTCTATTTTAGTGGCGAACGGCTAAAACGGCTAAATTTAGACGTTTACGATGGCTAACATTAAAGTTTGGGTCCAAAATAGTGACATCTTGTTCCATTTTTTATTTCAAAAAATCAAGCATTAAGATACGAAATCCTCTTTTCAGGCCTTGAAAACAACGCTATTAATGACAAAACATCAGACGTCTACTTTCCGCCTTCCTTTCATTTTGGCATATGGTTTATTCTTTCTTCTTTGCACTTTCAAAAGATTCACTATTCAAAAGATTCACTATTCAAAAGATTTACTATTTTTCTCTTATCTGTGAGCTTCTATGGCGTCCTCACGTCGTCCTTCTCATAATATTACTTGTGATTTTCATAACACGAGAGAAGATGGTGTTTGGAAACCCATGTCGTTTCGTGTGAATGATTGGGTAACAATGCTTCCCTCTTGCAAAGGTGCCCACAGGGTGAAAAGAACCAAGCGAAATGAAGTGAAATCCCATTGGAAAGGTCGTGTTCTTGCATTCAAAGTGACCGACAATGGCTGGCTTGCAAAAGTTCAACATGTCTACATGGCCAAAGACATGGTGTTGAACTTGGATGAACATCCAATTCTCCATTCTTATTGTAATTCAACAAACCTTTATCTATTTGACACAACACAATATTTCTCTTTCTGATATATTTGTTGTTTGTTTCATTTCAGTTATCTTTCCGTCAACAGCTGTGGAGTGGCAGCCTGTTGAGAGCTTAAGTGGCACATTCAAGGCAATTCACAAGGGGATTGCAGATGTCATGTACGCAGACAAACCACCTTCATTTTACAAATCAGTGGATTTATTTGTGTATTTTGCAGAATACAGGGTTCCATCAAGAGAAGGTGTTCATGGAGAATTGTATGACATACCTATTCCCACAATAATGTCACTAGAATGGGAAGTTCCTGATCCAAATACCATAACAAGCTTCAAATCCAAAATCAAAGATGATATTCTTAAAGCAATGTCTCCTGGGAGGATTTCAAGAAGGATTAAACTTCAATGGTTCTTGCCTATACATGTCTTTGTGGCATGTTTCAAAACAATGGAATTGGAGAGGACAAGAACGATGTGGCTTAATAGAAGACTATCTCTGACTGATCTGGACACTGTACTTGGAGAAGGATGGAGTACCAAGGAAACTTTTCATATGGGGGACAATATCAGTTGTAGAGTAAGCCCAAATTCTTTGTCCATCTCATACCAACTGTGTCGCCAATCCTTAGTTTTGGGCTATGACTATAGGGGATGGAAAAGCAAGCTTGGTAGTTGGGTCCCTTTGGACTCTGAAGAGAATTGTCCAGAGTTTGAATTTAACATCATAGTCCATCCATCTCGCCATCCATTCATAGATCCTAGGAAACTCATAGTAACATCAAACTGGCGACTACAACATGTTAGAGAGTCGCTTGAGTTTCTGGATGAAATATCACCTGAATATAGATTCAAAGTAGATGATATTATTATCCGTACAAGGATGGAGAGTGTAACCTCATGCATCACATGTCTCCCCCCAAAAAAAGTTGTATTTGAGCCACTTGCAAGGGCAAGTTTGTATAGTTGAAAATGATAATGTAATCAATATATTCTGCTAGATTTCGTCTCGTCTTCTTCACAAAATTGGTTAACAAATTGTTCGCGACACAAAACAAGGTTTAACAGACTGATATCAAATTATTGATACAGAATTTTACAGAAAATTAACCCAAAAAATGTGTGTTCATATGGACAAAATGAACAAAACAAAATCCAATATGTGGAATCACTCTGCAAAATCAACTTTCCTTTTGGCATGAGATGACCCTGCATCTTTAGAGAATCTTTCTCTCTTCTGTTTGCTTCGATCAAATTTTGCTGATTGAGGTTCAAGTTCTGGAGTTTTCAGCACTTGAGGTGTTGGAGAGGAAGACTTTAGAGTGGATTCCCCTAATGGTGGTAAGTTGGGCTCCTCTTTTAGACCTTCACGTGTTGGCGAGGGAGATTTGGCAGTGGGGTCTGGTTTTGGAGAAGATTCTTTGGAGGTTGGCCTTGGAGACTTGGCAGTCTTCTTGGGGAACTTGAACAAGAAATTAAATGGAGAGCCAATATTTGCCCTCTTACTACCTTTGTTGGACAAACGACGCTTCTGAATTTTAAATTTCACTGGTGAGTGAAAAGGAAGACCTTTAGCAGCACTCCTCTCTTTGACAGGGGTCTTCTCTTTGATAGGTGTCTTCTCTTGAGCTGGAGAAGAGCTCTTCTCTTTGGTAGGAGGAGTAGGGATCTTCTCTTTGATAGTTGTCTTCCCTTGAGCTGGTGAAGAGCTCATCTCTTTTGCAGGAGGGCTGGGGGTCTTCTCTTTAGCAAGTGGGCTAGGGCTCTTCTCTTTAACAGGAGGGGTAGGGATCTTCTCTGTAGCCTGAGGGATCTTTAATTTAGAATGGCTCTTCTCTTTAGAATGGCTCTTTTTCCCCTTGGAAGACTTGCTCTTGGAAGGGCTCTTCTTTCTCTTCTTCTTCTCTTTGGCAGAGGTCTTTTCCTTCTTGAATGAGTCATCCTTGTCTTTGCTTTCCTTCTTCTCCCTTTTCCTTTTCTTTGAAGTTGTATCCTTGGATCCAGGTGGAAAGGGAGAATCAGGATCATATGGATTGATGGATCTACTCAAAACCATGGACACTGCCTTCTCCCTTACCCAACTTACCCAAGAATCTGAATACTCATGCAACTAAGACAAAAGAAAATAAGAAAGTAAGAAAACAGGTCACTCAATGTATTCACTAAATCAATCAATGGTTTTTATTCATGAACTTACAGGAAGTGTTGTCATTCTGAATCTTGACTCAAGAAATCTCCAAGCATTAGCAAGAACCATCCATCCACAAGATGTTGAGTCTTTCTGCAAGGGAACTTCCTGATTGAAGTACTTAAAATCTTCAAGTTTGTAGTCTACATAGGTAGAGGCTAGAAAACTCAAGATAAGTTTGGCAGCACTGCAAACATAAAATTTTGAGGGTCAACCAAATAATTGAAATCATGCAAGAAATTTGAGGGTCAACACATGGTAAAATTGATTCTTACATTTTACTTCTCCCATGGATGGATGCCAATAGATTGATAATAATAAGACTCCAATGGCCTCTGTGATAATATGAGTACTGAAATTAGTAATGAATACTGTCATGTCTATAATAGGCAAAAGGTAATTGAGAATGAGTCTTACACTTCAACATAAGGGTACACAATGTAATTGCAGGTAAGCATATCAAAGTTTTTGAGAAAACTTGCAAGATCCCCTTGCCTATTGAAAAGGCACTGTGTAACAAGGGGATCAAGAATTGTCACTTGCACAGCCATTGATTCATGAAGATCCCTCATTAGACATCTGGATACACAAACAAAACATGTCAACAAAATATGGTTCCTAGGAAATTCATCAAGAAAACAAAAGCAAATCCCTACAAACCTCAGGCAGATGAAGAGGACTGTGTCAGATATCTCAATATTAGGATTCACAAGCATGCTTGTGTCCTCAGGGGCAATGTCACAATACACCTCATCCTCTCCAGGCATGGACACATCTACTATCATCTGACCTGTCACATTCTTATAAAGCTCTGAATTGGATGAATGGAGAATCTCAGCTTGCTGAGAAAGAAGTGCATCCTCTGAAATTTTCTCTTGCTCTCTCTCTTTTTCAACTTCTTCTTTGATATCCTGAGCTTTTCTTGTATCATAAGGATGAGAAATATCTTCAATAACAACAGACTGCTTGGGTTGCCTTGCTGGAGGGATATTAAGAATTTCAAAAGCTCTCATATCTTGACTTGGAATAGGCTCCAAAGCTTTGTCAAACTTATATCTAAGTCTGGACACCAGCACAAAATCTTTGCTCATAAGAGTGATCCTATGAGCAAATGCAGCAGCAATGTAGCCATCATTCATAAAGTCGATTAAAAAATCTTCAGCAGCCTCTTGAAGACACATGAGGGCCTGGGTTTCCCATCGAGCTTTCTGAAGATATGTGTTTCTCATTTTACCAACCAACCTTTCTGATATGTCCCTGACAACCCGTGTAAATGGCAGTCGAGGGATGAGGAGACTTGTAGATTTCTGTGCTGCTCTTATCTCTCTTAAGGACTTCACCTGATAATTCAATCTCTTTCTTGCTGTCGCCCTCGCACGAGGCTTTGGAAGGGGCTTTTCCTGTTCGGAAGGACCTGGCTTGTCTTCAGCTTTTGCAGTCTCCAATGGTGGGTAAACTTTCCTTGCAGTCTGCTTCATCCTTGCCATTGAAGCTAGAAAAGGAGACCAGATCAAGCAAATTGTATTATAGGACAAAAAAAGGAAGTAGCCCGAACGAAGCGATAAAGGGATTCCAAAGATTATGGATGGTGATTATCGCTTGATTCGGGCACGAAGTAAAAATAAGAAAATTCCCGAACGAAGCGATGATGAAAATCCGGGAGGTTCGGATTTGTGTTATCGCTTGATGCGGGATGGAGAAAAAAATGAAGACCCGAACGAAGCGATGTGGGAAATCCTAGTGGATCGGATGTGAGTAATCGCTTGATTCGGGCAGGAACGAAGCGATGCGAAGAATGCAAGGATCTCGGATGTTCGCTATCGCTTGATTCGGGTAGGGAATTGAGAACGCTTGATATGGGAAAAGTGGGGTTGAGAAACAAAAGGTAGCCTGGTTTCGCTTGATACAGTGACGGAGAAAAAAATGAATATTTTTAACAATATTAAGTTTTTATACCTCGGATATGTCGTACAAAGTACCGTTGAGTGCACGTGGTATGTAATCATTATTGCCACGTGGCATAAACGGTCACTATTTAATGTCTTTTAGTCACGCGCTTTTAAAATTTTTTCCCATTTTTGGACCACTCGTTTGCGTCAGATCAAGCTGTGCACCGTTTTCTCTTCCAAACCCTATTTTGCAAAAATCAAAATTAATTTGGAGACCTTGGAATTGTCAAATCCCGCACCAAGCGATAGAGTCATTCCTATTTTTTTGGACCTTTCATTTTCGCTTGGTTCTGGCACATCAGAATTTTTCAGGCATTTTTGTCAAATATCTCAATGAGTAAAGGTGTTGCGGGTCGACATGAGCTTGTTGAAGAAAGCCCAAGTGAGAAGCTCTTGAATGCTATTTTGCAAGATGGTCATGATATGAAGGTATACTTTGATGCAGTGGAGATTTTCAATCCAAGGTTTTCTCTTTCAGATGTTTTGTTGAAGCTCAAGGACATTCTTGAAGATGAGTACAACCAATTTGAAATGTCAATTCAAGCTCATTGTTTTCGTGTCGGAGACCATGATTTTTGTCACCTTACAGATTTTACACAGCTATCTGTGGAGAAAGCCAAAGTAACAAAGAGGTTCAGTAGATTTTCAAATAGAACTTCTTTCACATGCCCTTCATCCATTTCTTGTCCTATCCATAAAAAACATTGCAACCTTGTCCCCAAGGATGTCTCCTTTCTTTTCTTCCTATTTTTGAAAGTAGAAATACAGGATAAAGAGCAACAACCAGAAATTGATGCAGAGAATGAGGAAGAAAACTTAATTGTCACCACAGTTTCAAAGTTAGAGAAATGTGAAATTTTAGAAGAGGAAGAAATTGATGTTCAAGCTGAGGAGAGAGAAAGTGCAAATCTTGATGTTGCAGAATTTAGGGCTTCCACTATTACTGAAGAGCCTTCAGAGGTAGCAAGTATATCTGAATCCTCTGTTACTCTTCCAAACCTTCCTTTCTTTTATATCAATGAGAAAGATTTTATTCCTCTTTCCTATCTTCAATGTCTCTTCAATATCAGAGAAGACTACTGTATTGCAGCAATTTCAGAAGCTTGTGAAGTGGCCAAAGACTTTATTGATACAGAAGTAGAGCCAAAGGAAGAGTTTTTGGCACTTGATTTGCAAACATCTGACAACTCATTTATCCCTGCTACTACTGATGCACTTGCCTTGTGCCTTAAAAAAATGGAAGAGGGGAAACCTTCCTTGAGTGATGAGGATTTTGAGGACAGGCTCATTGAGTTAGGTATTGAGTCTTTTGGCAGAGATTTCAAGCTTCAGGCAGATTCTGATAAAGTGGAAAGGGTTGGCTCTTGCAACTTGATGAAAGACAAAGTAGTAATTGAGGATGAGTTGCAGAAGGTAGCTTCTATTTAATCCTTTGTTAAATGTTATTGTGATTGTAAATTTTTTTAATTGAGGTTTTTGTCTTGCAGATTGAATTGCTTGATAAGGATGATTTTCTGGCAAGAGCTAGAGGCACCAGAGTGAAATCTACAGAAACAAGGTCAAGAAGGCCTTCATCTGCTCTCATGCACTACTTGCCTACATTGGATAAGGCTGTGTTCTGTGCATTCCACATGAACTTCTCTGAAGATGCTGAGTTGCCAATATTTGCCTTCAAGGTGTTGTCAAGGTTTATGGGATATACTCCCCTTCAAATAAATGCTAACAAGGTTTTGCTTCTAGAGAGAGCTGCTGCTCTTAGAATCTTTGGATATGCTGCAGGTTTCAATGCCTCAAGAGCAGGATACTTTCTTTGCTACTCTAGCTATGCAGCTGCAGCTGAGGTGTCAGATATCAATCTCCTTGGAGGTTATAGAAGGAGAAAATTTTTGAGATACAGAGGTGACATGCCAAGAAGTCCCAAGAGAATCAAATACTAATGTACACAATATTTTGCAAGGACCAACTTTATTTCAGCAAAACTTTTTGTTAGAGGTACAAATGTGTTAGTAATCATTAGTCTCTTTCTTGAGGTGTTGGTGTAGTTTCAGATTGCTGGGTCTTTGATCTCATCCTTTGTAATTGCCTCCTGTAGAACCAATTGAATAATTTGTTTAGTGCATTGCTTCTTCTTTGTCCACCTCCTCCTCTTCGGGTACATCTAAAAAAGGAAGTTCTCGCTTGATAATGAGACTTTTCCAATCCTTGTGTATTCCATGTTGCAAGTGGTCCTTCTGTAGCAAAATATGGTCCATGCAAGTAAAGAATATGCTACAAAGAAAATTTTTGTTAGTACATTTAAGAAATTTCAAGTAATAAGTCTGGACACACCAATATATAACTGTTTTGATAAGTCTGAATACTCACCAAGTAATAAGTTATGTCTTTTTCTCCCCAGGCATCTGTGATAGCTTTGATCAAAAGCTTTATTGCGTTTTTGAAATCATCTGCATAAGTATTTGAACCAACTTGTCGTCTAAGGACTTTGAAAAAATTGTCGAGTTTTTTCCAAACTTCCATACGTTTGTTGGCTACATCTGGTCTACTTTTGACATTTGTGGTGATGACACACAGCTGTTTCCAATAGTTCCACATTGCGTTGACTTGTTTGGTGTCATGGTTGCTCAAAAATCTTCTCGCTTTTGCTCCTCCCATTGAAACATCTTGCAGAACATCACCTGTTCCTCCAGAAAGAACAGGATCTTTTTTAAGATGCACTTCCCCACCATGAAAACCCATTTGAGAGAGCAAGGCTTCGCACTTTTCTATGCACTCATCTGCAAGTTTAGTCGGCTTAATAGAATATGCATAGTCCAGATGAAGTCTGAGCAATTTGTCCAAGATTCTTATCTCTGCATGCAGTGTACATATATGCACATTTTTCAAATGTATTGGTAGAATTGGATCCCATATTTTAACAGAAGTTGGATAATCGACAATATTCACATTATTTCTGGATGGTGGTTTTCCAATCTCATTTTCTGCAAGCCATTCTTTTGTCCCTGTGCTTGCCATGCAATAAAGACATGGATATTTGGTATTTGCTCCTCCACATACACCAAACATACACTTCAACGCCTTGAGGTCGGCACTCAAATGCCATTCCACAATGAAATCACCTATGTCATCAACATGAAGGTGTTCACCTGTATTCTGGCTCTGAATAACTGAAGGAATGTCTGTTTTTGAGAAGAGCCACTTTAATGTTTCATGACTCTCTACTGGTACCTGAGCTGATCCAATCCACCATAGCTCCATTTCTGATTGAGTTTTGTGGTATGGAGAATCAAGCTTACCCTGACTATAGTCCAATGCTTTATTCA
The DNA here is from genome assembly GCF_041138505.1 of Cibotium barometz. Classification (NCBI taxonomy): domain Eukaryota; kingdom Viridiplantae; phylum Streptophyta; class Polypodiopsida; order Cyatheales; family Cibotiaceae; genus Cibotium; species Cibotium barometz. The sequence goes on along the minus strand of NC_141103.1, from coordinate 22,186,164 downwards.
TTAGGGATATAGATATTCTTTCCATTTTTTGACACTTTTGGATTTGAGCTTCATCTAATTTTAAAACAAATACAAGTTTTCCTTCACAATCTATTTCTCTTATGTTGTAATATCTCACCATAAAAGATTGGACTTTTCTAATGTTCATCCAAATATTATTATAAACGTTGTATTCAAAAGATGATTTTTTTTTTTGTCTCTCATATGGCATTGTTCCCTCAATATGGAAATACTCTCCGAAATGTTTAGAAATTTCCTCATTTAACATAGTTCTATATTTTCCAACATTGTGAGGTCTAGGCAACCCAAAAGCTTTGATTTTGTAATACTTAAGGACCCTGAACCAGGTTTTAGAGATGGCTCTGTATCCCTTTCTACTCACTCCCACTGTGTCACAAACTTCTTGCATTTGGGAAGGCTGGACTAATAAGTCCATATCTTTTAATAGATGTTGAAAGACCAGTTTTTTTTGAGTTTGATTTTCAGGAAGTTCTAAAAGTTTCAAGATATCCGACCTATTCATAAGCTCATTCAAAAATCTCACCCTTTCCTGAGCATTAGACATGTCAAATCCTAGAAGGTTAGTAACATGATCTCTTACAAGTTTTAACCTTTTTTTTCTTTGTCCAGATCTCTCTGTTAAGTTAACTACATCCCGCATTCGTTTTACTCGTGCTCTTAATCCTATTGGAGTTTCTTTTAAGGATTTCAATTGATCATTTTCTTGTTTCAAAGACACTATTTCGTTTTCAAGTTCTAAAATTTTTGTTGCATTCAAAGATGAAGTATTTTGAAGATATGTAGTATATTCTGCATAATTAATATGTGATTGAGATAGTCTTGAACTATAACCAAGTAAGCCATCCTCCCCATCACCAACAAATCTAATCAAATCATGTGGTGTGTGAAAAGAAGGATACCTTCCTGTTTTGGGATCCGGTGGATATAGACTTCCATCTGTCCATAGGTCAATATGCTTCTTTCCTTCGTTGCGAAGATGTTGAGCTTCATTTGCACATGATAGGGATCTTTGGTAGACACTCCGTGTAGTTGCATACTCTTGGTTGAGCTTGATGTTCAAATGAAACTTTCGATTAGATGTATCACTCATTACTAACCGAGCAAAAAGTATAGGCAGAGCTATTAGATCATGAGAGACACAGAAGAATGAGAATGAGATGTAGCTTGTGAAATTTTTAGAGAAGCAGAGGAGTGAAATTTTTTTGGAGAATGGATAAGAGCGCGTTTGGAGAGAATGGTCATTTTGCCACGTAGTCACTAAAAGAGGACAAATTTCGAGACGAGCCATTAAAGAGTAGCATGAAAACGATCTATTTTTTAAGATTTTAAAATATGCACTTAGATACGTATTCAGTCAGATAGATACGCTTTAAATACCCAAAACGGCTAAATTTGGAGCCGTTTTGACCGTCAACATTCTACTAATTAGCAAGTTAGCGAAATTCCTTACACAGCCCATTTTGAGACGTTTTTGGCCCTAATGGTCTACTTCATGGTGAAAATTGAGCAGCTTGTAAATGACACTATTTAGATGATGTGTATTATGCACAAATTAGTTGAAGATGAATGGTCGAAGGTCAAGTAATGGACTCTTGTGCTGTTTGAATCATGCTGACATTTGGGCGCCCCGGCGTTCTGCCCATGGCATCATTTCATAAGAGTTTATCAATAAGAAAACATATGCAAAAAAATTACTGATAACTAGAAACCCAGAGAAACTATATTTACCTCCAGCAGCTAATAGCTTCTCCACACGAGCAACAATATGCTTTCCATAGGTATATTTTTTCAATGCATGAAGATGGACCCGGATGCGAGAGAGTAAGAGCTCACGCTGCTGGTCATCACATGTTTCCAGAACATTCTGGACAACGTAATTAGCATATTGATCTTTCATCATGGCCTGCAATGGTGATTAGGAGCCACGTTTAACTTTAAAAATAAACCTTAAGCATAAAGAGGGACGCCCAAGGGGAGGACCCATCACGTCTGCCACCAGTAAGGCTTGGGCAAGCATGTCCAAGCCCTCGCCCCTCTGAGCACACGCGGATCATGACAGCCCATCAGGCTTAGATAGGCCCGTGTTGAGGACCCATCATGACTGCCCATAAGGCTTGACTGGGCAAGATTCTAGAAGGCTTGGACCAAGCACAAGGACCCATCATGACTGCTTGAGGGAAAATCTTGCCCATCCAAGCCCCCGAACATCCCCAACAGGGAAACATTCATGTGAATTTTCATGCTTAAAACCATAAAATTTTGAAGAAAAATTTTCCTACGACAATGTGGCAAAGTGTAATAATATGTAAGGAAAACGCTACCTGCAGTGGCTCGTTCTCATATGTTTGACCAAGCATCTCGCTAATCAAAATTTGGCGTTCAATAGGACCTCCGAACTCTAAGCACTTCTCAACTACATTAGAAGCAAATTTGTGTTCACTCATCTGTACAATCTGGCTAGCTAGCTTTGTCATTATTTCACCCTTCTCATGAGATTTTCCGTGTTCCAGGACATGCTGTCATCGAAAAACATCAGTGGCAATTAAAGACCTTTACATATCCAACACAACTTCCGTTGCAAGCTCGTGCTGTCCTACCACAAGTATACAGTGCTCATATAGACAGCTTTTTCTGTAGAGCAGATGATACAAACCTGCACGACATAATTGCCATACTGATCTTGTGCTAAATTACAAGTAGAACGTAGAATATCCTCCATTATACCATCCTGTTTCTGCTCATCAGTACAATGTTCGAGAACCCGCTGCCAAAACAAGGTAACGACAACAAGTAAACATGCCTGTACAAGGTTTAAAGAGGTCACATAAGCATATAAAATGTACCTGGATGACTCGACAACCATAAGGATGAGTCGAAAGCGTAACCACTTGACCATAAAAGGCAGAAATTATGAACTGTATATGCTCGGTAGGAACACACTCGACGATACATTTCTGAATAACATGATTGCCATTCTGGTCATGCACACAGTGCATAACATGACCATCCAGCTCTGAAACTGTTGGTCAACACCAACAACTTCTAATGCCTGAAAAAAAAAGCATGGCATTAAAAACATTAAAAAAAAACAGAGTAGCAAAAACAAGGCAAAAACATGCCAGCAACCCTGTAGAACTAACTGCTAAAACATCAAATACCAGACCATAAGTTACACACAGGCACGACAAGCACAATACCTTTTGTATCACACGACAGCCATACATTTGAAGGCTCAAATTCAAAACACAGCCAATCAATTGGTTTGCAACTTACTCTTACCAAGAGGCAAAAGCATAAACATGCTGAGAATAAAAGAAACAACAACAAATGTGTCGAAATCCAGCAAATTAGTGAAAATCTTGCCAAGCTTTTCATTATGAAAATATCGAGTCTGAGCCAAGAAGTATAGAACAACAGATTGGCTGAAGCAATTACTTTTTCCAAGATGTTTTCAATGCTGTCCAACAAATCATCAAACCATCAACAACTGAAATACGAATTGCAAAGACCAGCATACTTATGCAAAATGATCATAATCCATCACATACTCTCCTTGCTTTCATATCTTTCCACATGTCATGAACACATGCCCAATCCACATCATTGACATCTGGTCCAAGAAGTGAAATTCTCATCAATGCCTCAAGAGTCTTTACATCTAAACATTGGCGTTGATATGTCTTAATGACATTTTGCTTAGAGAATCCTCGCTCACATGAAGCTGATGAGGCTGGTATCACCAACATGATTTGCAAGAGCTTCATCATGTTTGGATACGTTGCCATTCCATATTGGTAGAAAAGACACGCCAAGCATCCATCATATTCATGCCCTCACAACCATAATACAACACATCTCTAAATGACAATAACTCATTCTTTCAAGCCTGCTTATCCACAAGAAACCCTCCAAATCTGTTCAACAATTCATCAAGCCATTTGGTTACCTTCTCCTCCCTTTTTGAAGTATCACGCGGCCTTTTTGCATCACGAGGATAATATTGTGGACTAAACAACTTCACAGCATTGAACAAAAATACATCTGGAAATCTTTCATTTATGCAATCAATGACCTTTTGCACAAAACTCTTCGCAAGATCAACACAAGTCATTACATCACCTGCAAAGGGATCTAAGGCAATCCCTTTTTTATCCTTGCCTGGAATTCTCACATAAGAAAGCGCATGTGCATATATTTTTCCCTCCTCATTTACATGTTGCAAAATTCCACTTTCGGTGTCAGACATGAACTTCTTGAGGTACAGACTACCTTTTCCAAACTCTTGCAGCAAAAACTTTCTCCTCAACGAAGCTATACATACATCAATGCATGTACTAATGGAAGACATGTCAACATTATCTGCCTGGAATTGCTGGCTCAACATGTTCATGTCATGCAAAACATCGGCAAGCATGTGAATGCAAAAAAGCACCTTATATGTTTTCAGCTTTGCATACCAATTAGGTGCACCTTCTTGCCAAACGCTAAGAATTGCAGGCATCAGCTGTGTCAATCTAATGATGACATTACCTCTTGCTAACCATCTTACATCATGTATTTGAAGCACCTCAAGAGCTTGCAGATTCATCTCTTTAAGAAAATCTTGAAACTCCGAAAGTCGTATGCTAGAAGCCGCTATCCAAGAATAAACCTTGTTAGCAACCTTATCAATATATGAAAGACAACGAAAATGTTTTGCTGCATCTGCAAAACAGCAAGAGCTTCCATATGTGCAATACAATGAATGCTTGTAAGATGGGGAATATCACGTTTCAGCTTTGCTACCAAACCTTCATTACAACCAAGCATGGAGCTATCGCCATCAGTAGCAATGCCCACCATGCGATGCTTCTCAAGTCCGAATTCAGCCAACACTTTACTCAATTCATCATACTTGGTTTGTGCACAACCATCAGATACAGGAAGTAGACGTGCAAACTCTATTTTGCTCAATCCCTTTCCATTCAATGGTATAAAGCAAACATATACAATCAAATGTTTCTCCATACCTCTGTCTGTTGATTCATCTAGTGTAACACCATAAAAAGGACTCTGTAGCAATTCAGCAAGATGATGATTTTTTATGTATTCAGATATGCAAAACATGAAGTCTTTTCCGGCTACTCTATTTGTGTAAGAAGAGTAGTCGTTTCGTTTAGGCATGCTTTCCAAACCCAAGGCATAAGCAAGGTCGCATAGTTTCTCATACTTCCTCAAGGCCAGGTCTTCTCTTGCATTGAAGTATACAAGTTTCATAACTGTTATTACTCTAGAGGTATTTCTACATGTCATCACTTCCATGTGTGCAGGCAATTGTATGCCACTCTCACTACGAAATCGTGATGCAGCCCATGCATGTTCTTTAGACTTTCTATGCTTTCTGATTGCACTCAACATAATCGTCTTGCAGCCATTACCTCTACCCCAAGGACCTTTTAGTTTGTACTGCTCACACCCAAGGCATTTCATAAACTCCTGTCTACCATGGACTATGTGCTTAAGAAAAGCATACTTACGTGTCCACTCTTGCCAAAACTTACATATTGAACCTTTCTTCTTTGTTTGTGTTGCTTTGGTCTCTTCCGTGCCTATCAAAGTCGCATTGAGAGCTTCCTCTTGAGTGCTTTCTCCCAAAATCTCCAAATCTATACCAAGCTCATCCTCAAACTCCTCTACTTCTGGATCATCATACTCGTCATCATTCTCAGAGTCTCCACTGGAACCAAATAGCTCCTCCATGACTTCTTCGGTTACCTTCTTCTTTTTCGATCTCTCTACATTCATAATGTTATTCACTCTCTTGTTGCCAAAGAATTGCACAAGAGTAGGTTGAAACACCTGTAAATATTTTAACATTGTACATTAATGACCAACATAAAACCCAAATACTAATGATTAGCACAAAAGCATATCAAAATCAATCAACACAACTTGTCAACTAATAGCATGTCAACTTACCTTTTCACATTTGCTGCTATTAGCCATGCCCTTAGATGTTGAGGGTGCACCAAAAGTAGTAGACACAAACATATTGGGCAATGGGAACTGCAAACAAGTAAGATGAGCCATCAATTTGCTTCCAATGTCTTTGTCTCTCTATCTCTCCACGCGTACACATACACATACACATACACACAAAAAGAACTTAAGGTTATAACTATAATAGCCTCGGGAAAGCCTTTGTATACACTCACGAAAGCAGAAGTGACAAACACATACACACACATCACGTAGCATGTATGAATGTCTAAAACACTATGTCACTGTGTGTGTGGCCTGCTGTCTGCTGCTGCAGTATACACTCACGAAAGCAGAAGTGACAGAGTGTTTTAGACATTCATACATGCTACGTGATGTGTGTGTATGTGTTTGTCACTTCTGCTTTCGTGAGTGTATACACTCACGAAAGCAGAAGCCTTTGTATACACTCACGAAAGCAGAAGTGACAAACACATACACACACATCATGTAGCATGTATGAATGTCTAAAACACTCTGTCACTGTGTGTGTGGCCTGCTGCTGCTGCTGTAGTAACTACTACATAGTGCCATGCACTATGTAGTAGTTACTACAGCAGGCTAAACCAAAGAAAAAAAGGAAGAAAAAAGAGCAGAATGATTGGTGGCCACAGCATTCGTTGGGCTATCTACAACATGTAGGTTCAGATTAGTTTCATGCAGTAGATGAGAATGATTCATGGCCTCTTGCTGCTGCTGCACTTGATCTTCCTTGCTCCACAACTTCTCTTCGAAAGGCATCTCGAGTGGAACTGGTGAAGCCCCGGTAACAAGGGAATCAATATGATGAGTAGCAACATTATCCACCAAAATTTCCTTGCTTAAAGCATCACGGTTGTGATCATCTTGGGCATTTCCCTGGCTTAGGACATCACAATTTTGATCTTGAACATCCAGACCATCCCATTGCACATGGTCAATTCCCATTGCAGCACATTGGTCAGCAGAATAAGAGAATTCATTTTCCACATATCTTGAGATTTCTGTCCCATTGGCAGCCGCTCTGTAAGGTGACCACTCTCTACATCAAGCGACAACTTTGTGTGATCGTCCACATGATACATGGAGGACATCAAGCTATCATCACACATGCCCATGGTGTCCTGATCGTCAATGACGTCTCGGTCACACCTAGAGTCAGAGTTCTTTTGTTTCTCTTGCCTTGTGCAACATTATTCCCACTCAGGGTCTTGTGCCACAACTTGCAGGCGACCTTCATCTACATTTGGTGTAGTTTGCAACACTTCTGTAGGTAAAGAAGCTGCAACCAGACCATCGTCTTGCTCAACACTCTCTGTCCCACCCTTGTAATGAGTGTTCTTTTGCTCTCAACTCCCCAGTTTCATCATCAGAGCTTGCGAATTCCCGTCGGAGGTAAGTCGTCCACCTTCTCAACAACTAGTTATTTCTAATTAATTAATTAATTGCATAGTAGTGGAGATTTATTGGCTCACAACCTACAATTTATTCCGTTCGTTGAGTTTCTCGACCCATGCGTGCACACGTACCACCGGATCCTGTTAAATTTGTGCATTTTAAATATTGCAGGTAGACTCAGATCAGAAGCCAGTCGTGCTCCATGACATGAACAGAATAAACACAGCAAGGACAAGCAATTCGAACAAAACAATTCGAGCAATTCGAACAGAATGAATCGATGGAGGTGCAGGGCAAAAGCAGGGTACCTTTTTTCTGAGGCACTGCAGATGAATCCACGCAGCCTGCCGCCCAAGATGCTGGTGAAGGTGATAAACCGATGCCCGTGCAAAGAGATCGTGGTGGACCGTGGGTTGCCTGGGCATGCAGCAGACCGGTGTGGACCCGAATCTGCTCCGTGTCTACGATAGTGCGGGCAGCACCTGCATGATGTTTAACGGCGCCTCCATCGACGCCAACAGCATGCGTGCCTTGAACCTTCTCCTACAATAACCGGCCCGTTCAGTTCCTGTGACGCGTCACGCAGGGCGATATGGATAACAACGAGCGCTACAAGGACAACCACTGGTTGGGTTAGAAGGAGATGGATAATGTATGTATTATAAACATATTTATGTGATTATTATATATGTATATGTTATATACCCTTGACCCCTAAGGGTCAAAAATAGGGTGTCATTTGACACCTTAGTTTTTATTTAAAGATTTCACTTTGACACTTTTTCGTTAATCTAGAGGCGTATTTTGACACCCAAATTGGCTCTTGAAGCCCAAATTGGGAGTCAAATTTCCGGCGTGCATCTAGGTGTGTGGGAAAGAAACCCCCAAAGTCTCTTCTCTTCTGTCTTCTCTAATGACTTGATAGTGACAATTGATTGTGACATCTATCTTCTCTTCTCCTTTTCTTCTGTCTTTTATTTTTTAGAAATCAAGTCCTTGTCTAGAGACTAGGATTCTCATGTGATGTCATGCATGAGCATCAACAACAACGCTTTATGATGTCATGCATGACGTCGAGGAGAGGACTTACAAAAACGACGCGGCCAGCGACTCACGATTAACGAAACGCAGCTACTGTCGATAACTGCAACCCTCCCCTCTCTCTCTCTCTCTCTCTCTCCCTTCCTCCTCTCTCTGTGTGTTTAATATACTACCACAAGAGTACTAGTTGCTGGCATGGCAGCGCCGATCACTAACGACGCCACAGCCTTCAGCTGCTTCTCCACGGCAGAGGCGGTTACCGACGGAATCGACGCGTCCGACAGGACGGCCATTGTCACAGGTTATACAAGTTCTTACAATGAAGTAAGCCGGAAAATGATTCATCGACTCTATGCTTAGTTTCTAGATGCTTAATATGGCGCAGGTGCATCGAGCGGAATTGGGGCAGAGACGGCGCGGGTACTGGCGCTTCGTGGGGCTCAGGTGGTGCTTGCCGTGAGAAATGTCGGCGCGGGAGAGCGGGTGAAGGAGGTCATCCTGCAGGAGATTCCACACGCGCGGCTGCACGTGCTGCAACTGGAACTCAGCTCCATAGCCTCCGTCCGCACCTTCTGCCAAAACTTCAAGGCTTTGAAGCTACCCCTCAACATCCTCATGTAATAATATTACCTTTTCTGTGACTGCAGCAATCATAGCTGATCTGGTTCGATCAATTAATGCTAATAATTAATCAACACGCGATGTATAATTAACAGCAACAATGCCGGCATCATGGCTTGCCCTTTCAAGCTCTCAGCAGATGGCTTCGAGATGCAGTTCGCCACTAATCACATTGGTAAGCGGGTTAGTTATAAGCTGATCAACTAAAACAGGCCACTAGTAGCTCTAATCCAAAGCTACATAAAATTTTTGAAACAGGCCCTTTCCTCTTGACGAGCCTTCTGCTGGACGATCTGAGGAGGGCGGCCAGCGGCACTGGCATTCAAGGCAGGGTCGTGAACGTCTCATCCGCGGGCCACGCTTTATTCTCCTATCCCGGCGGCATCCGCTTCGATCAGCTTACCAACGAGTCAAGGTAAATGTATCAATTATAAATCTGTATAGACTAATGGGTAGCCGCTAAGCTGCCATCCCATCTATCTAATTATGATCTCTTTCCATGCCACAACACAGCTACGATCCTTGGTGTGCTTACGGACAATCCAAGCTCGCCAACATTCTCCATGCAAAGGAACTCGCCAGGAGATTCCAGGTTTCTAGTACCTTCACACATTTTATGCCCAGCAGTGAGCACCAATATCTCTAATACATGGTTATAATAAACGCTCTTGGATGCTGCAGGAAGAGGGAGTCAATGTGGTCGCTAACGCTGTTCACCCTGGACTCATTCTTAGTACAAACCTCACCACCTACGTCCCCCAAGAAACATGTCACTACCTATACACTTTCCTTACTTACCTTTTCTAATTATGGATCCTTAAGCCAGTTTCAATTACAGCTCATTGATACTTCTGGACTTTTGAATGTGCAGTGCAACAAATGATTAAGGATGTTGAGAAAAGCACACCCATGTTTAGGAAATCTATCTCCCAGGTTAGTAAAAATCAATCTTGACTTGAGTGAAAGAAGTTGTGCTTATGTGCGTGAGAAAAAAAGAGAGGGGTCAGAGAGTAATGATCATTTGGTGTGCGGCTTTCTCACACAGGGTGCTGCTACTCAATGCCTTCTTGCTCTTCATCCTTCTATCAACACTAAAACTGGAAAGTACTTTGACGACTGTCAAGAGGCCGAGCCAAGCAAGATCGCAAATGATTCAAAACTTGCCAAGGACCTTTGGGACTTCAGTGTGAAGGTTACATCATTGGAAGTGTGCTAGAGATTTCGACCAACATATATTTGCCATGTCTCATCATTAGTTTGTTTCCTCTTAAGAATAAATACTATGCATTACATTTTTAACACCTTATAGTAGTGTATGTTGCCCCCATTTCCATGTAATGAATTGCAATAAGTATGTCAATACCTTGTGATCATTTATGGTGTAATGAATCAATTTGGATCTACATACTTTTTTTTTGAAACTAGCCAATTAGGGCCTAGCGTCAATCATGCCATGTCAATTTCAAATAAGAATCAATATAATTCGTTTCACATCCTCATATCTATTTATAGAATACAAGAGAATTCTTATTTTTGATATAGGATTTCTTTACGCATCTATCTATGCATAAATTCCATTTTAAGGAAACTATCAACACTAAAACTGGAAAGTACTTTGACGACTGTCAAGAGGCCGAGCCAAGCAAGATCGCAAATGATTCAAAACTTGCCAAGGACCTTTGGGACTTCAGTGTGAAGGTTACATCATTGGAAGTGTGCTAGAGATTTCGACCAACATATATTTGCCATGTCTCATCATTAGTTTGTTTCCTCTTAAGAATAAATACTATGCATTACATTTTTAACACCTTATAGTAGTGTATGTTGCCCAGATTTCCATGTAATGAATTGCAATAAGTATGTCAATACCTTGTGATCATTTATGGTGTACTGAATCAATCTACATCTACATACTTTTCTTTGAAAGCTACAAAATACTTATAGGTACTCTATTTTGACGACAATTGACAGTCTGCAAAGAGTCTAGGAGAAAATGTTGAGTACATATTGAAATCTTCGATGGAAATGGTAGACGAGTATAAAAGAGCAAACAATTGCAAACGATAAAATTGTCTCAAGAAGTATATACAGCCCGAGCGAATCATCCTCAGTCTTGTGGGGAGAGGATCACTAGTAGATTGATTCCATGTTACTCAAACAAAACTTTACGTAGACCATTGTGGAAGATAAAAAAGAGCATCAAAATTCACGTCGATGATAACGTCTGTATACAGGAAGATAAAGACGTTGAAAAGCATTTTATTTTTTTTTGTTTTCTGTTCGGTGTGATTTTTGAAAAATACTCAAGTGTTTTTAGTTCTCATAGTCTTAATCAACTGTTTTTAGTTACTTTTTAAACAAATGCAAAGATATATGTAGCAATATTTGTAAGAAATTAATATGACAATATTTGTAACGTTCTCATGTGTATGTATTTTTTTGGGCCCATTTGACTTGGTGATTTTTAGCGTCTACATTTAATGTTGAAAAGTAGGAAATACTTAGAGGACATAAAAGATTAATTCGGTCACAAATTGAGTAATTTTAGAGATGTCGATTTTTGGTGAATTTTGGGGCTTTTTATGCCTGATTTGTGCTGTCATTTGTAAGTGATGTCTATTCTATACTTAGCAATGCGCTTTGTGTAAAACGATTATGGGAAATCTCAAAGCTTCTGACTTTTATAAGGTCAAAAGATAGTCAAACACTGAGGTTACAACTTGTGTAATATCGATGATATACATTCGTTGGCTTAGAAATTCACCTACACTAAGCCTATTGGGTCCCTGGACATTTGTTCGGCAATCGGGCATTATACAAATAAGTATTGTATATAAGAAATTTTGACTAATGAGAAAATAAAGAATCCCATTCTCATGGTGATTGAGTTTGAGTCTTCTTGCTCTTCTGATTAAATTTGCTTGTATGCTCTTCTCTTCTTCTTTATTATTGCATGAATACATAGGGATTGTGTGGGTGAGTGATGGTGTTGATGTATATCTTTATCGCTTTTTTGCATGATAATCTACTAATTCTCGTGGGCTATTTTTTTTAAGTTGTTATTCCAGAGCCTTGAGGTGATTTTTGTGCGAGAGAGAGAGAGAGAGAGAGATTTTGAGATTCGGGTCGGCCATCCTTAGACATTGGATGCTAGACGGAGAACAAGATTTATGCCCTCTGGGAGCCATGTGGTAAAACCCAGAGAGGACGAGATCTAGAAAGAGGCATGCATGGGATAGCCACGACATCCAGCATGGAGGTTGGGTGGACGGGCGTCGAAGAAAAGCCCTAGATTGGCTAGATCGTTTTGTTGGTGATTCTCTCTTTGATTTTGAGTATATGTATTGGTGATTATTATGTGATTTTGGATTGTCAGAATTAGAAAAAAAAACAGTTATGGTTTAGAAAATCTCTTCTTTCTGTGAAGTGTGATGTAATATTTGTGTAAATTTGAGACATTTTGTGCATGTATCATGGAACAGATTTTAGGTACATTACAATATTTGTCTATAAAATCTTACACTAATGGTCCCAAATACAAGGATATATGTAGCAATATTTACAAGAATTTATGACAAGTGTCTGCCAAGCTTGCATTAATGGTCCCAAACAAGAAAACTGCGACAAAAATATATATTACTTGTCAAATAAAAAAGAAATATGATGTTATAGCTCATCATCGACTCTCTTATCCTCAGCTAGATCCATGGCTCCGAATACATCTATTTCTATAAATGCCTCTCCATCTGTATCTTTGTCAATGTGAGTGGAGCCTTGTTTGTTGTAGGAATAGAAGGTAGTTTATCTGTATTATCGGCCTCTTCTATGTTTGGCATTGGAGATGGGTGTATTGAAAGTTGTTCTTCTATTTTTTCTTTGAATTCTAGATTAGCCATTATGTTTACTTTTGATTTAAGTTTTAGTTGTTCAATTACTATACCTTCATTTGACCCTTCTTCTAGTTGTTCAACTAGATCAATATCTACTTCTTGTGCTTCTTGAGTGGGTTCCTCAACCTGTACTTCATTTGGTATTTCCATATCTTCAAATATTTGTTTATTGCTAATCAATTGATATTGATCTCTAGGGTCTACCTTAAAGACAACCTACTCACAATTCTCTAGTAGTACAAATGTGTGCCTTTGGTATGTCCATATCTTTATGATGTCTACTTGAACAAATCCACTCTTATCTCTGTGCACGGTTTCTTCGCATAAAAAAATGAACCAAGAAAACTTTCTGAACCCACCCTTGATAATGTCTTCACTCTTTAGGTCACTTGAACTATTTTCTTGCATGAAATTAGACTTGCATCACAATAAAATATTTTTCTCTTATCTATTTGCTCCACTCAAAAGTGACGACTTCATGACCAAAGTGCACCAAATTTGCAATATTGTAAGTAAAAGAAGATCATGAAATTGTATGAAAAAGGAAAACTTGTACAAGACTATGTCTTATGGTGTCTTGTGTACATGTAAGAACTCACTTTCATGGTAATCACAACCATATGCAAGCTCCTTATGGTGTCTTGTGTACATGTAAGAACTCACTTTCATGGTAATCACAACCATATGCAAGCTTCTTCTCCTCTTTGCTTATAACCTCACCACTGTGTTTTGCTTGTTATATGGTTTACTGAAGGCATCTACCAGAAGAAAATTATAGAAGTTGAGCGAGCGAATCTGGGTATGGCAATACTTGGGTTGTTCGACTCTTTCTAAAATTTAAACAATCTCGGTCTCTTTTTCTCTTTGCTAGGTTATACATCTCGATCCATTTATCCATAACACGAGAGTTTAAGATGCAAAATTTATGGATCTTCTCTTGTAATGCCATATCCATTATTCTCTGAAGGCCTTGTCCTTGAGGCTCAATGAGTCGATCATCCTCTTCCTGTGTCCATAGTCCTGGCATATTTGGGTCGGCCGTATGAAGATATGCTATTATGTATATAAAAGATTCTTGAACAAGCCATCCCATTGCCACCAACTCAGAGAGGCGAGCTCAAAATTTCTTGGATGCGTCATGAACCTAGATATCTTCCCATAACATACATAGGTCATGAACTAATGGATTCAACTTGAGGTACATGTTCTTCACCTTGTACTTCCCTGGAACTATTAAGGAAAGTAAAAGGTGCCCTTCTTTATCGCTAACCATGGTGGAAGGTTATAGTTGACTAGGCAAATGTGCTATGTACTCATGATGAACTTCGTAAGCCAAATGGATTAACTCCATCCATTGCTAGTCGAAGGCGAATGTGATGAGGCTCTTCCCCAAAGTCCACCCACTTCTCTTCAATATACCTACATGTAGGAGGATCGGTGGCACCCACAAAACATCATTTATGAATCTAGTGTTCCAATTCTAAGTCATTAAATATGCAATGGGTTCACATCTGAGCATTGTTTGTATATGTGGAATGATGGGGATCCTTTATCCTTTGTCATCTTGTATATATCTCAATGAACCACGTTTTTTGCTTGTGTGTTTGTTGGTGGTGTTATAAAGGCCATCACCCACCAACCTCACAATGTATGTGTGTGTGTGTGTGTATAGTGTGTGTGTGTGTGTGTGTGTGTGTATAGTGTGTGCATATCTATTATGTGTGGTTTTTATATAAATATATATATATAAGTAAAATAAATATAAAAGTTACCTCGAACCCAAATATATCTATATGTATAGTGTGTGCATATCTATTATGTGTGGTTTTTATATAAATATATATATATATAAGTAAAATAAATACAAAATTTACCTTTAGCCCAAATCTACGCATGTAATCTAATCATCTTCCCCAAACAAAGCATTTGAATGCATTCTCTTTCTCCACTTCTTCAAATTCAAAATTTAAATTCACAAAAGGCCTTGTGATTGAAAAGAGGTGCTTTAAATGCTCTCTCTCCCCAAGGCACTCATCACCTCCCCTCCACTCATTGAAATTCAAAATTTGAATCTCTTAAGATAATATGTGTGTGTGTGTTGAGGGGTGAAAATTTTATTTTCAAATGTATTACACACACACACACATATAACTCATTTAATGAGAAAATGACTTGATGGTGACAGTTAATTTTGAGCCCTAATGCATCTAGGCGTGTGGGAAAGAAACCCCCAAAGACTATCGTCTCTTCTCCTTTCTCCTTTTTTCTCTTATTTTTTAGAAATCCAAGATTTCTCTTTTCTCTCCTCTCCTTGTGCCATGTTGCAAAAAGTTATCCATGGATAATATCTAATAGATATACATATACATATGTATGTATATGTATATATATATATATATACATATGTATGTATATACATATATACATATGTATGTATATATATATATATATATATATATATATATAAACACATGTACATATACATATAAGTATATATGTCTTTGTATATATATGTGTGTGTGTACGTGGGTGTGTGTGAGTGTATGTATGTATGTATGTGTGTGTGTGTGTATGTATATGTATGTATGTATGTATGTATGCGTCTATATATGTATGTATGTATGTATGTATGTATGTATGTATGTGTCTATATATGTATGTATGTATGCCCCCCGCTTCCCCACTCTCTTCCCAACCTTGTGCTTCCCTCCCTCCCGGATCTCTCTCTCTCTCCCCCCCCCCCACACCCCCCAACCACAAAATCCCTCTCTCTTTCCTCTAGGGTAATGTGTGTGCATGTGGATGTGCATGTCCCTCTTGTCCCCCTGTCCCTAGGGTTGCGTGTGTGTGTGTGTGTGTAATATGTTGGCATGTGTATGTGCATGTGCATATTTGTGTGTGTGTGTGTGTGTGTGTGTGTGTGTGTGCCTATTTGTGTATGTGTGTGCCCCCCTTGCCCCTAGGATAGTGTGTGTGTGTGTGTGTGTGTATGTGCATATTTGTGTGTGTGCGCATGCATGTGTGTGTGTGTGAGTGCATCCTCGCCCCTCGGGTACTATGTGTGCATGTGTGTATTGTGTGTGTGTGTGTGTGTGTGTGACTATATTAGTGTTTGTGAGTGCATGCGTGTGTGTGTGTGTATGCCCCTCGGGTACTTTGTGTACATGTGTGTATTTGTGTGTGTGTGTGTGTGTGTGTGTGTGTTTGTGTGTATATTAGTGTGTGTACGTGTGCGTGTGCGTGTGCATGTGTGTGTGTGTGTATATGTGTTTGTGTGTGTAGCCTCGCCCCTCAAGTACTCTGTGTACATGTGTGTATTTTTGTGTGTGTTCCCTTGCCCATAGGGTAGTGCTTGTGTGTGTGTATATACAAATGTGTGTGTGTGTGTGTGTAGGCACCCCTGCCCCTCAAGTAAGGTGTGTGCATGTGTACACATGTGTGTATTTGTGTGTGCCCATTGCCCCTAGGGTAGTACTTGTGTGTGTGTGTGTGTGTGCCCCCTGTCCCTAGGGTAGTGTGTGTGTGTGTGTGTGTGTGTGTGCGTGTGCGTGCGTGTATTTGTGTGTGTGTATTAGTGTCTATGTGTGTACGTGTGTGCATGTGCATGTGTACATGTGTGTCTGTGTGTATATGTTCATATTTGTGTGTGTGTGTCTATGTGTTTGTGTGTGTGCGCGCATGTGTGTGTGTATTAGTGTGTGTGCGTGCACCCCCGCCCCTCACATACTATGTGATGCATGTGTGTATTTGTGTGTGTGTGTGCCCTTGTCCCTAGGGTAGTGCTTGTGTGTGTGTGTCCCCATGTCCCTAGGGTAGTGTGTGTGTGTATTTGTGTGTGTGCACATATGTGTGTGTGTGTGTATATATATATATATATGTATGTGTGTGCGCATATATATTATAGATATGTATGTGTGTATATATAGTGTGTGCAGATCTATTATGTGTGGTTTTTATATAAATATATATATATAAGTAAAATAAATACAAAAGTTACCTCTATGCCAAATTTAGCCATGTAATCTAATCATCTTCCCCAAACAAAGCATTCTCTTTTTCCACTTCTTCAAATTCAAAATTCAAATTGACAAAAGGCCTTGTGATTGAAAAGAGGTGCTTTCAATGTTCTTTCTCCCCAAGGCACTTATCACCTCCCCTCCACCAGTTGAAATTCAAAAATCGAATCTCTTAAGATAATATGTGTGTGTATGTGAAGGGGTAGGCAATTTGATTTCTAATGAATTATATATATATATATATAGATAGATAGATCTCAGTCAATGAGCAAACGACTTGATAGTGACATCTAGGCAGGCCGAAAATTTGACTCCCTATGCTAGGTGTTAGGCATTTTTCTGAAAGGCATTTTTGGCTTGTGTACATACGTGTGTATGAAGTGTGTGAAGAGGTTGGCTTTGAATGCGTTGCCAAATGCTCAGGGTGGAAGAATTTGGTTTGAGCTTTTTGCAGGCTTGTTTGGAGTGAGGCTGGCTGTAGGTGGTGTAAGCTGTTTGGTAGCCTGAAATTGTATGCGCGTCCAAGAGATAATTGGGCACTGGAAGGTTGCATCTCGAAGGGTGTGGAAGCATCATTAGGACCTCAATGGAAGGCTTCTTGGGCCCTTTTATTTGGCAGTTTAAGGGAGTCAAACCTTTTCTCTTAAGAAGAAACGTTTTCTAATTAGAAGCTTCAAAACGGCTACTTTATTCGAATTTGAATTTTGGAGGGAAAATGGAATTTAAAACCTAGCGGATAAAACCATATCATGTAACATATCTATGGAAAGCTCTTGATGCGTAGATCACGGATCTATAATCTCCGCTCAAATCGGAGCTTGTATGTAGAAGTTATGGAGGTCCGAAAATTGTAAAATTGCCCCCCCCCCCCCCTCTTTTGGGAAAAAAGTGCACCCTTTGACCACTCTTACACCTCTCTTAAAAACCCAACATTTCAGTCCACATGGCAATCCCCCATTTGGCTATTCCTTAATCACCTTGATTAGGCTTGGGCAAATTAAAGGGCCCAAGAAGACCCCATTCACTTTCTAATGGAAGAGTAATTAATCAAAAGGGCCAACGTTACCTTGTGTATGGTGAAATGGAAGAGAGAGAGAGTGGCTATATGTGGATAGTAAGAAGAAAGATGGCACAAAAATATTGAGGAAGGAAAGGGTTAGAAATAAAAAATAAAAAATGATAATATTAAACATGGCCAATTTATTAGAAGGCCACATGGCTGTAAAAGCTGCTGTGCGAGCGAAAACCTCCAGAAGGCTGGCGAAGAAGAAAAGTCGGCGAGCAGCAGTGGTGAAGGGTCGTCGCCTCGTAAAAAGAGGGCGGCTGCTGCTGGCGTTGCAAAAGGGAGCCGACGTGAGGGATCTAAAAAAAGCCTTGGCAACAGTTGGAGCAGTGAAGCTGGCAAGAGCTGACTGGCGCAAGGAGGAGCGCAGCCGTACACACACAGAAGGTGCCTATGTAGACGTCAAAGGCGAGGAGAGGCTGGCGAGATAGGTGGATAGTCGGGCTGCTCTACTGGAGGCGACTGGGCTTGTATGAAGTGGCAGCTGGAGTCGGCATGGGAAGAAGGGTCGCCCTCTAGACCTCGTGGATCTGGTGCTCAGAGGTGAAGAGTGCAAAGGCTGGCGAAGATAAGGTAGTAGTCGCCTTGTTTCAAAAAGGACAGTGGGTTGATGATTCTAGGAGGACCCCCTTGTGCGAGTGAAGAGAGAGGGGGTCACCAAATAGAAGGCTGTGGACCAATTGTGTGGTGGCCCTTGCTGTGGAGAAGTTGCAGAGATAGGCAGGGAGAGGCTTCTTCAGAAGACGGCGCAGAGGCTACAATCAGGCACGGGTGAGGTGCTTTTATTAGGTGGCCGTTGTGTTAGGGAAGGCGCCGCCTGGTGGATGAAGGGTCGCTTTCCTGAGCTGTTGCAAGAAGTAGGCCATGTGGGAGATAGCGTGGCAAGGCTGACGTGAGGCTAAGCTGGTGAGACGCGACCTCTGTTGTTGCGGAGACAGGCAGGGGAAGCACTGCAGCTGACTGGCGAAAGGTGAGGCCATAGGTGGTCGGGCTAACAGGCTGAAGTGTAGAAGAGGGGGAGGCTTCTCTTGACAGCGTGAGAAGACAGACGAAGAAGGGAGAAGTAGAGCCTGGAGCGCAGCGTCTACAGAGTGGCTTGGCAGCGAGACCGGCTAGAAAGGGGATGTGCTGTTGGCATCGACTAGACAAAGGAGTCGCCTGGGGGAGCAGCAAAGAAAAAGTCAGAGGAGTAGCTGGTACCTTGCTGGCCGGCTGCTGCTGCAGATTTGATATCAACTGGGAGAACGCATAGAGGTTGGCCGCCTGGTGAGAAGGCTGGCGAGTAAGTGAGGGTCGTCCTGGTGATTCTGCGGCTGCAGTGAGTGGGTGATATAGCCGCCTCTGGACAAAAGAATCAAGAGCCGTGGGTGCAAGCGAAGAGCTGCAGAACCTGGTGAGATGCGAAGGTGGCCGACTGGAAGGTCAGATAGCAACCAAGACAGTGGCCAGTTTTTTATGGAGGAACAGGGCTAGTGATTGGAGCAAACAAAGGGAAAGCTACACGGGCTAAGGTGATTACCGGGTAGACATTTATATATTGCTGGAGTGCTCTTTACCATCATGTATCTAATCTTAGAATTAGGTCCCGATGTGGATGAGATTTATTTTGAGGATCCTACACCCTTCGAAATTGTGTTCTCCAATAGTTGCTCTAGTTATTGGTCTGTAGTAATCTATATAGATGAGAGGGAATGGTCAGATTGTGAATGGGTTTTGGATGAGGACGGTTCAGAGGACATTTTAGATGTCCAGCTCTGTAAAGATGAAGATTTTTACTAAAATATAGGTTTTGGATTGTGTTGTCTGTCTGGTGTGGGAGGGTGGTGTAGAGTGAGAGAGTGATTTTCTTTCCAGCTAGAGAAGCTGGTGGTGCCCCTTGTGCTTGTGAGTGTTCCGAGGGTGGTGAGTCGGCGAGCTATAGTGACCTTCTTTTGTTCTTGAGCTGCCTCACACTAGGCATCACAAAAATTTTAATGACACCTTAGCAACCTATACTAGGCATCAAATGACGCCTTCGGGAACCTAGACGGGCTTCGAGTCACTTTCGATTACATACACAATTCTCGATTCTAAATTTGAGCTATCAGAAAAAGAATATGTAAAGAGAACTACTCGATAGATTTGTTTATGAGCCCACCAAAATGAGAAGACAATATTTGAATGCTCGACACACTAACTATTTTAATTGCTAACAAACCCGAGACATGGAAAATTTGAAGACAGAGAAAATTATGAGACATACCTGCACACCAGAGACTAGTGCTCCAGCCAAAACTCCTGTCTCGATGTCTCCACTCCAAACAAGATTCCCACAATGAGAGATGTTAACATCACCAAAGCACCAAGAGGAATCATCTCTTTTAGGGAGGCATCTGTAGAAATTTTCACACATGTTGCATAATCTGGCTTGGTGACACCCTCCATTCAACAGAACACAATGCTGTATACAACAAAACCACCCACCTTTCCAATAGCAGCTGCTGTGTTTCTTGCAGCATCCAGGGCATCAGCTCGCTCACGAATTCCGTGGCTCATTCCTGCCATTTCCGCGATGCCATCGACATTATCACTAATAGGTCTATAGGCCCTAAAAAACCAGTACAACAGCTCCTAAAACACCAGCACAACAACTCTCAAACCTGCAAAAAAACATAGGGAATTCTCATTATGGGACGCTTGTTGCACCTACATCTATTAGTCTCGAGGCCATAAGTAGAGGCTGCTTTGTTCTTTTGCTTTCCATGGATGTGTAGTCAATTCCAAAACACGAGAAAAACAAAGTTAATATGGTCCCTGTCACTCCACATAAACACAGATAAGCAACACCGCAGCTTTACGATTCATGAACCATTATGTACAGCGCGAGTCCTTAAAACGGACATGTGAAGCTCAATTCAAGAAGGCCCATGTTGCCATGCAGGCAATGTCTGTACAATTGATGACCAATTCCCACTCTTTGTACAAACAAAGACATCAAACATAATAAAATACCTGAGATACACACTGAACAGGCTAAAAATCACACACAAGAAGTGAGGGTTCCCAGATTCTGCTGTGTGACTGGGTACCTTCAATTAGCCTCCTGCATTTTTATATTGAACCTGCCTTGCTATGAAAGATACATTCCGATACAACCTGCAGAAGCACTCTACACTGGCAATTCTTTTATTCTATCTTTACTTGGTGTTACAGGGACTTGAGAGTCTACTTCATGGTGAAAATCGAGCAGTTTGTAAATGACACCATTCAGATGATGTGTATTATGCACAAATTAGTTGAAGATGAATGGTCGAAGGTCAAGTAATGGACTCTTGTGCTGTTTGAATCATGCTGACATTTGGGCTCCCAGCGTTCTGCCCATGGCATCATTTTATAAGAGTTTATCAATAAGAGAACATATGCAAAAAAATTTACTCATAACTGAAAACCCAGAGAAACTATATTTACCTCAGCAGCTACTAATAGCTTCTCCACACGAGCAACAATATGCTTTCCATAGGTATATTTTTTCAATGCATGAAGATGGACCCGGATGCGAGAGAGTAAGAGCTCACGCTGCTGGTCATCACATGTTTCCAGAACTTTCTGGACAACGTAATTAGCATATTGATCTTTCATCATGGCCTGCAATGGTGATTAGGAGCCACGTTTAACTATAAAAATAAACCTTAAGCATAAAGAGGGACGCCCGAGGGGAGGACCCATCACGACTGCCACCAGTAAGGCTTGGACAGGCATGTCCAAGCCCTCGCCCCTCTGAGCACACGCGGATCATGACAGCCCATCAGGCGTGGATAGGCCCGTGTTGAGGACCCATCATGACTGCCCATAAGGCTTGACTGGGCAAGATTCTAGAAGGCTTGGACCAAGAAGCACAGGGACCCATCATGACTGCTTGAGGGAAAATTTTGCCCATCCAAGCACCCGAAGGGAAACATTCATGTGAATTTTCATGCTTAAAACCATAAAATTTTGAAGAAAAATTTTCCTGCGACAATGTGGCAAAGTGTAATAATATGTAAGGAAAACGCTACCTGCAGTGGCTCGTTCTCATCTGTTTGACCAAGCATCTCGCTAATCAAAATTTGGCGTTCAGTAGGACCTCCGAACTCCAAGCACTTCTCAACTACATTAGAAGCAAATTTGTGTTGACTCATCTGTACAATCTGGCTAGCTAGCTTTGTCATTATTTCACCCTTCTCATGAGATTTTTCGTGTTCCAGGACATGCTATCATCAAAAAACATCAGTGGCAATTAAAGACCACTACATATCCAACACAACTTCTGTTGCAAGCTCGTGCTGTCCTACCACAAGTATACAGTGCTCATATAGACAGCTTTTTCTGCAGAGCAGATGATACAAACCTGCACGACATAATTGCCATACTGATCTTGTGCTAAATTACAAGTAGAACGTAGAATATCCTCCATTATACCATCCTGTTTCTGCTCATCAGTACAATGTTCGAGAACCCGCTGCCAAAACAAGGTAACGACAACAAGTAAACATGCCTGTACAAGGTTTAAAGAGGTCACATAAGCATATAAAATCTACCTGGATGACTCGACAGCCATAAGGATGAGTCAAAATCATAACCACTTGACCATAAAAGGCAGAAATTATGAACTGTATATGCTCGGCAAGAACACACTCGATACATTTCTGAATAACATGATTGCCATTCTGGTCACGCACACAGCGCATAACATGACCATCCAGCTCTCAAACTATGCATATTTGTTGGTCAACACCAACAACTTCTAATGCCTGAAAAAAAAGCATGGCATTAAAAACATTTAAAAAAAACAGAGTAGCAAAAACAAGGCAGAAACATGCCAGCAACCCTGCAGAACTAACTGCTAAAACATCAAATACCAGACCACAAGTTACACACAAGCACGACAAGCACAATATCTTTTGTATCACACGACAGCCATACATTTGAAGGCTCAAATTCAAAACACGGCCAATCAATTGGTTTGCAACTTACTCTTACCAAGAGGCAAAAGCATAAACATGCTGAGAATAAAAGAAACAACAACAAATGTGTCGAAATCCAGCAAATTAGTGAAAATCTTGCCAAGCTTTTCATTATGAAAATATCGAGTTTGAGCCAAGAAGTATAGAACAACAGATTGGCTGAAGCAATTACTTTTTCCAAGATGTTTCAATGCTGTCCAACAAATCATCAAACCATCAACAACTAAAATACGAATTGCAAAGACCAGCATACTTATGCAAAATGATCATAATCCATCACATACTTTCCTTGCTTTCATATCTTTCCACATGTCATGAACACATGCCCAATCCACATCATTGACATCTGGTCCAAGAAGTGAAATTCTCATCAATGCCTCAAGAGTCTTTACATCTAAACATTGGCGTTGATATGTCTTAATGACATTTTGCTTAGAGAATCCTCGCTCACATGAAGCTGATGAGGCTGGTATCACCAACATGATTTGCCAGAGCTTCATCATGTTTGGATACGTGTTTTGCCATTCCATATTGGTAGAAAAGACATGCCAAGCATCCATCATATTCATACCCTCACAACCATAATACAACACATCTGTAAATAACAATAACTCACACTACTACAGCTTGAGGGCATACCGACGTTAAAATACCGACGCAAATGTCGAACGTCGGTATGCCCGTCGTAGTCTTGGAGGAGACAAGTCGGGCGGGGTAATTTGAAATTTTTGTATACCGACGCTTATACCGAAGCACATACTGATGCATATTCCGAAGTATATACCGACACATATTCCGAAGCATATATCGGTGCTGATATCGACGCACATACCGACGCTCGGTCGAGAGCGTATTTTCTCTGTTTTCCGCACAGCGTTGCAGAGAAGGTATGCAACGTCTCTTTTCTCTCCTTCTCCTCTTTTCACCTCTCTCCTCTTTTCTCCTTCTTTCTTCTTTTCTCCTCTTCTCCTTCTCCACTTTTACTAATATGCTCTTGCTTTTTCTTTTTAATTTAGGATATAGGACGTTTAGGGTTTTGTGTTGTTTTTGGCTCTCTATGCATGTTGAGAGCTCTCTATGTATGCATAGATCTCCTAATGCATGCATAGAGATTTTAGGGTTTTGTATTAGTTCTTATTCTTGTGTTTAATTTACTAATTATTTTGTTTAATATTTTGTTTTGCAGCACTTTCACCAATCTTTCACAAATTCTCTCCTTCAGCTTCGCAAAAAAGAGGTAGATCCTCTTTCGATTTTCCTTGTTTATGCTTTTTTCTCCGTATTATTGCATCCCTGTTTTATGGTTTAGGGTTAGTTTAGGGTTCTTGTAAGCTTATACATAGGATTAATTCAAGATCTATGCATAAAACCTATCATAAGCTTGCAATCTCTATGCATAGCCTTCTTGCAAGCTTTATGCATAAGCTCTATTCATAGAGCTTGCGAGCTTGTGAAATCTCTATGCATAAGCTCTATGCATAGGCTTTATGCATAGAGTTTGCAAGCTTATAAAATCTCTATGCATAGGTTTCTTGAAAGCTTGCATGGACATTGTACATAGAGCTTGCATAGCCTTCTTGTTGAAAGCTCTATGCATAGCCTTCTTGTAAAAGCTTAATGCATATGCTCTATGTATAGGCTTTATACATAGAGGTTGTAAGATTATGAAAGCTCTATACATAGGGCTTGTAAGCTTATGCAAGCTCTATACATAGAGTTTATGCATAGAGCTATATGAATCTAGCTGAATGCATGAATTAAGATCTATGCATAAAGCTTAATACATAATGTTTTATGTATAAATCTTATGGATGAGCTTTATGCATAAGGCTTCACATGCGTTATGTTTTTATGCATAAAGCTTTTTTTGATGTAGAGTGCCTTGCATGGATGGAGAGCATAAGCTTTTTGAATGTTTATACTCTCTTATACATATGACATATATTTCTTATGCTCTGTTTTTCTATGCATAAGGTATTCTCTTTATTCATAGAGTTTATATATGTTATCAAGGTAAGATCTCTTATCCATGTAAGACAAGATCATGTTTATTACACCATTGGGTGATGGGATTAAGGGTTAGCATAGTGCATAAGGCTTATAGCATAGAGCTTATGCATAAGACTTATGCATATGGCTTATGCATAGAGCTTATGCATAAGTCTTGCATAGAGCTTATGGGTAAGACTTATGCATAGAGCTTATGCATAAGACTTATGCATATGGCTTATGCATAGAGCGTATGCATAAGACTTATGCATAGAGCTTATGCATAAGACTTATGCATATGGCTTATGCATAGAGCTTATGCATAAGTCTTGCAGCCTTATTATGCAAACTTATACTTAAGGCTTGCAAGCCTTACTATGCATACGATTGCATAAACCTTATTCATAAAGCTTGCATAAGACTTACATATAGAGCATTACACATAAGCTTATGTATAGATCATTATGCATAGGCTTTATGCATAAGACTCTATGCATTTAGCTTTAGGTGTAGGCTTCTATGCATAGAGCTCAATGTGTAGGCTCTATTTACAGAATCTATGCATATAGATTTTTGCATATATAAGGCCTTTATAAATAGCTATTTATGAATAGAGATAGCTTCTCTCTCCATCCTTGTTCTAATTACCTTCTTAATTTTGTACGGAGAGAAGATAAGCTAATGTATAAGTTATTTTTAAAATCTCCCTCAACGGCGGCTGGGGAAAAGAAGCCCGTTTGACATTTTTTTTAATATTTTTAAAGTCTCTCTCAACGGCTGGGGAAAAGAAGCCCGTTTGACGCTTTAAATGTTATTTTTTAAAATCTCCCTCACGGCTAGGGAAAAGAAGCCCTGTTTTATGGTTTACATAATGCTTTGTGTAATGCATAATGATTTGTATTTAATGAGCTACATATACATGTTATCCTGCTAGATGGAGCCTCTCAATCTTGAAGAGAGAATAGCGTGTCCATGCATGCGATGTAAGTACCAAATCTTTCGAAAACGAAGGATTTGCAACCAGCATGTTCATGACGCTGGCATATTTCCAATGGAGCGCTTGCAAAATTTACGGTTTCAATCGTACAACCAAGCAAGTGTGCAGTCGCATCTTGATAACATTGCGCCTGTGAATTCTCGTCCCCAACAAAGGATGAGGATATCGCAAGGGGGAGTGACATATGGAGCTCAATTAACAGCACCCGAGAGAATGGAAGAAGGTCAAGAAATGGAAGAAGGTCCAATGGAAGAATTGTTGGATGCCTTCATCGAGCAACAAGAAGCTCTCTTCGAGGAGCATGAACATGAAGATCATCAACCACGACATTCTCAATGGTCAAATTATGAACCAGAGGAAGAGGCCATGCGTAAACTTGCACGCCTTCCATTATACAATGGTGCCAACATATCTGTATTGCGTGCATCTCTTACGATGCTAAATTTGCAGTCAATTTTTGGATGGTCTAATACAAGTGTCACTGAACTATTCAAGTAAGGACTTTTTTTGGAGATTACACCTACTGTTGAAATGATAAATTTTTAACTTGTATTTGAGAAAATCTTAATAGTAAAAATGACTAGATATTGCCATACTTGTAGGCTTTTGAAAGACCAGATATTGCCCCCTGGCAACGAGATGCCTCCATCTCGTGCACATGCCAAGAAGTTATTGAAATCCATAGGCATGGATTACAATAATATTCATGCTTGTCGCAATGATTGTTGCCTCTTCCACCATGAATATGAGCATTTGCAAGAATGTCCCCATTGTGTCTCTAACAGATATAGAGAAGATGTTTAGGGGGAAGCTGTCCCGGTAAAGGTTCTTAGGCACTTTCCAATCATCCCAAGAATAAAAAGCATGTTCAGGTACAAATCTATAGCAAGCTTGATGACATGGCATGCCACAACTCGATCCACAGATGAAGTGATGCGTGTGCCTGCTGATTCACCCGCATGGAGACACACTGAAGAGAAATGGCCGGCTTTTAAGGAAGAACCTCGAAACCTCCGTCTTGGCCTAGCAATGGATGGTGTAAACCCTTTTGGTTTAAGGAGCTCTTCATGGAGCACATGGCCTGTTTGCCTTGTGAATTATAATCTTCCGCCATGGTTAGCAATAAAGAAAGGTCATTTGTTGCTCTCATTAATAGTTCCAGGAAAGTACAAGGTGAAGAACATGGATGTATATTTGGCACCACTTATTGATGAGTTACGCACCTTGTGGAACGGAATTGAAGTGAAGGACATGTCAAAGCAGCAGAGTGGCCAAAGACTTACAACTGTGCAAGGTATTCTCATGTGGACAATGCATGATTGGCCTGGCTATGGAGAATGCTCAGGTTTGTCTATATCGGGTTACAATGCATGTCTTGTATGTGGTCCTCGACTTGATTCAAGATACTCAAAAGCATTACGAAAGAATGTCTACCAAGGACATGTTAGGTATCTTCCATAAAATCATGAATTGCGGGATGGTAATCTAGGAAGACCTCCTCCAAGTGCATTGAAGGCAAGCGATTGGAAGATCAAATGGGAGGAATGTGGCAACTTGGCATGTCCTGGGATGAAGAGGCTCTCTATCTCCCCTATTGGGGTGATCTCCTTATAAACCATTTGCTTGACCCGATGCATATTTTCAAGAATGTAGCTGACATTCTGTGGAAGACCCTGACAGGAAAAAAGGAGACTAAAGGCCAAAGGAATGACTTGGAAGAGATTGGTTGCATGCAAGAGTTGTGGGCTCGCACTAGATCCAATGGAAAGGTGCTACTTCCAAGAGCCCCATGGGTTTTTAGTAAGATGGAGGAACAACAAGTCAAGAGGACAATTTCAGAGTTTCGGACTCCTACAGGTTGTATGCATTGCTTGAAAAGTGCATTTACAAAGGATGATGATCTTAGTGGCCTCAAGAGTCATGATTGGCACAAGTTTCTACAATTTGTGCTACCCATAGCAATAAAAGATTGCCTCACTGAAGACATTAGAGCTACTATCTATAAGATTGGCACATTGGTGCGCTGGATTTATTCAAAAGAGATAAAGAGAGACACTTTGGAGACAGCGCGTTTAAACTCCATAGAGGCAGTCTGCATGGTAGAGAAGTTTTTCCCTACAAGTTTATTAACAATCCAGATGCATCTGCTAGTTCATGTTGTAGATGAGGTTGCAGTTGCTGGAACAGTCCATTCAAGATGGATGTTCTTTTTGGAGAGGTTTATGAAGACATTAAAGGGATTTGTTCGCCAAATGGCTCGCCCAAAGGGTAGTATGTCAGAAGGGTGGCTGATACAAGAGTCCCTTGTTTACGTCACTGAATATTTAAGTTCCTCAGATCCAGAGATACCTCGACTATGGTCTCAAGAGTCTAACAGGCGAGTCATTGGTGAGGAACCTCAAGGCCAAGGCATTAAGAGAAAGATGGATAACAATTTGAGGGAAAAAATCAACAAATTTTGCATCTTGAACTCTCATGTAATGGAGAAGTGGATTGAGACATATGAAGCTCTCAAGCGACAGCGAGTACAAGATCGTTTAAGTTTCAGAAGGAATCGCACTACAAGAAATCTCCCATATCCAGAAGGTATGCAAGCTCTTCCGGACTTTCCCACAGGTAGATGGCTAGAAGCTGCAATTTTAGAAGCCAAACGTGCTGGTTTAACTATAACAGAGGAGGAAGAGGAGCTTACAAAAGGATGCGATTGGCATGTAAGTGTTTAAGTTCTACATGTCTCTCTTTTTTTTCTCTACATGTCTCAGTGTTTGATTCTCCATCAACAATCTTTATGTGCTATTTGTAGTATCACAAATATGGGGCGTCTTGGTCACATGGACGTCATTTTCGAGTAGAACGAATAGACCAAAGAAGAGCAACCTTTGATTGTGGTGTCACAGCACAGTTTATTCAAGAAAGTCGTGCAAGTGCAAGTGATGATAACACAATTACTGGAATGCTTGATTACTTTGGAACCATTCAAGATATATTAAAGGTTGGCTTCAGAAGTTTTGAGTTGTTTATCTTTGATGTGAAGTGGTTCAAGGTAATCACGAATGGGCCACATGCAACTGTACGTAGAGACAAGAGTGGCCTCATCCAAGTGGACTCCACAAAGGTATGGACCGATCAGCAAGATACTTTTGTGCGCCCAGAGCATTGTGAGCAGGTTGTCTTTAAAGCGGATCCACAAGATCCACGCTGGCTATTTGTGGTTCAAGTCGCCCCCCGCAGTAAGCAAATTTTTGAAGAATTTGATCTTCAACAAGGTGATGTGGATGCACAGGGTGGTGGAGAGCAGCAAGAACAAGCCGATATCAACAATGAAGAGGAGCAACTAGAGCAAGATCCAAATGAAGAGGTGCAAACCAAGGAAGCTGAAAAACATGTTGAGGAAGAAGACATAGATGATGAAGACATCCTTCATCAAGGGACCTTTAATGATGAGGATGCTGAAATGTACATAGACATAGATCTCTTTGGGGCTACTGATCTTAATGAGGATGATAGAATAGATAATGATTTTTAAAATGATGTATCTTAATGATTATGCAAATAGTTTTGACATATTTGTAATGATTTTATGACATTGAAGGTCCTTTCATTGTTTACCATTGTTAATGTTTACCATCATAATCACTACTGTAGGAGCAAGTTGATATAGTTTTACCAATGTTGTTTATCATTGTTAATGTTTGTCATATGGTTCTTTCATTGTTTACCGTGTAATTTTCATTTCGCATAAGTTTGTCATATGGTTTTTTGTCCAACAGGCCATGGGTGACTCACCGCCCTACGACTACAGTCCTGATTTCTCATTTAATCCTACACCGCAGGGCATGAGTCCCCAGCAGTTATATGGTTTTCTTTCATCCATGACTCCAGAGCAGAGAGCCATGGCTCAGAGTTATTGGGGTTTTGGAGCAGGGACATCTGCCTCACCATCTGGCTTCCCGACGCCAGTTCCCACACCCGTGGGTACGACAGCAGCTCCCACACCTCATACCACACAGCCTTCCACTCCTCTTACAGCTCGATCTACCACCTCTTCACATAGACGGCACTCACGTAGTAGGTCTTTAGGGGGAGGTTGTTGTGGTGGTAGTGCCATAGATGCTGTGACACCACCACCACGTGAGCATCGTCCTTCGCTCTCATCTGTTGATAGCACACCCATAGGGTCACCTTCCACTCCCTGGGGTGCACATGACCATGACAACAGCAAGATATACACAATTAGGGATGGGGCACCAATAATGAATAGTGCAGGGAAGGCAATGAAGACACGCATTCGACAATTGTGCACTATACAGTTTCACGACTCTGTCATGACTAAATGGGATCAGCAAGATAAGGGGAAGAAAAATTATATAAATACAAAGATAAAGCAAGAGTTTCAGCCATCTGACCCTATGAATGTCGTCTCTAATGAGTGGATACAGTATACAGCTCCCATTTTGATGGGGCATCGTAGGTCAAAGGCGAGGGATGCATTTAGAGAGGGGAAAGAGAAATCTGTTTGGCTAGATGACAGGGAGTGGGCAGTCATTGCTCAGGAGCTCACAGAGACACCAAAGAGGTTTCAACAACAAAGAGAGGCGGCAAGGGCAAGACTCCAAACAGTAGGGGCTTCTCATCTTGGGAGTGGTGGTTACGAAACCATGCGCCATGAATTTGTAAGTATTTGTAGCAATTTTATTTATGTAAATGTATGTATGTGGGCTAAATGTTGATTTCTAAAAGTTATAATTGTTAATCGTTTGTGTAGGAGTTGGCCATGAATCGCCCACCAAGTAGGCGAGAGGAGAAGTACGCTCACAAACATGGCCTTGTGGCCTTATTTGAGATGCTTGAAGAAGAAGGAGAGACCGTCAATTGGGAGGCATTACCATGATGTAAGATGACCTTCAAACTAATGGTATATGATCAAAATATTCTTGAGTATTAATGTTTAATTTAATTTCTTGTTTATCGATCTGGAAAATAAAAAAACGAGCACGGTTGTTTTTGTGCTCTATTTTAGACAGAATGGTGCTGTCTGTTTGCTGTTGTTGATCCTGTTCATTGCAGGCAGCCAGGCAACACTATTCTGCCAAAAAAAAAAATTCTGGTACAGCATCGGTATATTCCCCGGTATGTACACCGGTATATTCATTGGTATATCTGCCGGTATATCTGCCGGTATTGGCATCGGTATAGCAGCAGGTATACACCCCGGTATAAGGGCTGGTATAGTAGCCGGTATAGACACCGGAATAGCCGTCGGTATTAGCGTCGGTCAGATGTCGGTATAGACACCGGTATAGGCACCGGTAGTATTCCTCGACGCTTATACTGACGTCGTGGTTTCGGTGCGTATACCGGCGTTTATACCGATGACGGGGCTTTTTTAGACCCCGTTGAATGACGTCGGTATAAGCGCCGGTATTAGGCTAACATGTAGTAGTGTCATTCTTGCAAGCCTGCTTATCCACAAGAAACCCTCCAAATCTGTTCAACAATTCATCAAGCCATTTGGTTACCTTCTCCTCCCTTTCTGAAGTATCACGCGGCCTTTTTGCATCACGAGGATAATATTGTGGGCTAAACAACTTCACAGCATTGAACAAAAATACATCTGGAAATCTTTCATTTATGCAATCAACGACCTTTTGCACAAAACTCTTCGCAAGATCAACACAAGTCATTACATCACCTGCAAAGGGATCTAAGGCAATTCCTTTTTTATCCTTGCCTGGAATTCTCACATAAGAAAGCGCATGTGCATATATTTTTCCCTCCTCATTTACATGTTGCAAAATTCCACTTTCGGTGTCAGACATGAACTTCTTGAGGTACAGACTACCTTTTCCAAACTCTTGCACAGCAAAAACTTTCTCCTCAAAACGAAGCTATACATACATCAATGCATGTACTGATGGAAGACATGTGGAGAGACGGAATAACTCTCACTTGTAGCAAGAGTAGTATGATCCACACTTAGCTCAATCCAATGGGATTTGCATCCCTTTCGGAGCTAGGGATTCAACACGTACCGGTGCACAAAAGCTTATCCATTTGATGGAGAGAATGCAAAGAAAACTACTTCTATTGACATAGATTCAACACACACTCAAGCTCAATCTTGCTATTGCTCACTCAACTCCATATTCCACTCATCCATACATCCAAACAAGAAGAAAGCTTAGCTATTTCTCACACAAGATCAAAGCATTCTTCATTCTCAAATACTCATTTCCCTAGCATGCACACAACTCTTGAAGCTATCAATAAGAAACATGCATACTAGAGAATTGACAAGAGACGAGAGACAAATATCAACTCATTGCATTGAATTAACAAAAGAATAGAACTTACAACAATGTAGATGGGGAGTGAGAAGAGAGACAATATCAACTCATTGCATTGAATTAACAAAAGAATAGAACTTACAACAATGTAGATGGGGAGTGAGAAGAGCTTGCTCCTCTATGGAAGAAGAGGGAGAGCTAGTCTCAAGAGAGCTCAAACATGAGTTTGCCCAATGTGTCCATGCTCTCAAATGAGCCACCTTTTATACAAAAATTCTAGAACTCCAAAAAGTTCCCATGTGGGATTATTGTCAAACCCACTCCCACACTCATCCACAAAGTGGAACTCTTTTCAAGAGCCCTAAGTGTCTTTTTTGTTGCATCCTTGTATTGATCTTCATTTGTCATGCAACACTCCCCCCTTCCTATTTTGCGCACGTCCTCAAGCGCGGTAGTAGCAAGAGCTGCAAAAAAAAACAATTGATACATTAAAGTCTTTTATTGAAAAGAAAAGAAAAGAAAAGAAAAATCAGCAATGATGATTTCACACGTGAGCATATAAGTGCAAGGCTGGTTAAAGTTTTAATGAGTACTAAAATAGGTGAGTAAAGACTAATCAAAGTGAGACTTAAGTGGTAGATAATGCTATGCAAAGGCAAGTGTGCTTTGTACACCGCCGGTTATGACCGCAGTCTCAATGTCCTACAAGTATGTAAGTTATTCCTAAGTGGCAAACCTACTCCTAAATATGAGCAAAGGTGATTGGAACTCATTTTCCCCCCCCCCCTTTTTTTTCTCTCTTTTTTTTTTGATATGTGTGTAGAAGGTGATAAAGATTAAGGTTCTATCCCAAAGAGACCCAAGCAATGGCCAAGAGACCTCCGCCAAGAGAATCTAAAGACCGCTAAGTATCTCAAGGGCGACAGACCCTTTTTCTTTCTTTTATGACCTAAGGGGTACCCCATGAAGATGAGGGCATCGGTCTCGAGGGCCCATAGTGTACCCCCGAGTCCTACCAACATCTATCAAGGCGATAGGTTCCTCAAAGGTCTTCTTCAGAGGCTTTTAGACATCAGTGTTCACCCCATGGAAACCAAGGCATCGGCCCCAAGGTGCTAAGACAACCCCAGGTCCTACCAAGCATTTCACATGGCGGTAGACACTTCATGTCTCAATTTACTTTGTACATTTTTTTTTAAAAGGATATAATTTTTATAAATTTTTATTACTCCTAGCACCTAGCTCATATCTAAGAGGTAGCCACCACTAGGGATAACTAATATACCTTGAAAGCATAAGAACTTGGCATATTCCCTTAGTACATATCCTACACTGTCTTTAGATAGAAATATCTTTTCCTAAGTCTTCTAAGACTCTAGAATTCACTCACCATATTTTAACAACTAATCAAAAACTTAAACCAGCCAACATTGGGTGAACATGCAAACCATATATTCGAAAGATAAGAGCACATAAAGAAATAAAGATTAAGATTTGAATACACCTGTTGTAGTGTAAGATACCTGTTCCCACCGAGCAACGGATTCGGGGTACTGGCAGCGGAAGTAGCGCTTCTCGCGCGGGACAGGGGTCCCACACTCGGGGCCTCGCCCACGGATATCCGGATAAGAGACTAATCCGTCGGTTGTTCCAAAACCGAACCCGGAAAAACTTTCTTAACCGGAAGCACGGGCGATTCCACCAAGATAACTTTTTACTCTAACGTAGTCAAGATCATTTCTGATCGAGATGATCCAATTACATCTATAAGATAGTCAGTTCAAGGAAGAACTTGCACTTGGATCATTGGGATCAACGCTTTTTTCCCCATTCAAGAGGCACAGCCGTTGATTCCTATCCATAGAACAGTTACTGTCCGGGATTTTATTTTTTTTTCTATCGTAAAAACAAAAGTTTGAGTCTCGATTTACGGATCCATCAGTCCAGCCTAACCCCATCCAATCCCATAGGTTAGCCAACCGCCCAACCACTGTAGTGATGGGATCCAATTAAAAATTTGGTTAGGTTTTTTCCCGGGTACCAAGGAAAAGAGTTCCAAGGCCCCCTAGCCGGATGTTCATGCAAAATAAAACTAGTCACACCACTCACACACCCAATATGAAATTGCCTTTTTCAACCAGATTCAACCAGTTTAAAACAATCCTTTAATAAAACCATAGTATCATTGATCACCATCTTCCAATTTATCCAATTGATTCTTAATTTTCCATCATTCCTTCATCAGAGTATCTATGGCATCATTGGCAACTAGAACGCTCAGGAGCCGTTTCGATAGTTCCTAGCCCATAATACTTGGCAATATAATCACTTAACAAGATGGACTCTCGTTGAAGATCAGCAAGATCAACCAACAGATCCATATAAGGAGCCATGGACTCATCCATTGAAGACCAGCAAGGTCAATCAACCAGATCCATGCTCGATTTCAGAAAACAACTCCAACTCTGTTCCAATATCCTCGACGCACGCGTGGGTATCCTAGGCAACCCAGAGCCCGAGCACCGTATGGTCAGCACCCTCTAGGATCCTTCGCAGGTAACCTAGCGCTTCACGCATAGGCCGCTTCCTTGGCCCCTCATCCACCGTACCGGAAGCTCACCATTTTAATCGCACCGAGGTTGGTCAAGACCTCGGCCGAGACCTTGCTACGCGAGACGTCCTTCATTGACTCCCCGTCAGCAGTTGCAACTTTACCATCACGACTTTAATCACAAGACGGTCAAAATGCTCCCCCCAGCATTCTTGACATAAAACAATCATTTACAAACAGCATTTACAAACAGTTTACAACACAATTTCTATTTTAACTTTCATTTTTCCACATTATCCCTCATCAATCTACATTACTTATTCCATATTCCATTTATATGTATACTCATCCCATCACATCATTTCTATCTCATCACTTCAGATTCCCTCACATCGCATATCGTATATTCACATCCATACATCCACATCTATATGCGTACATTCACATCTACATGCATACATCTACATCTCTATGCATACATCCACATCTCTATGCATACATCCACATCCACATTCACATTCACCTCCATACATCTACATCTACATGCATACATCCACATCTCCATTCACATCTACATCTATACATCTACATCTACATGCATCCATCCACCTCCACATCCACATCTACATCTATACATCTACATCTACATGCATACATCCATATCTCCATTCCCATCTACATCTATACATCTACATCTACATGCATCCATCTACCTCCACATCCACATCTACATCTATACATCTACATCTACATGCATACATCCATATCTCCATTCCCATCTACATCTATACATCTACATCTATATGCATACATCTACATCTCCATTCACATCTACATCTATACATCTACATCTACATGCATCCATCCACATCTCTATTTACATCCTCATCTATACATCTACTTCTACATGCATACATCCACATCTCCATGCATACATCCACCTCCACATTCACACTCACATCCATACATCTACATCTACATGCAAACATCCACATCTCCATGCATAATAAAATTCTTTTAATTAATCTAGGATGATAGTTCCTAGAATATGGTAGGAAGTCCTCTTTTTATGCTTTGAATGAATTTATTTTATGCGTAATTTCTATAAAAATTTTGCCATAGCTCCGCTACTATGACTGATAAATCTCAATTTTTTTCTAAGGGATAAAGCTCATTATTAAAGAAATAATTAGAATGGTCTCTAATTGGATCATCAATCCATAATGGTCTCTAATTGGATCATTAAGAAAACAATTAGAATGGTCTCTAATTGGGTCATCAATCCATAATGGTCTCTAATTGGATCATTAAGAAAACAATTAGAATGGTCTCTAATTGGGTCATCAATCCATAATAATGGATTGAATCATCAATGTGCATAAACTAAAAGCATAGCAAAAAGTCATTAATTTGGCCTCAAGCATAGCTTAATCTTGGATTAAGGAAAAGCTTTATGAAAAGCTTCATTTGGATTGAGAATGGGTCATGAGTATGACCATTTCTTGAGAGAGAGAGAGAAATTACATAAAAACCATTTGAATTTAAACATAAATGGAAATTAACTTCTATAGCATTTATTAAATTATGTAACTCTTCCCTATTATTCACCAATTAACTTCAATAGCATTTAAAAAAACCATACCAATTAAGCTTCTCAAGCTTGAGAGGGGTTGAGAAGAGAGTATCATTGAGAAATTATAGAAAAGATCAAAATTCAATATACTTACCTTATGATTTGCTTGATTCTTTATTCACGATAGAGGCCCCCAACCAATCAATTGGTTTAGTATGTTGATGGAGCCACCAATGGGGATTGAAGAAAGAGAGAAGTATCAAAAACTAGTGAATTATTAAAGAATTCACAGTTCTTGGCTTAGGTAGAGTAGAGTAACAAGGCATAAGACACTATATATTTTAGCTTAGGTGGAGTAGAGTAACAAAGCATAAGACTCTATCTAATTTGGCTTAGGTGGAGTAGAGTAACAAGCATAAGAGACTATATATTTTGGCTTAGGTGGAGTAGAGTAACAAAGCATAAGAGACTATATATTTTGGCTTAGGTGGAGTAGAGTAACAAAGCATAAGAGACTATATATTTTGGCTTAGGTGGAGTAGAGTAACAAAGCATAAGAGACTATATATTTTGGCTTAGGTGGAGTAGAGTAACAAAGCATAAGAGACTATGTTTTTTTCAACAAGGGGAGGCTTCTATTTATAGGAAAATTTGAGCTCCTAACCGAACAAACTGATTCTAGAATTTTCCAAGTCAGTTTGGTCACTTTTTGACCATTTTTAGGTCACTTAAGCTAACTTTTTGGAACTACACTACAAGGGATTGGGCTCATACCCGCGCTCTTAGCCGCTAAAAATGACTTGTGAAAAAAAGTAGCGGGCCCGTGTATCAGCGCGTGTATTCTCGCGGCCAGAGACATGCGTGTAAAAACGCGTGTACAGTGCCTCTCAGACGCGCGTATACACGGGTGTGTAGCCGCGTTTGTTTTTGCAGACGCGTTAATACACGCTAGTATACACGCATCTTGTTCCATTAGACGCGGTTATACACGGGTGTATAGCCGCGTCCTGTTCAATTCCAATGTCCCAGCCGCGTTTCTACTTGCGTCTGTACACGCGTTTCTTTTATTTAGATGCGCTTATACACGCGTTACTGTCAGTTTATACGCGTGTATACACGCGTTATTTCCAGTGTATCCGCGCAGATACACGCAATTTTTAGCAGTTTTGACGCGTTTATACACGCGAACAGAGAGCAAAAAAAAAAATCCAGAGAGTGCTATTTGGTGCCTGAATACTGTTCCAGCATTCCAGCACCCAATAGCACTCTCTGGATTAGGGTTTTTGGTGCATTAGACCATCCCATTAGACCATCCACGAAGAACATATGCACGAGGGAGATTAAGACAAGAACGACATGAATGCATACATTGTCATTACACGATTCAAGACAGCCATGAATGTAATACTATCGATCAATCAATTCAATATTACTATCAAAATTTCATACATGTATACAAGGGAGTCCATATCTCGAAGTAGCCCATGGCTTGAGTTTACAAAAAAATATATACAATCACATCCTAAATATGGAATGTGATACTACAAATCTGAGTACTACTCAGACCCAGATGATGACTCGGTGCTCCCCTCATGCTCAGATGAGCTCGCATCGGTCGGAATGTCCGAGGAGTAGTGCTCACGTCCACCCTCTGCAGCGGCGGCCGGTGGATCATCAGCAGCTTGTGCCTGTTCAAGTAAATTATAGTATATAAGTATATATATATATATATATGCAATTCAATAAACCAAAACCATTCGTTACGAATTTTCAAGTACCTGTCGACCGTATGGTCTCATGGCCAACTCAAACTGCGCGTCCGTAATACGTCCCTCGGCTCTGAAGATGGCCCACGTGTCACGTCTGCTATGCCGGCGAGCATACGCAGTATCGTGGGTTGTGGGCTTCCTCCCCGTAACCCGTCGCTGTATCATAATCAACACAATTTGTAAGATTAAAACAATTCATAGAATCAATGAATTAAGTAAACAATCAAATAAAGTGACAGGATACTTACGAACTCTGCCTCCCATGACTCGACGCCGCCAGATCCGAAATGCGAAGATCCAACGGTCTCCATCTGGATTCGTCGTGCCTCCACATGCTGCCTGCTCTTCACGCCACCCTCTGCTCGTTTCTTTGCCTCCTTCCACTCGCGTTTGTGCGCAGTGGCAGGTTTCTCGGCAGGATAGCCACCCGCAGCTACATTTAGCCGGTCATCGTACGCGAGTTTTTTAAGGTGAGATCTTTTATTACTTAAGATCTCCCTTATTCGCGTCCTTCCCCATACATCCGAGAATGTAGCATGTGGGGGATTGGGGTACCGACTGTGTACAGCCTCTATCACCTCCCCAACTAATCGGCTATTTTGATCTTTAAATTTAATAAAACAATTTCTATATGAGTTTGATACTACCCCACGCATGTATTCCATTACCTCCCTCCCCCTCGCATCCATCACTATCCCGCCCCTATCCGTCACATCATAGCAAACCACTCTCTCCATCTCTCTCATCTCCTCCTCTTCCGAACTGTCTCCTCTAACTCTTCTCCCTCTATCTCCTCTCTCACCCCGTGCCCTACTACCTCCCCCACCTCCCCCACCTCCCCCACCAAAGCACCCGCCGCATCCTCCCCCACTCCCACTCTTCCTACTGCTGCGGGTGGAGTCACGACTGGGGGATTGTCTACGTGACGGTGGCTGTGAGCCCTGACGTGACGGTGGCTCTGAGGGAGCACGTGATGGTGGCTGTGAGGGTGTACGTGAGTGTGTCTGGGACGAGGTATGTCTCCTCGGTGGACGTGGAAGAGGAGAAGCTGCATGCCGTCTCGTCGGACTCGGAGGAATAGACGGCACTGGAGTGCCCTGGATACTCGCGATAGGGGTATAGACACCAGGCAGGGAAGGAGGGGGATGGACATACATATACTCTGTAAGCTCAACCGGACCAGGTTGGCGCCCAAAGTGATTCATCATCTCCATCAACCAATTGCTGTACGCAAATGGATCGGATGAAGAACCTGGAATATCCATAAAGAACCTGCAACAAACATCATCATGTACATCATGGGCTGTCTCTTTACTCACACATTGTCATTACACAAGTCAAATGCCTGCAAACCATGAAATCTGAAACGCCGCAGTTTTCTGTCTGCAGAAACGCGTGTATACACCCGTCAAAAAACGCGTGTATATACCCGGCAAAAAACGCGTGTATATGCGCGTGGAAAAACTCTGCAAACAGGTTACACGCGCTCCTACACGCGTTCTTACACGCGACCTGCGAAAAAAATTTCTCGAAAAGACCGACCCCCGACAAAAACAGAATGTCCTTATAAAAGGACCAGCCATTGTCGCCCCTGTCAGGATGCAGCAACCCAATCGTGTGCAAAAAGACAAACCCAAAGAGCAAAGAGCAAAGTAAACAAATCTGACAAAAGAGACAAGGCACAGGACAAAGTGACTCACCTCTGAAAAAGTGAGTCCTCTCTGCTCCTTCTCTGCTCCCTCTTTCTCCCGTGTGTGTGCTCCTTTCTCTGCTCCTTCTTTGCTGTTGGAAGAGGCGAAAACAGGCGCACTGTTGATTTCTAAGTTCAAAATCTATATTTGGGGAAGGCGGGCTATGTTTAGTTTAAATATGCCGCCGCGTTTATGTTCGCGTTTATAAACGCAGGTATATTCGCGTCTACATGATTTTAGCTGCGTTTATACACGCGTTTTGTAGAAATTAGCCGCGTGAATACACGCATTTTTTAGGAAGTAGCCGCGTTTATACACGCAAATTTTAGGAGATAGCCGCGTGAATACACGCGTTTTTGTGCTTTCATTAAAAATAACTAATGAGTTTGTGTTTTCTGGTTTGTACACAGGATGTCATCAACCTCTTCAAGCAGTTCTGAGGAAGATGAGACAATGCGTCATCGTAATCGCGATGTGTGGTTGGGACAACGGATCAAATGTATGTGTAATCGATGTCAAGGATGCATTGTACGAGCACGTCGAATTACCTTGAATCATATCTCCATGTATGGAGAATGGAATCAAACAGGTTTAGAGGTGAGTAGATGTAAATTGATGGTATTCAAATGACTCATGGTATCCAAATTAAATTAATAGAGTTGTAACATATAATTTGATAAATTGAAGCAGGATGCAGTACCACACCCTAACATGGTACCCTACGCGCGACGAGAGCACGTAAAGCGTCGACGAGATGATGCTGGAGCTTCGGGATCTAATGTCAGAGATGAGTGGGAAAGGGACGACAATAGCCCTGCACCTCACGAAGTTGTGGAAGAGGAGGTGCTTGATGATATGGTGCGGAATCTTTTTAAGGATGATCCCAAAGGTATGGACGACGATGATATGGAACAAGAGCATCTTTATAAAGCTTCATCGACACCGGTGTTTGAAGGGTGCACATTCTCAGTTTTACGTGCTTCCCTTGAACTACTTAATATACGAACAGTTTATGGATGGAGCAATGCAAGTCTTGACGCATTGTTGAAGTAAGCATTCTAACTTATAAATTTGAATTAGTGGTTTAAGGTTTAGGATTTAAGACTAATTATAATTGATGATATTGGATGCAGGCTATTGTCAAATATGCTTCCAAAGGAAAATAGACTGCCCACCTCAAGAGACATAGCGAGGCGCTATGTGACATCTCTTGGAGGACTGGATTATGATAAAATACATGCATGCGTCAATGATTGCATTCTCTTTCGTGGGACGCATAAGGAGGCTCTGACATGTCCCACTTGTGGTGAAGCAAGGTACAGAACAGATATGAAGAGTTTTGATGTACCTCGTAAAGTCTTGCGACACTTTCCTATAATTCCTCGCATCAAACACATGTTCAAGTGCAAATCCATAGCAGAGCTCATGTCATGGCATTCCTCACATCGATCGGATGATGGCATGTGGAGAATTCCTGCAGACACTCCTGCTTGGAAGCATATTGAAGATGAGTGGCCCAGCTTTAAAACAGAGCCCAGAAACTTGAGACTTGGCCTGGGTATGGATGGAGTGAATCCATTTGGTTTCAAAAGCACCGCGTACAGCGTGTGGCCAGTTGTGCTGGTGAATTATAACCTTCCACCATCAATGGCGATCAAGAAGGGACATCTTATGTTATCCCTTCTAATTCCAGGGAAACATAAAGTCAAGCATATGGATGTTTATCTTGAACCACTGATTGATGAGTTGGAGGAACTATGGAGAGGTGTTGCGGTGGTGGACATTAGTAGGCCTCCCTCCTCTCGACACTTCGACTTAAAAGCAGTGTTGATGTGGACAATGCATGACTTTCCAGGATACAGCGATTGTTCTGGTAAGAATTCTAATTACCTCCCTACTCTATTACTATTGGCTATATATATTAATTAGACGGTTTGACTTTATTATTCTAACTTTTATTTATATTTTAACAGGTTTGAAAACATCGGGTAAACATGCATGTCCTGTTTGTGGCCCTTCGTTAGTACATGAGTATGCTGATGGTTTGTGTAAGACTATATTCGATAATCATCATCGATTTCTCCCCTCAGATCATCGTAAATATGTTGCTAGTAAGAGTAACATTCCTCCA
The DNA here is from genome assembly GCF_041138505.1 of Cibotium barometz. Taxonomy (NCBI): domain Eukaryota; kingdom Viridiplantae; phylum Streptophyta; class Polypodiopsida; order Cyatheales; family Cibotiaceae; genus Cibotium; species Cibotium barometz. The sequence goes on along the minus strand of NC_141103.1, from coordinate 22,144,147 downwards.
CAAACACTTCGTGCAAAAGATTGGAAGCGTATTTGGGAGTCTACAACTATTCTTCCTCCAGATGGCATGAACAGGTATAGTGATGTTTTTTCAATCTTGTTTTGTGTAGTCTCTAATTGGATTAAAGGTCACATAGAGCAATCCCTTGTGCAGGTACTCCATTTTTTTCCGGCTGCCATATTGGACCCATCTTAAGATCAACCATCTTCTTGATCCCATGCACATCTTCAAGAATGTGGGATCTGGTATTTGGGAACATATTACTGGTAAACGAGACAATGTTAGCGTACGTGAGGACTTGCGGGTCGCAGGACGTATGCGTCAAGCTTGGCCACGAGAGGTGGGTGGGCACGTTCGTCTTCCGCCTGCACCATGGATTATATCAAAGAAAGAGGAGAAGCAGGTAAAGCAGGCCATCACCACTTTGCGTACTCCCACTGGATGCATGAGATCATTGAAGGGAGCCTTTACAACCACTAAGAAAAGAGGCGTTGAGCAACTATATGGGTTGAAGTCCCACGATTGGCACAAGATGCTTCAAGTAAGTGTTTTCCAAGTCTTGTACGTACGTTGAAATTAAATTTTGTAATGCCATAAACCATAAATGTGCTCTTATGTGCGCAGTTCATACTACCTACTAGCATCGACCATTGTGCGAATAAGAGTTTGAAAAAATGTATTTATAAGATGGGTGAGCTTGTGAGGTATGTAAAACCCATGCTCAGATCACCCTTCATTATACCTTGCAAAATGAACGTGCATGAGGTATAACGTACTATTTATTTATTTTTCAGATATGTTAGTTCCAAAGCAATTGATCCAGCCACGTTGGATGATGCGCGTGTTATGGCAGTGGAGGTGGTTTGTTTGGTAGAGGAGACTTTTCCGCGAACCATTCTCACAAGTCAACTACATCTCATTGTGCATTTAGTGGACGAAATTGCTTTATGTGGTACTGTGCATGCACGTTGGATGTTCTTCCTAGAGCGCTTCATGAAGACCTTAAAAGACTTTGTGAGGCAAAGTGCAAGGCCTGAAGGAAGCATGGCTGAGGGTTGGTTGATACAAGAGTCGCTTGTATATATTTCAGAATTTCTTGGTCAGGTGGACAGCTCTTTGCCACGACTATGGAGCAATGAAGAGGACTTGAGGATGACCTCTATTGTGCCTCAAGGAAAAGGACAGAGTAAAGTAATTGACAGAACGTTGATTGATGATCTCAATTTCACTTGTATCCTTAATAGTGATGTGATGAACAGATGGGTTACAAGATATGAGGATGCAAAGACAAAAAGGCAAGCAGAAAGAGCTCTCTTTCGGAGGCAACATGGCTCTCGGAAGGCGTACCCTAAGCATCTAGCAACACTTCCGAATGATATCCATGTTGATTGGTTGCATGAGGAAATGGAGAGAGCAGAGAGTGACGAGGGGCTGCATATCACGGCGGAAGAATGGGAGTATGCACGAGGATGCATGTCAAAGGTACATAGAACTAATGTTTTGCATTAGTTGTAAGTGATTTTCTTTTAATATTTGTTTACATTGCTTACACAAATATTGTTTCTATTTTGGTCCAGTGCACTATGTTCAATGCTATATGGTGTGAAGGCAAGCATTTTCGAACACAAAGAATTGATGAAAAGAGAAATACACAAGATTGCGGTGTCATTAGTAGCTTTGAGGGAGCTAATGGAAAAATGGATGATTATTGTGGCATAATCCAAGACATATTTAGGCTTGACTTTCGTCGCTTCTTTGTGTATGTTTTGGATGTCAAATGGCAAATGAACGTGGTGGAAAAAGGGCCTGATGCAACGATAAAACGCCATGCAAGTGGATATGTAACTATTGACTCTACAAAGTTCTGGCAAACAAAGAAAGATAGGCTCGTATTGCCACAACAATGTGAGCAGGTATGCATTTTTTTACTAATGTGTTTCATGTACATATATATCTAAGCTCGCGTACCCCTTGACTTTTGATATGCTAATTAATTACTGTACTGTGTGTATTTGAGTAGGTTATCTATCTACCAATGGTGCATGACATCAAATGGTGGTACGTCATCCCTATTGCACCACGTTCCAAAGTGATGTATAATACATTCACTGATATGGAGCATATGGAGGATGTAACAAGCCGCAATGAAGATGACGTCGAACATGCCATTGAAGATGTTGTGATCGATGATCAAGAAATAAGAGATGATCGTGATAATGAGGATGAGCATGCCATTTCTCATGATCATGAGAATGACCCTACCATTGAGGATGATGGTGATGTTGATGAGGATGATCAGGACATCGATACCATTATCAATGGAGTACAGAATATCGATAGTGGAATAAATTTAATCGTAGCCTTACCAATTGATCAAATGGATATTGATGTTGATCGTTTGGCAAGGATGGATCTTATTGAAGATGAGATCGAACCCTAACCAATCCGTCACTGTATGTTCTAAATTGATGACATTTCCATCATCTCATATGCAATATGATTTATTTTTGAATATATTTCATTGTTGTAAATGCATGTAGTGGGATTGTGTAATGATGTATACTGTAATGTACTATGAGATGGTTTAAGGAAAATAGTTTTTAATTTTGTAAAGGAATTCAATTTTTTTTCAGTTTTTCTCTGCCATGCGTGTATTAATCCGTGTATAGTAGCGTGTATTTATCCGTGTATAATAGCGAGTATTACCCCGTGAATATTATCGTGTATAGATGCGTGTATTACTGCGTGTATATAGACGCGTTTATACACGCGTTGATTAATGCAAACATACACGCGAATTTAAATGCAAAAATACACGCGCCCGATTCTATTCAAATACAGGCGCGACCATACACGCGTTCGTAATTTATCGCGTGTATGAAACGCGTGTATGGCAGCATTGTCTTGTAGTGCTAGACTTGAATTAGGAGAGAGGAAAGATAAAATATCTCAATTTTTATGAGTTTAAAACTCATTCAAGCATGTGAAATATGCACCTCCTTTAAAGAACTCCCCTTCCTTACATATGTGTCATAATGGAATCATTTTAATATTACTCATAGTTTTTTTATTAATAAACCTTGTACATTTTCAACTCTTCATCTTATGTGAAATATGCACCTCCTTTAAAAAACTCCCCTTCCTTACATATGTGTCATAATGGAATCATTTTAATATTGCTCATAGTTTTTTACTAATAAACCTTGTACATTTTCAACTCTTCATCTTATGTGAGCATTTAAGGGACTCCCCTTCCTTACATATGTGTCATAATAAAATCATTATTCCCAAAATATCTCATATTTTTAATATTGCTCATAGTTTTTTACTAATAAACCTTGTACATTTTCAACTCTTCATCTTATGTGAGCATTTAAGGGACTCCCCTTCCTTACATATGTGTCATAATAAAATCATTATTCCCAAAATATCTCATATTTTTAATATTGCTCATAGTTTTTTACTAATAAACCTTGTACATTTTCAACTCTTCATCTTATGTGAGCATTTACTCATTTTTGGGTATCTTCTTTTTTACAATTTGGATTTATCTCCTCCCTACACATGGATTGATGCTATTGGCCCATAGAAACCTTAATTGGACCATAGTCTAAAGATTTCTGAAAATCTAGACCCTTAGGCTAAGGTTCTTTATACCTATTATCAATTAATTCCAATTGCACATTGGAAAATTCTTTTTAAATTTCTGTTTCAGGGAAACTCATCTGAATTATAAGAGATATTTTTCTATCCAAAAATATTCAAAATCTGAATATTCTCTCTCTAGAATATTTTCTCTCTCTAGGTTAAAACAGCCACAAACAAGATCTCTTATATTTTAGAAAAGGAATTGATTACAGGGGAATATACTAGACATCAAAAAGGGGTTGGGAGAGGAATCTTACATTCTACCCCACTTAAAAAACGCGAGATGTCCTCATCTCGCAACTTGGAATAATTTCGCAAGATGCACGAATATGAGACTTAGATAAAAATTTTAATCACGATTAACCACCAAGAAAAGTCTTAAAGAGAGCAAGATTCAAAATAAGAACAAGATTTAAACTTTATTCATTCACGGGACTTATACAGTAAAGATAGAAGAACTCTTTACACTTCCATAAGCCCGTCCATCATATGGTCACAAAAGCAGTCCTCACAAGCTGCACAAGTATAGGGTAACTCATCTATGGGAATGATTCTGCTGGTTATTGCCGCACCTATCTCAGTGGTATGAGGTGATCTAACAAAAGGACCTCTGAGAGGCAAGCCAAAAACGGGGTAAAGGCATATCTTCTCATGAGGAAGAAAACATGTCAGTAAGAAGACCCGCTCAGAAAACCCAAGATGCCTTGATCTCATGACACAGTAGTATCGGGGACCCAAACCCAAAGCTTCAATAACCATGGCCAAGCGGACATTGTTACGAAAGTGTTGCTGACCCCAGGGTGTTACCCTAGTTATGTTTTGATAGGTCCGCCATTTGGTCTGCGCTACAGAAGTTCCTAGGTGAGGAAAAAGTGAGCGCTCATACTGTTCTATAAAGTCTTTCTTCACAGACTCTCTTGCGTCTTGAAGGTGAGAAATCATCAGGGATAAAACTAATTCCTGTTGCCAAGCCATGAAGGAGATTAAGAAAGAAAGGAGATTGATGGGAGTAAGATTACTGTGAGTGACAAGTAAAAGTTACGACTTATATAAAGGAAGGAGCTAGCGTAACCTAGAAGCCAACGGTAACTTACCACTGAAGTTTTACCGTCTTTCCATGATTTGTGTTTGACACATTTTTCTATAGAAGGCATTAAGAATTTTGAGATGAGGAGATAAAAGAAACTTGTAGGCTAAGTCACCTACTTTCATTGAATTCAGATATAAGGATCACAATATCTGGGGGATAACTTCTTATACTCCCCAAGAGATAAAGAACTTCTTTTGGGCCATACTCGAATGAAAACCAAAACCTTGGTATCCAAAACACCGATTCTCACTTCTAAACTCATTGTTCTAAATCCTTAAAATAGGCGTGACTCCTGAGAAGTATTTTAGAAAAAGGGTATTCCTTTTTTAAACAGAAACTTTCTTTTATTTTAGAGAGGGAATAATTATAAGATCCGAAAGGGAGATTCTTACTCCTATATACCTCGAAGGCTGGGGAGGAATCTTACATCCTACCCCACTTAAAAAGTGCGAGATGTCCTCATCTCGCAAGGTAGAGGACAGCTCTTATTCTTAAGATCCAATTTTTATTCTGGGGTTGCTTATATTCTGGTCAACCCAACAGAACACTGGGATAAATATCCCTTATATAGAACTCATCATTAAATAACAATTCATTCAGATTATATCATTCATATCTTTAACATGATAATGGTCCATTAGACCGAAAAGTTTCCTTCGGAACATTCCTCCACACGGAAATTTCAGTCAAGCAAGTTCTCAATTTGACATCCTTTAACTTGATCTACCGGTCAAGTATTAACAGTAGCAATCTGACAGCACAACCCACTAATCTCATAGTGATTTGCTGAATTCGTTATCATCATTCTAGTTATGAATATCATCACAGGGACTCGTCCCATTCCCCCTCATTGTGGTTTCATTATATTTCAACTAATTTTTAAAAATCAACATTTTTCAATCAGCATTTTCAATCAGAATCCAAATCAATTCATTCATTCTCAAACAAAATTAAAAATCATATCAATCACATTCGAAATCATCATCTAGATAGCATTAATGCTTATAATTTCAAGTCTTAGATTTACTCGTATATACTGTCAGTAAAGAGCTGCAGTATACTCTCGGTATATACGGGTAGTCACGGCCCTTGGAATTATAAGGTAAATACTATCATGTCTAGGCCTCAAGCAAGTCAGGGTTTCTATATAATTGCGGTACTTCCATCTGAAGACCCAATTACCAAAATTACGAGTTTCAGTTTGAATATCAAATTGTATGAATTATATCACACAATTATAACCTTTTTGTGTTTCTTGATAAATTTTTGACATATTTGTCTTCTCAGTTGATCTTTATTAACCAAATGCTCTGATACCAACTGTAAGATCCCTGTTCCCACCGAGCAACGGATTCGGGGTACTGGCAGCGGAAGTAGCGCTTCTCGCGCGGGACAGGGGTCCCACACTCGGGGCCTCGCCCACGGATATCCGGATAAGAGACTAATCCGTCGGTTGTTCCAAAACCGAACCTGGAAAAACTTTCTTAACTGGAAGCACGGGCGATTCCACCAGGATAACTTTTTACTCTAACGTAGTCAAGATCATTTCTGATCGAGATGATCCAATTACATCTATAAGATAGTCAGTTCAAGGAAGAACTTGCACTTGGATCATTGGGATCAACGCTTTTTTCCCCATTCAAGAGGCACAGCCGTTGATTCCTATCCATAGAACAGTTACTGTCCGGGATTTTTTTTTTTTTCTATCGTAAAAACAAAAGTTTGAGTCTCGATTTACGGATCCATCAGTCCAGCCTAACCCCATCCAATCCCATGGGTTAGCCAACCGCCCAACCACTGTAGTGATGGGATCCAATTAAAAATTTGGTTAGGTTTTTTCCCGGGTACCAAGGAAAAGAGTTCCAAGGCCCCCTAGCCGGATGTTCATGCAAAATAAAACTAGTCACACCACTCACACACCCAATATGAAATTGCCTTTTTCAACCAGATTCAACCAGTTTAAAACAATCCTTTAATAAAACCATAGTATCATTGATCACCATCTTCCAATTTATCCAATTGATTCTTAATTTCCCATCATTCCTTCATCAGAGTATCTATGGCATCATTGGCAACTAGAACGCTCAGGAGCCGTTTCGATAGTTCCTAGCCCATAATACTTGGCAATATAATCACTTAACAAGATGGACTCTCGTTGAAGATCAGCAAGATCAACCAACAGATCCATATAAGGAGCCATGGACTCATCCATTGAAGACCAGCAAGGTCAATCAACCAGATCCATGCTCGATTTCAGAAAACAACTCCAACTCTGTTCCAATATCCTCGACGCACGCGTGGGTATCCTAGGCAACCCAGAGCCCGAGCACCGTATGGTCAGCACCCTCTAGGATCCTTCGCAGGTAACCTAGCGCTTCACGCATAGGCCGCTTCCTTGGCCCCTCATCCACCGTACCGGAAGCTCACCATTTTAATCGCACCGAGGTTGGTCAAGACCTCGGCCGAGACCTTGCTACGCGAGACGTCCTTCATTGACTCCCCGTCAGCAGTTGCAACTTTACCATCACGACTTTAATCACAAGACGGTCAAAATGCTCCCCCCAGCATTCTTGACATAAAACAATCATTTACAAACAGCATTTACAAACAGTTTACAACACAATTTCTATTTTAACTTTCATTTTTCCACATTATCCCTCATCAATCTACATTACTTATTCCATATTCCATTTATATGTATACTCATCCCATCACATCATTTCTATCCCATCACTTCAGATTCCCTCACATCGCATATCGTATATTCACATCCATACATCCACATCTATATGCGTACATTCACATCTACATGCATACATCTACATCTCTATGCATACATCCACATCTCTATGCATACATCCACATCCACATTCACATTCACCTCCATACATCTACATCTACATGCATACATCCACATCTCCATTCACATCTACATCTATACATCTACATCTACATGTATCCATCCACCTCCACATCCACATCTACATCTATACATCTACATCTACATGCATACATCCATATCTCCATTCCCATCTACATCTATACATCTACATCTACATGCATCCATCTACCTCCACATCCACATCTACATCTATACATCTACATCTACATGCATACATCCATATCTCCATTCCCATCTACATCTATACATCTACATCTATATGCATACATCTACATCTCCATTCACATCTACATCTATACATCTACATCTACATGCATCCATCCACATCTCTATTTACATCCTCATCTATACATCTACTTCTACATGCATACATCCACATCTCCATGCATACATCCACCTCCACATTCACACTCACATCCATACATCTACATCTACATGCAAACATCCACATCTCCATGCATAATAAAATTCTTTTAATTAATCTAGGATGATAGTTCCTAGAATATGGTAGGAAGTCCTCTTTTTATGCTTTGAATGAATTTATTTTATGCGTAATTTCTATAAAAATTTTGCCATAGCTCCGCTACTATGACTGATAAATCTCAATTTTTTTCTAAGGGATAAAGCTCATTATTAAAGAAATAATTAGAATGGTCTCTAATTGGATCATCAATCCATAATGGTCTCTAATTGGATCATTAAGAAAACAATTAGAATGGTCTCTAATTGGGTCATCAATCCATAATGGTCTCTAATTGGATCATTAAGAAAACAATTAGAATGGTCTCTAATTGGGTCATCAATCCATAATGGATTGAATCATCAATGTGCATAAACTAAAAGCATAGCAAAAAGTCATTAATTTGGCCTCAAGCATAGCTTAATCTTGGATTAAGGAAAAGCTTTATGAAAAGCTTCATTTGGATTGAGAATGGGTCATGAGTATGACCATTTCTTGAGAGAGAGAGAGAAATTACATAAAAACCATTTGAATTTAAACATAAATGGAAATTAACTTCTATAGCATTTATTAAATTATGTAACTCTTCCCTATTATTCACCAATTAACTTCAATAGCATTTAAAAAAACCATACCAATTAAGCTTCTCAAGCTTGAGAGGGGTTGAGAAGAGAGAATCATTGAGAAATTATAGAAAAGATCAAAATTCAATATACTTACCTTATGATTTGCTTGATTCTTTATTCACGGTAGAGGCTCCCAACCAATCAATTGGTTTAGTATGTTGATGGAGCCACCAATGGGGATTGAAGAAAGAGAGAAGTATCAAAAACTAGTGAATTATTAAAGAATTCACAGTTCTTGGCTTAGGTAGAGCCACCAATGGGGATTGAAGAAAGAGAGAAGTATCAAAAACTAGTGAATTATTAAAGAATTCACAGTTCTTGGCTTAGGTAGAGTAGAGTAACAAGGCATAAGACACTATATATTTTAGCTTAGGTGGAGTAGAGTAACAAAGCATAAGACTCTATCTAATTTGGCTTAGGTGGAGTAGAGTAACAAGCATAAGAGACTATATATTTTGGCTTAGGTGGAGTAGAGTAACAAAGCATAAGAGACTATATATTTTGGCTTAGGTGGAGTAGAGTAACAAAGCATAAGAGACTATATATTTTGGCTTAGGTGGAGTAGAGTAACAAAGCATAAGAGACTATATATTTTGGCTTAGGTGGAGTAGAGTAACAAAGCATAAGAGACTATGTTTTTTTCAACAAGAGGAGGCTTCTATTTATAGGAAAATTTGAGCTCCTAACCGAACAAACTGATTCTAGAATTTTCCAAGTCAGTTTGGTCACTTTTTGACCATTTTTAGGTCACTTAAGCTAACTTTTTGGAACTAGACTTGAATTAGGAGAGAGGAAAGATAAAATATCTCAATTTTTATGAGTTTAAAACTCATTCAAGCATGTGAAATATGCACCTCCTTTAAAGAACTCCCCTTCCTTACATATGTGTCATAATGGAATCATTTTAATATTACTCATAGTTTTTTTATTAATAAACCTTGTACATTTTCAACTCTTCATCTTATGTGAAATATGCACCTCCTTTAAAAAACTCCCCTTCCTTACATATGTGTCATAATGGAATCATTTTAATATTGCTCATAGTTTTTTACTAATAAACCTTGTACATTTTCAACTCTTCATCTTATGTGAGCATTTAAGGGACTCCCCTTCCTTACATATGTGTCATAATAAAATCATTATTCCCAAAATATCTCATATTTTTAATATTGCTCATAGTTTTTTACTAATAAACCTTGTACATTTTCAACTCTTCATCTTATGTGAGCATTTAAGGGACTCCCCTTCCTTACATATGTGTCATAATAAAATCATTATTCCCAAAATATCTCATATTTTTAATATTGCTCATAGTTTTTTACTAATAAACCTTGTACATTTTCAACTCTTCATCTTATGTGAGCATTTACTCATTTTTGGGTATCTTCTTTTTTACAATTTGGATTTATCTCCTCCCTACACATGGATTGATGCTATTGGCCCATAGAAACCTTAATTGGACCATAGTCTAAAGATTTCTGAAAATCTAGACCCTTAGGCTAAGGTTCTTTATACCTATTATCAATTAATTCCAATTGCACATTGGAAAATTCTTTTTAAATTTCTGTTTCAGGGAAACTCATCTGAATTATAAGAGATATTTTTCTATCCAAAAATATTCAAAATCTGAATATTCTCTCTCTAGAATATTTTCTCTCTCTAGGTTAAAACAGCCACAAACAAGATCTCTTATATTTTAGAAAAGGAATTGATTACAGGGGAATATACTAGACATCAAAAAGGGGTTGGGAGAGGAATCTTACATGTAGTGCCCTGTTGATGTTGTTCGTTTGCATTGATGAATTGCTGATTTTGGTGCAGATTGCTCCTCCTTGATCTTTGTAGGCGTAGCATGTCTCCCTCCTTCCTAATTTTTGTGTAAGGTAGGTGGACTATAGGGGCGTGTTTGATGCTTTTGTTTTTTACGGAGATCTCTGCAAAATTTTTATTAACAAACACGAAAAGAAAAGAAAAAAATAAAAAATTTGCCATTGGTGCCAAACACCGAATATAGCCGAGGGGAAAAACCCAATGGGAGAAAAGTGCCCTGGCTTGTCGATCTTATTATGGAGTCGTTGAACTTACCCTTGCGCTGGTGGTAGATCCGTGTCCTCGTCTGCTGGAAAGGTGGTATCAATTTCCTCAGGATGCAGAGACAACCCCTTACAAAAACCTGCCGCCCGCCGCGCTGGAAAAGGTGGTAGAGGAAGGAGTGCTTCCTCACTAAAGTATGGCATTGGTTCTATGGGAAGGTTAATCAGACAGTTTCGATTTTGGAACTGTGCAATGTAGGTACTCATATTGATCCAATATTGACATGTGGAGGCTTGGGGAAGGAGGGCTTGCAAGATCGGTGGTTGCAAGTCATTTAGGCTTGTATCCCTCCATTGTTGTGCTTGAACCTCCTCAGGTAATCTACGATGATTTGGTCCTCTCTCTGGTATTCTCACATTAAGAAGATTATGGCGTTGGGGTGTAACTCCCACAATTTGCTTCATTAAGCCGGTGCCATATCGTCTAAAGTAAGAGCGGCATATCCAACAAATATGTGAAGCTTCTTCTAATACAAGCCGTGCACACTCTTGACAATGTGGAAATGGGTGATGCTGTTGATAGAACAATGTGACAAAGTGATGCCCACAGCAATTTTCACCTAAGGGAGCATAGAAGTATCTAGAATGTGTTTGAAACGGAGGAGCACTATAACCCCCGCGATGATCTGGTCGAGTACTATCAGGGTCAATGCATGGTGGACATGTATCTCGCCAAATATCCATCAGGAGTTATCTGGACGTAAAATAATGAAATTTAGAACACTCATATCCATCATGACAATTCCAATCAAAAACAAGATTATCTCAAAGAAAACACATCTTCTAAAGGCATAAGGAACTACATTATTCAAACATTGATTTACCAAAGAGCTTTAATTGTAGTGTTAATGCCTTATCATTAGTTTTTGGTATATCCTTTTTAAGAGGCAGAGACTTAAGCAATTGTCTTGGAATTTGAGCAAGATAAGAGGATTTAGCATTGAAATGCTAGAATTTATGCTCAAATGAGACTCATTTGGACCTGTCATAGGTACACAAGTTGATGGTTGAATTGTGTAACAAGGAGAAATCGAGACAACCGGTGTTTCAATACATGTTTTAGGAAGATCAACACAAGTAGTTTTGTAGGTGCTATCACAGCCACCTTTCCTTTCTTGAAGAGTTTGTGTTGATTTCTTTTGCACCCACTGATATGGACAATCAAGGGTGGCTTTTGGAATCTTTCTGAAACACTCTTTTACCCCTGTCAAAGCATGGCATTTTGGAAGCCAAATTGCTGTTGCACCCTCATAATAGCCTTGTGCTTTGAGAACATGTTTTTGGGACCCATCGAGTAACAATTCGAGGTTTAGGCTTGGAAATGATGTGCTTCTTAAGAGGCTTAGCAACTGGACTAGATGGTACAAGTTTGTACGCAGCTTTGGGTAGCCACATTGATAATTCCTTCTTACCTGGCCTTCTTTGAGCAGCAACTAGAGTAGTTGGAACATGCCAGCCATGGCCCTCACTTGAGTACTCATCAGTTATCCACATCATTTGTTTTGGAGCTTCAAGAGCAGATTTTGATTGTGGGTTGGGTAAGGTAGAAACATTACCCCTTTGACACGATAAAGCTCTTGGAGTAGCAAATCCCAAGATGCAATCAGAATCAATTTGCAACTTGTATTGTCTATTCTTCCAATCTAATGAGCAATTGGTAGCACTTAACCACCACCTACCGAGAACAACCTCTACTACTTCCTTGGACTTACGTGCCACATAAAAGGGCACTGACATCTGGTGATCCTGAATGATCATCATAATGACACATTTTTCCTCTATAGGGTTATCTTCTCCGGAGAAGCTTCGTAGGTCCACAGGAATTTGCACAAGTGGTGGTTGACCCAAGGCTTTCCAGGTGTCAAACGAGAGAACATTATAATCTGCACCAAAGTCAACTAAGGCAGAGACAAAGTAGGTAGTCTCATGAAGATGAAGGCCCACTTGAATATTGAATGGTTTGACATATGGCTCATCAGTAGCCAACTATATGGCTAACATAGAAGCTTTGCGACGCTCCTTGGCTTTTGCAACTCTGGCTTTAGCCTCCTCTTGAGCCTGACGTCTAAGTAGGTCAAGTGCTTCTTTCCGTGTTTGTGCAGCATGCATCTGTTGAAGCATGGCTTCAGTTAATGGTTCATTGTATTTCTTGAGACGACTTCCATTAATGAAGTTAGGCATTTGCTCACCTTCTAGGGTCTCTAAACGCACTGCACCACTTGGGGTAAGCTCATTAATCACAAACGGTCCTAAGCCATGTTTTTTGAGCTTTCTCTTATGCTTCTTAAGTGTGTATAAGAGAACCAGGTCTCCTTTTTTGAATCGGCCAGTTGTTACATTTCTATCATACCATTGCTTTTGTCTCCTCTTCTCGGCATACATCCCCATTACTGCCAATAAGCGGGTCTCATCAAGCTTTTCCAATTCGTCAACGCGTTGTGAAAGCTCATGACCAGTCCAATCCAATTGTTTAGCTACTCGTAGAGTAGGTACAAGAAATTCAATGGGAAGAATTGCATCTAGCCCAAAAGGAAGTTCAAATGGCGTTGTGCCCACAGATGTTTTATAGGCTGTCCTATATGCCCAGAGAACTGAGTGCAACTTTTGCTCCCAATCAGTCCTATGTCCCTCAACAATCTTTGTGAGTGCTGTGCAGAGAATCTTGTTAGTACTCTCGGCTTGTCCATTGGTCTGGGGATGATAGGGTGCAGAACGCTTGTGAATTACCATAAATTCTTGAAGCAAAAATTCTATGACATCATTTACAAAGTGTACACCTTGATCACTAACGATCTCAATAGGTAAGCCATAGCGTGTAAACACGTACTCATACAAGAACTTGGCTGTGGTTCTGGCATCATTTTTGACTGTTGCCTTTGCCTCTACCCATTTAGTCAAATAGTCGGTTGCGACTATAATATATTCTGCATGCGTGTTACGAGCTGGAGGTTTAATGGGACCGACAAAATCAATACCCCATTTTGCAAAAGCACGTGTGCTTAACATAGGCCGCAATGGCATATTGTCCTTTGTGATGGGAGGTTTGGTCCTTTGACAATCGTCACAACGTTTCACATATTCTTCGGCATCCATTTGTAAGGTTGGCCACCAAAGCCCAGACCACCTAATCAACTTAGCTGTGGTATTGCCAGAAAAGTGTCCACCCCCAACACCTGCATGTGCATGAGTTAAGATTTTCAGATAGTCAGCTTCACATACACACATGCGTAAGTTGCCATCCTTGCCCCTCTTGTAGAGTTGGCCCTCTATCAACATATAGTTTGCCGCTTCAATTTTAATAGCCTGCTTTCGATGTTTAGGAATTGTTTGATCTGTATGACCATGCTGAAGATAGTCCACTATATACTTACTCCAACTTGGTGTAGTTGAAATTTGGAATAATGTGACATTATGAATTGGATTCTGAATTTTACATGAAGCACAGTTACGAACAAATGTTTCAGCATCTGCATGCAAGGTAGGCCACCATTGCCCATCTTGAGATATACGTCACACACAAGTGGTAGCTGATGCATGGATTCCATCGATACCCGCATGTGCCCATTCCAAGATCTCCTCATATTGGTCGGGGTTAGGTATAAGCCTCAACACTCCATCATTACCCTGACGATATAATCTCCCTGAGATTAGCTTGAATGGTCGCCATAGGTCCACATTAGGACCCGCTAGTTGTATCTGCCCACTTGTCAAAATTTCTAAAATGGATTCAGACCATCTAGGAGCTGTCTCTACAAGGAAAAGTGTTGAATCTAACATATCATCATCCACACCCACAGGAGCTTCGCCAGAGGTGATTCGAGACAAATGATCTGCCCTTAGATGAGTTGTTCCTTTTCGAACTGCAACTTCAAAATCAAACTCAAGAAGGATGATAAACCACCTTACTATCCTTCCAGTTGCACAAGGCTTATTCACCAAATATAGCAATGCTTGATGGTCCACAAAAAATATGAATTTGTTTGCCAAAAGGTAATGGCGAAACTTTTTCACTGCATATATAATGGACAATCCTTCTCTTTCTGTTGTGGTGTAATTCTTCTCAGCATTGTTCAACTGTCGACTAGCATATGAGATTGGGAAATCCTTATTGTGTTCTCCAGATTGAGCCAAAATACATCCAATTGCAAAGTTTGAAGCATCAATATGGACATGAAAGATTTGGTTCCAATCTGGTGCCCGTAAAATGGGTGCAGTCACTAATGCTTGCTTCAACTTTTCATAGGATTCCTCACACTCATCCGTCCAATTAAACTTTACAAGAAGAGCATATAATGGTCTGGCTAGGACAGCATACATGTAGATGAATCTACGGTAATAGCCACAATGTCCCATGAAAGTTTGTACCCCTTTAGGGTTGATAGGCCGAGGTAATGAGACAATGACATCAATTTTATCCATATCTGTTGAGATCCCATTGCGAGAAACAATATGGCCCAAAATTTTCCCTTGTCTTACCATGAATTTGCACTTGTCAGGATTCAAGCATATACGATAAAGTTGACACTTTTGAAACACAAGTCTCAGGTGTTTTATATGATCATCACGCTCTTGTGAGTGAACACATAAATCATCCATGAAAATCTCAAGAAATTGCCTAAGGTACTCCTTGAATACATGACTCATTAACCGCTGAAAGGTTGCTGGTGCATTTGTTAGACCAAATGGCATAACGCGATAGGCAAAGATGCCATCTTCAGTAGCAAAGGCTGTCTTGTGTTGATCCTTTGGATCAATTGACACTTGGTTGTACCCGGAGAATCCATCCAAGAAACTATATGCCTTTTTTCCTGCAACTCGTTCCAGAACATGATCCGTGATTGGAAGTGGGTAATGATCACGCACAGTAGCTGCATTTACCTTCTTGAGGTTTACACATACTCAAAGTTTTCCATTTTTCTTGGGCACCACTACAATAGGGGAGACCCATTGAGTGTGTTCAATCTCATAGATAAATTCTGCCTCTAAGAGCTTGTCTATTTCTTCCTTTATCTTCCGTGCAAAATTTTCATTGTAGGTATAAGGACGTTGCTTGGAGCGTTTTGCATCCTCTCGCAGTGGAATTGTATGCTGACATATGCTTGGATCAACTCCTTTGAGGTCTTTATAACTCCAGGCAAAAACATCACGATACTCCTTTATTATTTGTATTAATAACTTCTCCTCATCTAAGGACAAGTCTGTGGCAATCCACACATAGCGAGGCTCTTCTCCTGGCTTAGCAATATCAATCTTTTTTGCATCTTTTGGACCATCGTATGAAATCCCTGGCACGCTTGGTTTTTGACGCATGGGCTGTTGAAGAACAATCTTCCGATCTTGAAGAGTGTACTGTGTGAAATTGGGAGGAACATTTAGACCTTGTTCTTGTCCACTTGAGTCTTCACTCATTGAAGACCATGCGGTTTTGAGCTCTCCTTTGCTATCGTGCATCGGATTTTTTTGTTCAACCGTTGTCTTTGCACTTCCCACGCTCTTTTTTGAATCGGTTTTAGACTTGAGTTTTGGTTTTTGTTTCTTCGTCTTTTTACGATTTTTGCTAACAGTTGTTAGCTTTTCCCCTGCTTGGAATCCATCTGATCGTTTGACTTGGTCTTTGATACTGTCTTGTGCTTGGACATAGTATAGATATTCATTCTTTCCTGAGAAGTGAGGTGGTGGTCGAGAGTTTTCACTCTTAGACTCCTCCTTTTCTTTTTGTAGTCTCTCACGTTGTTCACGCTCATCTTGTCTACGGATTTTTTTATGGCTCTTACAGCATTTACGTCTAGGTCGGCTTCTAGGGATCTCTACCTGAACCTCCCTTCCTCTCAAGAGTAGGCGTGCCTTTCCTAACTCTTCCTCAGGGATTGTCACATCATTATTAAAATCAGAGTCCCAGCCATCTTCCTTATCAGCATCATTAGCAGATTCGAGTGTTAAATCCTCTACTGAGACTTCCTCGACATGCATAGCTGTTGTGGATGTATCTCTATAGTACAAATCATCTAGAAGGGCACGTGGTTGTACCATTCGTATAGGAATAATATCATATCCATCTGAGTCACAAAATTGAATTGGCTTCGGTAAAGCACATGTTGATAATGTTGCAAGGACATGACTCCATTCTAATGGATCAATTAAATGCTCAGGGAAGGGTTGTGGAATGTATGCCTCGTCTGATACACTTCGATTACCCTTAAGTCTCTCAGTGTTGAAATCCCTACATGAGGCTCCACACATCCATAGATCTTCTCGCCCATCTGACAATGTAACTCTTGAGCCCTCAGATGAAGCAGAATCAAACTCATCTATTGGAGACCTTGTTACATCACGATATGAGTGATTCCTTAGGTTGACCCTTGTGATGACAGAATCATGTCGGAGGTACAAATAATTGTATCCCCAATCTTGAATCATTTGAAATTGTTGCATGAATGGTCTACCCAATATCACTTCATAGTTTGGATGTTTTCCAAAATCCACTACTGCAAAGGTGTGCTCATATTCAATCCCACATGTGGTGACCAATATGTTCTCAAGCAGCCCAAGGGGATGTTCTAAGCTTCCATCTGCTAGTTGCAAGCGCATCCTGGTACTCCTAATAGCTGGTTTGCCCCACTTTTCCCAAATGGACCTTGTCACAATGCCCACTCCTGTGCCACTATCATGTATTGCAGTTGAAGATACTTTTCGCACTTCTAATGGGAGGGTAGCATTTCCCTGATCGTCCTCACAAAATTTTCCTACTTTGTTGATAGGAACTGGCATTACATGCTTTGTCTCAGGGTGTATAGTACACTCATGGTGACCCTTTTGTAGCAATACCTGCTCTGACAAACATGTGGCAATATCATTCCACAACTCAGGTCGAATTTTTATCAAATCAAGCAAAGGTAAGGTACAAGCCACTGGTGCTGACAAAATAGCTTGCACCATACTCATATCTTTCTCCTTTGTCAACCTTTTATGCATGGAGGGTATCCTCAAGGTTTGAGAACAGTTCTCATATTCTCCCAGATATGATGGTAAGGTTTTCATTGTATGCTTACTTCTAGGAGAAACAATTGTTTGAACTTCCTCCTGGATGCTTGGGTGTCCAAATTTGTTTTCCGTGCCCCTGGTAAAATCCACCTCAGAGAATGGAGGCGAACTAATAGAAGACATGTTCTCATGAACTTTCTCATGAACTGCAGCCCATATCTCATTTGCCATGTCCTCATTAGCATCAATAACTTCATCATTGTATGGGAAGACAAGGCTAGGTGGTGGCAGAATTTCATCTTTCAATGGAGTGTCAATTGGTGCAGACCTTTCGCTATGAGCTTGTGAAATGAGCTCACTTTTCATTTCCCGACTCGATGACCCTTCTGGTATGGTTTCTAATGTTGGCTTAAGAGAGGTTGGGCCCCGAGGAATAAGTGGTGGTGGTCCCTCAAGTATTGACTGAGCTTCCCTAATGAGTTGCTGGTGTACAGCTAGATTGATCTTCTCCTCACGAGGGTTTGGGTATTCTTGAAGCTTCTTGGGTAGCTCAGATAAAGCTACAATGCTACTTCTATGAGCATCAATGATGGCCTCTAGAGTCTCATTCACTTTATCCACAAAAACAGAACCCCCAGAACTAACCTCAGTCGTACTAGCCTCATCTTGTTTAGCACTAGGCCCAGGTTGAGGTTGATGTTCCTCATGCACTTCTTGGGATGTAAAAGTTTGATCCCTCATGTTTTGTTTTGAGGCTTCTTTAGAACTAGTGGATGCACTTTTAGTTTGCTTGTTTCGGTTCTTCTTCCTCCGAGTGGTTTTTTTTCTATTGGACTGTAGGGTCTTGTCCACTAGATTTGTTTTTGCATCCCTAGTTCGAGGTGTCTCATCAGTTTGCATTTCTGCATTTCGTGTCTGTGATCTAGTCATGACTCTAAGTGGCACGACATCCTCATTCTCAGATGAAGGTGGTGATGGAACTGCACCTACAAGGTTGAGTGAGACCTTTGGTTGAGAGGTGCCTTCCTCATGTGGTTTCAGCAGCAGACAGTCCTTTGGGAAGTGTTCTACACAACACCCTAGACAATATCTTTCAATTGGTGGAAACTGTTGTACTGTTGTATTGGATCGAGAAGCTTGCCTAGAGCGATGTGGACAATCACGAGCCCAATGGGGTTCTCCACACTCATAACAGGGGCCCATTGGTTTGGCCTCTACTTTCCTTGGCTGCCATTGACCTGAGGGGCCTGGAGTCCTAGGTTGGTAGCCGCCTAGCAACATTAAAGAGTTTTGTTCCCCTGGTTGAACGTCTAGTGCTGGGCTCGGGTATGCGGGACTTTCAAAGATATTTTCTTTGGATGAATATGATACATATTCCTCCTCCACATAGCCTGGGTTTACCAAGTCTCTACACATATTTGAATTATCATAGTCGACAACCCTCACAGGAGCAGTCCCTGGAGCAGGAGGTTGAGCACCAAGAACAGGTCGTGCTTGCTCTTGTACCATTGGTGGCTTACGCTCAAAATTAGTATATTGTTGATACATTTGTGGAGCCACTCCACCCCTCAGCTGCTCACGTTCCTGTCTCATTCTCGCCATGCGAGTACATTCCTGTGTGGTATGAGTAAAGTTCCAAGCACAGGCTTGGCACCACTTCTTTGTGGGTTGGTTTGTGACTAGAGGAGAAAAGGTATTACAGTCCTCTGTTTTATGGTCACCGCCACATGCTCCACAAAGATGAGGGCCTGTAGGAAGTACACTCCTCATTCTCTGCTGCTGTTGTTGTGGCTGCATGGGTGGACGATAGGTTTGTCCTAATCTCCTTAGCACTAGGTTAGCTATCTGGTCTGGATTTACTAGCGCGCTATACCCTGATCTTTGGTCATCACCCCACTGATCTCTAGGTTTCACCTCAGGGCCAGAACCATCCTAGAATTTGAAGTTATCGGTGAAATCCATAGCATCATGGCAACACTCATTGAAACTTGTATGCTTCTTCGCATAGAGATGTGTGTGCAGTGTCAAATTTTTGAGGCCTTTTAAGAAGAGAGAAATTAATCGACTTTGGGCGGGCTTCTCATCTTCTGGGCAACGATTAATGTACTGCTTCATTCTATTTACACAGTCTCTAACACTCTCATTCTCGCCTTGCTTGAAAGAGTAGATGTGTGCTACCGTGTCATGTTGAATTCCCATCAAGGAAAAAGCTGCAATGAATCTCTCGTCCAAAACTCGTAAAGAAGTTTTGTCTGAAGCCTCTAATGCCTGAAACCAAGCGAGGGCTTTTCCTTCAAGAGTGAGCCCAAATCCTTCAATTTGAGTATGCTTGTCAGCCACTTGCTCAGCTCGAACTGCTTGCCTAAAAGCTGCTACATGGTCGTATGGATCTCCCGACCCTTCATACTTCTTTACCAGTTTCTGAAGAGTTGATGGTCTTACTTGTCTTGAATACTCGTCATAGGGCCTACGGCCTCTCACTCTCAGTGGGAATTGTTCCTCTCTTTGGAAAGATGGTCCACATGTTTCCAAAATTGGTGTGGGTACCCTATTACCAGCCTCACCAAACCCTTTCAAAGATCTTGTCACCCGCATTTCAGGAGGTGCATTTATAGGAGGCCTAGTTGGCTCCCCTACCCTCCGATTGTTATAATGAGAAAGATGTTGGTGTGATGTGACTTGTGGTCGCACATTTGGTGTAGGACAATATCTTGGTGCTAGAGTTGGGCTACTAGCAGTGGTCCACTTAGATGTTGAAGGTCCCTCTCTAGTGAACTCTCGTAGGGGAGGAACAACAGTTTCTCCAAGAAAGGCTGTCTCTCCTGGTTTGGCTGTATTTGTTGAGAACACTTCCATAAATAATGGTTGTCCTTTCCACATGAGTTCCCTAATCTCTTTCCAATCTAAGGTTCGCGGTATTCATTGGCCCATTTATCAATTATTCTGTTCATGTGTCCTGCGAGCTTCTCAACTACCACCACATGAGCTAGAGGAAGATCTAGCTGTGGTAATTTAGTTGTGGCATAATATCCCTCTAACGAGTCCTTATAGACCTCTTGAAGTGGGTCATCCTGTAAGACCTTTGTCACAGGAATTTGTCGTACAAACTCCCATTGGCTTTCAGCCCCCTGATCCAGTTTGCTCTTGCCTTTCCTATCCCTTTCCAAATTTAGATCTACAAGAAGTAAATCATCTATGGATGGCTTTGAGGACTGGGCATTGGATGGTCCAGGCATGTCCGGCTCAATGAGCCAGTCATCTCTAGACTCCCTTGCTCTGGAAAGTTCTGATAAGTCTACGAACTCGGTTTTAGAGAGCTCCCCTAATTTGTCTACCTTTTCTGGATGGTAGGTGACTTCGTAGCGAACTCCATTTCCACCCATACACATGTTACCCTGGTCATTGACTAGAGGTGCTCTATCAAGTTTTGAGAAAATGTCAGCGATCTTAACAAGATACCATTGTTGTGGATCCTTAAAGATCTCAGCTCCTTGAGCATTTGTGTAGACATATTGGAGTCTCACATTGAGTGTTAACCCCATGGCGTCGGCTTCAAATGGATTAAAGGATCTTGAGGGTGTCCTATTTGGGGCTACGGGATGACTATTTGTCGGCCCTAGATTGTCCATGGACAATGAACTAGTTGTTCTAGAGGAAAGGGTATCGGATTGGGATTCAGAAAGGGTTTCAGCAATATCTGCCAAATTTCCTACCGATTGGGTCCCACTTTCTTGCGTAGGTACTCTAGAAGGTGCCCTAGGCCCTATGGCAGAATCTACAAGACGTCCCGACCGCAAGTGCATAAGGTCAAATTTTTTTGGTTTTTTATGTGTTTTTGTTTTGTTTTGTTTTTTTTTTCTTTTAAATAAAAAATATATATATATATGTATATATATATATATATTTATATTTTAACCTACCTAATCACTAAATGCAACTAAAATGAATATGTGTGGCGTAACTATCTATCCTATTTATTATTATTATTATTTTTTTTAAATGATTTTATGTTTTTATGATTTTTACTTTTTTTTAAATAAAAAAATTTACACAAAAATTATGAATCACACTAAAAAAATACTAATTATGCACAAAGTTACAAAAAATTAAAAAATGCAGGTTACACTAATTATGCAAAAAATTAAAAAATGAAGAATTACAAATTATGCAAAAAAGTAGACTCCTAAAAAACACTCAATTTATCTTTTTTTTTAATTTTCTTTAGTTTTCTTTAGTTTTTTCTCCTTTTGGTCTTTTTTAAAAATATTTTTTTTGTTTTTTTTGTTTTTTTAAACTAATAAATTTCGTGCCTAATTACAAAAAATATAAATCTACTAATTATGCACGTAATTACAAAAATAAAAAATAAAAAATGCACACTACTTTACTTATGCAAAAATTTAAATAAGGAACAATGGATTCAAAATAAAAATAAAAAATGATTTTTTTTAAATTTAATTGTTTTTCCTCTTTTTTTTAAAATTTTTTTTTACTATTCCTTTTTTTCTTTTTTTTAAATTTCTTTTTCTAAATTTAATTATTTTTTTTTATTTTTCTTTATTTTTCTTTTTTTTTCTTTTTTTCTTAAATATTTAATTATTTTTTTTAAAATCTCTTTTTCCTTTTTTTCTTTCTTTTTTTTTAAAAAAATATTTTTTTGTTTTTTATATTTATTATGATTATTTTTTATTTAAGAATACAAAAAAAAACATAAAAATTTAAATAAAAGAAATAAAAAATAAAAAAATTGAAAAGTGCACTTACCTTATCTTCCACCGCTCGGCTTCCGGATTCTTCGCCGGCGCGCATGTGGTCTTCTGCCAGCTGCACGTCGTCTTCTACTGCTTCGCCCACTGCTGCACGCTTGCTTCGTCTACAGGCCTTCTTCCAGCCTTTTTTTTTCTGCCGGCCGCTCTACGGCAGCAGCAGCCGCCGCTTGCCACCTCCTCGCCTCCTTGCTTTTAGCCGTATCGACGCCTCCTTGCCTTTCCTAGCTGCAGCTCGCTTGCGCCCACCTTCATTGCACACAGCTACCACTCCTGCAGCAGCCGACTTCCACTGCAGCAGCGCCGGCCTTTTCCTTCACTCTCGGCTTCGATGCAGCGCTTCACCCACTACAGGCTGCAGCAGACACTCGCTTCAGTTGTTGCAGACATTCCACGTTCTGCTGCGCTTCAGTGCTTCCACTTCTTCGCTTCTTTCTGCCGGCCGCCTCAACTGCTCCTCCACGCCACACAGCCACACCACCTTCGCCTTCAACTGCGCTTTCTCCTTCTAGCTGGAGCCACCTTCACCTCCACATTTAGCCGGCCGCCCGCACTGCAAGATATAAGCCAGCCACCTACAGCTACAACGCTTTTGCGAATAAATATATATTTATATATATATATATTTTTATTTCTTTGCTGCGACAACTCCCCACAAAACTACAAAACAACAAAACAGTAAAGGAAAGAAAGCCACTTCACTACTTCCTACCTATCTCTCGCCAACTTGCAACAAAAATACAAAAACAGAAAGTACTTAAACGGAATTACTCAACCGCAATGGGGTTTAAATTTTTTTCTTGCTTCTCATCAAAAAAACGAAAACACACAAGGCGCCCTTGAGATCACACACTCAATGCCCTAAACCTCAAAACAAAAAGAAATAGTGGTAGTAATGCAAGCTTCTCAACCGGTTTTGAGTCTTCTCCTCGGCAGCGGCGCCAATGGAGAGACGGAATATGTAGCAAGAGTAGTATGATCCACACTTAGCTCAATCCAATGGGATTTGCATCCCTTTCGGAGCTAGGGATTCAACCCGTACCGGTGCACAAAAGCTTATCCATTTGATGGAGAGAATGCTAAGAAAACTACTTCTATTGACATAGATTCAACACACACTCAAGCTCAATCTTGCTATTGCTCACTCAACTCCACATTCCACTCATCCATACATCCAAACAAGAAGAAAGCTTAGCTATTGCTCACACAAGATCAAAGCATTCTTCATTCTCAAATACTCATTTCCCTAGCATGCACACAACTCTTGAAGCTATCAATAAGAAACATGCATACTAGAGAATTGACAAGAGAAGAGAGACAAATATCAACTCATTGCATTGAATTAACAAAAGAATAGAACTTACAACAATGTAGATGGGGAGTGAGAAGAGCTTGCTCCTCTATGGAAGAAGAGGGAGAGCTAGTCTCAAGAGAGCTCAAACATGAGTTTGCCCAATGTGTCCATGCTCTCAAATGAGCCACCTTTTATACAAAAATTCTAGAACTCCAAAAAGTTCCCATGTGGGATTATTGTCAAACCCACTCCCACACTCATCCACAAAGTGGAACTCTTTTCAAGAGCCCTAAGTGTCTTTTTTGTAGCATCCTTGTATTGATCTTCATTTGTCATGCAACAACATGTCAACAATATCTACCTGGAATTACTGGCTCAACATGTTCATGTCATGCAAAACATCGGCAAGCATGTGAATGCAAAAAAGCACCTTATATGTTTTCAGCTTTGCATACCAATCAGGTGCACCTTCTTGCCAAACGCTAAGAATTGCAGGCATCAGCTGTGTCAATCTAATCATGACATTACCTCTTGCTAACCATCTTACATCATGTATTTGAAGCACCTCAAGAGCTTGCAAATTCATCTCCTTAAGCAAATCTTGAAACTCCGAATGTCGTATGCTAGAAGCCGCTATCCAAGAATAAACCTTGTTAGCAACCTTATCAATATATGAAAGACAACGAAAATGTTTTGCTGCATCTGCAAAACAGCAAGAGCTTCCCTATGTGCAATACAATGAATGCTTGTAAGATGGGGAATATCACGCTTCAGCTTTGCTACCAAACCTTCATTACAACCAAGCATGGAGCTATCGCCATCAATAGCAATGCCCACCATGCGATGCTTCTCAAGTCCAAATTCAGCCAACACTTTACTCAATTCATCATACTTGGTTTGTGCACAACCATCAGATACAGGAAGCAGACGTGCAAACTCTATTTTGCTCAATCCCTTTCCATTCAATGGTATAAAGCAAACATATACAATCAAATGTTTCTTCATACCTCTGTCTGTTGATTCATCTAGTGTAACACCATAAACAGGACTCTGTAGCAATTCAGCAAGATGACGATTTTTTATGTATTCAGATATGCAAAACATGAAGTCTTTTTCGGCTACTCTATTTGTGTAAGAAGAGTAGTCGTTTCGTTTAGGCATGCTTTCCAAACCCAAGGCATAAGCAAGGTCGCATAGTTTCTCATACTTCCTCAAGGCCAGGTCTTCTCTTGCATTGAAGTATGCAAGTTTCATAACTGTTATTACTCTAGAGGTATTTCTACATGTCATCACTTCCATGTGTGCAGGCAATTGTACGCCACTCTCACTACGAAATCGTGATGCAGCCCATGCATGTTCTTTAGACTTTCTATGCTTTCTGATTGCACTCAACATAATCGTCTTGCAGCCATTACCTCTACCCCAAGGACCTTTTAGTTTGTACTGCTCACACCAAAGGCATTTCATAAACTCCTGTCTACCATGGACTATGTGCTTAAGAAAAGCATACTTACGTGTCCACTCTTGCCGAAACTTACGTATTGAACCTTTCTTCTTTGTTTACGTTGCTTTGCTCTCTTCCGTGCCTATCGAAGTTGCATTGAGAGCTTCCTCTTGAGTGCTTTCTCCCAAAATCTCCAAATCTATACCAAGCTCATCCTCAAACTCCTCTACTTCTGGATCATCATACTCGTCATCATTCTCAGAGTCTCCACTGGAACCAAATAGCTCCTCCATGACTTCTTCGGTTACCTTTTTCTTTTTCGATCTCTCTACATTCATAATGTTATTCACTCTCTTGTTGCCAAAGAATTGCACAAGAGTAGGTTAAAACACCTGTAAATATTTTAACATTGTACATTAATGACCAACATAAAACCCAAATACTAATGATTAGCACAAAAGCATATCAAAATCAATCAACACAACTTGTCAACTAATAGCATGTCAACTTACCTTTTCACATTTGCTGCTATTAGCCATGCCCTTGGATGTTGAGGGTGCACCAAAAGTAGTAGACACAAACATATTGGGCAATGGGAACTGCAAACAAGTAAGATGAGCCATCAATTTGCTTCCAATGTCTTTGTCTCTCTATCTCTCCACGCATACACATACACATACACATACACACAAAAAGAACTTAAGGTTATAAGTATAATAGCCTCGGGAAAGCCTTTGTACACACTCACGAAAGCACAAGTGACACACACATACACACACATCATGCAGTGTGTATGAATGTCTATAACACTCTGTCACTGTGTGTGTGGCCTGTTGTTGCTGCAGTAACTACTACATAGTGCCATGCACTATGTAGTAGTTACAGGCTAAACCAAAGAAAAAAAGGAAGAAAAAAGAGCAGAATGATTGGTGGCCACAGCATTCGATGGGCTATCTACAACATGCAGGTTCAGATTAGTTCAATGCAGTAGATGAGAATGATTCATGGCCTCTTGCTACTGCACTTGATCTTCCTTGCTCCACAACTTCTCTTCGAAAGACATCTCGAGTGGAACTGGTGAAGCCCCGGTAACAAGGGAATCAACATGATGAGTAGCAACATTATCCACCAAAATTTCCTTGCTTAAAGCATCACGGTTGTGATCATCTTGGGCATTTCCCTTGCTTAGGACATCACAATTTTGATCTTGAACATCCAGACCATCCCATTGCACATGGTCAATTCCCATTGCAGCACATTGGTCAGCACAATAAGAGAATTGATTTTCCACATATCTTGAGATTTCTGTCCCATTGGCAGCCGCTGTAAGGTGACCACTCTCTACATCAAGCGACAGCTTTGTGTGATCGTCCACATGATACATGGAGGACATCAAGCTATCATCACACATGCCCATGGTGTCCTGATCGTCAATGACATCTCGGTCACACCTAGAGTCAGAGTTCTTTTGTTTCTCTTGCCTTGTGCAACATTGTTCCAACTCAGTGTTATGTGCCACAACTTGCAGGCGACCTTCATCTACATTTGGTGTAGTTTGCAACACTTCTGTAGGTAAAGAAGCTGCAAACCAGACCATCGTCCTGCTCAACACTCTCTGTCCCACCCTTGTAATGAGTGTTCTTTTGCTCTCAACTCCCCAGTTTCATCATCAGAGCTTGCGAATTCCCGCCGGAGGTAAGTCGTCCACCTTCTCAACAACTAGTTATTTCTAATTAATTAATTAATTGCATAGTAGTGGAGATTTATTGGCTCACAACCTACAATTTATTCCGTTCGTTGAGTTTCTCGACCCATGCGTGCACACGTACCACCGGATCCTGTTAAATTTGTGCATTTTAAATACTGCAGGTAGACTCAGATCGAAAGCCAGTCGTGCTCCATGACATGAACAGAATAAACACAGCAAGGACAAGCAATTCGAACAAAACAATTCGAGCAATTTGAACAGAATGAATCGATGGAGGTGCAGGGCAAAAGCAGGGTACCTTTTTTCTAAGGCGCTGCAGATGAATCCACGCAGCCTGCCGCCCAAGATGCTGGTGAAGGTGATAAACCGATGCCCGTGCAAATAGATCGTGGTGGACCGTGGGTTGCCTGGGCATGCAGCAGACCGGTGTGGACCCGAATCTCCTCCGTGTCTACGATAGTGCGGGCAGCACCTGCATGATGTTTAACGGCGCCTCCATCGACGCCAACAGCATGCGTGCCTTGAACCTTCTCCTACAATAACCCGCCCGTTCAGTTCCTGCGACGCGTCACGCAGGGCGATATGGATAACAATGAGCGCTACAAGGACAACCACTGGTTGGGTTAGAAGGAGATGGATAATGTATGTATTATAAACATATTTATGTGATTATTATATATGTATATGTTATATACCCTTGACCCCTAAGGGTCAAAAATAGGGTGTCATTTGACACCTTAATTTTTATTTAAAGATTTCACTTTGACACTTTTTTGTTAATCTAGAGGCGTATTTTGACACCCAAATTGGCTCTTGAAGCCCAAATTGGGAGTCAAATTTCCGGCCTGCATCTAGGTGTGTGGGAAAGAAACCCCCAAAGTCTCTTCTCTTCTGTCTTCTCTAATGACTTGATAGTGACAATTGATTGTGACATCTATCTTCTCTTCTCCTTTTCTTCTGTCTTTTATTTTTTAGAAATCCAGTCCTTGTCTAGAGACTAGGATTCTCATGTGATGTCATGCATGAGCATCAACAACAACGCTTTATGATGTCATGCATGACGTCGAGGAGAGGACTTACAAAAACGACGCGGCCAGCGACTCACGATTCACGAATCGCAGCTACTGTCGATAACTGCAACCCTCCCCTCTCTCTCTCTCTCTCTCTCTCCCTTCCTCCTCTCTCTGTGTGTTTAATATACTACCACAAGAGTACTAGTTGCTGGCATGGCAGCGCCGATCACTAACGACGCCACAGCCTTCACCTGCTTCTCCACGGCAGAGGCGGTTACCGACGGAATCGACGCGTCCGACAGGACGGCCTTGTGATTGAAAAGAGGTGCTTTCAATGTTCTTTCTCCCCAAGGCACTTATCACCTCCCCTCCACCAGTTGAAATTCAAAAATCGAATCTCTTAAGATAATATGTGTGTGTATGTGAAGGGGTAGGCAATTTGATTTCTAATGAATTATATATATACATATGAGCAAATGACTTGATAGTGACTTATGTAGGTAAAGAAGCTGCAACCAGACCATCGTCCTGCTCAACACTCTCTATCCCGCCCTTTTAATGAGTGTTCTTTTGCTCTCAACTCCCCAGTTTCATCATCAGAGCTTGCGAATTCCCGCCGGAGGTAAGTCGTCCACCTTCTCAACAACTAGTTATTTCTAATTAATTAATTAATTGCATAGTAGTGGAGATTTATTGGCTCACAACCTACAATTTATTCCGCTCGTTGAGTTTCTCGACCCATGCGTGCACACGTACCACCGGATCCTGTTAAATTTGTGCATTTTAAATATTGCAGGTAGACTCAGATCAGAAGCCAGTCGTGCTCCATGACATGAACAGAATAAACACAGCAAGGACAAGCAATTCGAACAAAACAATTCGAGCAATTCGAACAGAATGAATCGATGGAGGTGCAGGGCAAAAGCAGGGTACCTTTTTTCTGAGGCGCTGCAGATGAATCCACGCAGCCTGCCGCCCAAGATGCTGGTGAAGGTGATAAACCGCCGATGCCCGTGCAAAGAGATCGTGGTGGACCGTGGGTTGCCTGGGCATGCAGCAGACCGGTGTGGACCCGAATCTCCTCCGTGTCTACGATAGTGCGGGCAGCACCTACATGATGTTTAACGGCGCCTCCATCGACGCCAACAGCATGCGTGCCTTGAACCTTCTCCTACAATAACCGGCCCGTTCAGTTCCTGCGACGCGTCACGCAGGGCGATACGAGCGCTACAAGGACAACCACTGGTTGGGTTAGAAGGAGATGGATAATGTATGTATTATAAACATATTTATGTGATTATTATATATGTATATGTTATATACCCTTGACCCCTAAGGGTCAAAAATAGGGTGTCATTTGACACCTTAGTTTTTATTTAAAGATTTCACTTTGACACTTTTTCGTTAATCTAGAGGCGTATTTTGACACCCAAATTGGCTCTTGAAGCCCAAATTGGGAGTCAAATTTCCGGCGTGCATCTAGGTGTGTGGGAAAGAAACCCCCAAAGTCTCTTCTCTTCTGTCTTCTCTAATGACTTGATAGTGACAATTGATTGTGACATCTATCTTCTCTTCTCCTTTTCTTCTGTCTTTTATTTTTTAGAAATCAAGTCCTTGTCTAGAGACTAGGATTCTCATGTGATGTCATGCATGAGCATCAACGACAACGCTTTATGATGTCATGCATGACGTCGAGGAGAGGACTTACAAAAACGACGCGGCCAGCGACTCACGATTCACGAATCGCAGCTACTGTCGATAACTGCAACCCTCCCCTCTCTCTCTCTCTCTCTCTCTCCCTTCCTCCTCTCTCTGTGTGTTTAATATACTACCACAAGAGTACAAGTTGCTGGCATGGCAGCGCCGATCACTAACGACGCCACAGCCTTCAGCTGCTTCTCCACGGCAGAGGCGGTTACCGACGGAATCGACGCGTCCGACAGGACGGCCATTGTCACAGGTTATACAAGTTCTTACAATGAAGTAAGCCGGAAAATGATTCATCGACTCTATGCTTAGTTTCTAGATGCTTAATATGGCGCAGGTGCATCGAGCGGAATTGGGGCAGAGACGGCGCGGGTACTGGCGCTTCGTGGGGCTCAGGTGGTGCTTGCCGTGAGAAATGTCGGCGCGGGAGAGCGGGTGAAGGAGGTCATCCTGCAGGAGATTCCACACGCGCGGCTGCACGTGCTGCAACTGGAACTCAGCTCCATAGCCTCCGTCCGCACCTTCTGCCAAAACTTCAAGGCTTTGAAGCTACCCCTCAACATCCTCATGTAATAATATTACCTTTTCTGTGACTGCAGCAATCATAGCTGATCTGGTTCGATCAATTAATGCTAATAATTAATCAACACGCGATGTATAATTAACAGCAACAATGCCGGCATCATGGCTTGCCCTTTCAAGCTCTCAGCAGATGGCTTCGAGATGCAGTTCGCCACTAATCACATTGGTAAGCGGGTTAGTTATAAGCTGATCAACTAAAACAGGCCACTAGTAGCTCTAATCCAAAGCTACATAAAATTTTGGAAACAGGCCCTTTCCTCTTGACGAGCCTTCTGCTGGACGATCTGAGGAGGGCGGCCAGCGGCACTGGCATTCAAGGCAGGGTCGTGAACGTCTCATCCGCGGGCCACGCTTTATTCTCCTATCCCGGCGGCATCCGCTTCGATCAGCTTACCAACGAGTCAAGGTAAATGTATCAATTATAAATCTGTATAGACTAATGGGTAGCCGCTAAGCTGCCATCCCATCTATCTAATTATGATCTCTTTCCATGCCACAACACAGCTACGATCCTTGGTGTGCTTACGGACAATCCAAGCTCGCCAACATTCTCCATGCAAAGGAACTCGCCAGGAGATTCCAGGTTTCTAGTACCTTCACACATTTTATGCCCAGCAGTGAGCACCAATATCTCTAATACATGGTTATAATAAACGCTCTTGGATGCTGCAGGAAGAGGGAGTCAATGTGGTCGCTAACGCTGTTCACCCTGGACTCATTCTTAGTACAAACCTCACCACCTACGTCCCCCAAGAAACATGTCACTACCTATACACTTTCCTTACTTACCTTTTCTAATTATGGATCCTTAAGCCAGTTTCAATTACAGCTCATTGATACTTCTGGACTTTTGAATGTGCAGTGCAACAAATGATTAAGGATGTTGAGAAAAGCACACCCATGTTTAGGAAATCTATCTCCCAGGTTAGTAAAAATCAATCTTGACTTGAGTGAAAGAAGTTGTGCTTATGTGCGTGAGAAAAAAAGAGAGGGGTCAGAGAGTAATGATCATTTGGTGTGCGGCTTTCTCACACAGGGTGCTGCTACTCAATGCCTTCTTGCTCTTCATCCTTCTATCAACACTAAAACTGGAAAGTACTTTGACGACTGTCAAGAGGCCGAGCCAAGCAAGATCGCAAATGATTCAAAACTTGCCAAGGACCTTTGGGACTTCAGTGTGAAGGTTACATCATTGGAAGTGTGCTAGAGATTTCGACCAACATATATTTGCCATGTCTCATCATTAGTTTGTTTCCTCTTAAGAATAAATACTATGCATTACATTTTTAACACCTTATAGTAGTGTATGTTGCCCCCATTTCCATGTAATGAATTGCAATAAGTATGTCAATACCTTGTGATCATTTATGGTGTAATGAATCAATTTGGATCTACATACTTTTTTTTTGAAACTAGCCAATTAGGGCCTAGCGTCAATCATGCCATGTCAATTTCAAATAAGAATCAATATAATTCGTTTCACATCCTCATATCTATTTATAGAATACAAGAGAATTCTTATTTTTGATATAGGATTTCTTTACGCATCTATCTATGCATAAATTCCATTTTAAGGAAACTATCAACACTAAAACTGGAAAGTACTTTGACGACTGTCAAGAGGCCGAGCCAAGCAAGATCGCAAATGATTCAAAACTTGCCAAGGACCTTTGGGACTTCAGTGTGAAGGTTACATCATTGGAAGTGTGCTAGAGATTTCGACCAACATATATTTGCCATGTCTCATCATTAGTTTGTTTCCTCTTAAGAATAAATACTATGCATTACATTTTTAACACCTTATAGTAGTGTATGTTGCCCAGATTTCCATGTAATGAATTGCAATAAGTATGTCAATACCTTGTGATCATTTATGGTGTAATGAATCAATCTACATCTACATACTTTTCTTTGAAAGCTACAAAATACTTATCGGTACTCTATTTTGACGACAATTGACAGTCTGCAAAGGGTCTA
The DNA here is from genome assembly GCF_041138505.1 of Cibotium barometz. Classification (NCBI taxonomy): domain Eukaryota; kingdom Viridiplantae; phylum Streptophyta; class Polypodiopsida; order Cyatheales; family Cibotiaceae; genus Cibotium; species Cibotium barometz. The sequence continues at coordinate 22,111,856 of NC_141103.1, read as the reverse complement.
GGAGAAAATGTTGAGTACATATTGAAATCTTCGATGGAAATGGTAGACGAGTATAAAAGCGGAAACAATTGCAAACGATAAAATTGTCTCAAGAAGTATATACAGCCCAAGCGAATCATCCTCAGTCTTGTGGGGAGAGGATCACTAGTAGATTGATTCCATGTTACTCAAACAAAACTTTACGTAGACCATTGTGGAAGATAAAAAAGAGCATCAAAATTCACGTCGATGATAATGTCTGTATACAGGAAGATAAAGACGTTGAAAAGCATTTTATTTTTTTTTGTTTTCTGTTCGGTGTGATTTTTGAAAAATACTCAAGTGTTTTTAGTTCCCATAGTCTTAATCAACTATTTTTAGTTACTTTTTAAACAAATGCAAAGATATATGTAGCAATATTTGTAAGAAATTAATATGACAATATTTGTAACGTTCTCATGTGTATGTATTTTTTTGGGCCCATTTGACTTGGTGATTTTTAGCATCTACATTTAATGTTGAAAAGTAGGAAATACTTAGAGGACATAAAAGATTAATTCGGTCACAAATTGAGTAATTTTAGAGATGTCGATTTTTGGTGAATTTTGGGGCTTTTTATGCCTGATTTGTGCTGTCATTTGTAAGTGATTTCTATTCTATACTTAGCAATGCGCTTTGTGTAAAACAATTATGGGAAATCTCAAAGCGTCTGACTTTTATAAGGTCAAAAGATAGTCAAACACTGAGGTTACAACTTGTGTAATATCGATGATATACATTCGTTGGCTTAGAAATTCACCTACACTAAGCCTATTGGGTCCCTGGACATTTGTTCGGCAATCGGGCATTATACAAATAAGTATTGTATATAAGAAATTTTGACTAATGAGAAAATAAAGAATCCCATTCTCATGGTGATTGAGTTTGAGTCTTCTTGCTCTTGTGATTAAATTTTCTTGTATGCTCTTCTCTTCTTCTTTATTATTGCATGAATGCATAGGGATTGTGTGGGTGAGTGATGGTGTTGATGTATATCTTTATCGCTTTTTTGCATGATAATCTACTAATTCTCGTGGGCTATTTTTTTTAAGTTGTTATTCCAGAGCCTTGAGGTGATTTTTGTGCGAGAGAGAAAGAGAGAGAGAGAGAGAGATTTTGAGATTCGGGTCGGCCATCCTTAGACATTGGATGCTGGACGGAGAACAAGATTTATGCCCTCTGGGAGCCATGTGGTAAAACCCAGAGAGGACGAGATCTAGAAAGAGGCATACATGGGATAGCCACAACATCCAGCATGGAGGTTGGGTGGACGGGCGTCGAAGAAAAGCCCTAGATTGGCTAGATCGTTTTGTTGGTGATTCTCTCTTTGATTTTGAGTATATGTATTGGTGATTATTATGTGATTTTGGATTGTCAGAATTATTAAAAAAAACAGTTATGGTTTAGAAAATCTCTTCTTTCTCTGAAGTGTGATGTAATATTTGTGTAAATTTGAGACATTTTGTGCATGTATCATGGAACAGATTTTAGGTACATTACAATATTTGTCTATAAAATCTTACACTAATGGTCCCAAATATAAGGATATATGTAGCAATATTTACAAGAATTTATGACAAGTGTCTGCCAAGCTTGCATTAATGGTCCCAAACAAGAAAACTGCGACAAAAATATATATTACTTGTCAAATAAAAAAGAAATATGATGTTATAGCTCATCATCGACTCTCTTATCCTCAGCTAGATCCATGGCTCCGAATACATCCATTTCTATAAATGCCTCTCCATCTGTATCTTCATCAATGTGAGTGGAGCCTTGTTTGTTGTAGGAATAGAAGGTAGTTTATCTGTATTATCGGCCTCTTCTATGTTTGGCATTGGAGATGGGTGTATTGAAAGTTGTTCTTCTATTTTTTCTTTGAATTCTAGATTAGCCATTATGTTTACTTTTGATTTAAGTTTTAGTTGTTCAATTACTATACCTTCATTTGACCCTTCTTCTAGTTGTTCAACTAGATCAATATCTACTTCTTGTGCTTCTTGAGTGGGTTCCTCAACCTGTACTTCATTTGGTATTTCCATATCTTCAAATATTTGTTTATTGCTAATCAATTGATATTGATCTCTAGGGTCTACCTTAAAGACAATCTACTCACAATTCTCTAGTAGTACAAATGTGTGCCTTTGGTATGTCCATATCTTTATGATGTCTACTTGAACAAATCCACTCTTATCTCTGTGCACGGTTTCTTCGCATAAAAAAATGAACCAAGAAAACTTTCTGAACCCACCCTTGATAATGTTTTCACTCTTCAGGTCACTTGAACTATTTTCTTGCATGAAATTAGACTTGCATCACAAATAAAATATTTTTCTCTTCTTATCTATTTGCTCCACTCAAAAGTGACGACTTCATGACCAAAGTGCACCAAATTTGCAATATTGTAAGTAAAAGAAGATCATGAAATTGTATGAAAAAGGAAAACTTGTACAAGACTATGTCTTATGGTGTCTTGTGTACATGTAAGAACTCACTTTCATGGTAATCACAACCATATGCAAGCTCCTTCTCCTCTTTGCTTATAACCTCACCACTCTGTTTTGCTTGTTATATGGTTTACTGAAGGCATCTACCAGAAGAAAATTATAGAAGTTGAGCGAGCGAATTTGGGTATGGCAATACTTGGGTTGTTCGACTTTTTCTAAAATTTAAACAATCTCGGTCTCTTTTGCTCTTTGCTAGGTTATACATCTCGATCCATTTATCCATAACACGAGAGTTTAAGATGCAAAATTTATGGATCTTCTCTTGTAATGCCATATCCATTATTCTCTGAAGGTCTTGTTTTTGAGGCTCTCCTCTTCCTGTGTCCATAGTCCTAATACCGGGGCTTGTACCGGCGCTATTTAACGGGGTGTAAAAAAGCCACGTCATCGGTATAACCGCCGGTATATGCGCCGGAACCACAGCGTCGGTATAACTATCGGGTAATACACCCGGCGCCTATACCGACGTCTATACCGGTATCTATAACGGCGCTTATACCAGCGTCTGTACCGACGTTAATACCGACGAAAATACCAATGAATATAGCGACGTCGGTACCGGGGCATATACCGACGCTATAGCAGAATTTTTTTTTTTGGGCAGAATAGTGCTGCCTGGCTGTTGCCTAGCTGCCTGCAATGAGCAGGATCAACAACAGCAACAGACAGCACCATTCTGTCTACAATAGAGCACACAAATAACCGTGCTCGTTTGCATATTCTCCTGATTGACAAACAAGAAATTAAATTAAACATTAATACTCAAGAATGTTTTGATCATATTTCATTAGTTTGAAGGTCATCTTACATCACGGTAATGCCTCCCAATTGACGGTCTCTCCTTCTTCTTCAAGCATCTCAAACAAGGCCACAAGGCCATGTTTGTGAGCGTACTTCTCCTCTCGCCTACTTGGTGGGCGATTCATGGCCAACTCCTGCACACACGATTAACAATTATAACTTTTAGAAATCAACATTTAGTCCACAAACATACATTTAAAAAAATAAAATTACTACAAACACTTACGAATTCATGGCGCATGGTTTCGTAACCACCACTCCCGAGATGAGAAGCCCCTATTGTTTGGAGTCTTGCCCTTGCCGCCTCTCTTTGTTGTTGAAACCTGTCTGGTGTCTCGGTGAGCTCCTGAGCAATGGCTGCCCACTCCCTGTCATCTAGCCAAACAGGTTTCTCCTTCCCCTCTCTAAATGCGTCCCTCGCCTCTGACCTACGATGCCCCATCAAAATGCGAGCTGTATACTGTATCCACTCATTAGAGACGACATTCATAGGGTCAGATGGCTGGAACTCTTGCTTTATCTTTGTGTTTATATAATTTTTCTTCCCCTTGTCTTGCTGATCCCATTTAGTCATGACAGAGTCATGAAACTGTATAGTGCACAATTGTCGAATGCGTGTCTTCATTGCTTTCCCTGCACTATCCATTATTGGTGCCCCATCCCTAACTGTGTAAATCTTGTTGTTGTCATGGTCATGTGCACCCCAGGGAGTGGAAGGTGACCCTATGGGTGTGCTATCAACAGATGAGAGCGAAGGACGACGCTCACGTGGTGGTGGTGTCACAGCATCTGTGGCACTACCACCACAACAACCTCCCCCTGAAGACCTACTACGTGAGCGCCGTCTATGTGAAGAGGTGGTAGATCGAGCTGTAAGAGGAGTGGAAGGCTGTGTGGTATGAGGTGTGGGAGCTGCTGTCGTACCCACGGGTGTGGGAACTGGCGTCGGGAAGCCAGATGGTGAGGCAGATGTCCCTGCTCCAGAACCCCAATAACTCTGAGCCATGGCTCTCTGCTCTGGAGTCATGGACGAAAGAAAACCATATAACTGCTGGGGACTCATGCCCTGCGGTGTAGGATTAAATGAGAAATCTGGACTGTAGTCGTAGGGCGGTGAGTCACCCATGGCCTGTTGGACAAAAAACCATATGACAAACTTGTACGAAATGAAAATTACACGGTAAACAATGAATGAAAGAACCATAAGATAAACATTAACAATGATAAACAACATTGGTAAAACTATATCAACTTGCTCCTACAGTAGTGATTATGATGGTAAACATTAACAATGGTAAACAATGAATGGACCTTCAATGTCATAAACCCATTACAAATATGTCATAACTATTTGCATAATCATTGAGATACATCATTTTAAAAATCGTTATCTATTCTATCATCCTCATTAAGATCAGTAGCCCCAAAGAGATCTATGTCTATGTACATTTCAGCATCCTCATCATTAAAAGTCCCTTGATGAAGGATGTCTTCATCATCTATGTCTTCTTCCTTAACTTGTTTTTCAGCTTCCTTGGTTTGCACCTCTTCATTTGGATCTTGCTCTAGTTGCTCCTCTTCCTTTGCTTGCTCCTCTTCATTGTTGATCTCGGCTTGTTCTTGCTGCTCTCCATTACCATGTGCATCCACATCACCTTGTTGTAGCTCAAATTCTTCAAAAATTTGCTTACTGCGGGGGGCGACTTGAACCACAAACAGCCAGCGTGGATCTTTTGGATCCGCTTTAAAGACAACCTGCTCACAATGCTCTGGGCGCACAAAAGTATCTTGCTGATCGGTCCATACCTTTGTGGAGTCCACTTGGATGAGGCCACTCTTGTCTCTACGTACAGTTGCATGTGGCCCATTCATGATTACCTTGAACCACTTCACATCAAAGATAAACAACTCAAAACTTCTGAAGCCAACCTTTAATATATCTTGAATGGTTCCAAAGTAATCAAGCATTCCAGTAATTGTGTTATCATCACTTGCACTTGCACGACTTTCTTGAACAAACTGTGCTGTGACACCACAATCAAAGGTTGCTCTTCTTTGGTCTATTCGTTCTACTCGAAAATGACGTCCATGTGACCAAAACGCCCCATATTTGTGATACTACAAATAGCACAAAAAGTTTGTTGATGGAGAATCAAACACAGAGACATGTAGAGAAAAAAAAAGAGAGACATGTAGAACTTAAACACTTACATGCCAATCGCATCCTTTTGTAAGCTCCTCCTCCTCCTCTGTTATAGGTAAACCAGCACGTTTGGCTTCTAAAATTGTAGCTTCTAGCCATCTACCTGTGGGAAAGTCCGGAAGAGCTTGCATACCTTCTGGATATGGGAGATTTCTTGTAGTGCGATTCCTTCTGAAACTTAAACGATCTTGTACTCGCTGTCGCTTGAGAGCTTCATATGTCTCAATCCACTTCTCCATTACATGAGAGTTCAAGATGCAAAATTTGTTGATTTTTTCTCTCAAAGCGTTATCCATCTTTCTCTTAATGCCTTGGCCTTGAGGTTCCTCACCAATGACTCGCCTGTTGGACTCTTGAGACCATAGTCGAGGTATCTCTGGATCTGAGGAACTTAAATATTCAGTGATGTAAACAAGGGACTCTTGTATCAGCCACCCTTCTGACATACTACCCTCTGGGCGAGCCATTTGGCGAACAAATCCCTTTAATGTCTTCATAAACCTCTCCAAAAAGAACATCCATCTTGAATGGACTGTTCCAGCAACTGCAACCTCATCTACAACATGAACTAGCAGATGCATCTGGATTGTTAATAAACTTGTAGGGAAAAACTTCTCTACCATGCAGACTGCCTCTATGGAGTTTAAACGCGCTGTCTCCAAAGTGTCTCTCTTTATCTCTCTTTATCAATAAGTGGTGCCAAATATACATCCATGTTCTTCACCTTGTACTTTCCTGGAACTATTAATGAGAGCAACAGATGACCTTTCTTTATTGCTAACCATGGCGGAAGATTATAATTCACAAGGCAAACAGGCCATGTGCTCCATGAAGAGCTCCTTAAACCAAAAGGGTTTACACCATCCATTGCTAGGCCAAGATGGAGGTTTCTAGGTTCTTCCTTAAAAGCCGGCCATTTCTCTTCAATGTGTCTCCATGCGGGTGAGTCAGCAGCAGGCACACGCATCACTTCATCTGTGGATCGAGTTGTGGCATGCCATGTCATCAAGCTTGCTATTGTTTTGCACCTGAACATGCTTTTTATCCTTGGGATGATTGGAAAGTGCCTGAGAACCTTTACCGGGACAGCTTCCCCCTGAACATCTTCTCTATATCTGTTAGAGCCACAATGGGGACATTCTTGCAAATGCTCATATTCATGGCGGAAGAGGCAACAATCATTGCGACAAGCATGAATATTATTGTAATCCATGCCTATGGATTTCAATAACTTCTTCGCATCTGCACGAGATGGAGGCATGTCGTTGCCAGGGGGCAATATTTGATCTTTCAAAAGCCTGCAAGTATGGCAATATCTGATCGTTACTATTAAGATTTTCTCAAATACAAGTTGATAATTTAACATTTCAATAGTAGGTGTAATCTCCAAAAAAAGACCTTACTTGAATAGTTCAGTGACACTTGTATTAGACCATCCAAAAACTGACTGCAAATTTAGCATCGTAAGAGATGCACGCAATACAGATATGTTGGCACCATTGTATAATGGAAGGCGTGCAAGTTTACGCATGGCCTCTTCCTCTGGTTCATAATTTGACCGTTGAGAATGTCGTGGTTGATGATCTTCATGTTCATGCTCCTCGAAGAGAGCTTCTTGTTGCTCGATGAAGGCATCCAACATTTCTTCCATTGGACCTTCTTCCATTTCCTGACCTTCTTCCATTCCCTCGGGTGCTGTTAATTGAGCTCCATCTGTCACTCCCTCCTGCGATATCCTCATCCTTTGTTGGGGACAAGAATTCACAGGCGCAATGTTATCAAGATGCGGCTGCACACTTGCTTGGTTGTACGATTGAAACCGTAAATTTTGCAAGCGCTCCATTGGAAATATGCCAGCGTCATGAACATGCTCGTTGCAAATCCTTCGTTTTCGAAAGATTTGGTACTTACATCGCATGCATGGACACGCTATTCTCTCTTCAAGATTGAGAGGCTCCATCTAGCAGGATAACATGTACATGCAGCTCATTAAACACAAATCAGCTTATCTCCTCTCCATACAAAATTAAATAGAATTTGAACAAGGATGGAGAGAGAAGCTATCTCTATTCATAAATAGCTGTTTATAAAGGCCTTATGCAATAATCTACGCCCATATTATAAGTATAAGCTTGCATAATAAGGCTGCAAGACTTATGCATAAGCTCTATGCATAAGCCTTATGCATAAGTCTTATGCATAAGCCTTATGCATAAGCTCTATGCTATGCATAAGCCATATGCATGAGCCTCATGCACACGCTCTATGCACAAGTCTTATGCATAAGCCATATGCACACGCTCTATGCACAAGTCTTATGCATAAGCCATAAGCTCGGACCTAATCCCAAAAACCCTAGGACTGAATTACGGTTTTGTAAATTCCGCCAGAGTCTCCTTTGTAATTGGAACCAAATCTCACCCTAAACCCTAAACTTCTTAAAACTTGTACGCAATACTCTTTGTATCCCACAATGTCATAAAAGATCATATGCATTTGCAATATCCACACAATATGACGGAAAAGGGGCCCCATTGCCCAAATGCATCCACAAAGTCGATGGTGAGGATTGTTGAGGACGCGCGTTGAAGCTTGCCGATCTCCCGGCCAAGCTCTTCTTACCCCTTCACCGAGTTTTCCTCCAAGGTGAAGGTTGAGGCCATTTCTTCACACCGGTGTACCTAATCCCCCTTCGTACCGCTTTACCAAGCAATCACGGCACAAAGAGTTCAAGCCATTCTCCCCTTGGCCTCTCCAACCAATGCCAAGGTACCCTCACACATTGCTAGATTCTATAGAAACTTGAAGTGGTTGCAATGGTGAGTGTAGGTATAAAATGATGTGGATAATATCAAATGATAGAACAAGTTTGTTGGCTTACAAGTATTGAGCATGACTCATGCCCTTTTACAATTTAGAACTCATCAATAAAGCATGGACTCATGCCTCAATCCATCATCCAAAAGCTCCAACACAAACCAACAATTCACAATGCCCTCACCATGGCATTTGCATAAGCATTTGTTAACCACAATCAAGGCATTTGCAATTGCATTTCAACAATCCCTTTCACATAAGCCTTATGCACATGCTCTATGCAATTACGCTCTATGCATAAGCCTTATGCACACGCTCTATGCATAAGCCTTATGCATAAGCCATATGCATAAGTCTTATGCATACGCTCTATGCATAAGTCTTATGCATACGCTCTATGCAAGACTTATGCATAAGCTCTATGCATAAGCTCTATGCTATAAGCTAGCCTTATGCACACGCTCTATGCAATTACGCTCTATGCATAAGCCTTATGCACACGCTCTATGCATAAGCCTTATGCATAAGCTCTATGCATAAGCCATATGCATAAGTCTTATGCGTACGCTCTATGCATAAGCCATATGCATAAACTCTATGCATAAGTCATATGCATAAGTCTTATGCATACGCTCTATGCATAAGTCTCTTGCATACGCTCTATGCAAGACTTATGCATAAGCTCTATGCATAAGCTCTATGCTATATGCCTTTTGCACTATGCTAACCCTTAATCCCATCACCCAATGGTGTAATAAACATGATCTTGTTTTACGTACATGAATAATAGAGATTGCAAGCTTATTATAGGTTTTATGCATAGATATTAAATTAATCCTATGTGTAAGCTTACAAGAACCCAAAACTAACCCTAAACCATAAAACAGGGATGCAAAAATTCATAGAAAATAGCATAAACTAGAAAAATCGAAAGAGGATCTACCTCTTTTTTGCAAAGCTGAAGGAGAGGATTGGTGAAAGATTGGTGAGGTGAAAGAGCTGCAAAACAAAATATTAAACAAACTAATTAGTAAATTAAACACAAGACAAATAACAAATACAAAACCCTAAAATCTCTATGCATGCATTAGGAGATCTATGCATACATAGAGAGCTCTCAACATGCATAGAGAGCCAAAAAAACACAAAACCCTAAACGTCCTAATTCTTGAATTAAAAACTAAAAGCAATTGCAATAACATGTTAGGAGAAGGAGAAGAGGAGAAAAGAAGAAAGAAGGAGAAAAGAGGAGAGAGGAAAAAAGAGGAGAGAGAGAGAAAGAGAAGAGGGAGAGAGCAAGCACCTTAATTCGCTTCCACTTGCGCTTCTTCTGCGAAAAAACCAGAAAATAGGCTCTCGGCTGTGAAAAACTTACGAGCGCCGGTATATGCTACGGAATATGCGTCGGAATATATGTCGGTATATGCTACGGAATGTGCGTCGGTATATGCGTCGGAATAAGCGTCGGTATAGGCGTCGGTATACGCGACGGGACACGAAAATTTAAAAAAACCCCGCCATGCTTGTCTCCTCCAACATGACGAAACGGACATACCGACGTTCGACATTTGCGTCGGTATTTTGGCGTCGGTATGTCCTCAAGCTCTTGTAGTGTCACAACCATATGCAAGCTCCTTCTCCTCTTTGCTTATAACCTCACCACTCTGTTTTGCTTGTTATATGGTTTACTGAAGGCATCTACCAGAAGAAAATTATAGAAGTTGAGCGAGCGAATCTGGGTATGGCAATACTTGGGTTGTTCGACTTTTTCTAAAATTTAAACAATCTCGGTCTCTTTTGCTCTTTGCTAGGTTATACATCTCGATCCATTTATCCATAACACGAGAGTTTAAGATGCAAAATTTATGGATCTTCTCTTGTAATGCCATATCCATTATTCTCTGAAGGCCTTGTTTTTGAGGCTCTCCTCTTCCTGTGTCCATAGTCCTGGCATATTTGGGTCAGCCATACGAAGATATGCTATTATGTATATAAAAGATTCTTGAACAAGCCATCCCATTGCCACCAACTCAGAGAGGCGAGCTCGAAATCGCTTGGATGCATCATGAACCTAAATATCTTCCCATAACATACATAGGTCATGAACTAATGGGTCCAACTTGAGGTACATGTTCTTCACCTTGTACTTCCCTGGAACTATTAAGGAAAGTAAAAGGTACCCCTTCTTTATCGCTAACCATGGTGGAAGGTTATAGTTGACTAGGCAAATGTGCTATGTACTCATGATGAACTTCGTAAGCCAAATGGATTAATATTAACTCCATCCAAGGCGAATGTGATGAGGCTCTTCCCCAAAGTCCACCCACTTCTCTTCAATATACCTACATGTAGGAGGATCGGTGGCACCCACAAAACATCATTTATGAATCTAGTGTTCCAATTCTAAGTCATTAAATATGCAATGGGTTCACATCTGAGCATTGTTTGTATATGTGGAATGATGGGGATCCTTTATCCTTCGACATCTTGTATATATCTCAATGAACCACGTTTTCTGCTTGTGTGTTTGTTGGTGGTGTTATAAAGGCCATCACCTAGCAACCTCACAATGTATGTGTGTGTGTGTGTGTGTGTGTGTGTGTGTGTATATGTATAGTGTGTGCATATCTTATATGTGTGGTTTTTATATAAATATATATATATAAGTAAAATAAATATAAAAGTTACCTCTAACCCAAATATATCTATATGTATAGTGTGTGCATATCTATTATGTGTGGTTTTTATATAAATATATATATATAAGTAAAATAAATACAAATTTACCTTTAGCCCAAATCTACGCATGTAATCTAATCATCTTCCCCAAACAAAGCATTTGAATGCATTCTCTTTCTCCACTTCTTCAAATTCAAAATTTAAATTCACAAAAGGCCTTGTGATTGAAAAGAGGTGCTTTAAATGCTCTCTCTCCCCAAGGCACTCATCACCACTCATTGAAATTCAAAATTTGAATCTCTTAAGATAATATGTGTGTGTGTGTGTTGAGGGGTGGAAATTTTATTTTCCAATGTATTACACACACACACACACATATAACTCATTTAATGAGAAAATGACTTGATGGTGATAGTTAATTTTGAGCCCTAATGCATCTAGGTGTGTGGGAAAGAAACCCCCAAAGACTATCTTCTCTTCTCCTTTCTCCTTTTTTCTCTAATTTTTTAGAAATCCAAGATTTCTCTTTTCTCTCCTCTCCTTGTGCCATGTTGCAAAAAGTTATCCATGGATAATATCTAATAGATATACATATACATATGTATGTATATATATATATATATATATATATATATAAACACATGTACATATACATATAAGTATATATGTCTTTGTATATATATATGTGTGTGTACGTGGGTGTGTGTGTGTGTGTGTATGTATATGTATGTATGTATGTATGTGTCTATATATGTATGTATGTATGTCCCCCACTTCCCCACTCTCTTCCCAACCTTGTGCTTCCCTCCCTCCCGGATCTCTCTCTCTCTCTCCCCCCCCCGCGCCCCCCAACCACAAAACCCCTCTCTCTTTCCTCTAGGGTAATGTGTGTGCATGTCCCTCTTGTCCCCCTGCCCCTAGGGTTGCGTGTGTGTGTGTGTGTGTGTAATATGTTGGCATGTGTATGTGCATGTGCATATTTGTGTGTGTGTGTGTGTGTGTGTGTGCCTATTTGTGTATGTGTGTGCCCCCCTTGCCCCTAGGATAGTGTGTGTGCGTGTGTGAGTGTGTGTGCATATTTGTATATGTGCGCATGCATGTGCGTGTGTGTGAGTGCATCCTCGCCCCTCGGGTACTGTGTGTGCATGTGTGTATTGTGTGTGTGTGTGTGTGTGAGTATATTAGTGTTTGTGAGTGCATGCGTGTGTGTGTGTGTGTGTGTATTCCCCTCGGGTACTTTGTGTACATGTGTGTATTTGTGTGTGTGTGTATTTGTGTGTGTGTGTGTGTGTGTGTGTTTGTGTGTATATTAGTGTGTGTACGTGTGCGTGTGTGTGTGCGTGTGCATGTGTATGTGTGTGTGTGTATATGTGTTTGTGTGTGTAGCCTCGCCCCTCAAGTACTCTGTGTACATGTGTGTATTTTTGTGTGTGTTCCCTTGCCCATAGGGTAGTGCTTGTGTGTGTGTATATATGAATGTGTGTGTGTGTGTGTGTAGGCACCCCTGCCCCTCAAGTAAGGTGTGTGCATGTGTACACATGTGTATTTGTGTGTGTGTGTGTGTGCCCCTTGCCCCTAGGGTAGTACTTGTGTGTGTGTGTGTGCCCCCTGTTCCTAGGGTAGTGCTTGTGTGTGTGTGTGTGTATGTGTGCGTGCGTGTATTTGTGTGTGTGTATTAGTGTCTATGTGTGTACGTGTGTGCATGTGCATGTACATGTGCGTGTGTGTGTATATGTTCATATTTGTGTGTGTGTGTCTATGTGTTTGTGTGTGTGCGCGCATGTGTGTGTGTATTAGTGTGTGTGCGTGCACCCCCGCCCCTCACATACTATGTGATGCATGTGTGTATTTGTGTGTGTGTGTGCCCTTGTCCCTAGGGTAGTGCTTGTGTGTGTGTGTCCCCATGCCCCTAGGGTAGTGTGTGTGTGTATTTGTGTGTGTGCACATATGTGTGTGTATATATATATATATGTATGTGTGTGCGCATGTATATTATAGATATGTATGTGTGCATATATAGTGTGTGCATATCTATTATGTGTGGTTTTTATATAAATATATATATATAAGTAAAATAAATACAAAAGTTACCTCTATGCCAAATTTAGCCATGTAATCTAATCATCTTCCCCAAACAAAGCATTCTCTTTTTCCACTTCTTCAAATTCAAAATTCAAATTGACAAAAGGCCTTGTGATTGAAAAGAGGTGCTTTCAATGTTCTTTCTCCCCAAGGCACTTATCACCTCCCCTCCACCAGTTGAAATTCAAAAATCGAATCTCTTAAGATAATATGTGTGTGTATGTGAAGGGGTAGGCAATTTGATTTCTAATGAATTATATATATATATATATATATATATATATATAGAGAGAGAGAGAGAGAGATAGATAGATAGATCTCAGTCAACGAGAAAATGACTTGATAGTGACATCTAGGCAGGCCGAAAATTTGACTCCCTATGCTAGGCATCACAAAAATTTTAATGACACCTTAGCAACCTATACTAGGCATCAAATGACGCCTTCGGGAACCTAGACGGGCTTCGAGTCACTTTCGATTACATACACAATTCTCGATTCTAAATTTGAGCTATCAGAAAAAGAATATGTAAAGAGAACTACTCGGTAGATTTGTTTATGAGCCCACCAAAACGAGAAGACAATATTTCAATGCTCGACACACTAGCTGTTCTAATTGCTAACAAACCCGAGACATGGAAAATTTGAAGACAAAGAAAATTATGAGACATACCTGCACACCAGAGACTAGTGCTCCAGCCTAAACTCCTGTCGATGTCTCCACTCCAAACAAGATTCCCACAATGAGAGATGTTAACATCACCAAAGCACCAAGAGGAATCATCTCTTTTAGGGAGGCATCTGTAGAAATTTTCACACATGTTGCATAATCTGGCTTGGTGACAACCTCCATTCAGCAGAACACAATGCTGTATACAACAAAACCACCCACCTTTCCAATAGCAGATGCTGTGTTTCTTGCAGCATCCAGGGCATCAGTTCGCTCACGAATTCCGTGGCTCATTCCTGCCATTTCCGCGATGCCACCGACATTATCACTTATAGGTCCATAGGCCCAAAAAAACCAGTACAATAGCTCCTAAAACACCAACACAAAAGCTCTCAAACCTACAAAAAAACATAGGGAATTCTCATTATGTTGCACCTACATCTATTAGTCTCGAGGCCATAAGTAGAGGCTGCTTTGTTCTTTTGCTTTCCATGGAGGTGTAGTCAATTCCAAAACACGAGAAAAACAAAGTTAATATGGTCCCTGTCACTCCACATAAACACAGATAAGCAACACCGCAGCTTTACGATTCATGAACCATTATGTACAGCGCGAGTCCTTAACACTAGTTTGGTACCAAAACAGGACACTTAAGTGTCCTTTTTTGGGGGTTGCGAAAAAAAATCAAACTCCTAATGTAGGATTTAAAAATCAAAATGCTTCATTGGGCATGTAGAACATAACCCTATGCTTATGTAAAAAATGCTAAACATATAAAATGCCTTTTTATTTGGAAGTACATAAGCAACAAAGTAGCATATGTCTTGAAAATGAACATTTTTTAGGATTTTTCCAAATATGCAAGCATCATTCTCTCAAAAAAAAAATCCAATGATATCAGTAGCATTTTTCCCAAGATATTTTGATATACATCAGTCCAAGGAGGTAGAAGTTCACCAAAAAAATCATTTTCCTTTCCTAGAAGTTTTTCCAAAAAAGTTACATAAAATCAGCAAAAGTAACGCGTATTATCAAAACTCAATCACGCCACTAATAAATAATGTAGCCCTATCAATGAGAATGTTGATTATTGGTTTTCATGCTTGAGATGAGATAAATAAGCCATAATTTGATGTGTATGACACTAACTTAGCCTCCACTTAAGTAGGTTCTTATCACCTAGTTCTAAAAAAATTATAAAAAATAAAAATACAAAATTTGATCATCTTTTATCAAAAACTAATCATAACTATGCTTGCACAAGTAGTCTACACCTATAGTTACAACAAATAATGTACTTACACACCTTTTTCCTTTGATGAAAATCAAAATTAGGCTCATAATTAGACATTTTATGTATTAAAAACAGGTTGCGCAAAAGGCCATGTATGAGAAGAGGCCCAAAAAGTGGCTCTAAAGTTTTGGAAAATTCAAAACAAAGTAGTATTTACCCTATATAACATGGGTGCACCTCAAGTTTTACATTATTAGCTTGCATATGGAAGGAGAAAAATTCATGCTCCACCTGTATAAAAAACGTCATTTCTATATTAGCGAGTAAAAAATTTATCCAATAATTGTCGTTTGATGATTCCAGGATTTAGTTAACATCATGGGCTTTCCATCAAGCCAAGTTTCATGATCAAACTATGTCCCTTCTAAAAGTTATGTCCAAATTACTACTATTTTTTGAAAACAGCAAAAATCATGCATTTTATCAGCATGTGTCTAAGAAAATTAAAATATTGCCTTGCAAAAGCTAAGAAAAGTGCAATTTAAAAAATCTCAAGGATTTTTTGGGTCTTGAGGAACATTTGTGGATGTTAAGCATTTCAAAACTCTTGATAGATTACCCATAAAAATTCAAGAACTTTTCAGGACACTTTAGTGTCTCAGGACACTTAAGTGTCCAATTACAGAACTAGTGTTAACGGACATGTGAAGCTCAATTCAAGAAGGCCCATGTTGCCATGCAGGCAATGTCTATACAATTGATGACCAATTCCCACTCTTTGTACAAACAGAGACAGCAAACATAATAAAATACCTGAGATACACACTGAACAGGCTAAAAATCACACACAAGAAGTGAGGGTTCCGAGATTCTGTTGTGACTGGGTACCTTCAATTAGCCTCCTGCATTTTTATACTGAACCTGCCTTGCTATGAAAGATACATTCCGATACAACCTGCAGAAGCACTCTACACTGGCAATTCTTTTATTCTATCTTTACTTGGTGTTACAGAGACTTGAGAGTCTACTTCATGGTGAAAATCGAGCAGCTTGTAAATGACACCATTCAGATGATGTGTATTATGCACAAATTAGTTGAAGATGAATGGTCGAAGGTCAAGTAATGGACTCTTGTGCTGTTTGAATCATGCTGACATTTGGGCGCCCCGGCGTTCTGCCCATGGCATCATTTCATAAGAGTTTATCAATAAGAAAACACATGCGAAAAAATTACTCATAACTGAAAACCCAGAGAAACTATATTTACCTCCACACGAGCAACAATATGCTTTCCATAGGTATATTTTTTCAATGCATGAAGATGGACCCGGATGCGAGAGAGTAAGAGCTCACGCTGCTGGTCATCACATGTTTCCAGAACTTTCTGGACAACGTAATTAGCATATTGATCTTTCATCATGGCCTGCAATGGTGATTAGGAGCCACGTTTAACTTTAAAAATAAACCTTAAGCATAAAGAGGGACGCCCGAGGGGAGGACCCATCACGACTGCCACCAGTAAGGCTTGGACAGGCATGTCCAAGCCCTCGCCCCTCTGAGCACACGTGGATCATGACAGCCCATCAGGCTTGGATAGGCCCGTGTTGAGGACCCATCATGACTGCCCATAAGGCTTGACTGGGCAAGATTCTAGAAGGCTTGGACCAAGCACAGGGACCCATCATGACTGCTTGAGGGAAAATCTTGCCCATCCAAGCCCCCGAACATCCCCAACAGGGAAACATTCATGTGAATTTTCATGCTTAAAACCATAAAATTTTGAAGAAAAATTTTCCTGCGACAATGTGGCAAAGTGTAATAATATGTAAGGAAAACGCTACCTACAGTGGCTCGTTCTCATCTGTTTGACCAAGCATCTCGCTAATCAAAATTTGGCGTTCAGTAGGACCTCCGAACTCTAAGCACTTCTCAACTACATTAGAAGCAAATTTGTGTTGACTCATCTGTACAATCTGGCCAGCTAGCTTTGTCATTATTTCACAGAACCACCTGATGCTGGGGGTCCAGGGGCCGCTAAGAGAAGGAGTGCGGCTGAGAATCCTGGAAACAAGAAACTCCTTCCACGGCTCAGCGCCTGGTAGGAGGCCACGAACCACCAACTTGCCAAGCAAAGCTCGGCTTTGGCAAATAGGATCAACAATGCCTAGGCCGCCTCTCTCCCTCGGCTGAGTGATCACAGCCCATGCCACCTTGGCCCTGGCGGGCTGCCCGTCGCTCACCACCGGACCAAAGAAAGTTCCTGATGAGCCTCTGCACTTGGCCAATGCACGCCGGAGAGAAGGCCCAGCAAGAAGTGATGTACCACATGGTAGCAAGCAAAACCTGGTTGGCCACAACCACTCGGCCAGCCAGAGATAAACGAGCGGTACTCCAATACAGAAGCTTCTTCCAAATGCTCAGAAGAAGGGGGGCTATCTGCTGCTCTGGAGATATGTCGATGCCCACATAGCAACCCAAATAGCGCACTGTAGTGCCGGGGGGGCAGCCACTGAAAACCATCAACTGGCCTCCAAGTCGGGGGGGCATAGAACTGACCCATAACCCACACGACTTGTGCCAGTTGATCAAAGCGCCCGAGGCTCTGCAAAACCTGTCCACATGGCTGAGGCGAAGCGGCGGAGGTTCTCCTCTCCTCCCTGAAGATAGACAGCAGTGTCATCCGCAAACTCCGAGTCTAGGAGCTCCTCCGAGGTGCGGATGGGGAGTTGGAGGCCCCGCAAACCTGTATCCTGTGCCGTCAAAAAGGTGCTCATGGCCTCCGCCACAAAAAGAAAAAGAAAGGGCGCCAAGGGGCACCCCTGCCGCACCGAGCGCGAGAGCTAGAACCTCTCTCCGCGCACGCCCTGTATCAGCACCTGGCTATGAGCCGATGTGTAGAGTGTAGAGACCCCACGGATCCACTGAGGGGGAAAGCCCATCCTCTCCATAGTGCCTTCCAAGAAGGCCCAGTCCACCCGATCATATGCCTTCTCGAAGTCGAGAAGGAGCACTGCCAGATCCTCCTGCCGAAATATAGACAAAGCCGTAGCCTCCCAGAAAGAGAAGATGTTATCCAGGATGCTCCTATCCTGGATGAAGCCTGTCTGCGTGGAGTGGATGATGTCCGGAAGGTGAGGCTGAAGCCGCCTGCTGATCGCCTTAGCTAGGACCTTGTAGGCCGTGCCTAGGAAGGTGATCGGTCTCCACTGTCTAATCTCCAGTCTGTCTCCTCCCTCTTTGGGGATCAAGTGAATCAACCCCTCTGCCATGCTGTCCGGCATGTCTCCCGACTCCATAATCTCTTGGAATGCCAATCTGAAACCCCTATGTAAGAGACCCCAGTACCTCTGGAAGAAAGCCACTGAGAGACCGTCCTCTCCTGGGCATTTGCCCCGAGGAAGTGCCTGAAGAGCCTCCTCCAGTTCCGTATCCGAGAAGGGGGAGAGAAGGGAGTGCTGCAAATGGGCCGTCACAACCGGTCTCGTGAAGCTCCACATTGCCTCCCGAGCCTCTCTCACCCTGTCATCTGCTGGCTCAGCAGAGAGCAGATCCCTGTAAAAATCTGTGGCTATCGCCCGAACCCTAGGGGGATCCACCACAATCTGGCCCATCAGCCTGCCGAAGACGCTTGAGACCCTCTCGTTTGAAGCGAGGCCCTGTCGCCTCAAAGAAATCTCTAGTCACTCTGTCTCCAGCCTGTGTCCAAAAAGAGGCCCGAGCATGGAATCGGAACTCCACCCTCCTCTCCTCGATGGATCTGATCTCTGTGCGAGCTGACTCCATCTGCTCTGAGATCCAAGGGCTCGTAGGATCCCTCTCCTGGAGTCTCTGAAGGGACGCTAGACTCCTCCGCAGGCGCCTCTCCTGCTCTCTGAAGGCCTCCAGACGGTCCAAGGCAGCCTGTCTGAGCATCCTACTGATCTCCTGCAAGCCCCTGGCAAGATCGCTGGTTGCCGATCCTCTCCTGAACTGCAGCTCCTGCCAGACCTGCTCAACTCTGGTCGCAATCTCGGGCTCCTCTATGAGACAATCTGGAATCCGGACGCTCTGGCCTCGCTCTCCTCTCGTAGGGTCCTCAATCTCGAGAAGCACTGGAAAGTGGTCTGAAAACGAGGAGCCTGCAAGTATGCCCACAGTGCCACCTCGATCACAAGCCCACCCATCAATGTAAAACCTGTCGATGCAGGAGAGGTTAACTCCTGTGGCCCGTCTATCCGAGCGCGAGAAAGATAAACTCCCCTGCAATCTGCCAAACTCCGAGAGAGTCCACGGATCCTGGCCTCTCACCTGCAGCACTAGTTCCTCCCAGGCAGCGAGCTCTGGCCCATGAATGGTCTCCTGGCTGCCCCCCAGCCTGTCCTCTGCATCCTCCAGCATGTTGCAATCCCCCCCTAGGCACCAATGGTCTGCCATGGGGAGGGATTGCCTAATGGTGCTCCAGAACTCGGCTCTCCCGGTCGCCCCATTAGGAGCGTAGAAGTTGAGGAAGCCAATGCGGTCTTCCCCAACCCGAAGGATGATCCACTGCGCTCGACCCTAGACAAGAGTGCCAGAATCCACAACCTCGGATAGAAGCTGCTCGCTGACTGAGATGCATACTCCACCCTGGTTCCCCTGGGAGCCATATGCCGGTGACCAAAAAGTGTGACTCCTGCCTTGCAAGATCTTCCCGCAGGTGCGGGTACGCCCGGCAGAAAGGTGGTGTTCCTGGATGAAAAGGATATCTATGGGTCCTCCAACAAGAGCCCTCTGGATCTCCTGGCGAAGTCTGCCCCGACCAATGTAGCAGCGATGACCACCGAGACCCTGGATGTCTGCATGTTGATCTTTGCAAGCAAAGCGTTGAGATTATGAAAGTCACTCATTTTTTAATAT
This sequence comes from Cibotium barometz, assembly GCF_041138505.1. NCBI lineage: Eukaryota > Viridiplantae > Streptophyta > Polypodiopsida > Cyatheales > Cibotiaceae > Cibotium > Cibotium barometz. The sequence continues at coordinate 22,091,971 of NC_141103.1, read as the reverse complement.
TTTTTTTCTAAATAAAATGATGCGTTGCGCTTGATCTATGATCTACCGATGATTATCTTGTCTAGTATGTCACCCTTCCCTAGCCTTCACAGCAATAGTCTGGAGTGGTTTGTGGATTTGGTGCAGTTTGGACCCTGAGGAAAGGTTGTGAGCTTGACACTTGGTTTCATCAGTCATAATATCAGTAGATCTGGCGCTTGCAACACTGCTTGCGTTGATGCGCACGAATTGCATGTAATTTCTGGTTGTGCCAAGCTCTGTAACGCTGAGATGCTACCATGGGTTTGTCGCATGGAGCCTCTGATCTGCCTATGTCGTTGTTGCGCAACTCTGCCTTGTGTGAATGCTGATGGCTAGTAATGTCATTGATCAAGCGATGGCTGATGATGCTACCTGCTGCATGCTGCGAAGCTACGTTAATGCGTGTTGCATGCTGGGAGCTACATTGATGTGCTTGAAGCTGCTTGCGTTGATGCGCTTAATGGCACTTGTCTCCACCAGCTAGCCCGCTTCTAAACCACTGACGGTTGCTCAAGTCGCCTTGTCGATTTTGTTGGTTTTGTTTACACACCTTCAGCTCATTTTGTTTGAAATGCATCCACGCAAACCCGATGATGGCATGTCCAAGAAGTGTGCGATGTACTGAGCACAGCAGATCAACTATTGTTTCTCTTCAGCTGAGCCTCTAAGAGAGGCTATGAAGCCTTAATGTGTTTAAATCTATGCTCTTGCAATGAGGCTTAGAGGGCAATGAAGTGTTATAGTTGGTTGCTTGCACTTTAAGACTCCCTAGGTAATGTAATCTAACCGCATTCACTCAATGATGAAGTTGTGCTGAATGTTGATGATTCTAAAGCTTCCACTGCAGTTAATAATGATCACTAGGGTATGTGTCTAGGGTTCAATTAACCTTACTGGTACTGAGAGCTTATGAAAGAGGTCGATGATAACCCTCAAGTGATGCTCATTATGTCCTATGGCTATGGAGTCCTCTAAGTAGCTCCATCTTATAGTTGTAATGTTTAAAATCGGCTTCTTGTATGCCTTAGTATCTTGGAGACTGCCTTCATTGGAAAATCATCTGCATGTAGAAACTTTCTCCATTTACGAATGTGCAAGAGCTTTCATGACATGAACTTGCTAGGTTAAGTCTTGAATGATCAAGGTTATGAAGCTTTTCATTGAAGCTCTAATCTGTAAATTTTTACCCTATTGCATTCAATGGTACTCTGCACTATGTCTAAGAGCTACTAAAGCTCATTGAAGAAACTGTGTAAGCTTGTTGCAAATCCTTGAATGAAACTGGAAACTCAAGGCTTAATGATGCCAAAATCCAAACTCCAAACTGTTTTCTTTCTCAATCAAACTCTACGATATTTCTTGGAGATCTTCACACTCAAGGAAACCTTGTATGCAAGTAAGGAGAACCTTGTGGTGTATGGGGCACACTAGCTCACACCAGTGCACTGGGTTCAATTCCCAACGGGGCCATACTTGCAATCACAGTGTTAATCAACAAACTTTTTGAATTTCTACACTCGAAATTGTAAAGCTTGTACGCTTTTACATCAACTAGTTATCAATATGCTTTCTACATAATACTGATGCTCAGATCTGTAATAGAATAACATGCTGTACATCTTCTTGATGGCAATGTGCTGAAATGTTGTAAACGAGGGTATATGCTTGTAAACAGTGTTTTCTCAACACTTTTCTTGCTTCCTTTACTTGTAATACATCAAGATTTATACTAATCTGTGTAGATTTATACTACTCCAACATATTTGTAACCTTTGTTTATCTTCTTTGAAAGAAAGTATCAAGATTAGAAAGATTTGATCAAAAATCCCTTACTATTCTGTCTCTCTATCAAGATTTGAATTCAACACAATAAACTTTACATAATTTGTAAATTACTCTGTTGTTCTGCACTATAGATCTACACCAATCCTTGAAAATTTGTATCAACTGCATATAATCTTGAAATGTGCACCAAGATTGTGTACACTTTCTTGAAACTGTATCAAATTTCCACATATCAAATTCTACTCTGCATAAACTCTGCAATTTGAATACTCTGCATAAACTTTGAATACTCTGCATAATCTACATCATCAGCTTTTTGAAAACTGCAATGAAATTTCTACAAAACTGCTTTAGCAACCAAACTTCTTGTAAATCTGCTCCAAGAACTCCAAGATTTGGGAAAATATGACAGAGATGGAGGCTTAATAGATTAATAATTAAAAATATAAGCTCTCTAATCAGGATAAGGTAATAAATTCACTAAAAGTTGGTTGCTAAAACCTTTGCAAACCCCAATTTCAAGAATCAAGAAAATGAAGGTCAAGAAGATCAAGATAATCGAATAGTAAAGTGGATTAGGGTTTTGATATAGTGTTGAATACAAATTAAAAAATGATTAACAAAAATTTCATTGCTAATCTTATCAAACAAGAAATTAGCAAATCTGAAAACTATGTAAAAATCAATTTTAAAAATAATTAACACTAATAAAGATTAAGAAAATACATTTCATAAAACTAGATTAACAATAATCCAAAAATTATTATCATTAATCAAGATCAAGAAAAAACATTCTAAAAAATAGATTAAACATAATTCTAAAACGATTCACTAATCATTTCCTAAGAAAGAATATAAGCCAAGGGCTTTAATCCTAGGGATGGGCTTTAATCCTAGGGATCTAAGCCAAGAGCTCTGATACCAATACAAGAGACTAGGGTTGGCCACTCAAAGCATGGAGTGACAATATGGGTGTGGGTCACCATCCTAGGGTAATAGCCAAGAAGGCCATGGAAGCTTGGGCATGAGCACCAAGAAGACATAAATGTCTATAGAGTGAATATGATCAAAAGGGTACAATGTCCATGAGCCTTATGCCTAATAAAGCCCAAGGTCCCAAAAAATACACCTATAAATATCCCTAAGCCCAAGTGCCTAGGCCCCATTCCCCATGTGCATGTGCACCCAAACCTACTTCATTACAACATTTCAAAAGAGAAGAGTCTAGGAGGAAATCTAGGAGGAAATTAGGAGTGAATTTAGATCTTCAGAGAGGAAGGTCAATGGGTGTAAAAATTTAATTCAAAGGGAAGCATTACAAATGATAAGGTTCTCATCTCAAGATTAAGCATATAGCATAAGCATGAATCTTCAACCATGGAGAGAAAATAGTAAATCAATATTTCATGTCACTCATTAGAGTTTTACCTTACATCTTGGATGGTTTCGATGTTACTCAAACCTTCAATTATGCTACTGAGAAAATATAGTCTCACTGATGATACAATAGATACGTAAAGTCTAAATTACACATGAAAATTAGGTGTCACACAAAGTCAAGATAATCTTTGTGTGCTACTACTAATATAATCCCATAAGAAAAATATGAGTCAAATAGGATATGATTATTATGTACTATTAGTGTAGGAGGATAGTTCCAAGGTAACAAGATGACACATCAAATTCACAAAATGACATAATGCTACATTACCACTTAAAATCTACTACTAAATTAAGGTTTCCAACATCCTTTTAGTGAGAGTTTTCACGGTTGAAATCTATCACATATGTTACAATATTGCTCTTCATTGTAAATGGATTTTATCATCTTATTTTTGGAGTGTGCCCTTAAAAATGGTTGTTGCACCTAGATTGGCTAGACACATCAATCATGCTTTTTCCCAAATGCATGTTGATAACTACTGACATGCACTGGGAGCTACCAGCATACACTCGGAGCACCAAATGTTTGCCGGGTGCTACCTAAGTATGCCGGTAGCACCCAATGCATAATGGGTGTTACCTAGGCATGCTGGTAGCTTGCAATGCGCTCGTAACTCTTGACATGCACCGCGAGCTCCCAATGCATGCCAGGTGCTGCCTAGGTATGCTAGGTATGCTGGTAGCTAGCGGGATGCAACAAGAACACCTGGCATGTTGGTAGCTTCCAATGCATGCCGATAACCACCGACGATAACCACCGACATGCACCGGGAGCTACCCACCTAAGTATTCCGGTAGCTACCGATATGCACCGGGAGTACCCAATGCATAATGGGTGCTATCTACGCATGCCGGTAACTTCCAATGCATGACGGTAACTCCTGACATGCACTGGGAGACCTCCCAATGCATGCCATGTGATACCTAAGTATACCAGTAGCTTCCAGTGCGCATGCTGGTAGCTTCCAATGCATGCTGATAACTACCAACATGCACTAGGAGCTACCAACATACACCAAAAGCACCCAATGCATGGGGGTTTCTACCTAGGAAAGTGGGTATCTTTACATGCATGCTGGATGGTACCTAAATCTCTCAACATTAACCGGGAGCTCCCAATGCATGCCACGTGCTACCTAAATATGTCGGTAGCTACCCACATACATCAGGAGCACAAAATGCATGGCGGTATCTTCCAATGAATGCCGATAACTATGGACATGCACCGAGGGCTACCAGCATGCACCGAGGGCTACCAGCATGCACCAAAAGCACCCATATACCTAAGTAAGCTGGTAGCTATACCGGCATGCATTGGGAGCACCCAATGCATGCCGACGGGTGCTAGCTAGGCAAGGGGTATCCTTAAATGCATGCAAAGTAGCTTCCAATGCATGCCGATGGAAACTAATCTTGGACCCATGAGACCTAGAGTGCAAAACTGTTCCCATGTGAGCCGAGTCCAAGATGAGACAACCAAGGTTCCACTCTATGCATCCAAGGTCATGAAAGATCCCTGCCCCCCTCTGCACAACGAATTCGGGGGTGCTAACATCGGAAGTAGCACTTCTTGCACAGCGCAGAGCCTCTCACTTGGGCCCTCGTCCCACGGACTAATCCCTCGGTTTTTTCCAAAACCAAGCCCAGAAAAAACTTCCCTCACCCAAAAAGCACGGGCGATTCCTCCAGGATATTTTTATTCTAACATAGTCAAGAGCCTTAACTAACCAAACTGATCCGACCGAACCAGTAAGTCACATGGTCAGATCAAGTAAGAGACTCGCACTTGGATCATAGAGACCAACACTTTTTTCCTCCTCAAGAGGCACAGCCGTTGATTCTTTTCCATAGAACAAGGACTATCCGGGATTTACTTCATCTATCGTAACATAACAGAATTGAGTCTCATTTTAGGGATCCATCAGTCCAGCCTAACCCCATCCAATCCCATGGGTTAGCCAACCGCCCAACCACTGTAGTGATAGGATCCATTTAGGAATTTGGTTATGTTTTGCCCCGGGTACCAGGGAAAAGAGTTCCGAGGCCCCCTAGCCAGTGAACTTGAGTTGGAGCCTTTGCTCTCGATGCTAGTGTACACCAGTCTTAAGGCTCGAACTTCAGATTGAACCTCCCCTACATGGAACTTATGTGTTAAGGCTCATTCTCCATGCTTAACTTTACATGGAACTTGGCCTTAAGGCTCCAACTTGAGTTGGAGCCTTGCCTATCTATGCTAGCGTATCCCTAGCATATGAGTGCACAACTTGGATCTAGGCTCCAGCTTAAGTTCGAGCCTCTCCTACATAAAACTTGGCCTAAAGGCTCGAACTTGAACTTGAGCCTTGTCTCTATATGCTGGTGTACCCCTGTTATATGAGTGCACAACTTGGATCTAGGCTCTAGCTTAAGTTCGAATTTTCCCTATATGGAACTTGGCCTTAAGGCTCCAATATACTAGTGTACCCCTGGCATATGAGTGCATAACTTGGATCTAGACTCCAACTTAAGTTCAAGCCTCCCATACATGGAACTTTGCCTTAAGGCTCAAACTTGAGTTTGAGCCTTGCCTTTCTATGCTAGCTTACCCCTAGCATATGAGTGCACAACTTAGATCCAGGCTCCAGCTTAAGTCCAGCTTCTGTATGGATTAAGTAACTGCAAGTGAGGCCCCCGTTGTTCAAGAAAACTAAGTGAAGAATCAATAATTGTAGCATGCATTTAGTCTCTTAAGTTTGATAGGTTTTGATTTGATATGTAGCATTTAGTAAAAATGACACAGATGATGATAAAGAAGTTGGGGATGCTATAGACTTTGAAGATGCAGGGAAAAGGAATGAAGAGGACCAAGGGAATGATACTCTATTCAATGAGGATGCCGAAGATAATTTTGAAGATATTGGAAGGCATGAAAATGATGATGAAGGTGGGAATGGTGATGATATATTGGATACTGCAAAAGCCATGGAAGCTTCAAATGAAGAAAGGTAGAAAAGTGCATTGATAGTGCTTATGAATGTACAACGAATGGTGATCGTTGAAAGGAGCTTATCAACTACTAATATTAACATAGGTCTTGTTCAAAGTGTGGATTTGTTGAAATAATTATTAGTCTTTTGATTAATACATTGGCTTTTTTGGATTCACTTTTAATATTTTTCTATTAAAGTGAATATTTCTATTCTAATTATCCTTTATTTCATGCCAACGTCTGGTACAAATGATGATGCACACATACTATTAAGAAATTACTCCATATCCTAGTGTAGCAGCGAGGCTCAAAATTAAGTTTGAGCCTAATACAAATGATGATGCACACTTACTATTAAGAAATTACACTTACTCCATATCCTAGTGTAGCCGTGAGTCTCAAACTTAAGTTTGAGCCATACCTCCACTTATGTCCAACCTTGGGGATGTCTTCTAACACAAGACACAATCTCAAGTTGAGCAATCTTTACTTTGCCCTTGTAATTGAGGCTCAAACTCAAGTTTGAACCTTATGTGAAAGTCTTGGCATGTAATATGGTTCCTAATTCATTATGGTACATCACTCAATGTTGAGTAATCTAACTTTGGATACAAAGTATATGTGTAGATATAAAAATGACTAGTATTATCCTTGGTATATTATTTAAATCCTAAAAGTAATAGCACTTTATTTTAATCTTACAGATATATACATATACAAAGAAGGGAAAGACGAAGATAACATTGCTCAACTAGAACATCATCATGAAATCCCTACTAGAGAGATCAACTCTCATGATTCAAATGCTAGAAAAAATGAAGACAACATGGTGGAGGTAGATCACATCGATGATTTAGCTTTGCAAACATCTTCAAGGCCTTCAAGTGATAGGACTAGGACTAAAGAGACTTAGGACATTCGTGATTTGCAAGTTAATGTTGAGGTTAGTGAGAATAAAGATAAAGTTAATGAAGAGCTTCAAGAGACTTTTGCAACCAAGGAGAGACAAGAAGAGATTGTCGAACAAATTGATGAGGCTACATATGCTACGAATAAAGAGAAAATAGTTGAAATCAAGGACTCTGTGGTGGCAGAGGGTGTTGAAGAAATTGACGAGGCTACATATGCTATGAATAAAGAGAGAATAGTTGAAATCAAGGACTCTGCGGCAGCAGAGGGTGCCAAGAAAACTAAAGGTATACCTTTTTAATAGGATGTTATTTAAGATGATTTATTCAGCAATTTTGTGTGTTAAAAAGTATGGTTCTCAGCAAGAGTTGTTTTTGCAAGTAGAGCTGCTTCTAACAATCACAAGTTAAGTGCGCAAGAAATAGAGCGACGTGTGAGGAGCTACGTTCCGATACACAAAAGAGTAGGCCTCTAGGAAGTTTATATTCGTTTGAGAGAGATGGAGATCGATTAGTATTTCAATCTTCACCAATCAATAGGGAAATGCAATCAAGTCTAAGAGCCATCCTCATAGATGAGTATGGGAGCATGAAACGAAAGTAAACTTGTGGATGTTTTGTTGTAATTAGATCTCATTGATAATATAGGATCACTTGTTTTAACATTGTTAAGTATGTAAACACATGAAAGTGTTATCATTCTTTTGTATCGTATGCAGAAAATATTCCTCGTGCAATCACCATAAAGAAACATGCACTTATACTTGATCTTAATGGAGTTTTACTCAACAAGGAAAAGAAGAGGCATCCACAAACAAATTGTATTCGAATTGATATTGGTCGCACCACAGTTGTTATTTGCCCCGGGTGTTTTGAATTTTTGGATGAGATTTGCCAGTACTTTCATGTTGGTATTTGGTCCACCATGCTACACAAGAATGTTTGTGCCTATGTAAACACTCTTGAACAGTATGCACATAAGAAATATCATTTCTTTATGGTGTGGGGACAAGAAGAATGTTATATCCATAATCTTCGAAAAGTGTATAGGCCAGATAAGCCTACTGTTGAGGCTATGTTTAAACCTTTACTCAAGGTTTGGAATCAGTGCCAAGATATTTGCAATAAGAAGAATACATTGTTTATTGATGATAGCCCTTTCAAGGAATGTGTTAATCCAAAAGACAATAGTCTCTTCCTTGAAAGTTTTCAAGGAGGGCACCTGTTCCTGTTGCCAACCCTTTACCTCGACTTCACCACACTCGTCCACGCCCTACTCCAAGTAAGTTGTTTTCCCCCATTCTTTCTTTTGACCTTGTTTCTGCTCTTAATCGAGTAGAGCTCACCATGTCCCTTCCACAATACCTTCTCACTTCTCCTTCTAGTCGAGGAGGTACTGCAGAGCTTTGAGTTCTTCCCAGGGAGTGGGTTCTAATCTTCTTGTTGTTCAGAAAGTGGATTCCCTTCTTGCTGAGTGTGAGTGTCCTCGAGTGAAGTGCATGATCCACCAGCTAATGATTCCACATGCTATTGTTGATGGAGGATCAGGCGTCAATGTTTTGAGTTATTCTACCTTTTCCAAATTGGGGTTATCTTTCAATGGAGTTCCTGCTACTAGTTTGCATACGGGTGATCATCGACCACCACTGAGAGCTGAGGGTTTCATCCAGGGTTTGCCAGTCATTGTCACTGGGCATATGGTGGAGATTGATTGTTATGTTTTGCAGCTTAGTCCAGGACCTGGCCAGTACCAGCATCTTTTAGGGCGACCTTGGATATGGAAGACTGATTGTGTTATTGACATTCCTAGTGGGCGGTTGCTTCTTGGTAGAGGATCTTCCCGAGCGGTTCTTCTTGCTTACCCTTCTTCTATCATGAGCCCTGGGGCTACTAGTGATGTTGAGAGTGATGGGGATGATGACCGGACTTCTACTTCTTCATGTACACGGAGTTCCTATTGCATTTACCCTGATTCTGTTGAGATTACCCTTGATGATGATGAGGAGACTCCACCTTTGGCCAGAGAGGAGGATACTGTGAGAGTTCCTATAAAGGGAGATGAGAAAGTTTTGCTTTTGGGAACTTCTTTAGATCCACCGTTTGAAGGAGGAGATTATTGCTTTATGTCGGGAGTATCAGGACATCTTTGCATGGGATTACACCGAGTTGAGAGGTTTTCCACCACCCGAGCTTGTTGTGCACCGCATTCCTCTTAAACCCGACACTACACCTATATGCCAACGTCAACACAGATTGCCTGAGCATTATAGAGAGGGGGTTTACACGGAAGTTAAAAAGCTTTTAGAAGCTGTTTTGATTTTTCTTGTCGATAACACTGAATGGGTGTCTCCTATTGTTGTAGTCCCTAAAAAGATTAAGCAGCTTTGCATATGTGTTGATTATAAGCAGCTTAACAAAGCTACCATTAAGGAGGACTACTACCCTTTACCTTTTATTGACCAAATCCTTGACTCTTTGGTGGGGAGGGAGATATATGCTTTCTTGGATTGCTTTTCTAGGTACAATCAAATGGCTATCGCTGATGAGGATAAGCTCAAAACCACTTTCACCCCCACTATATTTGGCACATATGCATATCATGTCATGCCGTTTGGGCTTTGCAACGTGGGTGCTTCATATCAACGCTATAAGCATGAATACTTTCGTGATGATTTGACCGATTTCTTAAAGATCTTCATGGATGATTTAGGGATTGGGACCACACATGATAAACTTGTTGCAGCCCTCAGGTATGTCTTTCACAACTGCCGTGAAAAATCAATAGCTTTGAATGCAAAAAAGTGTGTGTTTGGGGTCACTTATGGCATTTTGTTGGGTCACCTCATTAGCAAGCATGGCATTTCTATGGATCCCCAAAAAGTTGAGGCTATTCTTGCATTTTTGCCACCCACTACCGTGCGTCAAGTAAGGGGTTTTCTTGGAGCTGCTAAACACTATAGCCGCTTCATTAAAGATATGGCACATCTTATTTTACCACTGAATACACTTCTGCGAGTTGAGTTCATTTGGGAAGAACCTCAACAAAATTCTTTCTCTTCTCTTAAAAGTGCATTCACTACTGCTCCTATCCTCAAACCACCTGCTGATGCATCCAAGCCTTTTAATTTATTTTCTTCTTGTTCTCATTTGGTAATATCCGCTTGCATTGCACAACTTTATGATAAAAAATGCACCCCATTGCATATTATAGCCGCAAGCTTAAAGATGCTGAAACACGTTACACATGGGTTGAGAGAGCTTGTCTAACTATTGCTGAGAGTGCTAGGAAGTTCCGCACATATATGGCTACCCAGTACACCATCATCTATGTCTCTAAAGATTCATTGCACTTTAAAACTTTGGTCACTATCCTTAGAAAAACTGTGGACACTCATGAAAGGGATTGGGTTGAGAAGTTGCCAGCAGCTATTTGGGCTTATAACACTACTTTCAAGGAAGCCACGGGGTTCACTCCTTTCTCTTTAGTTTATGGGCAAGAATGTGTGTTACCTATTGAGCATGAGTTGGTGAGTTTGAGGTTTTTGCACGAGCACACACTACCTTTGGAGGAGAGTTTGCAAGAGAGATTGGGCACTTTGGAGCATCTAGATGAGTGGAGATTGAGAGCCTATCTACATCAAGAGGTTGCTAAGAAACGTCAAACTAAGCAACGTGATAAGAAAGCTAAAACCTATTCTTTTGAGAAAGGGCAATTGGTTCTTCTCTATGATGCACGTCATGAGCTTTTCCCTGGGAAGTTAAGCCATTTATGGTCGGGTCCTTATCGCATTGTTGAGGTTTATCCTCGCAATAAAGTCCAGCTTGCAGAAATGGATGGGACATGGTTCTCTACCAAAACCAATTTTGAAAAAATTAAGCCCTATTGGATGTGATTGCATTGACTTTTCCGTTATGAGTTGTAGATAATGTTGAATCTACCGCGCCTTTCTGGAGTCTATACTTTGATGTTGAATCTACCACTCCTTTTTGGAGTCTATACTTTGATGGAGCATGTAGGGGCAAGGACAAACTTGGTAGTTGCAGCATTGTCATATATCCACCTGAAGGGAATGCTATTCTTTTGGGAGTTCTTTGTTTGGGAGATCATTTGAGCAACAACATTGCTGAATATCAAGCACTTTTGATTGGTTTGAGAGCACTACTTCTTTTGGGAGCATCTCATGTTCATATCTATGGAGATTCACAACTCGTGGTCCACCAGTTTCATGGCCAAGCCTGCACACTCCACCCTTTGATGCACTACTATAGTCTTTTAGCCTGTGACCTCTTCACCCATTTCACCTCTTTTTCCTTGACCTTTTTGCCTCATCACATGAAAATCATGTTGCAGATTCCTTAGCTTTGATGGCCCTTTCTGGTTCCTTTACCCAAAATTTTGATTGTGCCTTGGTAGATACCCATTCCTTTGACATTGATCCTTGGGAAATAGTGCAAGACCTTAAGTGTTTGGGAGTTGAGGAGTTGGGTAGTCTTCTAAGGGTTTTCAAGTCATCCCATCCTTCCACTTTTCCTTCTCTCATTCTATCCATGACCCGTCGATTGATTCACTTGTCAGATGTTACCTTTCTCACTATAGATCCTAGCCATTTGCTCATGATCCTATAGCCCAATAAAGAAGGCACTAGTCTAACCGAAGATTCTGGGTTCACACTAGCCAGCTAGCTTTCCCCGCAGGATGCCATTGTTGCATTTTTTTCCGCCCTTCCACTATGTTTTGATGCATGAGCATATGCATGGCTTGCATTTTTTTCGCGTTGCCTTCACTTCGTACCCTCATTTGGTTTTGGCACACAAGCAATTTTTTGCAGGCAAAACCTCCATCAAGACGTCACACTCAAGCATGTGTGGGACTAACCATGTGAATTATGTACCAAACATGATACATCAGCGAAGAGAGTTGTGGGTGCAAATAGGACAGTTGAATAAGGGCTTGGCCCACTTTAATCTTTAAATAAATTTAAAAGGCTTTAAACCTTAGTGGCTAGGAAAATTACCACGTAGTATGGAAATGAATCGCCGTCGCCATGCCTGAAGCGAAGTGTCGCCACCAGCACGGATCACACGCGTTCGCTTGAAGAGAGAGAGAGTGCAACCATTTTCGGTTGCCGGCCATTGTGCTGTGAGCAAGAAAAGAAGTGAAGCCACCCTTACTAATCGTCACTGCAACCTGATCGCTGAGACTATGGAGGAGGAGAAGGAGACAGAGTCGCGCGCTCCCTCACACGCGAAAAAAGAGAAGGAGAAAAAATCCATCCCGGCTGCATCGCCGGGAAACGACCTGCATCGCAGGGAAATAATTTTCATATTATACGTTTTTCTAAGCTTTTCTTTATTAAAAAAAAGAGTATTATTAAAAAGGAGCTGATCGCCACTTTCACTTGACCAAGGGGAAAAAGGGGTAAAAAATAAGAGAAAAAGCATAATAACATTCATCTTCTTTTCCTTGCATGTGAAGAAGGAAGCGGGAGAGGAGAAAATATTTGTAATAAAGAAGCAGGTGCAATTCTCGATGGCAAACAATAACCTAGCTTTGCACTCACCCACTCACATAGTCACGTGTTAGTAAGCCTCGTAAGTTGTTTGTATTCAAAAATTGAAAGCATTGTAAAATTCAATCCTTGAGGGCCGTGAGAGCATTGTTTCTCGTGGAGGGCATCATCGGCAAATAAGCACACAAAAGCTTCGTCAACATCAAGCAAAAAGTAGCTAGATAAGATTTCTTCTCTCTCTTTTTCTCATCATAAAGACCTACATAATTTATCTTGTAAATCAAGCACCGTGCACGTTCAATAAACAAGGCACATTGCACATAATATCTTGCCTCGTTCATTGGTGTCGTAGTGTCATCTTGCTCTTTTGTCATTTAGTACAAAGCTTGTTTAACATTTGTGTGTGTATACATCATCACCACACTCCATCATTGCAGTGTCGCATTTGTCGGAAAGATCCATAGCACATATTCCTATCTACTAGTGCCTTCTCCTTTAGGGTGTTGGGAAAGTGTAGCTCCATTCTTTGTTGGGTATTTGGGGGGGTTGTCGGGTTTTGTCCTCTTTGTCTTGCTCGTCCAGATATTTCCCAGACAGCCCCAATAAAGGTTAAATATCACTCTAAGTAGGAGTGAGGTCAACCATCCGTGGTGGTCAAAATGAAAACCCAACGAGGTTCTAAAGCATATGCTTATACATAGATGAATAATCTACTGGAGAGGAGTACCTCTCATGTCATTTTTGTGTTGTTCATGACTAGATTTGCTTCATTTATGTTGTTTTATGGACTCTAGTCTAGATCTCCTATGGCCATACAACTATGCAAGGAGAAGAGTCAACAAGTTGGTAGCGTAGTCTACAAATATTTAGTAGTGTAGTCTTCAAGTGTTTGGTAGCGTAGTCTACAAACTTGAGTTGCCAAAGAGCTCTTGAGTACACCTAGTTTTTCATGTCAATGGCATGTGAAAACAATGTATCACTAAGACAATGTAGTTTGTCTTAAAGTTGTAGTTGAGTACTTGGAGTTACTACACTTCCATGACAATAGTAAACCTTTGCAAGAAAGCCTTTGTCCCACAAATGATCTCACCAATCTCCAAAACTTCTCAAGTAGTAGAAACCACAAAGAATAATGATCCCCCTCAAAAATATGAGATAGAGAGTGGCTAGACATCAGCAAGATACTCCACAAAAATCCTTCAAAAAACACCATCGGGAGGGGAAGGAAGCCAGGGATGAATATGAACAGCAAGAGCCACTTGTTGTACTGCACCACAAGAGTGATGCACAACTAGATTTTGTGTGCAGGTTACGCACAACCCTGTATGACTTAAAGCGAGCACCCAATGGCAATACCAGCTAGCAAATGGGTATAGTATAACTGTCTGCTATATGAATTAGTGTTAAGAAGTGAGTGGAAAATAGTTCAATGGGGCTAGCTCGCATCACTAGAAATTGAGAATCGAAGGAGTCTTGACAATTAATAAACCCTAATTATGAGGTTAAGTAACCTTAATGTTTATTAATCAGAGATCAATGAACCCTAATTCTAACCATTGGGCACAATTGATAGTTGAATCTTGCCATTAGGGATATGTCATCTTAGCTCCCTATATCACTTCATATTGTAAAATCCTCTTCTTTATTTATCATTATGCTTAATCCACCATGTTAATCCTCTTTTGGGATCCACCTTAAATCCTTCAATCACACACACACACACCTCTCTCTCTCACTCACTCACTCTCTCTCTCTCCCTCTCACATGCACACACACATCGCTCTCTCACTCAGACACACACACACACACATCACCTCTCTCTCTCTCTCTCTCTCTCTCTCTCTTACACACACACACATCCCTCTCTGACATCACACACACACACACACACACCACCTCTCTCTCTCTCTCTCTCTCTCTCTCTCTCTATCTCTCTCTCTCTCTCTCATCTAAGGAAGGCGGCATGGATGGGCTGAGGAAAGCGCGCAAACTCGCATCGTGGGGAGGGGCTATGGGGTGACCAGTGATCGAGGGTGTGTTGAGCTAATGCAATAGATGGATCTTGTGTGATTTCATGGGAGCCATCCATTTATGGTTTTTTTAACTTTTCAAGGCATTGCTTAAGTGACGCCTCCATTTTTAACATCACTTAAGCAATGCATTGCAGTTTGCAAGCATCGTTTTAGGTGTCGTTTATGCGATGCATAATTACACATCGCTTATACGACAAAAGATGCAACGATCATTTTTGCGATGAGGTTTTTTCACATTTAAAATGTGTTGTTTACACGACATTCATCATCGCGTAAATGACATTGGAAAAAACCCATCATTTTGAGCCATTCCTAGGGGGGGTCGGGGATGTGCTCTAGTGGTGAATGATATATTTTATGTACAATAAATATTCTTTGGTACATTTTTCAAGCTTATAAAAATTACTCAACTTTGAAAAGTGTTAGAGTACTAGAGATAATTTTTAAAAATAAACTAGGTTTAAAAGTAAACTATTCAAGCAAAGGTAACATGCACCATCTTCATTCTTCTCCATTTCTTTAAATCAAGATTACCTCCAGAATAATGAGCTTTCAAGGTTTCTATGTGTCGATCACATCTCCTTGAATTTATCTTATTATAAGTTATAGCTTAACTTGTCAAATGAATATTATTTAGGAGAGACAAATATAACATTTGATTGGGTGAAACAATGTTACTCTGATTGGTATCTCAGAAGTCATTTTCCACATCTGAATCATAACTTGGATAAGAAGCACCTTCTACCACAATTGGAACACTCTTCAATATAGAAGTTACTTTGGTCTCAATTCAACAAATCCATCCTTCAAAGAACATAAAATAATTAAGATTGTATAAATCTTCATTTAGAGAAGGCAATATATACCCCTCATTGCCATTTCAATTAAAATCATGCTTATTTTAATTGAGAGTCCATTGCTATTCAAATAATAACATGCATGAATGAAGAATATACTTACAAATTTGATAGAAAGAGAGAAGAAACCTCAAGATAGTAATGCCAACACTAAGTGCTTGAACCATCTCTTACAAGTTTGGATGGAGAAGTGATGGAGAAAATGTGAAGAAAAGTGCATTCTATGGACTCTGTAAAAACTTGATAGAAGATAATGGTCCAAGCTGAGTGGGGAAGTATTGTGGCACTATCTCATTATATTGTGGACGATGATTATCACCAAGTCATCAATGAGAGAATAGAAACAATCAAATCTAGATGGTGTAATGATATTAAAAAACATGGGATACCCATCTCTTTTATTAGGAACTTCATCAATGCCTCTGGATATAAGACATCAAACCATGGAGGATAACTTAAATGCCGATTCAAGAAAAGGGTACAATCAAGGGTATTAACTGTAGATAAGGAAAATGTGGAAAATCACTTCAAAGAGATAATGATTGACCACCCACAAAGTTGGACTTCTAATGGTTCGATCAACAAAAAGTAATGGTGCACCCAAGGTTGCGGCGGTTGATTACATGTGCCATAGAGGTGGTAGATCTAGCCAAAAGGGAACCATTAGGAGATTAAGATCAACCAAGAATTTTTTTTGTCCATTCAAGGTTCAAGTGGAGTATATAAATTAAAATTTAGATGCTTTGATTCATATACGCTCTAATCATGGACATGTGCTGGGAAGTCTTAGTGATTTATCTCACTTACACATTCATCCAAAGGTCATTGAATGTTGCATGGAAGATCTATTTGATATCAGCACAACTCGACATGTGGCAAAGATGTCAATGTTAAAGGAGAGAATTCATTTGGAAAAATCCTTTCTACATGACCGTATTATCTATCGGTTCTTTATGGTCCCAAAGGATGTGGCTTTGATGTCATATGAAGTATAAAATGTAGGTAATATATCAGTGACATTTGCATATTGATATTTGTAAACTTAAATACTAATTCTATTAAGTATAACAATATCCATCCCTCTTTGTTGAAAAAATGTCAAAAAATGATTGGACCATGATGTACATCAAGTGTTTAAAGTTACGTGAACAAAACAAGGTACCATAATATGTCATTTGTTTATAGCATCCATCATCTCACTACGGTGTAATGATTTCACTTTTTTAACATTAGACACTCTCATTTAGGTGTGATATTGTCAGCCATATTATTCTAATACAATGGAAGATAAGGATAAGCCATTTATTCTTACTTTATCACGTAAAAGTTCTTAGGCCATAGATAGCACCTTTAAAACAAATGTCTTTGGTCTACCATTGTATGCTGTAGTTCTATCAAACAAAATTGGAATGGGAATTCCAATATGGTTCATGATGTGCTCAAATGACCCGGGTAGCACTCAAGAAGTAACTGTCTTATCATTAATACTTCACATTATTTTTCAAAGAATGGATAATGTTCAGCGCATTGCTATTGTGATTCACAAGTCACAACAAGATCTTGATGCAATATGTAAGGTCATGCATGAAGATACACATTGTTGGATTTCTAATGATGGAGTCCATCATCAACAAATAGACTACCATGTTTTAGTATGTTGGTTTCATATATGAAGAAGGCATCGGTGGAGAACATTAGGCAAAATTTGGACTCAAAAAGGGGCCCTCTAAGAACTGTCATGTGAGCTTTTTCTTAAAAATGGGCTGATGGTTAAATTTTTGTAACTCAAACCAAAATTCGTCAAAGCTTGTAGATTGAGAATCTACTATTTGAGATCTTTCCAATGATATATAGCATGATGGAAAATTTTGCATATTCAAGAAGTTCCCAAATTGATGATGATGTGGCATGTAGGCCTTGGTCTCTTCTCCATAAGCCAGACCGCCAATGTCAAGGCGAGATCACATTGGTCCAGTCCCAATTGAACCACTGGAAGGGTGAGGTGGATCCACTCAAATAGCATCGGGAGGTCGAATGACTACAGCCACATCAATTCACCACGCTAGCATTTGTCTAGCTTTTGCTACCAAGTGAAACCCCCTTTGGTTTCATTTGTCTAGATTTTGCTACCAAGTGAAACCCCCTTTGGTTTACTTAGGCTGGCGGGCCATCTTCTGACTTAATGTTGTAAGAATATGGCACATCAAAAACATATACAGCAAGAGAAAGTATACTAGACAATGCCATAGAGAGAGAATAGAAAGAATTTTAAAATTTTGATTATACCAAACAAGAGATAGGTACGATATGGTGGTGAGATGTCCACCTGTGTGCTCTAGTGTAGAGCTTAGATGGCGATTTAGATAGACTCTGGATGGAGGGCATATTAAGACTACAGAGAATATATGATCACAAGCATTGGATGCCTATTCTTGTAACAACTATGTCCATTTATAGTGCTACATTTAGTGCGGTGGATGCATCCAAGATGTGGGCGGCTATGCTGCATTAACGCGGCTCACCGCCCACGTATTCATAACGCGTCCCCACCAACTAGTGCCCACTAATAAGATGAACTTAGTACTCGAGGGAATATTCCCTTTACCATTTCAATCCGGGGACCCTAGCTAACGCTTGTACCCCTCATCATCTCCTAACTATCAATTGCCACAACTACGATCCCTTCCAACATCTAAGCTAGGGTTCCAATTAAAGATGTGTGCACCAATGTCTTCTCCTCATAATGGGGGACGTACAAATTGTATATGGAGGAGGAGGTGACGTGAATTGGGACAATTGTTTCATTATGGAAATGTCAACACCACCAATGTGGTGGAAAGATTATGGAAATACATCTCTATTAGGATGCAAAGATTGATAGATCTTCTACATAAACTTATTGGAGATTCACAAACCAGCACTCACATGGGTGGAAATTTTTTTAAGTTCTTTAAACAAAAATAGGAGATAGGTTGACCGCTATTAATATATTTATAATTTGTAACTCCCATAAATATTTTGTATTTAAAAGAGTCATTTTCTCACATCTTATATTATGGTAGCTCATTTTGGGCGTTATAATATCCATGGATCATCAAAGAGACATATGGCATGATTACTCAAAGGTGAGCAAATTCTTAAACATTATCAAGGCAATCCATCATGTTTGGAAATTGTGAATGAGATGGCATTACTGTTCAAGCTACAGATCATTGCAACAAAAGGTCAATGGTATCATGTTAGCATGCAATCCAATTATTGGGATTGCCCTAATTGGATAAGTGATTGCAAGTATCTCATTGGTATTAGGTTGATAATCACTAATCACTTTCCACATTCTCTTTACATCTTGCCAATTGTTGATAGTACACATGCATTGGTCAACCATGGCATCAACGAAGAACTAGATTTGATAAATGATGATCAAGACCTCTATGAGATGGGTGCTAAAGATATCCAAGGATAACCTCATGAGCTTGGTAGATCCAAAGAAGATTTGTATGCCAACCTGTGGGAGCATTCGCCAAATTCAAGAAGATGTTACACACACTAGATTGGGTCATGGAATTCCACACAAGATACCTGATAGTATAGATGAGGATTCTAGAAATGTACAAGGAGAAAAGCAAATGATATCTTCCTAACCTAAGCATCCTCACGTTACTGGAATTATAAGGAAAAAACATCAACGAGGTAGGCACCGTGTTCACTTTGAAAAAATACTACGCATTTGGTGTCCTCATTATTGTACAAAAACATTGATGATATATCCCCTAGCTATGATATCATGTCACACTTGTCATGCATTGTTGGCTTTGACCATGAGGCATGCTCCCCGTGGCGTTGAGGAGACTCTCATTAACCAAGGAGGCACAAATTTATGACAATTATACACCTCAGCATTGGAGGATCATGGCCATTGAGCATGGAAGCTCCCAAGATGATGAGTGATGATTTTTTTGGGCCTCTTCAATGACACTATACACTGTGAAAGCATTGGCATCTCATACAAGAATGATGCCACTTATGTACTTCTTGTAATTTCATAATTCATGCATTGATATCATTTCTAAAGCTATTGATGCCACTTATGTACCTCTTATAATTTCATAAGTCATGTGTTGATATAATTTTAAAAACTATTATTGTCATTTTTAAAAGCTATTTCTAACCAGTCCAAGTTTACAGTCAGACTTTACTTTCCCAAGTAGAGCTGCAATGTTTTGGCAAGAGGACTCGAAAAGTAAACTTGGATGAGTCCAAGTTTACTTCCTAGTCCGAGTTTACTTTTCCCATTAGAAAGAAGCAAAGTTTCAGCAAGAGGACTCAGAAAGTAACTTGGACTGGTTTGAGTAACTTTTCCAGGCTGAGTTTACTTTTCCTAATAGAAAGATGCAAAGTTTTGGCAAGAGGACTCGGAAAGTAAACTCGAATCCCAGTTCGAGTTTACTTTGCCCAACAGAAAGATGAACTATTTTGAGTTTTCTTAAGTGTTCATTTATGCTTTTATTTGACTCACTTGATGGTTCATAATGGCCCAAATGCTCACTTTAAGCATGGTTTTTTATGATTGTTGGTTCTTCATAGTCGAGGTGAAAATTCATCATATCATCAATACAAAATGTAAATTTAGATGGAAAATGTGACAAGATACATATCATCAATACACAATGAGATTTTCTATGTTGTCGTAGGACACAAGATATCATCTTCCAAAATGAGACTATAGCCAAAAAGGGCAACTACCAACAAGCATTTCTCCCAAGCCAAAGTGCATTCAAAAAATAATTGCAACTTAGCCAATGTTCCTTTTACCTACCAATTATTTCTCCTTCTATCAAAAACCACAATGTGGCCATTACATAAAAGCCACAATCAACCTCATTAGGTTGATGAGATACGTACAATGTAAAAGGAATTACCTTACATGATTAAATATGCTCCTTCAAGATAAGATCGTCCATATACAATAGTATATATAAATACTTCCACAAGACAATAAATCTATATACCTTCACCTCCAGCCTTACACAGTGTGATTTTGGGTTCTCCAACTCATACTTTATAGTCGAGGGCTAGAGAAGTGCCGACTAACATGCTGTGGCACTCTGCCACATGAACTATGTCATTATATGTATATTATTATAAAATACTATACATAAGGGAAGAAAATATCTCGTTGAGAAATTCATTGATACAAATCATGAAGACAATCCAATAGCATGCACCTGGACAAGATAGCACAAAACACTAGAGCACTTTTCCTTCTTGGCAAACTTGGGAGAAAAACCTTGTGGCCATTTAAAGTTTCTGAAAGAACCCAATGATTTCTATAAAAGGAACTTGTTTCACACATACACTTACAAGATAAATTATTACGTAAATGGATTATCTTTGTAGTATTACTTGTGCAAGATGGGAAAGAAGGTAAGCACATGCTATGCTAGGTCGATGGCCTCAAAAAGTTATCCATCACACGGAATGATTGTGAACCCTAGAGGGCACATATGCATACCACAAATTGTCCTTAAACCAAATGGTTTTGAGAACGTCTTGTGGTAGCTTTTTCTTTATCAAACTACAAGAACTCCAAGTTAGCAACACATTAGGTCATTTACATTGCATTATGCATTAGGGGAAATTAGAGCTCCAAATGGGTCCTTTAAGGGATTTCTCTCTCCTTCTGGAATCCCAAAACAGTGTAAAAATAATATTGTTATATTGGGTTTCTCTTTCTTCTTTTCGAATCTAAATTCACCTTTTTCCATATTTTCTAAAGAGATTCAATGCTTATTTTATTCTAATGTTTTTAAATTCTACGTAACTTCAACCACTGTGAGTGGAGATTCATAAATGTGAAAACCTAGTACTCTATAAAGTAAGAAAAATAGGGGCATTTTTTAAAAGAACTCGAATATATCTTTGGAAGCAAACTTAGTATTTTAAAAAGCTCTTTTTTTCAGCACAGTTAAACATGCTTAAGTTCTATTCTAGTGCATTTTCATGTTGTGGTGGTTGTCATTGGGTGAGTTTTCCTAATTCAATAGCCAATCTTCTCCACTTGAAATTCCCTCCATTCAAATCTTCAATCTCTTAAGGAAGCCTCTAAAATTTTGCCTAAATCTCCTCTTTCCTCAGATACTATTTATGCATGGAAAACAATAAAGAGAGATTTAGCTTTCTGGTGCCTTCAAGTGGAACTAAAAAGTCATATTTACCTTCATTGATTTTCTATACTTGATTATTTTTCTACCAAGAAGTGTTATTGCATCAAGAAGATCATCAAGAAGTGTTGCTATCTACAGTGCTCAATGGATGTATGGCATGAAGTTTTATGTTATTTGCAATATAAACTTATCTGAAATTAATAATAATGTTTTACTACACCGTATTATTTTGCAAAGAAAGGAGTTAGTTATAGTTTCAATATTGTTGTATGGCTTGTAGAACATCATAGATAATTTTAAGAAGCGATGTATACATGTGGACCTACACAATGAGTATGCTCCTCTCTATAAGAGAACAGCGGCTTCTAAGGTCAACCCTTTTGTAATGCAATAAGCGAGAGAATTAGGGAGAAAGCATATTATTATATGGGTGGAAGGATCAATTTACCCATCTTATCCCTTGACCCAACAACCACCTAATTTTTTAGGCCTAACTTCTTTGATCAAATATATTTGTGAGGGCAATATTGGCTTGCTTGGTTACACAACAAGGCTTGCTAGTTAGGTTCAAAGAATTTAGATATCGATATATTCTTATGTTATTTGGTGATTCTTATTGAGAATAACCAATGTGCATATGCTATTGTCACTTTTATTCCAGCACATTTTGGAGGCTCATAGCCCTACTTTGCAAATCAGGGAAGCTTAGCTATTTGGTCAACCCAAGCCATGGAGCACTCACATTGGCAAGCTTATTGTGGGTTTGAGAAGGCCACCTTGCATGGTGGTGGAATCCATGAAGTCAGTATATTGAGACAATTACTCATATGGTGGTATATGAGGATTGCAGTTAGAATAGAGGAGAAAGATACCAAAGCCGATAGAACACATTGAATTCATGGGGATTAATGCTTTGGATATTGAAAATTATAAATCAGTGACTTGAATAAAAAAATTATTCATTTCTTCTCTATCTATATTCATCACCTCCCAAGGATACTTTAAAACTTTTAGACATTAAAAATATGGATATAATAGAGCCAAATAAAAAAAGGCCATACTCCAGAAGTGTCATTGTATTATATTTAAAAAAAAATCAATGGATAGGAGTCTACTGCTACTCCTAATCCTACCGACTAGCATCCTCTAGTGTGTAAAGCTTTGCCCTCTTTGGAGATGGCTCAGCATCATCGTACAATTTTAGAACTGGCGAAACTCTCGGTCTTTTGAATCAGAGAAGCTCCCTTTTGCCATATTCACTTAACATCTTGGGATCCTTAATCCCACATGGTAATCCATATGCGGTGAAGGCTAAATAATATTTTCTCCTTGGAGCATGCACTCAGGGCCCTTCCGGACGGTTCGCACTGCTACGTGCTTCTCCAGAAGCATGATTTATCTGTATTCCACTTGATGGGGTATCCCCCAAGACATCTAAATAATGTTTTGATTGCAAAAAATGGAAATTCAACTTTGTCCTTTGAGAAATTATTATGGAAGAGAATGGCATCTGGAAATTTAAGCCAATTAAGGTACTCGCCCTTCCGGACGGTTCGCACTGCTACGTGCTTCTCCAGAAGCATGATTTATCTGTATTCCACTTGATGGGGTATCCCCCAAGACATCTAAATAATGTTTTGATTGCAAAAAATGGAAATTCAACTTTGTCCTTTGAGAAATTATTATGGAAGAGAATGGCATCTGGAAATTTAAGCCAATTAAGGTACTCGCCCAGTGTTGAGTCCTTTTCAAGTGCTCCCACTCGTGATCCGGACACGCATATGAGAAAATCTTTGTCATAGACCACTAGCTACAAAACAAAGTTGTGCATAAGCCAACAAAACAAAGCCAATATCCAAAAGCTTATCACAATATTCAAAATTATTATAATCAAACATTTTGATTCTTGTCATTAACAAGTAAATAATTTTTCCATAAGTTGATTGATGACTCAACAACTTGGATAGTTGAAGACTTCTCTTCTCCTTTGCGGACTATTGATTCTTTTGCTGACCATATTGAAATTCCTCTTAAGTGGAAAGGTTGGCTTCATAGATGAGCATCCTTATACATCATTGATAATATCTGAGCAGGAGTACGGTACTCACTGTTCTTCTTGACATTTGAATCTAGTAGATGATACTTATCCACACTTGGATCGAATGGTGAGACAATAGTCCTCCCTGATGTCAAACAAAGCTTGAATATATGTTAGGAGGACATATTGGTGGTCACCTTTTGGAAACATAGGGAGGCCTGAGGTTGGAACGTGCTCTGTTTTCTCTACCACAACAGACTCCTCGCCACAAGATGTAACTTAGGTGTCTCCTCTTATGAGGGTATCAATATAAACTGCTACTGATTTTTCTCTCCGCAAGTTTATCTGCTTTATAACCTCCTAAACCTCATCATCTTCTACTCTTTAATGTTTCTCTGACCTTTCCTTATCTCCTTCTGTTAAACGTTTCTCATCCCCAAGCAACAGATGCAAATAGCAAATAAACCTATAGTGGTAGTGAACAAGATGACATTTGCTGTAAGATTCCTCCCCAGCCTCTCAAAATGTCCAGCATATTCCCCTGTAATCAATTCCCTCTTCAGAAATATAAGAGATCTCGTCTCTACCTGTTTTGACATAGAGAGAGAAAATATTCTAGAGAGAGAATATTCAGATTATGAATATTTTTGGATAGAAAAATACCTCATCTTATTAAAATAAGTTTCCCTGAAACAGAAATTCAAAAATAACTTTCCAATGTGCAAATAGAATTTATTGGAAATGGGTATAAAGGACCTTAGCCTAAGGGTCTAGATTTTCGGAAATTTTTGGCTTATAGTCCAATTAAGGTTCCTATGGGCCAATAGCATCAATCCATGTGTAGGGAGGAGATAAATCCAATTTGTAAAAGAAGATACCCAAAAATGAGTAAATGCTCACATAAGATGAAGAGTTGACTATGTACAAGGTTTATTAGTAAGAAACTATGAGTAATATAAAAAATATGAGATATTTTTTATATCCAAAAATGAGTAAATGCTCACATAAGATGAAGAGTTGAAAATGTACAAGGTTTATTAGTAAAAAACTATGAGCAATATTAAAAATATGAGATATTTTGGGTATAATGATTCTATTTTGACACATATGTAAGGAAGGGGAGTCTATTAAAGGAGGTGCATATTTCACATGCTTGAATGAGTTTTAAACTCAAAAATAATGTGATATTTTTATCTCTCCTCTCTCTTGAATCAAACCAAATCAAAATGGAACCAAACCGAATAAAAAAGGAACCAAACTAGATCCAAATCTAGTCCAAATTCAACCAAACTGAATCTAGAAAATTCTAGAATTCAGTTAGCTTTGGTTAGAGCTTCCCTCTCCTATAAATAGAACATGAGTCCTTTGAAAAAAAATAGAAGAATTTTACTATACTAGAGTTATGCTGAAATAATGCTAATTTCTACTATTCTCTAAAATTCTCTCCAAATTGAAGAAATTGGAGCTTCCCTCTTTCTTCAATCCCCATTGGTGGCTCCATCAACATACTTAACCAATTGATTGGTTGGGGGCCTCTACCGTGAACAAAGAATCAAGCAATTTGTAAGTTAAATGGTGAATTTTGATCTTTTCTATAATTTCTCAATGCTTCTCTCTTCTCAACCCCTCTCAAGCTTGAGAAGCTTAATTGGAATAGTTTTTGAATGCTATTGAAGTTAATTGATGAATGGTAGTGAAGAGTTACATAATTTGATGAATGCTATTGAAGTTAATTGATTAATGATAGTTAAGAATTACATAAATTTTCATTTATGCTTAATTCTAATGATTTTATGTAATTTCTCTCTCTCACTCAAGCAATGGTCATACTCATGAACCATTCTCAATCCAAATGAAGCTTTTCATAAAGCTTTTCCTTAATCCAAGATTAATCTATGCTTGAGGCCAAATTAATGGCTTTTTTCTATGCTTTTAGTTTATGTATTTCATGAACATTGATGATTTAATCCATTATTGGGTTAATGATCCAATTAGGGATCATTCTAATCATTTTCTTAATGATAAGCTTTATCCTTCAAAATAAATTGACATTTATCAGTCATAGTAGCGGAGCTATGGCAAAATTTTTATAAAAATTACACATAAAATAATTTCATTCAAAGCATGAAAAGAGAACTTCCTACCATATTCTAGGAATTATCATCCTAGATTAATTGAAAGAATTTTATTGTAATCATGGAGAAATTGATTTTTATGTTATGCTGGGGGAGGAATCTTACATTCTACCCCACTTAAAAAGTGCGAGATGTCCTCATCTCGCAAAGTAGAGGACAACTCTTTTTCTTAAGATCCAATTTATTCTAGGGTTCCTTATATTCTGGTCAACCCAACAGAATACGAGGATAATTATCCCTTAAATAAAACTCATCATTAAATAACAATTCATTCAAATCATTTCATTCATCTCTTTAACACGATAATGGTCCATTAGACCGAAAAATTTCTTTATGAACATTCCTCCACAAAAATTCCAGACTTGAGTAAGTTCTCAATTTGTCATCCCTTAACTTGATCTACCGTGTCAAGTGTTAACAGTAGCAATTTGACAGCACAATCCACTAATCTCATAGTGATTTGCTAAAATCATTATCATCATACTAGTTATGAATATCATCACAGGAACTCATCCCAATCATCCACATTGTGGTTTCGCTTAGTTTATTACATTTCAACCCATTTTCAGGGGTCATCGTTTTTCAATCAGAATCCCAATCAATTTATCAGTTTGCAAACAGAATTAAAAATCATATCAACCACATTCGAATTCATCAACTGGATAGCATTAATGCTAATTTCAAGCCTTAGATTTACTCGTATATACTGGCGGTAAAGAGCTACAGTTATACCCTCGGTATATACGGTTAGTCATGATACTTGGAATTATAAGGTAAATACTATCATGTCTAAGCCTTAAGCAAGTCATTATTTAGGAAGTGAATGGGGTCTTCTTGGGCCCTTTAATTTGCCCAAGCCTAAAATATGAGATATTTTGGGTATAATGATTCCATTTTGACACATATGTAAGGAAGGGGAGTTCTTTAAAGGAGGTGCATATTTCACATGCTTGAATGAGTTTTAAACTCAAAAATAATGTGATATTTTTATCTCTCCTCTCTCTTGAATCAAACCAAATCAAAATGGAACCAAACCGAATAAAAAAGGAACCAAACTAGATCCAAATCTAGTCCAAATTCAACCAAACTGAATCTGGAAAATTCTAGAATTCAGTTAGCTTTGGTTAGAGCTTCCCTCTCCTATAAATAGAACATGAGTCCTTTGAAAAAAAATAGAAGAATTTTACTATACTAGAGTTATGCTGAAATAATGCTAATTTCTACTATTCTCTAAAATTCTCTCCAAATTGAAGAAATTGGAGCTTCCCTCTTTCTTCAATCCCCATTGGTGGCTCCATCAACATACTTAACCAATTGAAAACAGATGAGTCCATGGCTCTTTTATATGGATCTGTGGGTTGATCTTGCTGATCTTCCACGGAGATTCCATTCTATTATATGAATATATTGCCGGTTACTATGAGCTAGGAACTATGGAAAAGGCCCCTGAGTGAACAGGTGGTGAGCGTTCTGGTTGCCAATGATGCCATAAGTATACCGATGAATGAATGACTGAAAATAAGGATTCAACCAGAGACTTTGAGGATTGTCATCAGTGACATAATGGTTTCATTAAAGGATTGTTTTAAAGTTAGCTGATGCTAAGAAAAAGGCAATTTCATATTGGGTGTGTAAGTGGTGTGACTAATTTTATGTTTGCATGAACTTCCGGCTAGGGGGCCTTGGAACTCTTTTCCTTGGTACCCGGAACAAAACCTAACCAAATTCTTAATTGGATCCCATCACTATAGTGGTTGCGCGGTTGGCTAACCCATGGGACTGGATGGGGTTAGGCTGGACTGATGGATCTGTAAATCGAGACTCAATTTCTGTTATTACGATAGATAAAGTAAATCCCGGATAGTAATTGTTCTATGGATAGGAATCAACGGCTGTGCCTCTTGATGGGGAAAAAAGCGTTGATCCCAATGATCCAAGTGCAAGTTTCTTCCTTGATCTGACCGAGTATCTTTATAGGTGCAGTCCGATCAACGTGATCAGTTAATGATCTTGACTACGTTAGAGTAAAAAGTTATCCTGGTGGAATCGCCCGTGCTTTCCGGATAAGGGAAGTTTTTCCTGGTTCGATTTTGGAAAAACCGACGGATTAGTCTCTTGTTCGGATATCCGTGCACGTGTCCCCGTGTGTGAGACCCCTGTCCCGCGCGAGAAGTGCTACTTCCGTTGCTAGTACCCGAGTCCGTTGCTCGGTGGGGACAGGGATCTCACAGTTGGTATCAGAGCGAATTGGCAAATAAAGATCAATTGAAAAGAGAAATATGTCAAAAATTTATCAAGTAGCACAAAAAGGTTATAATTGTGTGATTTAATTCATACAAATTGATATTCAAACTAATTTCGTAAATTAGTAATTGGGTCTTCAAATGGAAGTACCGCAATTATATGGAACCCTGCATTAGGACGATACCGAGGGTATAACTGCAGCTCTTTACCAGCAGTATATACGAGTAAATCTAAGACTTGAAATTATAAGTATTAATGCTATCCAGTTGATGAATTCGAATGTGGTTGATATGATTTTTAATTCTGTTTGAGAACTAAAGAATTGATTTGGATTCTGATTGAAAAATGATGATCCGTGAAAATTGGTTGAAATGTAATAAGCTGAGCGAAACCACAATGAGGATGAATGGGACGAGTCCCTATAATGATATTCATAACTAGAATGATGATAATGATTTTAGCAAATCACTATGAGATTAGTGGATTGTGCTGTCAAATTGCTACTATTAACACTTGACGGTAGATCAAGTTAAGGGAAGACAAATTGAGAACTTGCTTGATTGAAATTTTCGTGGAGGAATGTTCAGAAAGAAAATTTTCGGTCTAATGGACCATTATCGTGTTAAAGATATGAATGTTATGATATGAATGAATTGTTATTTAAGGATGAATTCTATATAAGGGATATTTATCCCCGTATTCTGTTGGGTTGACCAGAATATAAGGAACCCCAGAATAAATTGGATCTTAAGAAAAATATTTATCCTCTACTTTGCAAGATGAGGACATCTCGCACTTTTTTAAGTGGGGTAGAATGTAAGATTCCTCCCCCAGCCTTCGAGGTATACAGAAGTAAGAACCTCCCTTTCTGATCTTATAAATATTCCCTCTCAAAAATAAAAGAAAGATTCTGTTTAAAAAGGGAAGACCTTCTCCCCAGAGTACTTCTCAGGAGCCCCACCTGTTTTAAGGATTCAGAACAATGAGTTCAGAAGTGAGAACCGGTGTTTTGGATGCCAAGGTTTTGGTCATCAGTTAAAAGACTCCCGACTCGTGCCATGACAAGGGCAGAGGGAAGTCAAGAATCCAAATTCAGAGACCAATTCCTTCATACCAATCTAATCAGGGTCCGTCTCTTGGACAAGATTGCTTAACTCCATTAGCTAGATCCGGCCCATTGATCGGGGTCGAGATGACCAGTCAAATGCTTGACGACATGGAACAGCAGATGCAGGCAATTCATAAAGATATAAAAGCTGCCCAGGATCGGACAGAAATAGTAGGCAGATAAGAAGAGGACAGTCAGAGAATGCAAAGAAGCAGATATGGTCTTCATTTGAGTACGGCCCAAAAGAAGTTCTTTATCTCTTGGGGAGTATAAATAGTTATCCCCCAGATATTGTGGGCCATATTTGATTGCAAAGAAAGTAGGTGACTTAACCTATGAGCTTCTTTTACCTCCTCATCTCAAAGTTCATAATGTATTTCATGTAAGCCTTCTAAAGAAAATTGTGCCAAACCCAATTCATGGAAAGACGGTAAAACTTCAGTGGCAAGATACCCCGTTGGCTTCTAGGTTACGCTAGTTCCTTCTTTTATATAAGTCGTAACTCTTACTTGTCGCTCACAGTAATCTTACTTCCATCAATCTCCTTCCTTTCTTAATCTCCTTCATGGCTTGGCAGCAAGAACTGGTTTTATCCATGATGATTTCTCACCTTCAAGACGCAAGCGAGTCTGTGAAGAAGGATTTTATAGAACTGTATGAGCGCTCACTTTTACCTCACTTGGGAACTTCTGTAGCTCAGACCAAATGGCGGACCTATCAAGAAATAACTAGGATAACACCATGGGGTCAGCAGCACTTTCGTAACAATGTCCGCTTGGCCATGGTTATTGAAGCTTTGAACACCATATTAGATAATTTGGGAAAAATCCCATTCCCATTTGAAAAATGGGAGCATGGTGAACTTGTCCTAAAGTTTGTCGAAACCCTCTCATGTGGCATATCATCGGAAAGATCTTGAAGAGTAGAATCTAAATCTATGATCTCCGACAAATTTGGAGTTAGTATGTTTAAGATATGTTCAAAACTATATGGAGTAATTGATTCCCAAAATGTGAGATTTTTTCCAAATTACCTAATATTGACTTTTTGGGTTTGGGTCCTCAATACTACTGCGTGATGAGATCAAGGCATGGTGGATTTTCTGAGCGGGTCTTCTTACTAGCGTGTTTTCTTCCTCATTAGAAGATATGCCTTTATCCCGTTTTTGGCTTGCCTCTTAGAGGTCCTTTTGTTAGATCACCTCATACCACTGAGGTAGGTGCTGCAATAACCGGCCGAATTATTCCCATAGATGAGTTACCTGTGAGTGCTACTTTTGTGACCATATGATGGATGGGCTTATGGAATTGTAAAAAAGTTCCTCTATCTTTACTGTATATGTTCCAAGAGTGAATAAAGTTGAAATCTTTGTTCTTGTCTTGAGTCTTGCTCTCTTTTAGACTTTTCTTGATGGTTAATCTTAATTAAAATTTTCTCTCAATCTCATATTCATGCGTTTTGCAAAATTATCCCAGTTTGCGAGATGAGGACATCTCGCGTTTTTCAAGTGGGAGAGAATGTAAGATTCCTCCCCAGTCTCTCAAAATGTCCAACATCTTCTCCTGTAATCAATACCCTCTTCAGAAATATAAAAGATCTTGTCTCTGCCTGTTTTGACTTAGAGAGAGAAAATATTTTAGAGAGAGAATATTCAGATTTTGAATATTTTTAGATAGAAAAATTTCTCATATTATTAAAATAAATTTTCCTGAAATAGAAATTCAGAAAGAACTTTCCAATGTACACTTGGAATTAATTGGAAATGGGTATAAAGGACATTAGCCTAAGGGTCTAGATTTTCAAAAATCTTGGATTATGGTCCAATTAAGGTTCTTACGGACCAATAAGATCAATCCATGTGTGGGGAGGAGATAAATCCAATTTTGTAAAAGAAGATACCTAAAAATGAGTAAATGCTCACATAAGGTGAAGAGTTGAATATGTACAAGGTTTATTAATAAGAAACTATGAGTAATTTTAATAATATGAGATATTTTGGGTATAATGATTCTAATTTTACACATATGTAAGGAAGAGGAGTCCCTTCAATTCTCATATAAGATGAAGAGTTGAATATGTACAAGGTTTATTAGTAAGAAACTATGAGCAATATTAAAAATATGAGATATTTTGAGTATAATGATTCCATTTTTGACACATATGTAAGGAAGGGGAGAGCCTTCAATGAGGCGCCTACTTCACATGGGCAAATTGAGTTTTTTATCATAAAAATTTGAGATATTTCATCTCTCCTCTCTCCTCATTTAGGTCCTCCTCATTTAGGTCTAGTTCCAAAAAGTTAGCTTAACTGACCTGAAAATGGTCAAAAATTGACCAAACTGACTTGGAAAATTCTAGAATCAGTTTGTTTGGTTAGGAGCTCAATTTTTCCTATAAATAGAAGCCTCCCCCTTGTTGAAAATATATAGTGTTTAAGGCATTGTTACTCTATTTCACCCAAGCCAAGAACTAGGAATTTATTAATAATTCATTAGTTTTTGACATTTTCCTGTTCCAAAGATTGGTTGGCCACTCTTGTCCAAACAAGAGTTGAACCCTCAAACCATCAAGCCAAAGGAAAGCTTTCAAAGTCATTAGTAAGTTGGTGATTCTTCTTTTCACTTATTTTATGATTTTTATGGCTTTAATGGTTCTTATGTTTTATGTCTTCTCTAAAAATGTTATACCTCATTACAAAAAGGTATTTTCCTCTCTTTTCTAACAAAACCAACCATTCTCAATCCTAGGTGAATGGTTAATTGATTAATGTCAAGTTTTTATAATGATTATTTTATTATAAAAGTGTTACTTTTAGCATAATTAAATTTCATGCATAGAGGTATTCATAAAAGATGAATATTTTATTATAAAAGTGTTACTTTTAGCATAATTGAATTTCATGCATAGAGATATGCATAAAAGACGAATATTTTATTATAAAAGTGTTACTTTTAGCATATTGAATTTCCTGCATAGAGGTATGAAAAAAAATGATTATTTTATTATAAAACTGTCAAGAAAAAAAATGATTATTTTATTATAAAACTGTCAAGAAAAATAAATGATTATTTTATTATAAAAATGTTACTTTTATCATATTGAATTTCGTGCATAGAGGTGAAAAAAATTATTATTTTATTGAAAAATGTTACAAAAAAATGATTATTTTATTATAAAAGTGTTACTTTTATCACATTTAAAATTTATGCATAAGAAGATGCATAAAAGATTGATTTTAATTCAAAAGTGTCATTCTCATCTAAAGTGAATTTATGCATAGGAAGATGCATAAAAGATTGATTTTAATTCAAAAGTGTCATTCTCATCTAAATTGAATTTATGCATAAGAAGATGCATAAAAGATTGATTTTAATTCAAAAGTGTCATTCTCATCTAAATTGAATTTATGCATAGGAAGATGCATAAAAGATTGAATTTTAATTCAAAGTGTCATTCTCATCTAAAATGAATTTATGCATATAGCAAGATGCATAAAAGATTGATTTTCATTTCAAAAGTGTTAGTCTCCTTAAATGGAATTTATGCATAATTAGATGTGTAAAGAAATCTTATATCAATATAAGAATTTCCTTGTATTCTATAAATGTATAGGAGATGAGTTAGGATGTGATAAGATGAGTTAGGATGTGATAAGAAGTGTATGAGATGTGATAAGATGTGATAAGATGCATAGGAGATGAGTTAGGATGTGATAAGATGAGTTAGAATGTGATAAGAGGTGTATGAGATGTGATAAGAGGTGTATGAGATGTGATGAGATGTGATAAGATACTTATGGGATGAGTTAGGATGTGATAAGATGAGTTAAGATGTGATAAGATACATATGGGATGAGTTAAGATATGATAAGATACATATGGGATGAGTTAGGATGTGTTAAGATGAGTTAAGATGAGTTAAGATGTGATAAGATGTGAATGGGATGAGATAAGAAGTGTATGTGATGGGATAAGATGTATATGGGTTGTGATAAGGCGAGAATGTGGATGTGGATGTATACATGTAGATGTAGAAGTATGGATGTGAATGAGAATGTGGATGTGGATGTATACATGGAGATGTGGATGTATGCATGTAGATGTAGATGTATGGATGTGAATGAGAATGTGGATGTGGATATATACATGGAGATGTGGATGTATACATGTAGATGTAGAAGTATGGATGTGAATGAGAATGTGGATGTGGATGTATACATGGAGATGTGGATGTATGCCTATAGATGTAGATGTATGGATGTGAATGAGAATGTGGATGTGGATGTATACATGGAGATGTGGATGTATGCATGTGGATGTAGATGTATGGATGTGAATGAGAATGTGGATGTGGATGTATACATGGAGATGTGGATGTATACATGTAGATGTAGAAGTATACATGTGAATGAGAATGTGGATGTGGATGTATACATGGAGATGTGGATGTATGCATGTAGATGTAGAAGTATGGATGTGAATGAGAATGTGGATGTGGATGTATACATGGAGATGTGGATGTATGCATGTAGATGTAGAAGTATGGATGTGAATGAGAATGTGGATGTGGATGTATACATGGAGATGTGGATGTATGCATGTAGATGTAGATGTATGGATGTGAATGAGAATGTGGATATGGATGTATACATGGAGATGTGGATGTATGCATGTAGATGTAGACGTATGGATGTGAATGAGAATGTGGATGTGGATGTATACATGGACATGTGGATGTATGCATGTAGATGTAGAAGTATGGATGTGAAATGAGAATGTGGATGTGGATGTATGCATGGAGATGTGAATGTATGGATGAGATGTGGATGTGGATGTGAATGTATGGATGTGAATGTGAATGGGAAAATGGATGTATGCATGGAGATGTGGATGTATACATGTAGATGTAGATGTGTGAATGCGGATGTGGATGTATGTATGTGGATGTGGGATTGGAGGTATGATGATGTATGCATGGATGTGTATGTAGAATAATGAACGTGAATGTGTATGGAAAATAATGTGTCGTCAATATGAGTAAATGGATGAAAATGAATACGCATTGAATGGAATGTGGATTAAGTAATGTGGATTGAGGAGGGATAATGTGGAAAGACGAGAGTTCGATATAGAAACTGTATTTTGTGACTGTTTGTAAATGAGTGTTTTGTCACGAATGCTGGGGAAGCATTTTGACCGTCTTGAGGATTAAGGTCATGAAGACCGAATTGATAAAGTTGCAACTGCGACGGAGAGTCAATGGAGGACGTCTCGCGTAGCAAGGTCGACTAAGGTCTTGACCAGCCTCGGTTCGATTTAAATGGTGAGCTTCCGGTACGGTGGATGAGGGACCACGGAAGCGGCCTATGAGTGAAGCGCTAGGTCACCTACGAAGGATCCTAGAGGGTGCTGACCATACGGTGCTCAGGCTCTGGGTCGCCGAAGATACCCACACGTGCGTCGTGGAAGATATTGGAACAAGGAATAAGAGTTGTTTTCTGAAACCGGGCATGGATCTGGTTGATTGGCCTTGCTGGTCCTCAACGGATGAGTCCATGGCTCTTTTATATGGATCTGTGGGTTGATCTTGTTGATCTTCCACGGAGATTCCATTCTGTTATGTGAATATATTGCCGGTTATTATTATGAGCTAGGAACTATGGAAAAGGCCCCTGAGTGAACATGCGGTGAGCATTCTGGTTGCCAATGATGCCATAAATACACCGATGAATGAATGACTGGAAATAAGGATTCAACCAGAGACTTTGAGGATTGTTATCAGTGACATAATGGTTTCATTAAAGGATTGTTTTAAAGTTAGCTGATGCTGAGAAAAAGGTAATTTCATATTGGGTGTGTAAGTGGTGTGACTAGTTTTATGTTTGCATGAACTTCTGGCTAGGGGGCCTTGGAACTCTTTTCCCTAGTACCCGGGACAAAACTTAACCAAATTTCTAATTGGATGCCATCACTACAGTGGTTGGGAGGTTGGCTAACCCATGGGGCTGGATGGGGTTAGGCTGGACTGATGGATCCGTAAAAATCGAGACTCAAATTCTGTTATTACGATAGATAAAGTAAATTCCGGATAGTAATTGTTCTATGGATAGGAATCAACGGCTGTGCCTCTGGATGGGAAAAAAAGCATTGATCCCAATGATCCAAGTGCAAGTTTCTTCCTTGATCTGACTGAGTATCTTTATAGGTGCAGTCGGATCAGCTTGACCAGTAATGGTCTTGACTACGTTAGAGTAAAGAGTTATCCTAGTGGAATCGCCCGTGCTTTCCGGGTAAAGGAAGTTTTTTCGGGTTCGGTTTTGGAGAAACTGATGGATTAGTTGCTTGTCCGGATATCCGTGGGGGGCGAGGCCCCGAACGTGGGACCCCTGTCCCACGCGAGAAGTGCTACTTCCGCTGCTAGTACCCCGAATCCGTTGCTCGGTGGGAACAGGAATCTCACATCAAATGCTTTTGAGCATGTCTTAAGAAAGCATGGCATAAGAAGGCAGTTAACTTGCAAGTATACACCTGGGCAAAATGGTGTTGTGGCTGAGAGGAAGAATAGAGTCATTTGTGAAGTGGCCAGGGTGATGCTCAATGAAAAGAGCATGCTAGATTATTATTGGGCAGAAGCATGTGCCACTGCAGTATATATACTTAATAAGACACCCACAATAGCCATACATGGAAGTACGCCAGAGATGCGGCTTACAGGTTTTAGGCTAGACATTGGACACCTCAAAGTGTTTGGTTGCATAGCTTATGTACATGTGCC
Organism: Cibotium barometz; assembly: GCF_041138505.1. Lineage (NCBI taxonomy): Eukaryota > Viridiplantae > Streptophyta > Polypodiopsida > Cyatheales > Cibotiaceae > Cibotium > Cibotium barometz. The sequence goes on along the minus strand of NC_141103.1, from coordinate 22,055,980 downwards.
TGATGAGAGAAGGAGGAAGTTGGATCCTAAGGCAGGAAAGTGTGTGTTTGTTGGATATGCACATGATCGCAAAGCATATAAATGTTACAATCCACAAACCAGGCAAGTGGTGATCTCACGAGATGTGGTGTTTGATGAACTTGCTAGTTGGTGCAAAGCAAAGGACGAGGGTGTCATTAATTCTCTTGATGCTGATATGCATGTGAACTTGCCACAAGAAAGTTCTATTTCTATGTCTGGGCCAGCAGAGGCTGAGAGTAGCACTGTACGTCCATGGTCAGGATGCTTGAGGCATGCGAGTGTGAGCACTGGGAGTAGTGTTGTGGATAAAGGGAAAAAGAAAGTGGAAGGAATTGGAATTACAGGTTATGAGTCGTCAAGTTCAGACAGTTTGGATAAGGAACTTGGCATACCCATTTTACGGTGCAAGGCAAGATAGATATGTGCCTCCACATGCTAGAGTGAGAGGTGTTCAGAGTGATCCGAATGCATTGCGGAGATCCCAAAGGGTCAGTATCCACTTGACAGGTTGACGTATCGTGATTTTGCTATGCATTACGCATATATGACCTCTTTAGTGAAGCATGTGGAACCTACATGCTATTTAGAAGTAGGAAAAGGCAATGGATGTTGAGATGGATGCATTGGTGAACATGGGATTTGGTTGCATTACCACATGACAAAAATGTCATTGGTTGCAAATGGGTTTACAAAGTGAAATGCAAGTCAGATGGTTCCATTGAATGCCATAAAGTGAGATTGGTAGAGCTAAGGGTTAGGCACAAACCCAAGGCTTGGACTATGATGAAACATTTAGTCCAGTGGCAAAGATGGGAACAGTGAGAGCAGTCATTGCTATGGCTACAGCAAATGGTTGGGAAATGCATCAAATGGATATGACAAATGCATTTCTAAATGGTGATCTACAAGAAGAAGTTTATATGGCACAACTAGAAGGATATGTACACCCCCGAGGTATCCCACTCATGTATGCAGATTAAAGAAAGCATTTTATGGTTTGAAGCAAGCACCTCATGCTTGGAGTGATAAGATGAGCCGATATCTTATCTCCCTTGGATTTTAGGTTTCTACAGCAGATTCTTCACTCTATGTGAAGAAAACAGATCATGGGATTGCCTTACTTGTCATCTATGTGGATGACTTGATTGTCACAGGAGATCATGCTACAGATGTTATGCATGTCAAGAAGGCATTGAGTGGGCAGTTCGACATGAAAGACTTGGGTGAATTGAGATATTTTCTCGGAATTGAAGTGATCAAAGACCATGCAGGTACATGGTTAGTGCAACGCCAATATGCATTGGATATGTTGGCAAAATATGGAATGACAGGGTGTAAGCCAATGAGTACACCTTTGGAGCAGAATGTGAAGTTGCGGGCTGATTTTGGTGGAGTTGGATGATCCATCTATGTATAGAAAGATGGTTGGAAGTGTCATTTTTATGACTATCACATGCCCGGATTTCAGTTATGCTGTGGGACTAGTAAGCCAATTTATGCAGAGTCCCAAAAAGCCTCATTTGGATGCAGTGAGACGCATTATGCAATATGTAAAGACCACTGCACATTATGGTCTTCTTTATGAGCATGGTAAAGGCTTGGATATACATGGCTACATAGATGAAGATTGGGAAGGTAGCTCGTATGATAGGAGGTCTAGTAGTGGTTATGCCTTTACATTTGGAACTGCAGTAGTGAGTTGGAGTAGCAAGAAGCAACCTACTGTTGCTTTATCTAGTACAGAGCCTGAATACAGAGGTGCAGCCATTGCTACATGTGAAGGAGTATGGTTAAAGAGTCTCTTGGTTGATTTGGGTGAGCCTATTGATGGCAAGGTTGTCATTCATTGTGACAACATGAGCAGCATACAGTTGGCCAAGAATCCAGTTTTTCATGCGCGGACCAAACACATAGAGGTCCACTATCACTTTGTCAGAGAGCGTCTCTTGGTTGATTTGGGTGAGCCTATTGATGGCAAGGTTTTCATTCATTGTGACAACATGAGCAGCATACAGTTGGCCAAGAATCCAATTTTTCATGTGTGGACCAAACACATAGAGGTCCACTATCACTTTGTCAGAGAGAAAGTGCTGGATGGTACAGTGGATTTGAAGTGGTTAAAGAGTCTCTTGGTTGATTTGGGTGAGCCTATTGATAGCAAGGTTGTCATTCATTGTGACAACATGAGTAGCATACAGTTGGCCAAGAATCTAGTTTTTCATGCGCAGACCAAACACATAGAGGTCCACTATCACTTTGTCAAAGAGAAAGTGCTGGATGGTACAGTGGATTTGAAGTATGTGAAGACTGAAGAGCAGGTGGCCGACATCTTTACAAGCCCCTTAACAGGGAAAAGTTTGAGAACTTCCATACTATGTTGAGAGCACGTGGGATGAGCTTGAGGGGGAGTGTTGAGAGCTTTGATAGCCCAAGCTCATCTACATCTTCATCTATGGCAGTACATCATGAGCTTGAGAGGGGCTGCTGAGATTCAAGCTCGATGTCAGTGTGTGCTAGCTGTGCTATGTGATGGCATGTTAGGTAGCAGCATGTGTGAGCCATAAATGACCACGTCTAGTTGGTCATAGAGTGTGGACATTAGCTAGGGTTAGTAGTGTGTGGACACAACTCATAGTGTGTCTTGTGTATTATGGATTATGGCTTTATGCATTGTGTGAGAAGGGAGATGGCTTCCCTCTATGGTTAGGGTTTGCAATATACATTAGGGTTTGCTCCTGGTTGTGTGTCTTCTCTCCCTCTACCTATTTTTCAATAGTTATCTCGACATGCATTGGAAGCTACCGGCATGCATTTGGTGCTTTCGGTGCATGTGCCGGTAGCCTACTAGTATAATTAGGTAGCATCTCGCATGCATTCGGTGCTCTTGGTGCATGCTAGTATCTACCAGCAAACTTAGGTAGCACTTGAAATGTGTTGGGAGCTCCCGGTGTATGCCAGCACAACTATCATCAATCTTTAGGTAGCATCTAGCATGCATTTAAAGATACTCGCTTACCTAGGTAGCACCCAGCATGCTTGGGTGCCCCTCGTGCTGCATGCCAGTAGCTACTGGCATACTTAGGTAGCACTTGGCATGCATTGGGTGCTTCTGGTGCATGCCGGTAGCTATCGACATGCATTGGAAGCTATTGGCATACACCAAAAGCTCTCAGTGCATGCCTACTGGGAGACCTAGGTAGCACCCAGCATGCATTGGGAGCTCCCGGTGCATATCTGGAGTTACCGTCATGCATTGGAAGCTACCGACATGTGTAGGTAACACGCATTTTGCATTGGGTACTCCTGATGCATCACAGTCAAATGGAATGCGTAGGATCCAGTGTGTGCTCACATTCTTTGTCATCCACCAATCCATAAGCTTTGACAACTCCGAGCTTGGAAATAGGTACTCTATTCGTGGGCATAATGGACAATGTCTTAGAACCCTCCTGAGGAATAGGTGTTGCTCCCGCCTTAAAATGTGAAGCACTACATTTGGGACAAAGAATAGAGTTTTTGTGCTCTCCATGATACAAAATTCAATCATTGATGTATGCATGGATTGTTTCCTAGTCAAGCCCGACTCATCATCATCTTTTGTGCCCTGTTCCTTGTTTTTGGGATGGTGTTATCGGGCGGTAGAATCTTACTAGAAAGCAATCTCGTAAATAACAATAGGAGCTTATTAGGAAAATAAACATACCCTATCACTTAGCATCCATGTATTATTGTATATGATCCACTTATGTTAACAATGCTGAAATTGATACATTTCTCCAAGAGTAGCGAGCTTGGAGATTCAAGATGAGGAAGGTCATAGATAATCTCGTCATAGAAGAACCCTCATATATCTATGTGAGTGCTTTTTCTCAAAGATAGTTTTCATGAATATCATTGCCATCTGTATTACTCTAAAACTAATCATCAAGAAATCCAGTCATGTCATCAATATCATGCCTTGCATCGTCAGGGTTGCTCTGTTTGATGTGTGTATTATGCTCTCAACCTTTGAAAAGTACTAGGATCCTATGCTCTAAGAATCTGCATACACTGTACTCACAATCGAGAGTGACCTTAATGATATAATATAAGGGCATATCCTCTGCAATAAAGACATAATAATTCATATAAGACAAGTGACAACAAAGCACGAGTAAACACATTTGCAAAGTCTCATCAAATTAAATTTTGACATCAGTACACATGCTGTATTAAATATACTCAAACTAATAAGGCCTTTGGTGCACAAGATATAATAAGTGAAAAATATAAATGTACTAGTAGAATGTCATGGATCGAAGCTCATTACAAAAGACAAGACATGTGCACTAAAATTCTACAAATACATCTATTCTCTATTTGGAGCTGGCGATCGCCTACACAAACCATAATTCACTAGCAACTCCTCACCAACATGCAATGATCTAATAGCATTGACTACAACGTATCTAGGTACATCTCTACTCATGTGCACTGGCTCATGACCAGTGTCACACTCCACAAAAGTACAATTACTTCTTTCATTCCTCCCTTTGCTACTATTGATTAGCCTTGATATATTTCCTTGAGTGCAAGGTTTGCCATCGATATACAATCTCTATGATTCATTATGGGTAATGCCTCTTCTAGCAAGAGAGGCACCATTAGCACACATAGCCGATATGTGGTCATACTCTTGATATAGTGAGCAAGTTGATGTTATGGACCCCATGAATATATAGGTCCACAAAATGTCATAAGAGTGACCTTAGAGTGAAACAAGACATGTAAATCGTATGTAATCAAAAGACCTCAACCCCTACAGGCAATCGAAGATGGCGCGATCCCTTAGAGTGAGCATCGTAGAAGCTAAAAACATCTCCATCAGCCAGAAGTGATGCACCCAACCAACCACCATAATTTCTATGATTATATGTCTTTTTGAGAGGTAGTAGGTGACTGGGTAAGGAATGATCAAGAGACTTCTCGGACTGAGAAACAAGAGGTAACTGGTGTGCACAGGCCTCCATTTGTAACCAAATAATAGCTTGAGTGCGGCATGTGCGAGAAAGAATAGATTGATCAAGCCTATGAAAGCCATCATCATCATCAAAAATATGTACAATGGGATTTGGCCATGATGATTGTATCTAGATGCATGTTATACATCACTTTATCTATCAAGAGCATATAGAATTTAAGCTCCAATTTCTTCAATTTAGAGAGAATTTTAGAGAATAGTAAAAATTATCATTATTTCAGCATAATTTTGGTATAGTATATTTCTCATATTTTTTTACAAAGGGCTCAGGTTCTTTTTATAGGAGAGGGAGGCTCTAACCAAGACCAATTGATTTCTAGAATTTTCTAGATTTCAGTTTGGTTGAATTTGGACCAGATTTGGACCTAGTTTGGTTTCTTTTTGATTCGGTTTGATCCAAGAGAGGAGAGATAAAAATATCACATTATTTTTGAGTTTAAAACTCATTCAAGCATGTGAAGTAGGCGTCTCCTTGAAGAGACTCCCCTTTCTTACACATGTGTCGAAATGGAATCATTATATCCAAAATATCTCATTTTTTAGTAATACTCATAGTTTTTTACTAATAACCCTTATATATAGTCAACTCTTCATCTTATGTGAGAATTTACTCATTTTTGGGTATTTTTCTTTTACAAATTGGATTTATCTCCTCCCCACACATGGATTGATCTTATTGGCCCATAGGAATCTTAATTGGACCATAATCCAAATTTTTTTGACAATCTAGACCCTTAGGCTAAGGTCCTTTGCCATCCACTCACCTTGTATGGAGGTAAATATCAATGTTATATCATAACCTTTTAGATTTTTATCCTTGGTCGTGTCTGTTATTTTTTAATTCTTTGTAATGTTTGTGTCTTTCAAGCTTGACCTTTCATCTTGTAGCCAAGCAGCATGAGTTTTTTAAAAAACAAGTTATAGTCTAGCTAAAGCATGATTTTATAGAGGGATGGAGTGTGCGACCCATTCTTTGACAGATGTCCATGCATCAATTAAATGAGATGTCCATGTGAGGTAAGAAATCATAGCTAATACATGTTTTCTTAGTATATCATACATTTAGACTTCATTCTTTGCTTAGCTTATCATACATTTAGACTTCTTTGAGTTGATATTTTGAAGATATAAAGATAAAGGGAATGAGATGGGCATCTCGAATCTTAGCATATCAAGAGAATAGGATTACTATGAAGCTTAGGTCTCTAAGAACCGACCCCTTGATGTAACTACCTTCAAATTGCCAAGAAAGGTTTTGTATGATACAAGGCTTGTACAGGGCTAAGGGTCTTGCCCCTCACCATGTATGGTGGTTGTGTTACATGGTATTTCTCTCCATCTTGCTGCTTGTCACGTGCATGCCGGGGGACTGGAGCTAGACTACGCAAGGTGATCGGATGAGTAACACGTAGGACGTGTGGGAGGTGTGGACAAATAGTGCATATAGGGTTCAAGGGGAGTGTCTATGCTGCATGTTGGTGGGTAATTAGATGTCCAGCCATTTTGTACACACTTAGGGGTAGCTATGCATGTATTTAGATGGCCAAGGGCTAGGAGACTCATAGCACTCTAGGTGGGGTGGAGTACCAGTTACTCATCTCCATCAGTTTCTAGGATTGGGGCTAAGGAGTCCAGGATCCTAATACCACCTTACCATGTACAACATCTAATTACATTGCAAATCCAACCGCATTTTGTTTAGAAAAACACTATCTCCAAAGAAGACAAAAAAGCAATGTTTGGAGGATTCTGTGGATTCCATATGCGAGTTGAGGATTCGAACCCCTTTATCATAAATAAATGTGTCTATACCAAGTCTCCCTCTTCTTGGATAGTGTTACAATCAATAGGCAGAGTAAATAACAAACATAAACTACATTTGGAGTACTTTACATCAATCATACTATTGAAAAGACAACATCTACCTCAAATTCCTTGTCCTCGTCTAGTAGAGCCTCATCCTCTTCAATAGGAAGAAGAACCTCTAATGTAGCATCATCATCAGCTTCTAGAAAGTATTCCTCTTTCTCAAGAGTGTGATCCTCTCCAGCATTGCATCCACATCATCCCCTTGGTTAATACCAATAACATTATCCTCCCTTATATTTGTATCATTCCCTTCTTTATCACACAACACCAATGATATCATCATGAACAAGTCCACCATTGAGGCTTGCATCATCATTGTTTGATTCTACATTCATCTTCCAAGGGCACTTCTTGGATGACACTTCACGAACGAGGTTTGGCATGAAGAACATAGGACCATCCTAGCTCATCTTGGTCTAGAAACAAGATTGTCTCCTCATGCAATGAGGAGTAAGACAAATGGGTCATCTCTCTCACCCAAGACTTTGGAGGTATCAGCCATGTAGAAACCATTGGGTCTCTTTTTAATTGTCGCATTCTTTCCACAATACTACATTTGGTGCCATTTCACCTTAAGGAGAGCTTGATTGAAGAACTTATAACCAACTTGAATAATATCTTCCAAGAAACCCACTTAGACAATTTTGCCATCAAGAGGATTCATATCCAAGGATCTTGATTGACTTTATTTTTAATGCAGCAATTTGTGAATCCATGCTGACATGAAGGTTGTCAACTCTTTTGATGCACACTACTATGATATCTTGCCTCTTAGAAAATGACGGTAGCTAGATTATGAGCACAATACTCACAAAACAGAGCAATACCTTGAATAATGTCTTGCCTCGTCATATAAATGTTGTGGGATACACTCAAGTATGGATGGAATGCTAGTTTCTTAGTTTCTTCTCCTCCATCTCTTTGTTTGGATGCTTCTTTTCTCTGCCTCATATATGTCAATCCACTTTGACATTGTGCTTGTGTTATACATCATAGATGTATAACACAAGTTTCTTCTCCTCCATCTTTTTGTTTGGATGCTTCTTTTCTCTACCTCATATATGTCAATCCACTTTGACATTGTGCTTGTGTTATACATCATAGATGTGTTTGTGTTACACATCATAGATGTGCTTGTGTTACACATCATAGATGTGTTGATTTGGTCACAAAGTTTACGATAAAGCTTCATTTGCCTACCCTTGCAACTTAGCACTTCATTATAAACCTTGTTTGATTCCTCATTTGCCCATAATTGGAGCATTTGGATCCATATGAATGAGGTATTCTAAGACATAGAAGAGGATATACTAACAATTTGCCTATAAGAAGGTATGCTAGCCATGGCTCTTCAACCCCCTGATTCGTTCTTCCCTATCTCCATACAATGGATGAAATGAAGTGCCAAGTTGAGGGGTATTCTGAATTTCTTTTGATGCCTTCAAAAACTTTTACAAGCTCGTCCTTAGACAATAGGTTCAAGATCCATCACTTGTAAGCCATAGGTGTTGTGTTATGTACACCTCTAGGTATTTCCATAGAGAGGTGTCCCTTTCACCTATATGAAATCTCCATAATAACTCCGTGAAAGTCTTGAAAATATGCATGGGGTTAGTAAGATGTGCAATCTTTAACTTTCCCTAATATTCTAGACTATAAAAGATAGACTTTGTTGTTGAAGATGCCCTTATTCCACAAGGAAATCACTTGCCCCTCGTATGACAAGGACTATAAGAGATAGACTTTGTTGTTGAAGATTCCCTTATTCCACGAGGAATTTGCTTAACCCTCATATGACGAGCAATTTACTTGCCCATCATATGACGAGGGCACTCTATAGTGTCCCAAGCCTCATATGACGAGCAATTTACTTGCCCATCATATGACGAGGGCACTCTATAGTGTCCCAAGCCTCTTCCCAATTGGGAAGTCTTGCCTTTCAAATTGACCATCAAATTGTTGTCTTGCATATCTAAATGGGTGATCCATAGGCAAAAACATCCTTTAGAAAGGTTACACACACTTGGGCAGGTCTCTACAATACAAATCAAGGTCAAGTCCATATGTTGGACAAGCACAAAAACCTTTAGTAGAAAGATTTGAATTTTTGCATCAATCACTAATTTTAATTAATATATATATTTTCTCACTTCAAATTATCTTGTTATTATAACAAATTCCATTCCAAAACATAATGATAGAGCTAGATAGTCATGGATGGTCGAGACTAGAATGCCACGTAGAAGGAAATATGAGCTACCATCACATCTAGACATGTCGTATACCTCAATACCATGAAATAGCTCTTGAAACTCCTCATAAATTAAGATATGTCAAGTATAAATTCATATCAAATACTTGGTTCTTCCTTGAGGTAAAAGAAGAATCCAATAACACATCCGTTAGAAGAAGTTAGAAGAAGAGATGATGATGGCCATCTTATAATTTCAAAATGCAAAACATTTGGAGTTGCTAAGCTCAAGATATACCATTTTTCTCAAAATCAAGTTTAAAGGCTATCGTAACGGTCCACATCATCACTTTTGAAGCTACTTTTTGTACATCTTCCATGGGTTATGTCCAAACCCCATCATGTCATATATCAATGGAAAGATCTTGAAGAGTAGATTCTATATATGCAACCTCTGAAAAATTTGGAGTTGATTTACAAAAAATTTACCATGGCCCCATTTTTTATGATGTGGCATTCCTTAGAGGGCCCAAAAATGAGCCCAAATTTCCCCTAATGAATGTGGTGCAAGAGGAAAATGTTACAATACTTTGTATGGCACCTTTGAACCCTTCTTGAGTGGAGGCTCACCACACTTAGGACAATGGGTGTGATTGGCATAGTCCTTCCTACATAAAACACAATCATTGATGCAAGCATTAATATAATTATAGCCCATAACAATATGAGACAATATAGCCTTTGCCTCTACTTATTTTTGGAAGCTCATTATTTTTGGCAATAATTGTGTAGCAAGTAACCTGTAAGAATCAATGCAAGAGGTTCCTCAATGAGACCAATAAAATGATAGAAAATTAACATGGAGATAGCATATAATTTATTGAACATCAAGATACTAAAGCCACTAGAACCATGTTATAAGAGTAGCACGTACTACAAAATTCTTGCACTTGATTGATTTGTCCAATTATGCTTGGTTTGTAAATTGAGAATGAGAAGTGTGGCTAAAAGTCATGATAACTTTGCATTATCAAATAGTAGAGTTGTAGCCTCTGTGTATAAGAAATATTTGTCTAATTATGCTTGGTTTGTAAATTGAGAATGAGACATGTGGTTGAAAGTCATGAGATAACTTTGCATTCTCAAATCATGTCACTATGAATCTTGTTTTTATTGGGTTGTTAAAGGTCTTCTTTGCTCTTCAAACATATCCTCAGTCATGTCTATTGCCATGTCATCACCCCAATTAGCTACATTAATCTCCTCCTCATCTACATCTTGAAAATTTTGTTGTTCATTTCTCAAATTTTCATATCAATTAGGATAACTAGCTTGCAAAAAAGCAACATGCTCTTGTGGCAATTGAGAGATAAGCAGACCATGGTGGGGGCCAAGATTTCAATCCTCGATGCATTATTATGTTGAGGGTAAGTGAAACAAAACAAGATGATAACAACTTATATTGAATGATCACAGCTCATATTAAATGATCACAATTCATATATCCCTGACCAATTTTTTTACCTTCATTGCACAAGACACCATCGAGAAAGCAACCATGGCTAGAGCCTATTTTACCCATGGCGAGCCAAGTGCCGGCCTATCGTCAACCACGACCACAACACACCCACACCCATACTATCCCCTACTCAAACGTCCCTACCCTTGGGTCGTTCCTCCTACCGGCAGTCATGGTACACGTCATAAGGATGGTGGTGGTTGTGGCGGTAGTGCCATAGATGCATTTACTCCTCCACGAGAGCGTCCACCCATACAGAGTGTGGCCACACCCCCATTGATCTGGTCGATGTTTTGGTAGTAGCCCTCTCCCTAGTGCAGAGATCAACGTCTTTACATGGTGCAGGAAGGGAAGGTCATTCTTGGTGATGTTGATTAGGAGATGCGGAGTCGTCTGAGGGAGTTGTGTAAAATAGTATTTGCCCATGAAACTCTAACCAAATTCCTCTACCTTCCAAAGGAGAAGAAAATAAGAGTTTTGTAATCAACTCAAGAGCCCCAGGTTGCAAGGAAGTACCTAAAAAAGGGATCTATGATCTCATAAGAGATTGTATGAAACATAGGATGTCCGATGTCACCCAAGCAGTGAAAACGGGGGGAGAAAGCCGTGGTTCATTGACTAAGAGATATGGGATGAGGAGCCGAGGAAGCAAGCTAAAAACCATCGACGATACTCACAGCAAGAGGAAGTAGCGGCAAAACAACTAGAGAGTGTGGGGAGTGCGCACCTCGGGAGCGATGGATGGGAGTCATTTTATGAGTATTTTGTAAGTATCCATGCTTTCTGTAGCCTCTCATTTGTATGTCAACTAGTGTATAGTTGTATGTTTTGTTTTCATGTATGCAGGAGAGGGTGGTTCGACGCGAGGTTGCCGAGTTGAAGGAGTGTTATGCATTCAAGTATGGCGCTTATGCCTTGCTTGAGTGCATTGAGTAACGACGATGAAAATATAGATTGGACAGTTGTGGTTTCAGTACGTACGTCATACCATATGTTAATTTGAGGTTTTTTGTAAGTTTGTATATGCTAATTCGTTGGGTATTGCATTGTTTTCGCAGAGAGCAATACTTGAGCATTCTCGCATTGAGGCTAGCTCATGGATTACACACCCACTTTAGTTGGCATAGATTTAGAATTGTATAGATCTTTTTGGAATTGTACAGATCCTTTTTGGACCCCCTTTTGGGCATGTATAGTACGCTCGCATATGCGTGGTAGCTTTTCTGTATAAACATTTATTGTATAAGTATTCATATCATGCAATTTGGATCAATGTCTCATTGTGGTTTAACATCAAGTAATGAAAGTTGATTTTGTACATCAATGTATCTTTGTTTGTGTTTATTCTTTAAGTTTGTAAAATTTTACTTGAATGCAACAAAATTTTTAATTATTTTGCATGATGGTGTATCCAAGTATAGAACTATACCTGTATGCACCATAATGCCAAAAAAAAGTTATACCTGCATCCATTGGTATATACGTCAAAAATTTCCTACGTGCCGCGACAATTTCATGTGTGTCAGAATGAGCATCGTAATGAGCATCGTTATTTCTATCAATAAATCTGTTAGAATGAGTGTCAAAATTTTTTGGAAAATAATCTTATTTTTGATGCAGGTAGCAACGTTTTTTGCAACAATATTTTTGACGATAGCTTCGACGCTTTTGTAGTGAAGTTTTTTTAGACTCAAATATAGACACTCGTTGATTTTACAATGCCATTCTTTTACATCAAAAAACGTCAATATTTTATTGTCATGTAGTAGTAGTGTAGATAGACCACCAACCTGGTGGTGGTATTGGCAAAGGGCATATTTAGGACCAAGGTCCCATAACTACTACAGAGATTACGCGATGGAGCTTTTTTCACGATCTAGGACCCCACTTATTACTGAGGTAGTGTGACATGAAAAATTGATATCTTTCAATTTTAATTTTGTGCATATTTTGATGGTTTCTCAATGGTAATAAGGTGGAAGCTTATCCAAGAAGATTACGGTGCCACAATGGAATAACGGCCTGGTGACATGACAGCTTGGTGGGCTACCCTGATAACAGCATTCTATCTTCAAATATAATGGTTTTACTTGATTTAGGATGCACACATTGTAAATGCCACAAGTATGCTTGATAAATACTTTGGTATGGAAGATAGGCTAGTGACGTGGAAAATAAAAGTGGGCCTTCATGCTCACATGGATTTTAATTGTATTAGTAATATAGTATTCATCATAAGGCTACAAGCTGGGGAGTGTGGAAGGCATGTGGAGGAGTGTGTAGGTGCATAATTGGGAAAGATTCTTCTAGAATGCCTACATGGAAGAGGAGAATTCCGCTATGTGTAAGTGGGATCTCTACCTACAAGCCACTTAGACTTGGCTATTATCTCATCACACTTTCAAAGTCAAAAAGTCTTCAATTTAATAATCAATAGAAGACTTAGCCTAAGAGGACAATTGATGGTGATGTCTACCCTTATGTCACTGAAGGGTTGAAGATTTGTATGTTGTAATTTGTAACAATGGAAGAGAGGGTGATTCTCCACCTATAAAAGGAGCCCTCCTCTCCCTTTCAAATAAATGAATGAAGCCTCCTCAATTGAGCATTTTGTGTCATTGCCATTCTCTTATCTTCAAATCCTTATTCAAACACTCTGTTTACATGTGACTGTCTCACTTAGCATTAGCTCCTCATGCTTAACCCAATTTGGGACCTCTTTGATGATTCATGATATGTGAGATAAGAAGGTATTATCTTGGTGGGCCTGTGACTTCTCAAGGTAGCCCTTGCCTTATTGCCGCCCTCCTTTGGAGGTACCAATGGTTTTAGCGGTAATGAGAATGTGAAAAGACTTTGGGGACCATAGGTAAATCTTTATGATTGTCCGTTGAGCAATGTTAACCCTTACCCTCTAGCTTGAATCATGAAGGAGATGAAAGGCAAGAGGCTATGTGAAAATTGAGGTTTCATGCGAAGAGAGGGAAGTGCAGTTTTTGTGGTCTAATACCCAAATTTCAACCGGTAATTACTCATCACTCGGGTATTGGTTTCTAAAATTGATCATATAGATAGGAAGCTCTTTATATGCTCTTTCCACTCATGTAACTAATTTCTTAATCCTTTACTTTATTGATGATCAGAATTTCTCCCAAAGTTGCTAAATTTTAGGTGAATTTTGGCAGTTTTATAGTCTTGTAGAGTAAAATGCTCATAACTTTTTGCTCGGTTGCCCGTTTTTGAAAGTTTTTATATGGGCGTGAAGCTCTCTTCAAGCTCTACGTACATATGTAATCTTCTTTTGTACAATATATATGGATTTAAAACTGTAATTCTCTGTGTATCTTTGTTTTTATAGAATTTTAGCCATTTCTTCTTAATAATGATTAATTTCTTTTAATCTCTTATCAAAAAGAAAATCCCATGTGTCTTATCCTCTTGTAAGTGACTGCTATATTCTTTTGCTTTAATATGTTCCTTCCAAATCGCCCAATTCAAACGGATGAACCTTACCAACATTCCCCGTATATTTTCTTCTATTTTAACCTCAAAGTTCCACATGATTAAAGAAAAGTTATTTTGAAAAAAGCAAATTTTCTTTGTTGCTACTCATCGTTTGGTGCAGATGTTCAACATTGTGGTGTTCCAAGGATCGGAAGGAGAAGACTCGGGGAGTTATCTCCGAGAGTTTAACCGAGTATGCCGCTTGACGGGTTGGTCTATGAAGAAGAGGGTAGAAATACTTCCAGATTTCTTGGAGGGTGTGGCCTTAACTTAGCATGAGGCTTTGCCAGAGGAGTCCAAGAATGATTGGGAAAGGTGGACCAAAGCAATGAAGGAGAGATGGAAGGAGAGTCAGTTTCTACCTTTTCACTGAGGTATGAAGCCTTTTTTATCAAATATCAACAAGCTACTTTACATGTTGTTGCTTCTTCTTCTTCACCTTCTATGAGAGATTCAAAGAGTTCTTTAGCAATGGAGCACCTCAAGATGAGCAATTTTATCAGGGCTTTGGATCCCGACTTGCATGGAAAAGTTCTTAGCAAAGACGAGTAGAGATAGCCTCAACATCTCATGTATAAGCTCCATCCTTAGATCATAACATTGCACAACTTATGGCAGAATTTGCTGATTTGAAGTTACACTTAGTCAATGCAAGGCCACCTAGGGTTCCACGAGTTGAGGATAAACCTAGGGATAGAAGTAGTGTCACATGCTATGAATGTCAAAAGAAGGGGCACTATCGCACTGAATGTCCAAAATTGAGAAAAAGAGTGGATAAAGGTTTAGCTTTTTTAGAGGAAACATGCTCAGAAGAAGAAGAAGAGGAAACATTGATGCCATTATTGGCAAAAAGGGGTCGTAAAACTAGAAGCCAGTAAGAAGAAGAACAAGAAGATAAATCTGAAGAAGAGGAGAAAAATAAGAACTGAGAAGAAGTCATCTAGGAGAAAAATTGGACAATTTGACTTTCCTCTTAGACAAGGATCTCTTAGTTATGACCTCTTAATAGATCTTAGGGAGAAAACGGCACAAATCACGTTTGGGCAGCTTTTGGCGTTCTCTCCTAAGCTTAGAAAGGAATGGGGTAAGCTGGCTACTAGCACAAGGGAATCTAAGAAAAAGAAGAAGAGGGATAATGGGACTCCTATGGCTCAAAAGGTGGATATTGATGTAGGAGATGATGTGCCTATGATTGATGTCATCATTGAGGAGCAAACAATTTCTAATGCATACATTAATGGAGGTACGTCAACCAATGTCATGAGTGAAAAAACAATGAAAGATGTTGATTTAAAGTTGTCTTCTACCAACTCTCCCTATCGCATCAAACTTGCTGATCATACTAGGGTGAAAACCTTAGGAATTATCAGGAATTTGGGAGTGGATGTATGTGGTATTTCTGTGTCTACAACTTTCCAAGTCATTCCTACAAAGCCTGATGCTAGGGCTTACCCATTGATATTGGGTAGGCCATGGCTTTGCCAAGTGAAGGAGGCAATTTAAAAGTGGGAGACAGGTGATCTTATTCTACAAGGTGAGAATAAGAAGGTCCACTACAACATCAAGAGTCATTGCAAGAAAGTGGTAAGAGGTGAACATTCAACTTTCGAAAGTTCAGAGTCAAAGTCATCCGATGAAGAGGAGACAAGTGGTAGCTCCGAGGATTCCATCTCAGAAGGGGAGGTGGAGGGAGTTGCATTTGGTCTTTCCCTGGGACGGGATCGATGAAGACAATGGAGCCTTGGAAGGGGAAGCTTCTTCAACCATGTTCAAGAAAGTAGATGTGGACCTCACTAGTCTTCACTAACAGAATGAACTTTTTCTTGATGAGTCCATAGCAGGTACTGAAAAGGGAGAATTAATTAAAAATGTTGGATGGATTTCCTAACCTTTTTGCAAACAATTACTCACAAGTACACCAAGTTATTCTAGTAGAGCACAATATTGATCTCAAGCCCCAAAGTAAGCCAGTGGTACAGCGGCTAAGGCGTTTGGGAGTAGTGCAAGCGAAGGTGCTTAAGAATGAGGTAACTACATTAGGGCCAATTTGGACAAGAAAAGGGATGTCTAAGGATCTAAAAAGGGGAAACTTAAAAAAGACCATGAAGATCTTACCAAAACTATTCAACATGGGTACTCATTGGATAGAGCTCATCAAGCGCCACCTGTGGACCATTTGAGCGCTAAATTTGGAGTTCATATGTAAAAGTTATGGCTAAAATAGTGCAAAATGTTTCAAAAGTAAGTGAAGGAGATCTTGACATGTGTACAAAAATGCCATACTTCTTGACATGTGGCTCCTCCTTGACCCTTAGATCAAGAATAGAGAAACCCTAAACAGCCCTTTTTTCATCCAAATAGGCCTTAATGAATTTGCTTGAAGCTGGATTTATTTTTCCAGTACAAAATTTAAAGTGGATTTTCCCAGTTGTAGTCACTCCCAAAAAGGGTGGAAAATGGGGTGTGTGTGTGGAATTTCACCCTCTGAATGCATGCACAAAGAGGGATTATTATCCTCTACCCTTTGAGGATGAGATTTTGGACCAAGTTGCAGGTCATGAGTTGTATTCAGTGTGTGATGGATACTTTGGATACTTTCAAATTCAGATTTGTGAATAAGATCAAAGGAAAACCTCATTTATCACCCCTTGGGGAGTGTATTCCTATAGGGTGATGCCATTTGGCTTGACCAATGCACTAGCAACTTTTCAACGCTTCATGAGTCAGGTATTTGCACCTTACTTGGAAAAGTTTATAGGGGTCTTTTTGGATGATTTTTGCATTTATTCAAGCTGCATGGATCACTTGGAAAAGTTGAGGTTGGCCTTGCAAAGTATTGATGATTCAAAAGGGTGTCTTAATCTTGGAAAATGCTGCTTGGCACGAAGGAAGGTGGTTCTCTTGGGACATGTTATCTCAGAAGAAGGCATAGAGATGGATCTTGGGAAGGTGCAGGCAATTGTGGCCCTCCCACCACCTACAAATGTGAGGGGGGTAAGGAGGATTTTGGGTAAAATAAAGTATTACCAAAGCTTTGTTGACATGTTCTCTGAGAAGATGTATCCTATAAATCTATTGACAAAGAAGAATGTTTCTTTCCAATGGGGGCCCGATCAAATTCAATCTTTTAGTTTGCTCAAGGAATGCATGAGTCAAAGTCCAATTGTGCAGCCTCCTAGGTGGAGGGAGGACTTTTCTGTGAACCCAAGTGTCTCATCACATTCAGTGGGTGCTATACTCTTGCAAAAGGGAGAGAAAGGGCATATGCAACTAGTGTATTATGCAAGTTGACAACTCACTGATGCCGAGGAGAGGTATGGTGAAATGGAGAAAGGTGGTTTGTCTCTTATTTTTGCAGTAAAGAAGTTGAGGTCATACTTATTACCTCGCTCTTTTTTCTTCCTCACATCTCAACCTTCTTTACAATTCTTGGTCCACAAACCCAATCCTGCAGGAGGGAAGTTTGCAAAGTGGATTTGTCAGCTTGAAGAATTCTCTTTCGCTTTTATTACAGAAAACACCACTAGGGCCTCTCTTGCAGATTTACAAGGAAGGAAGAGGAAGAAGGAACAGGAACAAAGGAAGAAGTATATGAAGATTTAGAGACACCACGAACTGCTTTCACTATGCATTTTGATGGCGCCTTTAGCCCTTCCAGGCAATGTGGGGTTGGGGGAATAGTTTTATTTGATCTAAAAGGAAAAGAGGTATGGTCCAAGGGTAGGGCTATATCAAATAATGTGGCTGAGTACAATGCATTAATTTGGGGATTAGAATATTGCATAAAAGATGGAATTAAAGAGGTAGAGGTTAAAGGGGATTTGCAATTGGTCATCTGACAAATGAAAGGAGAATATAAGGCAAGGAGTCCTAATCTCCACCAAGAATTGTATAAAAGGGCAATGGAGTTAAAAGAAGATTTTGAGTTTTATAAATTTGTGCATGTTAATAGGAAGGATAATCAAAAGGCTGATGAATTGGCTACTAAAACCTTGGCTTCTTTCAAAGTAGCTACTCTTACATTAACGGATACAGGTTGGCCTGAGCTCCAAGATATTCAACATTATTTAGATACAGGATACTTCCCTCCTGGATTGAATCCTCAATAGAAGAAAAGGCTTACAAGGAAAGCTCATCCTTACACAATTCTAGGGGATGTTCTTTACAAGCAAGGTAAGGATAAGATTCTTAGGAGGGTAGTGAGCCTGGAAGAATCTAAAAGGATTATGGAAGTCATGTCATGAATGTTCAAGTCACTTTGCCTCAGCCAGCACAACTTGGAGGATCCTTAACACAAGTTATTATTGGCCTTGACTCAGCAAAGATGTCTGTGAGTGGTGTAGCTATGAAGTATGCCAGGCATATGGGCATAAGCAATTGGTTCCCGGACCCTTAAACCCTATCCCAACATATGGTCCATTTGAAAGGTGGGGATTAGATTTTGTGGGCCCACTTCCTTGTTCCTCACATGGAAAGTATTACATATTGGTGGCCACAGATTATGCAACAAGGTGGGCATAAGCAAAGGCCATGGTCAATAATAAAGCAGTGGGTGGCTGTGGCATCCTTTCTTAGGGAATACATATGTGCCCGATTTGGGTGTCTATTAGAAATCCTTACAGATGGGGGGAAGTCTTTCAGGAATGACTTGATTGAAGCTTTGGTGCAGAAATTAAAAATAAAGCATGCTATGTCAACTCCCTATTATCCCCAATGTAATGGTTTAGTAGAAAAAACTAATGGATTGCTTTGTGGATCTTTGTCTAAGCTAACTGTGGATACTATGAAGAAAAAGTGGGATGTGAATTTTGCTAGAGGTCCTATGGGCCTATAGGACAACTCACAAACTCTCTCTTGGTTTCACACCTTTCAGTTAGTTTATGGAATGGAGGCTATTTTGCCAATAGAATTGGAAATCACAAGCCTTCGCATATCTTTTACACGCTTGGCAACTTTAGGCACTTCAAAATTTGGAGGTTGTACAACAACGGCGCAAGGCAAGGCATGACACTCTCATGAAGAAGAAGAAGAAGAAGCCACAACTCAAGCAAGGAAGCTTAGTCATGAGGTATGATGGCCGTGTGGAGAAACGGCTAGATAAGAAGATTCTTCGACGCTGGGAAGGCCCCTTCAAGATAAAGCAAAAGTTCAAAAATAACACCTATCTTCTAGAGGATGCAAGTCGCCAGGAGGTTCTCGGATGTGCCAATGAGTACCGGCTAAAGATATTTTACCCTCGCGCACCATGGCTAGCAGATCCCCAAGACAAGCATGGAGGAACCGCTGGGGGGGGAAGATGTGACATGAAAAATTGATATCTTTCATTTTCAATTGTTTGCATATTTTGATAGTTTCTCAATGGTAATAAGGTGGAAGCTTGTCCACCAAGAAGATTGCATCACCCACAATGGAATAACGGCGTGGTGATACGACGGCTTGGTGGTTACCCTGATAACAGCATTCTATCTTCAAATATAATGGTTTTACTTGATTTAGGGTGCACACAATGTAAATGCCACAAGTATGCTTGATAAATACTTTGGTATGGAAGATAGGCTAGTGATGTGGAAAATAAAAGTGGGCCTTCATACTCACATGGATTTTAATTATATTATTAATATAGTATTCACCATAAGGCTACAAGTTGGGGAGTGTGGAAGGCATGTGGAGGAGTGTGTGTAGGTACATAATTGGGAAAAATTCTTCTAGAATGCCTACATGGAAGAGGAGAATTCCGCCATGTGTAAGTGGGATCTCCACCTACATGCCACTTAGACTTGGCTATTATCTCATCACACTTTCAAATTCAAAAAGTCTTCAATTTAATAATCAATAGAAGACTTAGCCTAAGAGGACAATTGATGGTGACATCTACCCTTATGTCCCTGAAGGGTTGAAGATTTTTATGTTGTAATTTGTAACAATGGAAGAGAGGGTGATTCTCCACCTATAAAAGGATCCCTCCTCTCCCTTTCAAATAAATGAATGAAGCCTCCTCAATTGAGCATTTTGTGTCATTGCCATTCTCTTATCTTCAAACACTCTCTTTACATGTGAATGTCTCATTTAGCATTAGCTCCTCATGCTTAACCCAATTTTGGACCTCTTTTATGATTCATGATAAGTGGGATAAGGAGTTATTATCTTGGTGGGCTTGTGACTTCTCAAGGTAGCCCTTGCTTTATTGCCGCCCTCCTTTGGAGGTACCAAAGGTTTTAGCAGTAATGAGCATGGGGAAAGACTTTTGAGACCAAAGGTAAATATTACAATTGTCTGCTGAGCAATGCTAACCCTTATCCTCTAGCTTGAATCGTGAAGGAGATGAAAGGCAAGACGCTATGTGAAAATTGAGGTTTCATGCAAAGAGAGGGAAGTGCAGTTTTTGTGGTCTAATACCCAAATTTCAATCGCCGCCGGTAATTACTCATCACTCGGGTATTGGTTTCTAAAATTGATCATATGGATAGGAAGCTCTTTTTATGCTCTTTCCACTCATGTAACTAATTTCTTAATCCTTTACTTCATTTATGATCAAAATTTCTCCCAAAGTTGCTAACTTTTAGGCAAATTTTGGCAGTTTTATAGTCTTGTAGTAAAATGCTCATAAATTGATCATATGGATAGGAAGCTCTTTTTATGCTCTTTCCACTCATGTAACTAATTTCTTAATCCTTTACTTCATTTATGATCAAAATTTCTCCCAAAGTTGCTAACTTTTAGGCAAATTTTGGCAGTTTTATAGTCTTGTAGTAAAATGCTCATAACTTTTCGCTCGGTCGCTCACTTTTGAAAGTTTTTATATGGGCGCAAAGCTCTCTTCAAGCTCTATGTACTTATGTAATCCTCTTTTGTACAGTCTATATGGATTTAAAACTACAATTCTCTGTTTATCTCTGTTTTTATAGACTTTTGGCCATTATTTCTTCTTAATAATGATTAATTTCTCTTAATCTCTTATCAAAAAGCAAATCCCATGTGTCTTATCCTCTTGTAAGTGATTGTTATATTCTTTTGCTTTAATATTTTCCATCCAAATCGCCCAATTCAAACGGATGAACCTTACCAACATTCCCCGTATGTTTCCATTCACATAATTTTGAGTCAGAAGATTTTCTTCCAACAAAGAATTGTCCTCTTGTTTGGAGCTGCAAGACTGGCAAAAATTCTTGCTTCTCTTGAACCTTTCATCTTTCCTTCCATGAATTATGATCTTACCTTTGATGCATTTATCTTTATCTTAACCTAGGGAGAGAAAGGGAGGTGATGAGGCTGTGAGGTTTCATACAAGTGTGTTTTGATTGTAAGAAGTGACCGAAGTCAAAACCCCAACTTTGTGTCACAGTAGTTCTCTATTTTATTATATAAATAATTTCTTTAAAATTTTTTTTGTGCATTTGGTAAATATCTAAAAGTTGACCTTTTGTGTAGGCACCACTATCTGGGATTGTCAATCCAGTCGCATGTCATACGGCTGAGAGTCCCACAATATAGAGCTCTAGTAGGCAAGAAGAGAGCGTCGATTGGTGAGAGAAGAGATGGGCCAATCCAGAGAGCATGCGAGAGTGCAGTTGGAGGATACAAGAGGGTATCTTTTCTATGAGGTGATAAGCCGTCTAACTGTAGAGCATCATTCGAGCATCAGATGCAACATGTAATTAATTGTAGAGGAGTGTGGTCAGCCCCCTACATTGTCTTATATCCTTATCCAGCCACTTACATTAGAGATTGACATCCTTTTACATCCCATGCATGCTCTAGAGTTTCTTCATGATGACACCACCTACCTAGTTTTTGCATGGTTTCCCTTGATGGCATTGGATTCTATGGATTGGGACACAGCCACTTATTTCACCTATCTTGAATTTGTCTCCAGTTGGTGCAACAAGCCAGTTGTTCCATTTGCAGATATGTGGTGGATGTAGCAACATACAAAGTTTTGGACTTAGATTATATCTACCCGGGCACATGAGAGATCAATCTAGCGAGACAAGCAAGTCAGCCTCCTGAGACTACATGATGCGAGGATCTGTAGACTAGCGTAACAAGAGATTCATCATGGATTTGGAGAGCCTACATATATGGACTAGAGTGAGAGTATCCTTGAGGAGAGCAGGGTGACAACATATGAGAGGGTTGGTGGTGTGTACTCAACATCGAGGAGAAGACATGTTTTGAGTGGGAGGTATGGGCTTGCTAGGACTACACTTTATGGTTACAATGCTATAAGTGACACTACTACATGATAGCCTAATACCGGCGCTTATACCGACGTCATTAAACGGGGTCTAAAAAAGCTCCGTCATCGCTATAAACGCCGGTATCTATGTCAGAACGACGACGTCGGTATAAGCATCGGGGATTAATACCGGCGCCTATATCGGTGTCTATATCGACATTACACCGGCACCTATACCGACGAGCATACCGGCATCTATACCGGCACATATACCGGCAACTATACCGGTGCCTGTACCGGTACCTATACCGGGGAATTTACCGACGCCTATACCGAGGAGCATACCGGCGTCTATACTGGCATATATACCGGCAACTATACCGGTGCCTGTATCGGTATCTATACTACTGGGGAATATACTGATGCTATAGTAAATTTTTTTTTTAGAGAAAATGGTGTTGCCTGGCTGTTGCCTGGCTGCCTGCAATGAACAGGACTCAACAACAATAAACAGATAGCACCATTCTGTCTAAAATAGAGCACAAAAGACAACCGTGCTCGTTTTTTTATTTTTCAGATAAACAAGAAATTAAATTAAACATTAATACTCAAGAATCTTTTGATCATATACCAATAGTTTGAAGGTCGTCTTACATTATGGTAATGCCTCCCAATTGATAGTCTCTCCTTCTTCTTCAAGCATCTCAAATAAGGCCACAAGGCCATGTTTGTGAGCGTACTTCTCTTCTCGCCTACTTGGTGGCAATTTATGGCTAACTCCTACACAAACGATTAACAATTACAACTTTTAGAAATCAACATTTAGCCCACATACATACATTTAGATAAACAAAATTGCTACAAATACTTACGAATTCATGGCGCATGGTTTCGTAACCACCACTCCCAAGATGAGAAGCCCCTACTGTTTGGAGTCTTGCCCTTGCCGCCTCTCTTTGTTGCTGAAACCTCTCTGGTGTCTCTGTGAGCTCCTGAGAGCAATGAATTCCCACTCCTTGTCATCTAGCCAAACAGGTTTCTCTTTCCCCTCTCTAAATGCATCCCTCGCCTCTGACCTACGATGTCCCATCAAAATGTGAGCTGTATACTGTATCCACTCATTAGAGACGACATTCATAGGGTCAGATGGCTGAAACTCTTGCTTTATCTTTGTATTTATGTAATTTTTCTTCTCCTTATCTTGCTGATCCCATTTAGTCATGACAGAGTTGTGAAACTGTATAGTGCACAATTGTCGAATTCGTGTCTTCATTGGCTTCCCTGCACTATTCATTATTGGTGCCCCATCCCTAATTATGTATATCTTGCTATTGTCATGGTCATGGGACACCTTGGTAAAACTCTATGAAACACTACAAGGGATCGGGCTCATACCCGCGCTCTTAGCCGCTAAAAATTGCTTGTGAAAAAAAGTAGCGGGCCCGTGTATCAGCGCGTGTATCATCGCGGCCAGAGACATGCGTGTAAAACCGCGTGTATAGTACCACTCAGATGCACGTATACACGGGTGTGTAGCCGCGTTTTTTACACAGACGCGTTGATACACGCAGCTATACACGCTTTTTCTTATATTAGACGCACTTATACACGGGTGTATAGCCGCATCCTGTTCAGTTCCAATGTCCCAGACGCGTTTATACCTGCGTCTATACACGCGTTTCTTTAATTTAGATGCGCTTATACACGCGTAATTGCCAGTTTATACGCATTAATACACGCGTAATTTCCAGGGTATCCGCGGAGATACACGCGAGTTTTAGCAGTTCTGACGCATTTATACACGCGAACAGAGAGCAAAAAAAAAATCCAGAGAGTGCTATTTGGTGCCTGAATACTGTTCCAGCATTCCAGCACCCAATAGCACTCTCTGGTTTAGGGTTTTTGGTGCATTAGACCATCCCATTAGACCATCCACGAAGAACATATGCACGAGGGAGATTAAGACAAGAACGACATGAATGCATACATTGTCATTACACGATTCAAGACAGACATGAATGTAATACTATCGATCAATCAATTCAATATTACTATCAAAATTTCATACATGTATACAAGGGAGTCCATATCTCGAAGTAGCCCATGGCTTGAGTTTACAAAAAAATATATACAATCACATCCTCAATATGGAATGTGATACTATAAGTCTGAGTACTACTCAGACCCAGATGATGACTCGGTGCTCCCCCAATGCTCAGATGAGCTCACATCGGTCGGAATGTCCGAGGAGTAGTGCTCACGTCCACCCTCTGCAGCGGCGGCCGATGGATCATCAGCAGCTTATGCCTGTTCAAGTAATATATAGTATATAAGTATATATATATGCAATTCAATAAACCAAAACCATTCGTTACGAATTTTCAAGTACCTATCGACCGTATGGTCTCATGGCCATCTCAAACTGCGCGTCCGTAATACGTCCCTCGGCTCTGAAGATGGCCCACGTGTCACGTCTGCTATGCCGGCGAGCATACGCAGTATCGTGGGTTGTGGGCTTCCTCCCCGTAACCCGTCGCTGTATCATAATCAACACAATTTGTAAGATTAAAACAATCATAGAATCAATGAATTAAGTAAACAATCAAATAAAGTGGCAGGATACTTACGAACTCTGCCTCCCATGACTCGACGCCGCCAGATCCGAAATGCGAAGATCCAATGGTCTCCATCTGGATCCGTCGTGCCTCCACATGCTGCCTGCTCTTCACGCCACCCTCTGCTCGTTTCTTTGCCTCCTTCCACTCGCGTTTGTGCGCAGTGGCAGGTTTCTCGGCAGGATAGCCACCCGCAGCTACATTTAGCCGGTCATCGTACGTGAGTTTTTTAAGGTGAGATCTTTTATTACTTAAGATCTCCCTTATTCGCGTCCTTCCCCATACATCCGAGAATGTAGCATGTGGGGGATTGGGGTACCGACTATGTACAGCCTCTATCACCTCCCCAACTAATCGGCTATTTTGATCTTTAAATTTAATAAAACAATTTCTATATGAGTTTGATACTACCCCACGCATGTACTCCATTACCTCCCTCCCCCTCACATCCATCACTATCCCGCCCCTATCCGTCACATCATAGCAGACTACTCTCTCTATCTCTCTCATCTCCTCCTCTTCCGAACTGTCTCCTCTAACTCTTCTCTCTCTATCTCCTCTCTCACCGCGTGCCCTACTACCTCCCCCACTTCCCCCACCTCCCCCACCAAAGCACCCGCCGCATCCTCCACTCCCACTCTTCCTACTGCTGCGGGTGGAGTCACGACTGGGGGATTGTCTACGTGACGGTGGCTGTGAGCCCTGACGTGACGGTGGCTCTGATGGAG
Organism: Cibotium barometz; assembly: GCF_041138505.1. Taxonomy (NCBI): domain Eukaryota; kingdom Viridiplantae; phylum Streptophyta; class Polypodiopsida; order Cyatheales; family Cibotiaceae; genus Cibotium; species Cibotium barometz. Next base: position 22,030,337 of record NC_141103.1, on the reverse strand, counting down.
CACGTGATGGTGGCTGTGAGGGTGTACGTGAGTGTGTCTGGGACGAGGTATGTCTCCTCGGTGGACGTGGAAGAGGAGAAGCTGCATGCCGTCTCGTCGGACTCGGAGGAATAGACGGCACTGGAGTGCCCTGGATACTCGCGGTAGGGGTATAGACACCAGGCAGGGAAGGAGGGGGATGGGCATACATATACTCTGTAAGCTCAACCGGACCAGGTTGGCGCCCAAAGTGATTCAGCATCTCCATCAACCAATTGCTGTACGCAAATGGATCGGATGAAGAACCTGGAATATCCATAAAGAACCTGCAACAAACATCTTCATGTACATCATGGGCTGTCTCTTGACTCACACAAATATCATCATTCAAGTCAGTTGCCTGCAAATCATGAAATCTAAAACGCCGCAGTTTTCTGTCTGCAGAAACGCGTGTATACACCCGTCAAAAAACGCGTGTATACACCCGTCTAGAAACGCGTGTATATGCGCGTGAACATACTCTGCAGACAGGTTACACGCGCTTCTACACGCGTTCGTACACGCGACCTGCAAAAAAATTTTCTCGAAAAGACCGACCCCCCGACAAAGACAGAATGTCCTTATAAAAGGACCAGCCATTGTCGCCCCTGTCAGGATGCAGTAACCCAATCGTGTGCAAAAGGACAAACCCAAAGAGCAAAGAGCAAAGTAAACAAATCTGACAAAAGAGACAAGGCACAGGACAAAGTGACTCACCTCTGAAAAAGTGAGTCTTCTCTGCTCCTTCTCTGCTCCCTCCTTCTCCCGTGTGTGTGCTCCTTTCTCTGCTCCCTCCTTGCTGTTGGAAGAGGCGAAAACAGGCGAAAACGCATGCACAGTTGATTTCTTAGTTCAAAATCTATATTTGGGGAAGGCGGGCTATTTTTAGTTTAAACATACCGCCGCGTTTATATTCGCGTTTATAAACGCGGGTATATTTGCGTGTATTTGATTTTAGCTGCGTTTATACACGCGTTTTGCAGAAAGTAGCCGCGTGAATACACGCGATTTTTAGGAAGTAGCCGCGTGAATACACGCAATTTTTAGGAGATAGCCGCGTCAATACACGCGATTTTTGTGCTTTCATTAAAAACATATAATGATTTTGTGTTTTCTGATTTGTACACAGGATGTCATCAACCTCTTCAAGCAGTTCTGGGGAAGATGAGACAATGCGTCATCGTAATCGCGATGTGTGGTTGGGACAACGGATCAAATGTATGTGTAATCGATGTCAAGGATGCATTGTACGAGCACGTCGAATTACCTTGAATCACATCTCCATGTATGGAGAATGGAATCAAACAGGTTTAGAGGTGAGTAGATGTAAATTGATGGTATTCAAATGACTCATGGTATCCAAATTAAATTAATAGAGTTGTAACATATAATTTGATAAATTGAAGCAGGATGCAATACCACACCCTAACATGGTACCCTACGCGCGACGAGAGCACGTAAAGCGTCGACGAGATGATGCTGGAGCTTCGCGATCTATTGTCAGAGATGAGTGGGAAAGGGACGACAATAGCCCTGCACCCCACGAAGTTGTGGAAGAGGAGGTGCTTGATGATATGGTGCGGAATCTTTTTAAGGATGATCCCAAAGGTATGGACGACGATGATATGGAACAAGAGCATCTTTATAAGGCTTCATCGACACCGGTGTTTGAAGGGTGCACATTCTCAGTTTTACGTGCTTCACTTGAACTACTTAATATACAAACAGTTTATGAATGGAGCAATGCAAGTCTTGACGCATTGTTGAAGTAAGCATTTCAACTTACAAATTTGAATTAGTGGTTTAAGGTTTAGGATTTAAGACTAATTATAATTGATGATATTGGATGCAGGCTATTATCAAACATGCTTCCAAAGGAAAATAGACTACCCACCTCAAGAGACATAGCGAGGCGCTATGTGACATCTCTTGGAGGACTGGATTATGATAAAATACATGCATGCGTCAATGATTGCATTCTCTTTCGTGGGACGCATAAGGAGGCTCTACATTGTCCCACTTGTGGTGAAGCAAGGTACAGAACAGATATGAAGAGTTTTGATGTACCTCGTAAAGTCTTGCGACACTTTCCTATAATTCCTCGCATCAAACACATGTTCAAGTGCAAATCCATAGCAGAGCTCATGTCATGGCATTCCTCACATCCATCGGATGATGGCATGTGGAGAATTCCCGCAGACACTCCTGCTTGGAAGCATATTGAAGATGAGTGGCCCAGCTTTAAAACAGAGCCCAGAAACTTGAGACTTGGCCTGGGTATGGATGGACTGAATCCATTTGGTTTCAAAAGCACCGCATACAGCGTGTGGCCAATTGTGTTGGTGAATTACAACCTTCCACCATCAATGGCGATCAAGAAGGGACATCTTATGTTATCCCTTCTAATTCCAGGGAAACATAAAGTCAAGCATATGGATGTTTATCTTGAACCACTGATTGATGAGTTGGAGGAACTATGGAGAGGTGTTGCGGTGGTGGACATTAGTAGGCCTCCCTCCTCTCGACACTTCGACTTAAAAGCAGTGTTGATGTGGACAATGCATGACTTTCCAGGATACAGCGATTGTTCTGGTAAGAATTCTAATTACCTCCCTACTCTATTACTATTGGCTATATATATTAATTAGACGGTTTGACTTTATTATTCTAACTTTTATTTATATTTTAACAGGTTTGAAAACATCGGGTAAACATGCATGTCCTGTTTGTGGCCCTTTGTTAGTACATGAGTATGCTGATGGTTTGTGTAAGACTATATTCGATAATCATCATCGATTTCTCCCCTCAGATCATCCTAAATATGTTGCTAGTAAGAGTAACATTCCTCCACAAACACTTCGTGCAAAAGATTGGAAGCGTATTTGGGAGTCTACAACTATTCTTCCTCCAGATGGCATGAACAGGTATAGTGATGTTTTTTCAATCTTGTTTTGTGTAGTCTCTAATTGGATTAAAGGTCACATAGAGCAATCCCTTGTGTAGGTACTCCATTTTTTTCCGGCTGCCATATTGGACCCATCTTAAGATCAACCATCTTCTTGATCCCATGCACATCTTCAAGAATGTGGGATCTGGTATTTGGGAACATATTAGTGGTAAACGAGACAATGTTAGCGTACGTGAGGACTTGCGGGTCGCAGGACGTATGCGTCAAGCTTGGCCACGAGAGGTGGGTGGGCACGTTCGTCTTCCGCCTGCACCATGGATTATATCAAAGAAAGAGGAGAAGCAGGTAAAGCAGGCCATCACCACTTTGCGTACTCCCACTGGATGCATGAGATCATTGAAGGGAGCCTTTACAACCACTAAGAAAAGAGGCGTTGAGCAACTATATGGGTTGAAGTCCCACGATTGGCACAAGATGCTTCAAGTAAGTGTTTTCCAAGTCTTGTACGTACGTTGAAATTAAATTTTGTAATGCCATAAACCATAAATGTGCTCTTATGTGCGCAGTTCATACTACCTACTAGCATCGACCATTGTGCGAATAAGAGTTTGAAAAAATGTATTTATAAGATGGGCGAGCTTGTGAGGTATGTAAAACCCATGCTCAGATCACCCTTCATTATACCTTGCAAAATGAACGTGCATGAGGTATAACGTACTATTTATTTATTTTTCAGATATGTTAGTTCCAAAGCAATTGATCCAGCCACGTTAGATGATGCGCGTGTTATGGCAGTGGAGGTGGTTTGTTTGGTAGAGGAGACTTTTCCGCGAACCATTCTCACAAGTCAACTACATCTCATTGTGCATTTAGTGGACGAAATTGCTTTATGTGGTACTGTGCATGCACGTTGGATGTTCTTCCTAGAGCGCTTCATGAAGACCTTAAAAGACTTTGTGAGGCAAAGTGCAAGGCCTGAAGGAAGCATGGCCGAGGGTTGGTTGATACAAGAGTCTCTTGTATATATTTCAGAATTTCTTGGTCAGGTGGACAGCTCTTTGCCACGACTATGGAGCAATGAAGAGGACTTGAGGATGACCTCTATTGTGCCTCAAGGAAAAGGACAGAGTAAAGTAATTGACAGAACATTGATTGATGATCTCAATTTCACTTGTATCCTTAATAGTGATGTGATGAGCAGATGGGTTACAAGATATGAGGATGCAAAGACAAAAAGGCAAGCAGAAAGAGCTCTCTTTTGGAGGCAACATGGCTCTCAGAAGGCGTACCCTAAGCATCTAGCAACACTTCCGAATGATATCCATGTTGATTGGTTGCATGAGGAAATGGAGAGAGCAGAGAGCGACGAGGGGCTGCATATCACGGCGGAAGAATGGGAGTATGCACGAGGATGCATGTCAAAGGTACATAGAACTAATGTTTTGCATTAGTTGTAAGTGATTTGCTTTTAATATTTATTCACATTGCTTACACAAATATTGCTTCTATTTTGGTCCAGTGCACTATGTTCAATGCTATATGGTGTGAAGGCAAGCATTTTCGAACACAAAGAATTGATGAAAAGAGAAATACACAAGATTACGGTGTCATTAGTAGCTTTGAGGGAGCTAATGGAAAAATGGATGATTATTGTGGCATAATCCAAGACATATTTAGGCTTGACTTTCGTCGCTTCTTTGTGTATGTTTTGGATGTCAAATGGCAAATGAACGTGGTGGAAAAAGGGCCTAATGCAACGATAAAACGCCATGCAAGTGGATATGTAACTATTGACTCTACAAAGTTCTGGCAAACAAAGAAAGATAGGCTCGTATTGCCACAACAATGTGAGCAGGTATGCATTTTTTTACTAATGTGTTTCATGTACATATATATCTAAGCTCGCGTACCCCTTGACTTTTGATATGCTAATTAATTACTGTACTGTGTGTATTTGAGTAGGTTATCTATCTACCAATGGTGCATGACATCAAATGGTGGTACGTCATCCCTATTGCACCACGTTCCAAAGTGATGTATAATACATTCACTGATATGGAGCATATGGAGGATGTAACAAGCCGCAATGAAGATGACGTCGAACATGCCATTGAAGATGTTGTGATCGATGATCAAGAAATAAGAGATGATCATGATAATGAGGATGAGCATGCCATTTCTCATGATCATGAGAATGACCCTACCATTGAGGATGATGGTGATGTTGATGAGGATGATCAGGACATCGATACCATTATCAATGGAGTACAGAATATCGATAGTGGAATAAATTTAATCGTAGCCTTACCAATTGATCAAATGGATATTGATGTTGATCGTTTGGCAAGGATGGATCTTATTGAAGATGAGATCGAACCCTAACCAATCCGTCACTGTATGTTCTAAATTGATGACATTTCTATCATCTCATATGCATGATTTATTTTTGAATATATCTCATTGTTGTAAATGCATGTAGTGGGATTGTGTAATGATGTATACTGTAATGTACTATGAGATGGTTTAAGGAAAATAGTTTTTAATTTTGTAAAGGAATTCAGTTTTTTTTTCAGTTTTTCTCTGCCATGCGTGTATTAATCCGTGTATAGTAGCGTGTATTTATCCGTGTATTTATCCGTGTATAATAGCGAGTATTTATCCGTGTATAATAGCGAGTATTATCTCGTGAATATTATCGTGTATTTATGCGTGTATTACTGCGTGTATATACACGCGTTGATAAATGCAAATATACACGCGAACTTAAATGCTAAAATACACGCGCCCGATTCTATTCAAATACAAGCGCGACCATACACGCGTTCGTAATTTATCGCGTGTATGAAACGCGTGTATGGCAGCATTGTCTTGTAGTGAAATGAATACTAAGGTACGAAAGATACAGTTGAAGAATGAACTTCATACTGTGGAGAAAAAGACTATGTCTGTGAATGACTATGCATTGAAGATCAAGCGTATTGTGGAATTCCTTGCATCTATTGGTGTTTCAGTAGAGATGATGATGATAAGGTGGAAGTCTGTCTACGTGGTCTCGGGCCACAATACAAGGGGTTCAAGACGTCTATTCCAGACTCGGGAAAACATTCCCAATTTCATAGATTTGATGTCTATGTTGATTATAGAAGAGAAAAGCTTCGGTGAAGACCAATAGTCTTCACAAAACAAAAACAGTTCAGAGCAACAGGCTTTCTACACAAATTCAGGAAGAGGACGAGGTAGAGGAGGCCGTGGACGCGGCCAAGGAGGTGGCCGAATAGGTAATCAGAATTATGGCTAGCAGCAGCAACAACAACAACAGTCTGAGAATTCACAACAGCAACACGCAGGTGGAAGAGGCCAATTCAGAGGTAGGGGGAGTCAAAGAGGTCGTGGAAATTGGCAAAGGCAGTATAATGATACACGTGGATGCTTTTATTATGGTAAGCCTGGACATGTGCACGGAGATTGTTATAAGAAGCAGGCTGACATGCAAAATGGAAAATTGCAGCAAAACAACTATGCATCCTCCAGCAGAAACAATGAGGATAATAAAAGGTTATTTGTTATGTAGCATGTCATTAATGCCATGTCTGAAAATATTGAAGCAGCACATAAAGATGACGTATGGTATGTTGATTCAGGTGCTTTCATGGTGGGGAGTGGTTCAAGGAGATGAAAAAACTTGAAAGACGAGGTTTTGTGGAAAGAGGGGATGACACTACGCATCCAATTGCCCATGTTGGAGATGTGTCATTGTCTATGCAGGATGGCAAAGTTAAGTACCTTACAGATGTACTTCATGTTTTGAACATAACAAAGAATCTGGTTTTAGTTGACCATATGATTGAGCAGGGTTTGCAGGTTCGGTTTAACTCTGATGGTTGTTATGTTGAAGACTTTAAAGACAAGTGCAGGTTGGTTGCAAAAGGTAATAGAGTGGGCAGAATGTTTACATTGAATGTAAACATGCCTGAAGTGAGTGCTGCGATGTTTGCAAATGGTTTATGGAATTGTTGCAGACACAGACATTTGGCATAAAAGAATTAGACATGTGAATGTGCAGAGAATGAATTCTATGCAAACTAAAGGAATTGTGAGACAAGGCTGCCGAAGTTTAAAGTTGAAGGTATGCGGAAAATATGTGAAGCATGATACGAATTCGAAAAGCAAACAAAGCGTGTATTTCCACATGACATAAATATGAGCAGAAATGCACTAGATGTTGTGCATTCAGATGTATGGGGTCCTACAAGGACCATGTCTATGGGAGGCTACAGGTATTATGTGACATTTATTGACCACACAAGGAAAGTGTGGGTATACTTCATGACGGAGAAGAGTGAGGTGTTCACTCATTTTCAGAATTTCGGAGTTATGGTTAAAAAGCAAATAGGGAAACATGTAAAGTGCCTAAGGTCCTCCTAAGGTCAGATGGAGTGGGAGAGTACTTCTCCAATGAGTTCTCTGAACTTTTGCAGAAGAATGGTATTCGGAGACAATTTACATGCAAATACACTCCGCAGCAAAATGAAGTTGCTGATGATGAGCGAAAAAATAGGCACATTGCTGAGATTGCACGAGTATTGAAGGGAGAGAAGAATATGCTGCATAACTATTGGGCTGAGGCTATTTCTACAACAGTTTACATCATGAACAAGACTCCAACTGTAGCCATACATGATGTAACTCCACCAGAGGAGAGATTTACTGGCAAAAAACTTGATTTGTCTCATCTGAAAGTCTTTGGATGCATTGCATATGTGCATGTGCAGATGAGCTGAGAACTAAGCTAGATCCAAAAGCTGAAAAATGTGTGTTTATTGGATATTCCCTTGAGCAAAAGGGATATAGGTGTTATAACCCTGCTACACGTGAGTTGAGGGTAAGCAAGGATGTTGTTTTTGATGAGATGAGCAGTTGATATGCTGCTGAAAAAGAAGCTGTTGGGACTAATGTGAGTGGAAATGTGGTTGCACAGAATGCAAGTCAGCAATCACAGTCTTTTAGTGGACCAGGAGAGTCCTCATCTAGTGGTTCAGTTGATAGACCATGGAGTGGTAGGCTGCGTCATAATACCAGTCCTGCAAATGTGATTAGTACATCACATAAAGGCAAAGAGAAAGTGGTTAAGCCCCCTAGTATGCCTGACATTTCTGCAAGGCATTATCATGTTGATGGAGAGTCTCGTGGCTCAAAGATGAGCCTTGATGAGGATCTTGGGATACCAGCTATGAGAACACCTGGTGTAAAGAAGGCTATGGAAGCCATGAATGCAAAGCTACGAAGATCTGGGAGGGTGAAGAATCCTGTGCTGAGGTTTACCTATGATGGCTATGTGGCACATCACTATGCATACATGGCAAAAGTTATGCAAGTTGTAGAGCCCACATGCAATTCTATGCAAGCAAGAATAGCAGCGAAATCTTACTGCTATTTTCTTGCTGAGCAGCAAAATTAAATATAGCAATAAAATTTTGATGCCTATTCTCAGCCAAATTTTGTTGCCTATTCTCACTGCTCACAACAGCCAAATTTTGCTGCTACAGTTGGTGTTAAGCAACAAAATATTGTTGCTGAGCAGTGCTATTTTGTTGCTGAGCAAGGACATAAATCTCTGACATCTTGAAAGCCTAAACACTTCTATGCCACCCGACGTGTTGTAGTGTTTGTAAGCAAGAAATGTGTTGCTAAGCCACACTTTAGTCAATTCTAGAAACCTATTGCTAAGACACTATTTATATCACTAAAATGTTATTTAATGACTTGTGAGATTTGATATTCTTAGTCATTGGGCATGTTTTCATCCAATTACAAGGTTGAGACCGGTTAGTGCTCAATCTAGAAAGCCATTGGCCTTTCTTCGACAAGAGATCCAATTGATGTGTAGTGATGTACTAAGGGATTTCTATTTTAAGCTAGATGGCAGGAAGATCAGAAGCAGGAGTGAGGTTTCCAAAACTTACTCTGTTTGAGGTTGTGAAAACCTAGAGATTGTAACCTTTCCATCTATAATAAAATTTCAAGAGTTATCTTTGGTCTACATGATGTTGTATAAATGTTACTTCTTTTTGCATTTTTTCTTTCTATGGGTCAACCACACGTCTTGGGCATCCCTGATCCTCTACTTGAAAACATCTAGATTACAATATTAGGCTATAATAGGCTTTTTTTTTATATACATTACTTTGAATTCTACATGTAAGCCCATATTAGTGCAATATTGACTCTGTATCTAGTGCAAGTTAGTACAACCCGATATAAGGCTTCCCCTCACCAACTTCCAACGTAAATCACATTGTACCATTGACATGCAATATACAAGTTCTTTTTAGCTCGAATTGCTTATTCAACCCTCTATAGTCAATGCAAAGTCTATAAGTCGCATCCTTTTTCTTTTGAAAACAAAACCGGACTACCCTCCAAGGAGAAACACTAGGTCTAATGAAACCCTTTTGTGTTAAGTCATCCAACTGAATTTTAGCTCTCTCAACTCATCCACATTAAACCTATAAGGTGCCCTAGAGTAAGGTTGGGTTCTTGGTTCTGCGTATATGGCATGATCTAAGTCTCTAGGAGGAGGCATCCCAGGTAGGTCATATGGGAAAACATCGCAATATTCATCGAGGATTTTCTTCACATACTTGGGATGGTATTCCTTCTTTGTCTTCCTTAAGCTCATCAGCAAATATTAAGAATGTCTCACACCCTTGCCAAATCTGTCCCAAAAGTTTCATGGGTCAAAACTAGAAAGGCCTCAGTATTCCTCTCCTCCCCCCCTGAATAACTTGGGTTTCTCCCTCCTCACACTAGCAAAACTCACAATCCTATCTGCATAGTTAATGAGGGGTTTGTTTGACACTAACCAATCTATCCCAATTATTGCATCACACTTACCCATCTCGATCATAGAAGTCTCCCTTACAGTTCCTTCCCGCTAAGGTGAAAGATAAGTTTTCCAAGAACCTTGGGGTGTAGTGAGTTGTCCCATTGGCAAGTTGGGCAGGCCTCTTTACTTGATTTACTAATCTTAAGTATTTTGATTTCACAAGTTTTGGAGAAATAAAGCAATGATTGTTGCCCAAGTCAACTAAAAATTGAACATCCCTATTTCTAATCTTTCCTTTTATTCTTATCAATGAATCATGTGCATTAGATGCAGAAGAAACCGTACATTTCATTATAGGTTTAGGCAACTCACCTTGTTCCCCTACTTCCTCGATTGTTGGATCCGTCTCAGTCAACTTTGCTTCAATCTTTAGTCCAATTTTGTGAAATTGAATTTAGCTCTGTTCTGGCACTCAAATGTGTGATGTCCTTGCTCCCCACATCTAAAGCACAACCGGAGCCTCCTTGCTTGCTCAATGAACTGAGGATCATTGTGCCATGCTTCTAGTTTCTGGTTATTCTGAATCCCAATGTTCTCATTCTTGGACTGATTTTGATTTCAAGAATTTTAAAAATAGGGTGCAGATCCTTGGTTTTTCCCACTATCATAATTTCCATCTTTGTCTACATATTATGCCCTTATTTAAACTTGGAATCGTTAGAAAATTTAGATCTACATGGAATACTTGAGTTTTGAAAACCTTGAGGATAATGGCTTGTTTGAATTAACCTTGATTTTGTAGCCTTTCTTTGATTGTATACTTCCATCCTTTCAAAAATCTTGGCTTTTGATACAGTATCTAAGAAATCCCGCAATCGTGTTCCCTTCATCATGTAGAGGAGGTCCTCCTTCAAGCCCTCTACAAATTTGTGAGTAAGAGCCTCACTTGAGACTTCAGGTGCATACTTGTGCAAACGAAGGAACGTCTCCTGGTACTCATCAATAGAAAGATCATGTTTTCCATCTTGGACCTCCTTGAAATTATAAAATTCCATCTTATTTTCAATATAATAATAAGGAGAACAATACCTTTCTTTTGCAGCACCTTGAAATTTAGCCCAGCTAATTGGTTCGTTTGGTTTCTCTCAAATCTATACATGGGATTTCCACCATAATTTTATGACACCGCGCAATTGTAGCAGCGAGGAAATTTTCTCCTTCTCCTCCTCATCGAATTCTCGAAGGGCAAAGAAATTTTCTCCTCATCGAAATTCTTGAAGGGCAAAGAAAGCCTCCACTTCTTCGAGCCAAGCCTCAAGGTCTTCTCCTGTCTTCTTTTCACCATCAAATTATGAGAATTTTACTTTCGTTAAAACCTGCTTAAGGGTAGATTCGGCCACATCTTCCTGTGCTTTAGCCCTTTTTTGATTTTCTAGTTCACAATTAACATCGGGAGGAATCTCTACATAAATCCCCGCAGCACGTGAATCGTTCTCATTATGATTTGAAGGACCGGCTATTGCTTTTCCTTTAGCTTTGTTTAATTTGACCGCGGTCAATCATTCAATAAGTTGAGCCTGGTCCGCTAACCTTTGCTGAATTGCGTTATTATCAGCCATCTTTCAAGCACTATCTATGATGCGACCACTCTGATACCACTTGGGACACTCCCGCTCAATAATCACAATACAATTCAAGAAAAATAGAATCTTGTACAAACGTATTTGAGGCCGGAAGAGAACAATTATGTATATAATCAAGAAATCTTGCAACAATCTGATATGATGCACTCTTGCAGAAAAGAGTTCGAACCACCCAACCACCCTCGAGCTATCTCACTCGCACTCTCACTCTTATGAAAATCTCACACTCACACTCGTACATGCACTCACACTCACACTCGCACATGCACTCACACTCACACTCGCACTCTCAATCTCTTCTTTGATTTTCTGTGTATTCCTTTTGTTCACGTCCCAAAAAGCTAAAAGTCACCCTTCTGGAGCTTTCTCGATTTGCGTGCTATATTTTTTGTGATATCACCTTTTTGGAAAACACGTGTTCGGGAAGCTTTCTTCATATGCGGTCATAATTCTCAAGAGATTATGTTTTATTATTAATATTATTATTTAACACTAGGAGAACAACCCTTTTCTGTGGTGCGCTATTTGTGCCTTGGTGATCCAATGAGGATGCTCAATAGCTCATCTCGAACATTGAATCCTTCTCTTCGACTTTGTATCTCTTTGTCGAAGGCTAAATCTTTGTTCTTGACCTCCGCTTAGGACTTGCAATGTCTTGACACAAAAATCTAGGCACATTTTTAGCACAAAACCACTTAAAACCCACTTTGGAGTCACCAAACGGATATGAAGTAATGTGAATCACAAAGGTTTTGCTTAAGTAAAATTGTTCTATGTACAAAACAAAAAAACTCTCTCATACCAAACTTCATCTAATTCCACTTCTAACCGAATCAAAAATCACTCACAAAAATGACTACCTGAAAATGACCAAAACTAAAAATTTCTTGCAATACAAAACATGTAAGATGTCCTAAACAAAACATTCTACACACTTTCTACAACAAAAATTTATGAAAAATATTTATATGAAATTATGAAGCATCACACATCACTAGCTTTTAATGCATATATGTGCAACAAAGACCGTGTATATTTTGATTCAACACAATGGGATATCAAGATTCACTCAATATCCATCCTGAATCACATTGTAATGATGTTTATACTATAACTGTAGATCTCCATTATTCTCTCATTGTTGTGTAGTTAACAATCGTTTTGCCAACCTTTTTCTACTTGTAGATGCATCCTTTTGAGATCGAGGTCAATACTGGGTTGGAAGAAACCCCCAATCAAAAATTATTCGATTTTCTTCACAAAGTCATCTAGCACGATCTCCAACCTTAGATTTCATGTATTGTTTCTTTCAATATCTCCATCGAGAGTACGATCTTACCTAGACGCACATATCTCCAAGAGAAAGAGCAGCAATACCAGGAGACAACTTTGAATGATGCAGTCATCCTGGACAATATTCAGTATGTGCATGTAGAGGATCTTGTTTCTACCACATCCTCAAGGGATAAGGTGAACATGGATGTGTCAAAGGTACCGGCGGGGGATAAGAATAAGACACATAAGTTCCCATTACACAAGTACAAATGTCATCTTGTTCACTACCACTATAGGTTTATTTGCTATTTGCATTTGCTGCTTGAGGATGAGAAAGGTTTAACAGAAGGCGATAAGGAAAGGTCAGAGGAACATTCAAGAGTAGAAGATGATGAGGTTCACAAGGTTACAAAGGAGATAAACTTGGCCGTGGAGAGGAAAATCAGTGTGAGCAGTTTGATATTGATACCCTTTGAAGAGAAGACACGTAAGTTGTTACATCTCCTTGCGAGGACCCCGTTGTGGTAGAAGCAACACAGCACGTTCCAACCTCACTCCTCCCTATGTTTCCTAAAGGTGACCACCAATATGTCCTCCAAACATATATTCAAGCTTTGTTTGACATCAGGGAAGACTATTATCTCGCCATCATTGCACAGAATCTTGAAGAAGATGATGATTTCGTCCATCCAAGTGTGGATAAGCATCGTCTACTAGATTCAAATGTCAAGGAGGATAGTGAGGAGTACCATACTCCTGCTCATATATTATCAATGATGTATAAGGATGCTCATCACTATGAATCCAACCTTTCCACTGAAGAGGAATTTTAATATGGTCAGGAAAGACTCAATAGTCCGCAAAGGGAAGAGGAGTCTTCAAAAACTATCCAAGTTGTTGAGTCATCAATCAACTTATGGACAAATGATTTACTTGTTAATGGACGAGAATTAGAATGTTTGATTATAATAATTTTGAATATCGTGATAAGCTTCTAGATATTGGCTTTGTTTTGTTGGCTTATGCACAACTTTGTTTTGTAGCTAGTCGAACTAGCAAAGTAAATTCAGACCCTGGGGGTGTCACTCAATAAATATGTAAGTGTTGCACGTGAGTTCAACAAAATGTGTTTTTTAAATCCTTTTTTACACATTTTTTATGTACAGAAGGGTACTATATAAAGGGTTTATTCACAGGTTGAATAGAAAAAGGATGTAATTTATTCATGAAAAAAACTCGAACTGGTCAGAGTTTACTTTATCAAGTACATCATGCAAGAATAGAAAATAACACTCTTGGAGGAAAGAGTTCAAACCACCCGAGCTATCTCACTCGTACTCTCACTCTCATGAAAATCTCACACTCACACTCGCACTCTCAATCTCTTCTTCCACTTTCTGTGTATTCCTCTTGTTCACATTCCAAAAGCCAAAAGTAGCCCTGTTAGAGATTTCTCGATTTACGTGCCATATTTTTGGTGATGTAGTCCTATTTGAAAAAAGAGTGTTCAGGAAGCTGTCTTCATATGCGGTCATCAATCTCAAAAGAGAACATTTTTTTAAATTTAACACTAGGAAAATAGCCCTTTTCCGTCTTCTCGAACATTGAATCCTTCTCTTCGACTTTATATCTCTTTGTCCAAGGCTAAATCTTTGTTCTGGACCTCCGCTTAGGACCTGCAATGTCTTGACACAAAAATCTAAGCACACTTTTAGCACAAAATGACTTAAAACCCACTTTGGAGTCACCAAATGGATATGAAGTAATGTGATTCACAAAGGTTTTGCTTAAGCGAAATTGTTCTTTGTACAAAAAAAAAAACTCTCTCATAGAAAACCTCACCTAACTCCACTTCCAACCGAATTAAAAATCACTCACAAAAATGACTACCTGAAAATGACCAAAACTAAAAATTTCTTGCAATATAAAATTTTATCAAAACATGTCAGATGTCCTAAAAACAAAACATTCTACACACTTTCTACAACAAAAATTTACAAAAATATTTATACAAAATTACGAAGCGTCACATATCACTAGCTTTTAATGCATATATGTGCAACGTAGACCGTGTATATTTCGATTCAGCACAACACGATATCAAGATTCACTTGCCAATATCCACCGTGAATCACAATGTAATGATGTTTATACTATAACTGCAGATCTCAATTATTCTCTCATTGTCGTGTAGTTAACAATCGTTTTGCCAACTTTTTTCTACTTGTAGATGCATTCTTTTGAGATCGAGGTCGAATCCGATATTGGGTTGGAAGAAACCCCCAATTAGAAATTATTTGATTTTCTTCACAAAGTCAGCTAGCTCCATCTCCAACCTTAGATTTCATGTAATTTTTCTTTCAATATCTCCATTGAGAGCACAATCTTACCTAGACGCACATATCTCCAAAAGAAAGAGTAGCAATACCAGGAGACAACTTCAAATGATGCAGTCATCCTAGACAATATTCAGTATGTGCATGTATAGGATCTTGTTTTTGCCACATCCTCAAGAGATAAGGTGAACATGGATATGTCAAAGGTGCCGAGAAATAAGAAGAAGACACATAAGTGCCCATTACACAAGCACAAATGTCGTCTTGTTCACTACCATTATAGGTTTATTTGCTATTTGCATTTGCTGCTTGAGGATGAGAAAGGTTTAACAGAAGGAGATAAGGAAAGGTCAAAAGAACATTCAAGAGTAGAAGATGATGAGGTTCACGAGGTTACAAAGGAGATAAACTTGCGGAGAGGAAAATCAGCGAGAGCAGTTTGATATTGATACCCTTAGAAGAGAAGACACCTAAGTTGTAACATCTCCTGTGGCAAGGAGTCCGTTGTGGTAGAGGAAACACAGCACGTTCCAACCTCAGTTTTCCCTATGTTTCCAAAAGGTGACCACCAATATGTCCTAACATATATTCAAGCTTGAAGAAGATGGTGATTTTGTCGATCCAAGTGTCGATAAGTATCTTCTACTAGATTCAAATGTCAAGGAGGACAATGAGTACCATACTCCTGCTGAGATATTATCAATGATGTATAAGGATGCTCACTATGAAGCCACCCTTTTCCACTAAAGAGGAATTTCAATATGGTCAGCAAAGACTCAATAGTCTGCAAAGGGAAGAGGAGTCTTCAACTATCCAAGTTGCCAAGTCATCAATAAACCTATGGAGAAAGGATTTACTTGTTAATGACGAGAATCAAAACGTTTGATTATAATAATTTTGAATATCGTGATAAGCTTCTGGATATTGGCATTGTTTTGTTGGCTTACGCACAACTTTGTTTTGTAGCTAGTGGTCTATGACAATGATTTTCTCATATGCATGTCAAGATCACAAGTGGAAGCACTTAAAAAGGACTTAGCACTAGGCGAGTACCTTAATTGGCTTAAATTTCCAGATGCCATTATCTTCCACAATAATTTCTCAAAGGACAAAGTTGAATTTTCATTTTTTGCAATAATTTCTCAAAGGACAAATTTCTCAAATGACAAAGTTGAATTTTCATTTTTTGCAATCAAAACATTATTTAGATGTCTTGGGGGATACCCCATCAAGTGGAATGAAGATAAATCATGCTTCTGGAGAAGCAAGTAGCAATGCGAACCTTCCGGGAGGGCCCCGAGTGCATGCTCCAAGGGGGAGCAAATATTACTTAGCCTACACTGCATATGGATTACCATGTGGGATCATGGATCCCAAGATGTTAAGTGAATATGGCAAAAGGGAGCTTCTCAGATTCAAAAGACCAAGAGTTCCACCAGTTCTACGATTGCATAATGATGCTGAGCCATCTGCAAAGAGGGAAAAGCTTCATGCACTAGAGGATGCTAGTAGGTAAGATTAGGAGTAGCAGTAGACTCCTATCCATTGAATTTAAAAAATACATATATAATACAATGACACTTCTCGAGTATGGCCTTTTTTTATTTGGCTCTATTATATCCACATTTTTAATGTCTAAAAGTTTAAAGTATCTTTGGGAGGCAATGAATATAGAAAGAGAAGAAATGAATAAATTTTTTATTCAAGTCACTCATTTATAATTTTTAATATCCAAAGCATTAATCCCCGTGAATTCAATGTGTTCTATTGGCTTTGGTATCTTTCTCCTCTATTCTAACTATAATCCTTATATACCACCATATGAGTAATTGTCTCAATGTACTGACTTCATGGATTCCACCACCATGTGAGGTGGCCTTCTAAAACCCACAACAAGCTTGCCAACGTGAGTGCTCCATGCCTTGGGTTGTTGACCAGATAGCTAAGCTTCCCTGATTTTCAAAGTAGGGGCTATGAGTCTCCAACATGTGTTGGATTAAAAGTGACAATAACATATGCACATTGGTTATTTTCAATAAGAATCACCAAATAACATAAGAATATACAAAATTGGGGATTAAACCATATAATCTGTTATGCCTTGATGTTAATGATTCCACCATGTACTTGTAAAATAAAATTATAGCTTCTTTAAAGTCGTTGCATCTTCTTCGTTGAATGTCATTTTTTGTGGAAGTATAGCAACCTTATCAAAGGCAATCCATACATTATCCTTTGCAATTCTAGTCTCGTCATTAATACTATGATCTGGGACAACCATGTGTAGCTTCCTGCATGCCTCATACTTCCATGGTTGGACAACCACCAGGAGACAACTTCGAATGATGTAGTCATCCTGGACAATATTCAGTATGTGCATGTAGAGGATCTTGTTTCTGCCACATCCTCAAGAGATAAGGTGAACATGGGTATGTCAAAGGTGCCAAGGGATAAGAAGAAGACACATAGGTGCCCATTACACAAGCGCAAATGTGAGATCCCTGTCCCCACCGAGCAACGGATTCGGGTACTAGCAGCGGAAGTAGCACTTCTCACGCGGGACAGGGGTCTCACACTTGGGGCCTCATCCACGGATATCCGGACAAGAGACTAATCCGTCGGTTTTTCCAAAACCGAACCCGAAAAAACTTTCCTTACCCGGAAAGCACGGGCGATTCCACCAGGATAACTTTTTACTCTAACGTAGTTAAGATCATTACTGATCACGTTGATCCGACTGCACCTATAAAGATACTCGGTCAGATCAAGGAAGAAACTTGCACTTGGATCATTGGGATCAACGCTTTTTTCCCCATCAAGAGGCACAGCCGTTGATTCCTATCCATAGAACAATTACTATCCAGGATTTACTTTATCTATTGTAATAACAGAAATTGAGTCTCGATTTACAGATCCATCAGTCCATCCATCGAGTCCCATGGGTTAGCCAACTGCCCAACCACTGTAGTGATGGGATCCAATTAAGAATTTGGTTAGGTTTTGTCCCGGGTACCAAGGAAAAGAGTTCCAAGGCCCCCTAGTCGGAAGTTCATGCAAACATAAAATTAGTCACACCACTTACACACCCAATATGAAATTGCCTTTTTCTTAGCATTAGCTAACTTTAAAACAATCCTTTAATGAAACCATTATGTCACTGATGACAATCCTCAAAGTCTATGGTTGAATCCTTATTTTCAGTCATTCATTTATCGGTATACTTATGGCATCATTGGCAACCAGAACGCTCACCATCTGTTCACTCAGGGGCCTTTTCCATAGTTCCTAGCTCATAGTAACCGGTAATATATTCATATAATAGAATGGAATCTCCGTGGAAGATCAGCAAGATCAACCCACAGATCCATATAAAAGAGCCATGGACTCATCCGTTTGAGGACCAGCAAGGTCAATCAACCACATCCATGCCCGGTTTCAGAAAACAACTCTTACTCCTTGTTCCAATATCTTCCACGACGCACGTGTGGGTATCTTCGGCGGCGACCCAGAGCCCGAGCACCGTATGGTCAGCACCCTCTAGGATCCTTCGCAAGTGACCTAGCGCTTCACTCATAGGCCGCTTCCTTGGTCCCTCATCCACCGTACCGGAAGCTCACCATTTAAATCGAATTGAGGCTGGTCAAGACCTCGATCGACCTTGCTACGCGAGACGTCCTCCATTGACTCTCCGCCAGCAGTTGCAACTTTATCAGTTCGGTCTTCATGACCTTAATCCTCAAGACGGTCAAAATGCTTCCCCAGCATTCTTGACATAAAACAGTCATTTACAAACAGTCACAAATACAGTTTCTATAACAAACTCTCGTCTTTCCACATTATCCACTCTCGGACCACATTACTTATTCCACATTCCATTCAATGTGTACTCGTCTCATCCATTCACTCATATAGACTACACATTATCCACTCTCGGACCACATTACTTATTCCACATTCCATTCAATGTGTACTCGTTCTCCTCCATTCACTCATATAGACTACACATTATCTCACATACACCTTCATATTCATTATTCTACATACATATCCATGTTCGTACGTCCACATCATACATCCAATTTCACATTCATACATACGCATCTACATGCATACATCCACATCCACATTCATACATCCATACTTCCATTTCCACATCCACACATCCACATTCACATTCATACATCCACATTCACATGCATACATCCATTTTCACATCCTCATTCATACATCCACATTCACATACATACATCCACATCCGTATCTACATCCATACATCCACATCCACCTCTTCATTCACATTCACATCCATACATCCACATCTACATACATACATCCATTTTCACATCCTCATTCATACATCCACATCCACATACATACATACATCCATTTTTCACTTCCTCATTCATACATACACATCCACATACATACATACACATCCGTATCTACATCCATACATCCACATCCACATCCACATCCACATTCACATTCATACATATACATCTACATGTATACATCCACATCACATTCATACAACCATATTACATCCATTCTCATCCTAACACATCCCATATACATCTTAACACATCCTAACTCATCTTAACACATTCTATCACATCTCATACACATCTTATCACATCTTTTCACATCTCATACACCTCTTATCACATCCTATCACTTCCCATACGCATCTTATCACATCTTATCACATCTCATATGCCTCTTATCACATCTTATCACATCTCATACACCTCTTATCACATCTTATCACCTCTTATCACATCTTATCACATTTCATATCTTTTTTAAGAGAATTCTTATATTTGATATAAGATTTCTCTACACATTTATTTATGCATAAATTCCATTTAAGGAGATTAACACTTTCGAAATAAAAATCAATCTTTTATGCATCTTCTTATGCATAAATTCAATTTGGTAGGAATTACACTTTTAGAATAAAAGAATTTCTCTTATGCATCTAAGTTATGCATAAAATCCATTTATGATGAAAATCACTCTTTTAGTATAAAAAGAATATCTTTTATGCATACCTCTATGCATGAAATCCAAATATAATAAAAGTTACACTTTTATAATAAAATAATCAATTTTTATGCATACCTCTATGCATGAAATCCAAATATGATAAAAGTCACACTTTTATAATAAAATAATCAACGTTTATGCATACCTCTATGCATGAAATCCAAATATGATAAAAGTCACACTTTTATAATAAAATAATCAACTTTTATGCATATCTCTATGCATGAAATCCAAATATGATAAAAGTCACACTTTTATAATAAAATAATCAACTTTTATGCATACCTCTATGCATGAAATCCAAATATGATAAAAGTCATACTTTTATAATAAAATAATCAACTTTTATGCATACCTCTATGCATGAAATCCAAATATGATAAAAGTCACACTTTTATAATAAAATAATCAACTTTTATGCATACCTCTATGCATGAAATTCAAATATGATAAAAGTCACACTTTTATAATAAAATAATCACTTTTTATGCATACCTCTATGCATGAAATCCAAATATGATAAAAGTCACACTTTTATAATAAAATAATCAACTTTTATGCATACATCTATGCATGAAATCCAAATAGGATAAAAGTCACACTTTTATAATAAACTAATCACTTTTTATACATACCTCTATGCATGAAATCCAAATATGATAAAAGTCACACTTTTATAATAAAATAATCAACTTTTATGCATACCTCTATGCATGAAATCCAATGCATACCTCTATGCATGAAATCCAAATATGATAAAAGAAACACTTTTATATTAAAATAATCAACTTTTATGCATACCTCTATGCATGAAATCCAAATATGATAAAAGAAACACTTTTATATTAAAATAATAATTCTTTTATGCATACTTCTATGCATGAAATCCAAATATGATAAAAGTAACACTTTTATAATAAAATAATCATCAATTATGCATAACATAAAAATCAATTTCTCCATGATTACAATAAAATTCTTTCAATTAATCTAGGATGATAATTCCTAGAATATGGTAGGAAGTTCTCTTTTCATGCTTTGAATGAAATTATTTTATGTGTACTTTTTATAAAAATTTTACCATAGCTCCGCTCTACTATGACTGATAAATCTCAATTTATTTTGAAGGATAAAGCTTATCATTAAGGAAATGATTAGAATGATCCCTAATTGGACCATTAACCCAATAATGGATTAAATCATCAATGTTCATGAAATACATAAACTAAAAGCATAGAAAAAAGCCATTAATTTGGCCTCAAGTATAGATTAATCTTGGATTAAGGAAAAGCTTTATGAAAAGCTTCATTTGGATTGAGAATGGGTCATGAGTATGACCATTTCTTGAGTGAGAGAGAGAAACTACATAAAACCATTAGAATTAAGCATAAATAAAAAATTTATGTAATTCTTAACTATCATTAATCAATTAACTTCAATAGCATTCATCAAATTATGTAACTCTTCACTACCATTCATCAATTAACTTCAATAGCATTCAAAAACCATTCCAATTAAGCTTCTCAAGCTTGAGAGGGGTTGAGAAGAGAGAAGCATTGAGAAATTATAGAAAAGATCAAAATTCACCATTTACCTTACAAATTGCTTGATTCTTTGTTCACGGTAGAGGCCCCCAACCAATCAATTGGTTAAGTATGTTGATGGCACCAATGGGGATTGAAGAAAGACATATCCATGTTCGTACGTCCACATCATACATCCAATTTCACATTCATACATACGCATCTACATGCATACATCCACATCCACATTCATATATACTTCCATTTCCGCATCCACACATCCACATTCATACATCCATACTTCCATTTCCGCATCCACACATCCACATTCACATTCATACATCCACATTCACAAGCATACATCCATTTTCACATCCTCATTCATACATCCACATTCACATACATACATCCACATCCATATCTACATCCATACATCCACATCCACCTCTTCATTCACATTCACATCCATACATCCACATCTATATACATACATCCATTTTCACATCCTCATTCATACATCCACATCCACATACATACATACATCCATTTTTCACTTTCTCATTCATACATACACATCCACATACATACATACACATCCGTATCTACATCCATACATCCACATCCACATTCACATTCATACATATACATCTACATGTATATATCCACATCACATTCATACAACCATATTACATCCATTCTCATCCTAACACATCCCATATACATCTTAACACATCCTAACTCATCTTAACACATTCTATCACATCTCATACACATCTTATCACATCTTTTCACATCTCATACACCTCTTATCACATCCTATCACTTCCCATACGCATCTTATCACATCTTATCACATCTCATATGCCTCTTATCACATCTTATCACATCTTATCACATCTCATACACCTTTTATCACATCTTATCACCTCTTATCACATCTTATCACATTTCATATCTTTTTTAAGAGAATTCTTATATTTGATATAAGATTTCTTTACACATTTATTTATGCATAAATTCCATTTAAGGAGACTAACACTTTCGAAATAAAAATCAATCTTTTATGCATCTTCTTATGCATAAATTCAATTTGGTAGGAATTACACTTTTAGAATAAAAGAATTTCTCTTATGCATCTAAGTTATGCATAAAATCCATTTATGATGAAAATCACTCTTTTAGTATAAAAAGAATATCTTTTATGCATACCTCTATGCATGAAATCCAAATATAATAAAAGTTACACTTTTATAATAAAATAATCAATTTTTATGCATACCTCTATGCATGAAATCCAAATATGATAAAAGTCACACTTTTATAATAAAATAATCAACGTTTATGCATACCTCTATGCATGAAATCCAAATATGATAAAAGTCACACTTTTATAATAAAATAATCAACTTTTATGCATATCTCTATGCATGAAATCCAAATATGATAAAAGTCACACTTTTATAATAAAATAATCAACTTTTATGCATACCTCTATGCATGAAATCCAAATATGATAAAAGTCATACTTTTATAATAAAATAATCAACTTTTATGCATACCTCTATGCATGAAATCCAAATATGATAAAAGTCACACTTTTATAATAAAATAATCAACTTTTATGCATACCTCTATGCATGAAATTCAAATATGATAAAAGTCACACTTTTATAATAAAATAATCAACTTTTATGCATACATCTATGCATGAAATCCAAATATGATAAAAGTCACACTTTTATAATAAAATAATCACTTTTTATGCATACCTCTATGCATGAAATCCAAATATGATAAAAGTCACACTTTTATAATAAAATAACCAACTTTTATGCATACCTCTATGCATGAAATCCAATGCATACCTCTATGCATGAAATCCAAATATGATAAAAGAAACACTTTTATATTAAAATAATCAACTTTTATGCATACCTCTATGCATGAAATCTAAATATGATAAAAGAAACATTTTTATAATAAAATAATAATTCTTTTATGCATACTTCTATGCATGAAATCCAAATATGATAAAAGTAACACTTTTATAATAAAATAATCATCAATTATGCATAACATAAAAATCAATTTCTCCATGATTACAATAAAATTCTTTCAATTAATCTACGATGATAATTCCTAGAATATGGTAGGAAGTTCTCTTTTCATGCTTTGAATGAAATTATTTTATGCGTAATTTTTATAAAATTTTTGCCATAGCTCCGCTACTATGACTGATAAATCTCAATTTATTTTGAAGGATAAAGCTTATCATTAAGGAAATGATTAGAATGATCCCTAATTGGATCATTAACCCAATTAAATCTAAGGCTTGAAATTAGCATTAATGCTATCCAGTTGATGAATTCGAATGTGGTTGATATGATTTTTAATTCTGTTTACGAACTAATAAATTGATTGGGATTCTGATTGAAAAATGATGACCCTTGAAAATGGGTTGAAATGTAATAAACTGAGCGAAACCACAATGTGGATGATTGGGACGAGTTCCTGTGATGATATTCATAACTAGTATGATGATAATGATTTTAGCAAATCACTATGAGATTAGTGGATTGTGCTGTCAAATTGCTACTGTTAACACTTGAAACGGTAGATCAAGTTAAGGGATGACAAATTGAGAACTTACTTGTCTGAAATTTGTGTGGAGAAATGTTCATATAAAGAAATTTTTCGGTCTAATGGACCATTATCGTGTTAAAGAGATGAATGATATGATTTGAATGAATTGTTATTTAATGATGAGTTCTATTTAAGGGATAATTATCCTCGTATTCTGTTGGGTTGACCAGAATATAAGGAACCCTAGAATAAATTGCATCTTAAGAAAAAGAGTTGTCCTCTACTTTGCGAGATGAGGACATCTCACACTTTTTAAGTGGGGTAGAATGTAAGATTCCTCCCCCAGCCTTCGAGGTATGCAGGAGTAAGAATCTCCCTTTCTGATCTTATAATTATTCCCTCTCTAAAATAAAAGAAATATTCTCTTTAAAAAGGGAAGACACTTTCCCCAGAATACCTTCTCAGGAGCCTACCTATTTTAAGGATTCAGAACGATGAGTTTAGAAGTGAGAACCGATGTTTTGGATGCCAAGGTTTTGGTCATCAGTTAAAAAGACTGCCCGACTCCTACCATGAAAAGGGCACAGGGAAGTCTAGAACCCAAATTCAGAGACCAATTCCTTCATACCAATCTAATCAGGGTCCGTCTCGAACAAGATTGCTTAACTCCATTAACCAGGTCCGAACCATTGATTAGGGTCGAGATGACCAATCAAATGCTTGGCGACATAGAGCAACAGATGCAGGCAATTCATAAAGATATAAACGCTGCCTAGGATTGACAAAAATAATATACAGATAAGAAGAGGACAGTCAGAGAATTCAAAGAAGCAGATATGGTCTTCAATTGAGTACGGACCAAAAGAAGTTCTTTATCTCTTAGGGAGTATAAGTAGTTATCCCCTAGATATTGTGGACCAAAGAAAGTAAGTGACTTAGCCTAGGATGTGTTAAGATGAGTTAGGATGTGTTAAGATGTATATGGAACGAGGTAGAGAGTGTATCTGATGGGATAAGATGTATATGGGATGTGTTAGGGCGAGAATGGATGTAGTATGAATGTATGGATGTAGATACAGATGTATGTATGTATGTGGATGTGGATGTATGAATGAGGATGTAAAAATGGATGTATGTATGTAGATGTGGATGTATGGATGTGAATGTGAATGAAGATGTGGATGTGGATGTATGGATGTAGATTCGGATGTAGATGTATGTATGTGAATGTGGATGTATGAATGAGGATGTGAAAATAGATGTATGCATGTAGATGCGTATGTATGAATGTGAAATTAGATGTATGTATAATGTGGATGTATGAATGAGGATGTGAAAATAGATATATGCATGTAGATGCGTATGTATGAATGTGAAATTGGATGTATGATGTGGACGTACGAACATGGATATGTATGTAGAATAATGAATGTGAATGTGTATGTGAAATAATGTGTAGTCTATATGAGTGAATGGATGAGAATGAGTACACATTGAATGGAATAGGGAATAAGTAATGTGGTCCGAGAGTGGATAATGTGGAAAGACGAGAGTTCGTTATAGAAACTGTATTTTGTGATGACTGTTTGTAAATGACTGTTTTATGTCAAGAATGCTGGGGAAGCATTTTGACCGTCTTGAGGATTAAGGTCATGAAGACCGAACTGATAAAGTTGCAACTGCTGACGGAGAGTCAATGGAGGACGTCTCGCGTAGCAAGGTCGATCGAGGTCTTGACCAGTCTCGGTTCGATTTAAATGGTGAGCTTCTGATACGGTGGATGAGGGACCAAGGAAGCGGCCTATGAGTGAAGCGCTAGGTCACGTACGAAGGATCCTAGAGGGTGCTGACCATACGGTGCTCGGGCTCTGGGTCGCCGAAGATACCCACACGTGCGTCGTGGAAGATATTGGAACAAGGAGTAAGAGTTGTTTTCTGAAACCGGGCATGGATCTGGTTAATTGACCTTGCTGGTCCTCAAAACGGATGAGTCCATGGCTCTTTTATATGGATCTGTGGGTTGATCTTGCTGATCTTTCACGGAGATTCCATTCTATTATATGAATATATTACCGGTTACTATGAGCTAGGAACTATGGAAAAGGCCCCTGAGTGAATAGGTGGTGAGCGTTCTGGTTGCCAATGATGCCATAAGTACACCGATGAATGAATGACGGGAAATAAGGATTCAACCAGAGACTTTGAGGATTGTCATCAGTGACATAATGGTTTCATTAAAGGATTGTTTGAAAGTTAATTGATGCTGAGAAAAAGGTAATTTCATATTGGGTGTGTAAGTGGTGTGACTAGTTTTATGTTTGTATGAACTTCCGGCTAGGGGGCCTAGGAACTCTTTTCCCTGGTACCCGGGAGAAAATCTAACCAAATTCCTAATTGGATCCCATCACTATAGTGGTTGGGAGGTTGGCTAACCCATGGGACTGGATGGGGTTAGGCTGGACTGATGGATCCGTAAATCAAGACAAAAATGAGTAAATGCTCACATAAGATGAAGAGTTGACTATGTACAAGGTTTATTAGTAAGAAACTATGAGTAATATCAAAAATATGAGATATTTTGGGTATCCAAAAATGAGTAAATGCTCACATAAGATGAAGAGTTGAAAATGTACAAGGTTTATTAGTAAAAAACTATGAGAAATATTAAAAATATGAGATATTTTGGGTATAATGATTCCATTTTGACACATATGTAAGGAAGGGGAGTTCTTTAAAGGAGGTGCATATTTCACATGCTTGAATGAGTTTTAAACTAAAAAAAATGTGATATTTTTATCTCTCCTCTCTCTTGAATCAAACCAAATCAAAATGGCACCAAACCGAATAAAAAAGGAACCAAACTAGATCCAAATCTAGTCCAAATTCAACCAAACTGAATCTGGAAAATTCTAGAATTCAGTTAGCTGTGGTTAGAGCTTCCCTCTCCTATAAATAGAACATGAGTCCTTTGAAAAAAAATAGAAGAATTTTACTATACTAGAGTTATGCTGAAATAATGCTAATTTCTACTATTCTCTAAAATTCTCTCCAAATTGAAGAAATTGGAGCTTCCCTCTTTCTTCAATCCCCATTGGTGGCTCCATCAACATACTTAACCAATTGATTGGTTGGGAGCCTCTACCGTGAACAAAGAATCAAGCAATTTATAAGGTGAATGGTGAATTTTGATCTTTTCTATAATTTCTCAATGCTTCTCTCTTCTCAACCCCTCTCAAGCTTGAGAAGCTTAATTGGAATGGTTTTTGAATGCTATTGAAGTTAATTGATGAATGGTAGTGAAGAGTTACATAATTTGATGAATGCTATTCAAGTTAATTGATTAATGATAGTTAAGAATTACATAAATTTTCATTTATGCTTAATTCTGATGGTTTTATGTAATTTCTCTCTCTCACTCAAGAAATGGTCATACTCATGACCCATTCTCAATCCAAATGAAGCTTTTCATAAAGCTTTTCCTTAATCCAAGATTAATCTATGCTTGAGGCCAAATTAATGGTTTTTTTCTATGCTTTTAGTTTATGTATTTCATGAACATTGATGATTTAATCCATTATTGGATTAATGATCCAATTAGGGATCATTCTAATCATTTCCTTAATGATAAGCTTTATCCTTCAAAATAAATTGAGATTTATCAGTCAAAGTAGCGGAGCTATGGCAAAAATTTTATAAAAATTACACATAAAATAATTTCATTCAAAGCATGAAAAGAGAACTTCCTACCATATTCTAGGAATTATCA
Source organism: Cibotium barometz (assembly GCF_041138505.1). Lineage (NCBI taxonomy): Eukaryota > Viridiplantae > Streptophyta > Polypodiopsida > Cyatheales > Cibotiaceae > Cibotium > Cibotium barometz. The sequence continues at coordinate 22,002,413 of NC_141103.1, read as the reverse complement.
TCCTAGATTAATTGAAAGAATTTTATTGTAATCATGGAGAAATTGATTTTTATGTTATGCATAATTGATGATTATTTTATTATAAAAGTGTTACTTTTATCATATTTGGATTTCATGCATAGAAGTATGCATAAAAGAATTATTATTTTAATATAAAAGTGTTTCTTTTATCATATTTAGATTTCATGCATAGAGGTATGCATAAAAGTTGATTATTTTAATATAAAAGTGTTTCTTTTATCATATTTGGATTTCATGCATAGAGGTATGCATTGGATTTCATGCATAGAGGTATGCATAAAAAGTGATTATTTTATTATAAAAGTGTGACTTTTATCATATTTGGATTTCATGCATAGAGGTATGCATAAAAAGTGATTATTTTATTACAAAAGTGTGACTTTTATCCTATTTGGATTTCATGCATAGATGTATGCATAAAAGTTGATTATTTTATTATAAAAGTGTGACTTTTATCATATTTGGATTTCATGCATAAAGGTATGCATAAAAAGTGATTATTTTAGTATAAAAGTGTGACTTTTATCTTATTTGAATTTCATACATCCACATCCACATGCATACATCCATTTTCACATCCTCATTCATACATCCACATTCACATACATACATCCACATCCGTATCTACATCCATACATCCACATCCACCTCTTCATTCACATTCACATCCATACATCCACATCTACATACATACATCCATTTTCACATCCTCATTCATACATCCACATCCACATACATACATACATCCATTTTTGCCTTCCTCATTCATACATACACATCCACATACATACATACACATCCGTATCTACATCCATACATCCACATCCACATCCACATTCACATTCATACATATACATCTACATGTATACATCCACATCACATTCATACAACCATATTACATCCATTCTCATCCTAACACATCCCATATACATCTTAACACATCCTAACTCATCTTAACACATTCTATCACATCGCATACACATCTTATCACATCTTTTCACATCTCATATACCTCTTATCACATCCTATCACTTCCCATACGCATCTTATCACATCTTATCACATCTCAAATGCCTCTTATCACATCTTATCACATCTCATACACCTCTTATCACATCTTACCACCTCTTATCACATCTTATCACATTTCATATCTTTTTTAAGAGAATTCTTATATTTGATCTAAGATTTCTCTACACATTTATTTATGCATAAATTCCATTTAAGGAGACTAACACTTTCGAAATAAAAATCAATCTTTTATGCATCTTCTTATGCATAAATTCAATTTGGTAGGAAGTACACTTTTAGAATAAAAGAATTTCTCTTATACATCTAAGTTATGCATAAAATCCATTTATGATGAAAATCACTCTTTTAGTATAAAAAGAATATCTTTTATGCATACCTCTATGCATGAAATCCAAATATAATAAAAGTTACACTTTTATAATAAAATAATCAATTTTTATGCATAGCTCTATGCATGAAATCCAAATATGATAAAAGTCACACTTTTATAATAAAATAATCAACTTTTATGCATACCTCTATGCATGAAATCCAAATATGATAAAAGTCACACTTTTATAATAAAATAATCAACTTTTATGCATATCTCTATGCATGAAATCCAAATATGATAAAAGTCACACTTTTATAATAAAATAATCAACTTTTATGCATACCTCTATGCATGAAATCCAAGTATGATAAAAGTCATACTTTTATAATAAAATAATCAACTTTTATGCATACCTCTATGCATGAAATCCAAATATGATAAAAGTCACACTTTTATAATAAAATAATCAACTTTTATGCATACCTCTATGCATGAAATTCAAATATGATAAAAGTCACACTTTTATAATAAAATAATCGCTTTTTATGCATACCTCTATGCATGAAATCCAAACATGATAAAAGTCATACTTTTATAATAAAATAATCAACTTTTATGCATACATCTATGCATGAAATCCAAATAGGATAAAAGTCACACTTTTATAATAAAATAATCACTTTTTATGCATACCTCTATGCATGAAATCCAAATATGATAAAAGTCACACTTTTATAATAAAATAATCAACTTTTATGCATACCTCTATGCATGAAATCCAAATATGATAAAAGAAACACTTTTATATTAAAATAATCAACTTTTATGCATACCTCTATGCATGAAATCCAAATATGATAAAAGAAACACTTTTATATTAAAATAATAATTCTTTTATGCATACTTCTATGCATGAAATCCAAATATGATAAAAGTTACACTTTTATAATAAAATAATCATCAATTATGCATAACATAAAAATCAATTTCTCCATGATTACAATAAAATTCTTTCAATTAATCTAGGATGATAATTCCTAGAATATGGTAGGAAGTTCTCTTTTCATGCTTTGAATGAAATTATTTTATGTGTAATTTTTATAAAAATTTTGCCATAGCTCTGCTACTATGACTGATAAATCTCAATTTATTTTGAAGGATTAAGCTTATCATTAAGGAAATGATTAGAATGATCCCTAATTGGACCATTAACCCAATAATGGATTAAATCATCAATGTTCATGAAATACATAAACTAAAAGCATAGAAAAAAGCCATTAATTTGGCCTCAAGTATAGATTAATCTTGGATTAAGGAAAAGCTTTATGAAAAGCTTCATTTGGATTGAGAATGGGTCATGAGTATGACCATTTCTTGAGTGAGAGAGAGAAATTACATAAAACCATTAGAATTAAGTATAAATAAAAAATTATGTAATTCTTAACTATCATTAATCAATTAACTTCAATAGCATTCATCAAATTATGTAACTCTTCACTACCATTCATCAATTAACTTCAATAGCATTTAAAAACCATTCCAATTAAGCTTCTCAAACTTGAGAGGGGTTGAGAAGAGAGAAGCATTGAGAAATTATAGAAAAGATCAAAATTCACCATTTACCTTACAAATTGCTTGATTCTTTGTTCACGGTAGAGGCCCCCAACCAATCAATTGGTTAAGTATGTTGATGGAGCCACCAATGGGGATTGAAGAAAGACATATCCATGTTCGTACGTCCACATCATACATCCAATTTCACATTCATACATACGCATCTACATGCATACATCCACATCCACATTCATACATCCATACTTCCATTTCCACATCCACACATCCACATTCACATTCATACATCCACATTCACATGCATACATCCATTTTCACATCCTCATTCATACATCCACATTCACATACATACATCCACATCCGTATCTACATCCATACATCCACATCCACCTCTTCATTCACATTCACATCCATACATCCACATCTATATACATACATCCATTTTCACATCCTCATTCATACATCCACATCCACATACATACATACATCCATTTTCACATCCTCATTCATACATACACATCCACATACATACATACACATCCGTATCTACATCCATACATCCACATCCACATCCACATCCACATTCACATTCATACATATACATCTACATGTATACATTCACATCACATTCATACAACCATATTACATCCATTCTCATCCTAACACATCCCATATACATCTTAACACATCCTAACTCATCTTAACACATTCTATCACATCTCATACACATCTTATCACATCTTTTCACATCTCATACACCTCTTATCACATCCTATCACTTCCCATACGCATCTTATCACATCTTATCACATCTCATATGCCTCTTATTACATCTTATCACATCTCATACACCTCTTATCACATCTTATCACCTCTTATCACATCTTATCACATTTCATATCTTTTTTAAGAGAATTCTTGTATTTGATATAAGATTTCTCTACACATTTATTTATGCATAAATTCCATTTAAGGAGACTAACACTTTCGAAATAAAAATCAATCTTTTATGCATCTTCTTATGCATAAATTCAATTTGGTAGGAATTACACTTTTAGAATAAAAGAATTTCTCTTATGCATCTAAGTTATGCATAAAATCCATTTATGATGAAAATCACTCTTTTAGTATAAAAAGAATATCTTTTATGCATACCTCTATGCATGAAATCCAAATATATTAAAAGTTACACTTTTATAATAAAATAATCAATTTTTATGCATACCTCTATGCATGAAATCCAAATATGATACAAGTCACACTTTTATAATAAAATAATCAACTTTTATGCATACCTCTATGCATGAAATCCAAATATGATAAAAGTCACACTTTTATAATAAAATAATCAACTTTTATGCATACCTCTATGCATACCTCTATGCATAAAATAATCAACTTTTATGCATACCTCTATGCATGAAATCCACATATGATAAAAGTCACACTTTTATAATAAAATAATCAACTTTTATGCATACCTCTATGCATGAAATCCAAATATGATAAAAGTCACACTTTTATAATAAAATAATCAACTTTTATGCATACCTATATGCATGAAATTCAAATATGATAAAAGTCACACTTTTATAATAAAACAATCACTTTTTATGCATACCTCTATGCATGAAATCCAAATATGATAAAAGTCACACTTTTATAATAAAATAATCAACTTTTAAGCATACATCTATGCATGAAATCCAAATAGGATAAAAGCCACACTTTTATAATAAAATAATCACTTTTTATGCATACCTCTATGCATGAAATCCAAATATGATAAAAGTCACACTTTTATAATAAAATAATCAACTTTTATGCATACCTCTATGCATGAAATCCAATGCATACCTCTATGCATGAAATCCAAATATGATAAAAGAAACACTTTTATATTAAAATAATCAACTTTTATGCATACCTCTATGCATTAAATCCAAATATGATAAAAGAAACATTTTTATATTAAAATAATAATTCTTTTATGCATACTTCTATGCATGAAATCCAAATATGATAAAAGTAACACTTTTATAATAAAATAATCATCAATTATGCATAACATAAAAATCAATTTCTCCATGATTACAATAAAATTCTTTCAATTAATCTAGGATCATAATTCCTAGAATATGGTAGGAAGTTCTCTTTTCATGCTTTGAATGAAATTATTTTATGTGTAATTTTTATAAAAATTTTGCCATAGCTCCGCTACTATGACTGATAAATCTCAATTTATTTTGAAGGATAAAGCTTATCATTAAGGAAATGATTAGAATGATCCCTAATTGGATCATTAACCCAATTAAATCTAAGGCTTGAAATTAGCATTAATGCTATCCAGTTGATGAATTCGAATGTGGTTGATATGATTTTTAATTCTGTTTGCGAACTAATAAATTGATTGGGATTCTGATTGAAAAACGATGACCCCTGAAAATGGGTTGAAATGTAATAAACTGAGCGAAACCACAATGTGGATGATTGGGACGAGTTCCTGTGATGATATTCATAACTAGTATGATGATAATGATTTTAGCAAATCACTATGAGATTAGTGGATTGTGCTGTCAAATTGCTACTGTTAACACTTGAAACGGTAGATCAAGTTAAGGGATGACAAATTGAGAACTTACTTGTCTGAAATTTGTGTGGAGGAATGTTCATATAAAGAAATTTTTCGGTCTAATGGACCATTATCGTGTTAAAGAGATGAATGATATGAATTGAATGAATTGTTATTTAATGATGAGTTCTATTTAAGAGATAATTATCCTCGTATTCTGTTGGGATGACCAGAATATAAGGAACCCTAGAATAAATTGGATCTTAAGAAAAAGAGTTGTCCTCTACTTTGCGAGATGAGGACATCTCGCACTTTTTAAGTGGGGTAGAATGTAAGATTCCTCCCCCAGCCTTCGAGGTATGCAGGAGTAGGAATCTCCCTTTCTGATCTTATAATTATTCCCTCTCTAAAATAAAAGAAATATTCTGTTTAAAAAGGGAAGACACTTTCCCCAGAATACCTTCTCAGGAGCCCACCTATTTTAAGGATTCAGAACGATGAGTTTAGAAGTGAGAACCGATGTTTTGGATGCCAAGGTTTTGGTCATCAGTTAAAAAGACTGCCCGACTCCTACCATGAAAAGGGCACAGGGAAGTCTAGAACCCAAATTCAGAGACCAATTCCTTCATACCAATCTAATCAGGGTCCGTCTTCGGACAAGATTGCTTAACTCCATTAACCAGGTCCGAACCATTGATTAGGGTCGAGATGACCAGTCAAATGCTTGGCGACATAGAGCAACAGATGCAGGCAATTCATAAAGATATAAACGCTACCTAGGATCGACAAAAACAATATACAGAAGAGGACAGTCAGAGAATTCAAAGAAGCAGATATGGTTTTCAATTGAGTACGGACCAAAAGAAGTTCTTTATCTCTTGGGGAGTATAAGTAGTTATCCCCTAGATATTGTGGACCAAAGAAAGTAAGTGACTTAGCCTACGAACTTCTTTTATCTCTTCATCTCAAAGTTCTTAATGCCTTCTATAGAAAAATGTACCAAACCCAAATCATGGAAAGACGGTAAAACTTCAGTGGCAAGATACCGTTGGCTTCTAGGTTACGCTAGCTCCTTTATATAAGTCGTAACTTTTACTTGTCGCTCACAGTAATCTTACTTCCATCGATCTCCTTTCTTTCTTAATTTCCTTCATGGCTTGGCAACAGGAATTAATTTTATCCATGATGATTTCTCACCTTCAAGACGCAAGCGAGTCTGTGAAGAAGGATTTTATAGAACTGTATGAACGCTCACTTTTTCCTCACCTAGGAACTTCTGTAGCTCAAACCAAATGGCGGACCTATCAAGATATAACTAGGGTAACACCCTGGGGTCAGCAACACTTTCGTAACAATGTCCGCTTGGCCATGGTTATTGAAGCCTTGGGTTTGGGTCCCCGATACTACTGCATCATGAGATCAAGACATCTTGGGTTTTCTGAGCGGGTCTTCTTACTGGCGTGTTTTCTTCCTCATCAGAAGATATGCCTTTACCCCGTTTTTGGCTTGCCTATCAGAGGTCCTTTTGTTAGATCACCTCATACCACTGAGATAGGTGCGGCAATAACCAGCAGAATTATTCCCATAGATGAGTTACCTTATACGTGCGCAGCTTGTGAGTGCTGCTTTTGTGACCGTATGATGGACGGGCTTATGGAAGTGTAAAGAGTTCTTCTATCTTTACTGTATATGTTCCAAGAATGAATAAAGTTGAAATCTTGTTCTTGTCTTGAATCTTGCTCTCTTTGAGACTTTTTTTTGGTGGTAAATCTTAATTAAATTTTTCTCTAAGTCTCATATTCGTGCATCTTGCGAAATTATCCCAAGTTTGCGAGATGAGGACATCTCGCGTTTTTCAAGTGGGAGAGAATGTAAGATTCCTCCCCAGCCTCTCAAAATGTCCAGCATATTCTCCTGTAATCAATTCCCTCTTCAGAAATATAAGAGACCTTGTCTCTGCCTGTTTTGGCATAGAGAGAGAAAATATTCTAGAGAGAGAATATTCAGATTTTGAATATTTTTGGATAGAAAAATATCTCATCTTATTAAAATGAATTCCCCTGAAACAGAAATTCAGAAAGAATTTTCCAATGTGCAATTAGAATTTATTGGAAATGGGTATAAAGGACCTTAGCCTAAGGGTCTAGATTTTCAGAAATTTTTGGATTATGGTCCAATTAAGATTCCTATGGGCCAATAGCATCAATCCATGTGTAGGGAGGAGATAAATCCAATTTTTAAAAGAAGATACCCAAAAATGAGTAAATGCTCACATAAGATGAAGAGTTGACTATGTACAAGGTTTATTAGTAAGAAACTATGAGTAATATCAAAAATATGAGATATTTTTGATATCCAAAAATGAGTAAATGCTCACATAAGATGAAGAGTTGAAAATGTACAAGGTTTATTAGTAAAAAACTATGAGCAATATTAAAAATATGAGATATTTTGGGTATAATAATTCCATTTTGACACATATGTAAGGAAGGGGAGTCCATTAAAGGAGGTGCATATTTCACATGCTTGAATGAGTTTTAAACTAAAAAATAATGTGATATTTTTATCTCTCCTCTCTCTTGAACCAAACCAAATCAAAATGAAACCAAACCGAATCACAAACTAGGTCCAAATCTAGTCTAAATTCAACCAAACTGAATCTGGAAAATTCTAGAATTCAGTTAGCTTTGGTTAGAGCTTCCCTCTCCTATAAATAGAACATGAGTCCTTTGAAAAAAATAGAAGAATTTTACTATACTAGAGTTATGCTGAAATAATGCTAATTTCTACTATTCTCTAAAATTCTCTCCAAATTGAAGAAATTGGAGCTTCCCTCTTTCTTCAATCCCCATTGGTGGCTCCATCAACATACTTAACCAATTGATTGGTTGGGGGCCTCTACCGTGAACAAAGAATCAAGCAATTTATAAGGTAAATGGTGAATTTTGATCTTTTCTATAATTTCTCAATGCTTCTCTCTTCTCAACCCCTCTCAAGCTTGAGAAGCTTAATTGGAATGGTTTTGAAATGCTATTGAAGTTAATTGATGAATGGTAGTGAAGAGTTACATAATTTGATGAATGCTATTGAAGTTAATTGATTAATGATAGTTAATAATTACATAAATTTTCATTTATGCTTAGTTCTAATGGTTTTATGTAATTTCTCTCTTTCACTTAAGAAATGGTCATACTCATGATCCATTCTCAATCCAAATGAAGCTTTTCATAAAGCTTTTCCTTAATCCAAGATTAATCTATGCTTGAGGCCAAATTAATGGCTTTTTTCTATGCTTTTAGTTTATGTATTTCATGAACATTGATGATTTAATCCATTATTGGGTTAATGATCCAATTTGGGATCATTCTAATCATTTTCTTAATGATAAGCTTTATCCTTCAAAATAAATTGAGATTTATCAGTCATAGTAGCGGAGCTATGGCAAAAATTTTATAAAAATTACACATAAAATAATTTCATTCAAAGCATGAAAAGAGAACTTCCTACCATATTCTAGGAATTATCATCCTAGATTAATTGAAAGAATTTTATTGTAATCATGGAGAAATTGATTTTTATGTTATGCATAATTGATGATTATTTTATTATAAAAGTGTTACTTTTATCATATTTGGATTTCATGCATAGAAGTATGCATAAAAGAATTATTATTTTATTATAAAAGTGTTTCTTTTATCATATTTGAATTTCATGCATAGAGGTATGCATAAAAGTTGATTATTTTATTATAAAAGTGTTACTTTTATCATATTTGGATTTCATGCATAGAGGTATGCATAAAAATTGATTATTTATTATAAAAGTGTGACTTTTATCATATTTGGATTTCATGCATAGAGGTATGCATAAAAGTTGATTATTTTATTGTAAAAGTGTGACTTTTATCATATTTGGATTTCATGCATAGAGGTATGCATAAAAGTTGATTATTTTATTGTAAAAGTGTTACTTTTATCATATTGGATTTCATGTATAGAGGTATGCATAAAAGATATTCTTTTTATACTAAAAGTGTGATTTTCATCATAAATGGATTTTATGCATAACGTAGATGCATAAGAGAAATTCTTTTATTCTAAAACTGTAATTCCTACCAAATTGAATTTATGCATAAGAAGATGCATAAAAGATTGATTTTTAAATTCAAAGTGTCATTCTCATCTAAATTGAATTTATGCATAGGAAGATGCATAAAAGAATGGAATTTCAATTCAAAAGTATTATTCTCATCCAAATTGAATTTATACATAGGAAGATGCATAAAAGATGGATTTTTAATTCAAAAGTGTCAATTCTCATCTAAATTGAGTTTATGCATAAGAAGATGCATAAGAGATGGAATTTTGATTCAAAAGTGTCATTTTCATTTAAAATGAATTTATACATAGGAAGATGCATAAAAGATTGATTTTTAAATGAGATGTGATAATATGTGATAAGATGCGTATGAGAAGTGATAGGATGTGAGAAGAGGTGTATGAGATGTGATAATATGTGATAAGATGCGTATGAGAAGTGATAGGATGTGAGAAGAGGTGTATGAGATGTGATAAGATGTGATAAGATGCGTATGGGAAGTGATTGGATGTGATAAGAGGTGTATGAGATGTGATAAGATGTGTATGAGATATGATAGGATATGATAAGAGGTGTATGAGATGTGATAGAATGTGTTAAGATGAGTTAGGATGTGTTAAGATGTGTATGGGACGAGGTAGAGAGTGTATCTGATGGGATAAGATGTATATGGGATGTGTTAGGGCGAGAATGGATGTAGTATGAATGTATGGATGTAGATACAGATGTATGTATGTATGTGGATGTGGATGTATGAATGAGGATGTGAAAATGGATGTATGTATGTAGATGTGGATGTATGGATGTGAATGTGAATGAAGATGTGGATGTGGATGTATAGATGTAGATTCGGATGTAGATGTATGTATGTGAATGTGGATGTATGAATGAGGATGTGAAAATAGATGTATGCATGTAGATGCGTATGTATGAATGTGAAATTAGAAGTATGTATAATGTGGATGTATGAATGAGGATGTGAAAATAGATGTATGCATGTAGATGCGTATGTATGAATGTGAAATTGGATGTATGATGTGGACGTACGAACATGGATATGTATGTAGAATAATGAATGTGAATGTGTATGTGAAATAATGTGTAGTCTATATGAGTGAATGGATGAGAATGAGTACACATTGAATGGAATAGGGAATAAGTAATGTGGTCCGAGAGTGGATAATATGGAAAGACGAGAGTTCGTTATAGAAACTGTATTTTGTGACTGTTTGTAAATGACTGTTTTATGTCAAGAATGCTGGGGAAGCATTTTGACCGTCTTGAGGATTAAGGTCATGAAGACCGAACTGATAAAGTTGCAACTGCTGACGGAGAGTCAATGGAGGACGTCTCGCGTAGCAAGGTCGATCGAGGTCTTGACCAGCCTCGGTTCGATTTAAATGAGCTTCCGGTACGGTGGATGAAGGACCAAGGAAGCGGCCTATGAGTGAAGCTCTAGGTCACGTACGAAGGATCCTAGAGGGTGCTGACCATACGGTGCTCGGGCTCTGGGTCGCCGAAGATACCCACACGTGCGTCGTGGAAGATATTGGAACAAGGAGTAAGAGTTGTTTTCTGAAACCGGGCATGGATCTGGTTGATTGACCTTGCTGGTCCTCAACGGATGAGTCCATGGCTCTTTTATATGGATCTGTGGGTTGATCTTGCTGATCTTCCACGGAGATTCCATTCTATTATATGAATATATTACCGGTTACTATGAGCTAGGAACTATGGAAAAGGCCCCTGAGTGAATAGGTGGTGAGCGTTCTGGTTTGCCAATGATGCCATAAGTACACCGATGAATGAATGACGAGAAATAAGGATTCAACGAGAGACTTTGAGGATTGTCATTAGTGACATAATGGTTTCATTAAAGGATTGTTTGAAAGTTAATTGATGCTGAGAAAAAGGCAATTTCATATTGGGTGTGTAAGTGGTGTGACTAGTTTTATGTTTGTATGAACTTCCGGCTAGGGGGCCTAGGAACTCTTTTCCCTGGTACCCGGGAGAAAACCTAACCAAATTCCTAATTGGATCCCATCACTACAGTGGTTGGGCGTTTGGCTAACCCATGGGACTGGATGGGGTTAGGCTGGACTGATGGATCCGTAAATCAAGACAAAAATGAGTAAATGCTCACATAAGATGAAGAGTTGACTATGTACAAGGTTTATTAGTAAGAAACTATGAGTAATATCAAAAATATGAGATATTTTGGGTATCCAAAAATGAGTAAATGCTCACATAAGATGAAGAGTTGAAAATGTACAAGGTTTATTAGTAAAAAACTATGAGAAATATTAAAAATATGAGATATTTTGGGTATAATGATTCCATTTTGACACATATGTAAGGAAGGGGAGTTCTTTAAAGGAGGTGCATATTTCACATGCTTGAATGAGTTTTAAACTCAAAAATAATGTGATATTTTTATCTCTCCTCTCTCTTGAATCAAACCAAATCAAGATGGCACCAAACCGAATAAAAAAGGAACCAAACTAGATCCAAATCTAGTCCAAATTCAACCAAACTGAATCTCGAAAATTCTAGAATTCAGTTAGCTTTCGTTAGAGCTTCCCTCTCCTATAAATAGAACATGAGTCCTTTGAAAAAAAATAGAAGAATTTTACTATACTAGAGTTATGCTGAAATAATGCTAATTTCTACTATTCTCTAAAATTCTCTCCAAATTGAAGAAATTGGAGCTTCCCTCTTTCTTCAGTCCCCATTGGTGGCTCCATCAACATACTTAACCAATTGATTGGTTGGGGGCCTCTACCGTGAACAAAGAATCAAGCAATTTATAAGGTAAATGGTGAATTTTGATCTTTTCTATAATTTCTCAATGCTTCTCTCTTCTCAACCCCTCTCAAGCTTGAGAAGCTTAATTGGAATGGTTTTTGAATGCTATTGAAGTTAATTGATGAATGGTAGTGAAGAGTTACATAATTTGATGAATGCTATTGAAGTTAATTGATTAATGATAGTTAAGAATTACATAAATTTTTATTTATGCTTAATTCTAATGGTTTTATGTAATTTCTCTCTCTCACTCAAGAAATGGTCATACTCATGACCCATTCTCAATCCAAATGAAGCTTTTCATAAAGCTTTTCCTTAATCCAAGATTAATCTATGCTTGAGGCCAAATTAATGGCTTTTTTCTATGCTTTTAGTTTATGTATTTCATGAACATTGATGATTTAATCCATTATTGGGTTAATGATCCAATTAGGGATCATTCTAATCATTTCCTTAATGATAAGCTTTATCCTTCAAAATAAATTGAGATTTATCAGTCATAGTAGCAGAGCTATGGCAAAAATTTTATAAAAATTACACATAAAATAATTTCATTCAAAGCATGAAAAGAGAACTTCCTACCATATTCTAGGAATTATCATCTTAGATTAATTGAAAGAATTTTATTGTAATCATGGAGAAATTGGATTTTATGTTATGCATAATTGATGATTATTTTATTATAAAAGTGTTACTTTTATCATATTTGGATTTCATGCATAGAAGTATGCATAAAAGAATTATTATTTTAATATAAAAGTGTTTCTTTTATCATATTTAGATTTCATGCATAGAGGTATGCATAAAAGTTGATTATTTTAATATAAAAGTGTTTCTTTTATCATATTTGGATTTCATGCATAGAGGTATGCATTGGATTTCATGCATAGAGGTATGCATAAAAGTTGATTATTTTATTATAAAAGTGTGACTTTTATCATATTTGGATTTCATGCATAGAGGTATGCATAAAAAGTGATGATTTTATTACAAAAGTGTGAATTTTATCCTATTTGGATCTCATGCATAGATGTATGCATAAAAAGTGAATTATTTTATTATAAAAGTGTGACTTTTATCATATTTGGATTTCATGCATAGAGGTATGCATAAAAAGTGATTATTTTATTATAAAAGTGTGACTTTTATCATATTTGAATTTCATACATCCACATTCACATGCATACATCCATTTTCACATCCTCATTCATACATCCACATTCACATACATACATCCACATCCGTATCTACATCCATACATCCACATCCACCTCTTCATTCACATTCACATCCATACGTCCACATCTACATACATACATCTATTTTAACATCCTCATTCATACATCCACATCCACATACATACATACATCCATTTTTCACTTCCTCATTCATACATACACATCCACATATATACATACACATCCGTATCTACATCCATACATCCACATCCACATCCACATCCACATTCATACATATACATCTACATGTATACATCCACATCACATTCATACAACCATATTACATCCATTCTCATCCTAACACATCCCATATACATCTTAACACATCCTAACTCATCTTAACACATTCTATCACATCTCATACACATCTTATCACATCTTTTCACATCTCATACACCTCTTATCACATCCTATCACTTCCCATACGCATCTTATCACATCTTATCACATCTCAAATGCCTCTTATCACATCTTATCACATCTCATACACCTCTTATCACATCTTATCACCTCTTATCACATCTTATCACATTTCATATCTTTTTTAAGAGAATTCTTATATTTGATCTAAGATTTCTCTACACATTTATTTATGCATAAATTTTTATTTAAGGAGACTAACACTTTCGAAATAAAAATCAATCTTTTATGCATCTTCTTATGCATAAATTCAATTTGGTAGGAATTACACTTTTAGAATAAAAGAATTTCTCTTATACATCTAAGTTATGCATAAAAGAATTTCTCTTATACATCTAAGTTATGCATAAAATCCATTTATGATAAAAATCACTCTTTTAGTATAAAAAGAATATCTTTTATGCATACCTCTATGCATGAAATCCAAATATGATAAAAGTTATACTTTTATAATAAAATAGTCAATTTTTATGCATACCTCTATGCATGAAATCCAAATATGATAAAAGTCACACTTTTATAATAAAATAATCAACTTTTATGCATACCTCTATGCATGAAATCCAAATATGATAAAAGTCACACTTTTATAATAAAATAATCAACTTTTATGCATATCTCTATGCATGAAATCCAAATATGATAAAAGTCACACTTTTATAATAAAATAATGAACTTTTATGCATACCTCTATGCATGAAATCCAAATATGATAAAAGTCACACTTTTATAATAAAATAATCAACTTTTATGCATACCTCTATGCATGAAATCCAAATATGATAAAAGTCACACTTTTATAATAAAATAATCAACTTTTATGCATACCTCTATGCATGAAATTCAAATATGATAAAAGTCACACTTTTATAATAAAATAATCGCTTTTTATGCATACCTCTATGCATGAAATCCAAATATGATAAAAGTCACACTTTTCTAATAAAATAATCAACTTTTATGCATACATCTATGCATGAAATCCAAATAGGATAAAAGTCACACTTTTATAATAAAATAATCACTTTTTATGCATACCTCTATGCATGAAATCCAAATATGATAAAAGTCACACTTTTATAATAAAATAATCAACTTTTATGCATACCTCTATGCATGAAATCCAAATATGATAAAAGAAACACTTTTATATTAAAATAATCAACTTTTATGCATACCTCTGTGCATGAAATCCAAATATGATAAAAGAAACACTTTTATATTAAAAAAATAATTCTTTTATGCATACTTCTATGGATGAAATCCAAATATGATAAAAGTTACACTTTTATAATAAAATAATCATCAATTATGCATAACATAAAAATCAATTTCTCCATGATTACAATAAAATTCTTTCAATTAATCTAGGATGATACATCCTAGAATATGGTAGGAAGTTCTCTTTTTCATGCTTTGAATGAAATTATTTTATGTGTAATTTTTATAAAAATTTTGCCATAGCTCTGCTACTATGACTGATAAATCTCAATTTATTTTGAAGGATAAAGCTTATCATTAAGGAAATGATTAGAATGATCTCTAATTGGACCATTAACCCAATAATGGATTAAATCATCAATGTTCATGAAATACATAAACTAAAAGCATAGAAAAAAGCCATTAATTTGGCCTCAAGTATAGATTAATCTTGGATTAAGGAAAAGCTTTATGAAAAGCTTCATTTGGATTGAGAATGGGTCATGAGTATGACCATTTCTTGAGTGAGAGAGAGAAATTACATAAAACCATTAGAATTAAGCATAAATAAAAATTTATGTAATTCTTAACTATCATTAATCAATTAACTTCAATAGCATTCATTAAATTATGTAACTCTTCACTACCATTCATCAATTAACTTCAATAGAATTTAAAAACCATTCCAATTAAGCTTCTCAAGCTTGAGAGGGGTTGAGAAGAGAGAAGCATTGAGAAATTATAGAAAAGATCAAAATTCACCATTTACCTTACAAATTGCTTGATTCTTTGTTCACGGTAGAGGCCCCCAACCAATCAATTGGTTAAGTATGTTGATGGAGCCACCAATGGGGATTGAAGAAAGACATATCCATGTTCGTACGTCCACATCATACATCCAATTTCACATTCATACATATGCATCTACATGCATACATCCACATCCACATTCATACATCCATACTTCCATTTTCACATCCACACATCCACATTCACATTCATACATCCACATTCACATGCATACATCCATTTTCACATCCTCATTCATACGTCCACATTCACATACATACATCCACATCCGTATCTACATCCATACATCCACATCCACCTCTTCATTCACATTCACATCCATGCATCCACATCTATATACATACATCCATTTTCACATCCTCATTCATACATCCACATCCACATACATACATACATCCATTTTTCACTTCCTCATTCATACATACACATCCACATATATACATACACATCCGTATCTACATCCATACATCCACATCCACATCCACATCCACATTCATACATATACATCTACATGTATACATCCACATCACATTCATACAACCATATTACATCCATTCTCATCCTAACACATCCCATATACATCTTAACACATCCTAACTCATCTTAACACATTCTATCACATCTCATACACATCTTTTCACATCTCATACACCTCTTATCACATCCTATCACTTCCCATACGCATCTTATCACATCTCATATGCCTCTTATCACATCTTATCACATCTCATACACCTCTTATCACATCTTATCACATTTCATATCTTTTTTAAGAGAATTCTTATATTTGATATAAGATTTCTCTACACATTTATTTATGCATAAATTCCATTTAAGGAGACTAACACTTTCGAAATAAAAATCAATCTCTTATGCATCTTCTTATGCATAAATTCAATTTGGTAGGAATTACACTTTTAGAATAAAAGAATTTCTCTTATGCATCTAAGTTATGCATAAAATCCATTTATGATGAAAATCACTCTTTTAGTATAAAAAGAATATCTTTTATGCATACCTCTATGCATGAAATCCAAATATAATAAAAGTTACACTTTTATAATAAAATAATCAATTTTTATGCATACCTCTATGCATGAAATCCAAATATGATAAAAGTCACACTTTTTATAATAAAATAATCAACTTTTATGCATACCTCTATGCATGAAATCCAAATATGATAAAAGTCACACTTTTATAATAAACTAATCAACTTTTATGCATATCTCTATGCATGAAATCCAAATATGATAAAAGTCACACTTTTATAATAAAATAATGAACTTTTATGCATACCTCTATGCATGAAATACAAATATGATAAAAGTCACACTTTTATAATAAAATAATCAACTTTTATGCATACCTCTATGCATGAAATCCAAATATGATAAAAGTCACACTTTTATAATAAAATAATCAACTTTTATGCATACCTCTATGCATGAAATCCAAATATGATAAAAGTCACACTTTTATAATAAAATAATCACTTTTTATGCATACCTCTATGCATGAAATCCAAATATGATAAAAGTCACACTTTTATAATAAAATAATCAACTTTTATGCATACATCTATGCATGAAAACCAAATAGGATAAAAGCCACACTTTTATAATAAAATAATAACTTTTTATGCATACCTCTATGCATGAAATCCAAATATGATAAAAGTCACACTTTTATAATAAAATAATCAACTTTTATGCATACCTCTATGCATGAAATCCAATGCATACCTCTATGCATGAAATCCAAATATGATAAAAGAAACACTTTTATATTAAAAGAATCAACTTTTATGCATACTTCTATGTATGAAATCCAAATATGATAAAAGAAACATTTTTATATTAAAATAATAATTCTTTTATGCATACTTCTATGCATGAAATCCAAATATGATAAAAGTAACACTTTTATAATAAAATAATCATCAATTATGCATAACATAAAAATCAATTTCTCCATGATTATAATAAAATTCTTTCAATTAATCTAGGATGATAATTCCTAAAATATGGTAGGAAGTTCTCTTTTCATGCTTTGAATGAAATTATTTTATGTGTAATTTTTATAAAATTTTTACCATAGCTCCGCTACTATGACTGCTAAATCTCAATTTATTTTGAAGGATAAAGCTTATCATTAAGGAAATGATTAGAATGATCCCTAATTGGATCATTAATCCAATTAAATCTAAGGCTTGAAATTAGCATTAATGCTATCCAGTTGATGAATTCAAATGTGGTTGATATGATTTTTAATTCTGTTTGCGAACTAATAAATTGATTGGGATTCTGATTGAAAAACGATGACCCCTGAAAATGGGTTGAAATGTAATAAACTGAGCGAAACCACAATGTGGATGATTGGGACGAGTTCCTGTGATGATATTCATAACTAGTATGATGATAATGATTTTAGCAAATCACTATGAGATTAGTGGATTGTGCTGTCAAATTGCTACTGTTAACACTTGAAACGGTAGATCAAGTTAAGGGATGACAAATTGAGAACTTACTTGTCTGAAATTTTTGTGGAGGAATGTTCATATAAAGAAATTTTTCGGTCTAATGGACCATTATCGTGTTAAAGAGATGAATGATATGATTTGAATGAATTGTTATTTAATGATGAGTTCTATTTAAGAGATAATTATCCTCGTATTCTGTTGGGTTGACCAGAATATAAGGAACCCTAGAATAAATTGGATCTTAAGAAAAAGAGTTGTCCTCTACTTTGCGAGATGAGGACATCTCGCACTTTTTAAGTGGGGTAGAATGTAAGATTCCTCCCCCAGCCTTCGAGGTATGCAGGAGTAAGAATCTCCCTTTCTGATCTTATAATTATTCCCTCTCTAAAATAAAAGAAATATTCTGTTTAAAAAGGGAAGACACTTTCCCCAGAATACCTTCTCAGGAGCCCACCTATTTTAAGGATTCAGAACGATGAGTTTAGAAGTGAGAACCGATGTTTTGGGATGCCAAGGTTTTGGTCATCAGTTAAAAAGACTGCCCGACTCCTACCATGAAAAGGGCACAGGGAAGTCTAAAACCCAAATTCAGAGACCAATTCCTTCATACCAATCTAATCAGGGTCCGTCTCGGACAAGATTGCTTAACTCCATTAACCAGGTCCGAACCATTGATTAGGGTCGAGATGACTAGTCAAATGCTTGGCGACATAGAGCAACAGATGCAGGCAATTCATAAAGATATAAACGCTGCCTAGGATCGACAAAGACAATATACAGATAAGAAGAGGACAGTCAAAGAATTCAAAGAAGCAGATATGGTCTTCAATTGAGTACGGACCAAAAGAAGTTCTTTATCTCTTGGGGAGTATAAGTAGTTATCCCCTAGATATTGTGGACCAAAGAAAGTAAGTGACTTAGCCTACGAACTTCTTTTATCTCTTCATCTCAAAGTTCTTAATGCCTTCTATAGAAAAATGTACCAAACCCAAATCATGGAAAGACGGTAAAACTTCAGTGGCAAGATACCGTTGGCTTCTAGGTTACGCTAGCTCCTTTATATAAGTCGTAACTTTTACTTGTCGCTCACAGTAATCTTACTTCCATCGATCTCCTTTCTTTCTTAATTTCCTTCATGGCTTGGCAACAGGAATTAGTTTTATCCATGATGATTTCTCACCTTCAAGACGCAAGCGAGTCTGTGAAGAAGGATTTTATAGAACTGTATGAGCGCTCACTTTTTCCTCACCTAGGAACTTCTGTAGCTCAAACCAAATGGCGGACCTATCAAGATATAACTAGGATAACACCCTGGGGTCAGCAGCACTTTCGTAACAATGTCCGCTTGGCCATGGTTATTGAAGCCTTGGGTTTGGGTCCCCGATACTACTACGTCATAAGATCAAGACATCTTGGGTTTTCTGAGCGGGTCTTCTTACTGGCGTGTTTTGTTCCTCATCAGAAGATATGCCTTTACCCCGTTTTTGGCTTGCCTCTCAGAGGTCCTTTTGTTAGATCACCTCATACCACTGAGATAGGTGCGACAATAACCAGCAGAATTATTCCCATAGATGAGTTACCTTATACGTGCGTAGCTTGTGAGTGCTGCTTTTGTGACCGTATGATGGACGGGCTTATGGAAGTGTAAAGAGTTCTTCTATCTTTACTGTATATGTTCCAAGAATGAATAAAGTTGAAATCTTGTTCTTGTCTTGAATCTTGCTCTCTTTGAGACTTTTTTTTGGTGGTTAATCTTAATTAAATTTTTCTCTAAGTCTCATATTCGTGTATCTTGCGAAATTATCCCAAGTTTGCGAGATGAGGACATCTCGTGTTTTTCAAGTGGGAGAGAATGTAAGATTCCTCCCCAGCCTCTCAAAATGTCCAGCATATTCTCCTGTAATCAATTCCCTCTTCAGAAATATAAGAGACCTTGTCTCTGTCTGTTTTGGCATAGAGAGAGAAAATATTCTAGAGAGAGAATATTCAGATTTTGAATATTTTTAGATAGAAAAATATCTCATCTTATTAAAATGAATTCCCCTGAAACAGAAATTCAGAAAGAATTTTCCAATGTGCAATTAGAATTTATTGAAAATGGGTATAAAGGACCTTAGCCTAAGGGTCTAGATTTTCAGAAATTTTTGGATTATGGTCCAATTAAGATTCCTATGGGCCAATAGCATCAATCCATGTGTAGGGAGGAGATAAATCCAATTTTTAAAAGAAGATACCCAAAAATGAGTAAATGCTCACATAAGATGAAGAGTTGACTATGTACAAGGTTTATTAGTAAGAAACTATGAGTAATATCAAAAATATGAGATATTTTTGATATCCAAAAATGAGTAAATGCTCACATAAGATGAAGAGTTGAAAATGTACAAGGTTTATTAGTAAAAAACTATGAGCAATATTAAAAATATGAGATATTTTGGGTATAATAATTCCATTTTGACACATATGTAAGGAAGGGGAGTCCATTAAAGGAGGTGCATATTTCACATGCTTGAATGAGTTTTAAACTAAAAAATAATGTGATATTTTTATCTCTCCTCTCTCTTGAACCAAACCAAATCAACATGGAACCAAACCGAATCAAAAAGTAACCAAACTAGGTCCAAATCTAGTCCAAATTCAACCAAACTGAATATGGAAAATTCTAGAATTCAGTTAGCTTTGGTTAGAGCTTTCCTCTCCTATAAATAGAACATGAGTCCTTTGAAAAAAATAGAAGAATTTTACTATACTAGAGTTATGCTGAAATAATGCTAATTTCTACTATTCTCTAAAATTCTCTCCAAATTGAAGAAATTGGAGCTTCCCTCTTTCTTCAATCCCCATTGGTGGCTCCATCAACATACTTAACCAATTGATTGGTTGGGGGCCTCTACCGTGAACAAAGAATCAAGCAATTTATAAGGTAAATGGTGAATTTTGATCTTTTCTATAATTTCTCAATGCTTCTCTCTTCTCAACCCCTCTCAAGCTTGAGAAGCTTAATTGGAATGGTTTTTGAATGCTATTGAAGTTAATTGATGAATGGTAGTGAAGAGTTACATAATTTGATGAATGCTATTGCAGTTAATTGATTAATGATAGTTAATAATTACATAAATTTTCATTTATGCTTAATTCTAATGGTTTTATGTAATTTCTCTCTCTCACTCAAGAAATGGTCATACTCATGACCCATTCTCAATCCAAATGAAGCTTTTCATAAAGCTTTTCCTTAATCCAAGATTAATCTATGCTTGAGGCCAAATTAATGGCTTTTTTCTATGCTTTTAGTTTATGTATTTCATAAACATTGATGATTTAATCCATTATTGGATTAATGATCCAATTAGGGATCATTCTAATCATTTTCTTAATAATAAGCTTTATCCTTCAAAATAAATTGAGATTTATCAGTCTCATAGTAGCGGAGCTATGGCAAAACTTTTATAAAAATTACACATAAAATAATTTCATTCAAAGCATGAAAAGAGAACTTCCTACCATATTCTAGGAATTATCATCCTAGATTAATTGAGAGAATTTTATTGTAATCATGGAGAAATTGATTTTTATGTTATGCATAATTGATAATTATTTTTTTATAAAAGTGTTACTTTTATCATATTTGGATTTCATGCATAGAAGTATGCATAAAAGAATTATTATTTTATTATAAAAGTGTTTCTTTTATCATATTTGAATTTCATGCATAGAGGTATGCATAAAAGTTGATTATTTTATTATAAAAGTGTTACTTTTATCATATTTGGATTTCATGCATAGAGGTATGCATAAAAATTGATTATTTTATTATAAAAGTGTGACTTTTATCATATTTGGATTTCATGCATAGAGGTATGCATAAAAGTTGATTATTTTATTGTAAAAGTGTGACTTTTATCATATTTAGATTTCATGCATAGAGGTATGCATAAAAGTTGATTATTTTATTGTAAAAGTGTTACTTTTATCATATTGGATTTCATGTATAGAGGTATGCATAAAAGATATTCTTTTTATACTAAAAGTGTGATTTTCATCATAAATGGATTTTATGCATAACGTAGATGCATAAGAGAAATTCTTTTATTCTAAAAGTGTAATTCCTACCAAATTGAATTTATACATAAGAAGATGCATAAAAGATTGATTTTTAAATTCAAAGTGTCATTCTCATCTAAATTGAATTCATGCATAGGAAGATGCATAAAAGAATGGAATTTCAATTCAAAAGTGTTATTCTCATCCAAATTGAATTTATACATAGGAAGATGCATAAAAGATGGATTTTTAATTCAAAAGTGTCAATTCTCATCTAAATTGAGTTTATGCATAAGAAGATGCATAAGAGATGGAATTTTAATTCAAAAGTGTCATTTTCATTTAAAATGAATTTATACATAGGAAGATGCATAAAAGATTGATTTTTAAATGAGATGTGATAATATGTGATAAGATGTGTATGAGAAGTGATAGGATGTGAGAAGAGGTGTATGAGATGTGATAATATGTGATAAGATGCGTATGAGAAGTGATAGGATGTGAGAAGAGGTGTATGAGATGTGATAAGATGTGATAAGATGCGTATGGGAAGTGATTGGATGTGATAAGAGGTGTATGAGAATTGATAAGATGTGTATGAGATGTGATAGGATATGATAAGAGGTGTATGAGATGTGATAGAATGTGTTAAGATGAGTTAGGATGTGTTAAGATGTGTATGGGACGAGGTAGAGAGTGTATCTGATGGGATAAGATGTATATGGGATGTGTTAGGGCGAGAATGGATGTAGTATGAATGTATGGATGTAGATACAGATGTATGTATGTATGTGGATGTGGATGTATGAATGAGGATGTGAAAATGGATGTATGTATGTAGATGTGGATGTATGGATGTGAATGTGAATGAAGATGTGGATGTGGATGTATGTAGATTCGGATGTAGATGTATGTATGTGAATGTGGATGTATGAATGAGGATGTGAAAATAGATGTATGCATGTAGATGCGTATGTATGAATGTGAAATTAGATGTATGTATAATGTGGATGTATGAATGAGGATGTGAAAATAGATGTATGCATGTAGATGCGTATGTATGAATGTGAAATTGGATGTATGATGTGGACGTACGAACATGGATATGTATGTAGAATAATGAATGTGAATGTGTATGTGAAATAATGTGTAGTCTATATGAGTGAATGGATGAGAATGAGTACACATTGAATGGAATAGGGAATAAGTAATGTGGTCCGAGAGTGGATAATGTGGAAAGACGAGAGTTCGTTATAGAAACTGTATTTTGTGACTGTTTGTAAATGACTGTTTTATGTCAAGAATGCTGGGGAAGCATTTTGACCGTCTTGAGGATTAAGGTCATGAAGACCGGACTGATAAAGTTGCAACTGCTGACGGAGAGTCAATGGAGGACGTCTCGCGTAGCAAGGTCGATCGAGGTCTTGACCAGCCTTGGTTCGATTTAAATGAGCTTCCGGTACGGTGGATGAGGGACCAAGGAAGCGGCCTATGAGTAGGTCACGTACGAAGGATCCTAGAGGGTGCTGACCATACGGTGCTCGGGCTCTGGGTCGCCGAAGATACCCACACGTGCGTCGTGGAAGATATTGGAACAAGGAGTAAGAGTTGTTTTCTGAAACCGGACATGGATCTGGTTGATTGACCTTGCTGGTCCTCACAACGGATGAGTCCATGGCTCTTTTATATGGATCTGTGGGTTGATCTTGCTGATCTTCCACGGAGATTCCATTCTATTATATGAATATATTACCAGTTACTATGAGCTAGGAACTATGGAAAAGGCCCCTGAGTGAACAGGTGGTGAGCGTTCTGGTTGCCAATGATGCCATAAGTACACCGATGAATGAATGACGGGAAATAAGGATTCAACCAGAGACTTTGAGGATTGTCATCAGTGACATAATGGTTTCATTAAAGGATTGTTTGAAAGTTAATTGATGCTGAGAAAAAGGCAATTTCATATTGGGTGTGTAAGTGGTGTGACTAGTTTTATGTTTGTATGAACTTCCGGCTAGGGGGCCTAGGAACTCTTTTCCCTGGTACCCGGGACAAAACCTAACCAAATTCCTAATTGGATCCCATCACTACAATGGTTGGGCGTTTGGCTAACCCATGGGACTGGATGGGGTTAGGCTGGACTGATGGATCCGTAAATCAAGACAAAAATGAGTAAATGCTCACATAAGATGAAGAGTTGACTATGTACAAGGTTTATTAGTAAGAAACTATGAGTAATATCAAAAATATGAGATATTTTGGGTATCCAAAAATGAGTAAATGCTCACATAAGATGAAGAGTTGAAAATGTACAAGGTTTATTAGTAAAAAACTATGAGAAATATTAAAAATATGAGATATTTTGGGTATAATGATTCTATTTTGACACATATGTAAGGAAGGGGAGTTCTTTAAAGGAGGTGCATATTTCACATGCTTGAATGAGTTTTAAACTCAAAAATAATGTGATATTTTTATCTCTCCTCTCTCTTGAATCAAACCAAATCAAGATGGCACCAAACCGAATAAAAAAGGAACAAAACTAGGTCCAAATCTAGTCCAAATTCAACCAAACTGAATATGGAAAATTCTAGAATTCAGTTAGCTTTGGTTAGAGCTTCCCTCTCCTATAAATAGAACATGAGTCCTTTGAAAAAAAATAGAAGAATTTTACTATACTAGAGTTATGCTGAAATAATGCTAATTTCTACTATTCTCTAAAATTCTCTCCAAATTGAAGAAATTGGAGCTTCCCTCTTTCTTCAATCCCCATTGGTGGCTCCATCAACATACTTAACCAATTGATTGGTTGGGGGCCTCTACCGTGAACAAAGAATCAAGCAATTTATAAGGTAAATGGTGAATTTTGATCTTTTCTATAATTTCTCAATGCTTCTCTCTTCTCAACCCCTCTCAAGCTTGAGAAGCTTAATTGGAATGGTTTTTGAATGCTATTGAAGTTAATTGATGAATGGTAGTGAAGAGTTACATAATTTGATGAATGCTATTGAAGTTAATTGATTAATGATAGTTAATAATTACATAAATTTTCATTTATGCTTAATTCTAATGGTTTTATGTAATTTCTCTCTCTCACTCAAGAAATGGTCATACTCATGACCCATTCTCAATCCAAATGAAGCTTTTCATAAAGCTTTTCCTTAATCCAAGATTAATATATGCTTGAGGCCAAATTAATGGCTTTTTTCTATGCTTTTAGTTTATGTATTTCATGAATATTGATGATTTAATCCATTATTGGGTTAATGATCCAATTAGGGTTCATTCTAATCATTTTCTTAATGATAAGCTTTATCCTTCAAAATAAATTGAGATTTATCAGTCATAGTAGCGGAGCTATGGAAAAAAATTTATAAAAATTACACATAAAATAATTTCATTCAAAGCATGAAAAGAGAACTTCCTACCATATTCTAGGAATTATCATCCTAGATTAATTGAAAGAATTTTATTGTAATCATGGAGAAATTGATTTTTATGTTATGCATAATTGATGATTATTTTATTATAAAAGTGTTACTTTTATCATATTTAGATTTCATGCATATAAGTATGCATAAAAGAATTATTATTTTATTATAAAAGTGTTTCTTTTATCATATTTGAATTTCATGCATAGAGGTATGCATAAAAGTTGATTATTTTATTATAAAAGTGTTACTTTTATCATATTTGGATTTCATGCATAGAGGTATGCATAAAAATTGATTATTTTATTATAGAAGTGTGACTTTTATCATATTTGGATTTCATGCATAGAGGTATGCATAAAAGTTGATTATTTTATTGTAAAAGTGTGACTTTTATCATATTTGGATTTCATGCATAGAGGTATGCATAAAAATTGATTATTTTATTGTAAAAGTGTTACTTTTATCATATTGGATTTCATGTATAGAGGTATGCATAAAAGATATTCTTTTTATACTAAAAGTGTGATTTTCATCATAAATGGATTTTATGCATAACGTAGATGCATAAGAGAAATTCTTTTATTCTAAAAGTGTAATTCCTACCAAATTGAATTTATGCATAAGAAGATGCATAAAAGATTGATTTTTAAATTCAAAGTGTCATTCTCATCTAAATTGAATTCATGCATAGGAAGATGCATAAAAGAATGGAATTTCAATTCAAAAGTGTTAGTCTCATCCAAATTGAATTTATACATAGGAAGATGCATAAAAGATGGACTTTTAATTCAAAAGTGTCAATTCTCATCTAAATTGAGTTTATGCATAAGAAGATGCATAAGAGATGAAATTTTAATTCAAAAGTGTCATTTTCATTTAAAATGAATTTATACATAGGAAGATGCATAAAAGATTGATTTTTAAATGAGATGTGATAATATGTGATAAGATGCGTATGAGAAGTGATAGGATGTGAGAAGAGGTGTATGAGATGTGATAATATGTGATAAGATGCGTATGAGAAGTGATAGGATGTGAGAAGAGGTGTATGAGATGTGATAAGATGTGATAAGATGCGTATGGGAAGTGATTGGATGTGATAAGAGGTGTATGAGATGTGATAAGATGTGTATGAGATGTGATAAGATATGATAAGAGGTGTATGAGATGTGATAGAATGTGTTAAGATGAGTTAGGATGTGTTAAGATGTGTATGGGACGAGGTAGAGAGTGTATCTGATGGGATAAGATGTATATGGGATGTGTTAGGGCGAGAATGGATGTAGTATGAATGTATGGATGTAGATACAAATGTATGTATGTATGTGGATGTGGATGTATGAATGAGGATGTGAAAATGGATGTATGTATGTAGATGTGGATGTATGGATGTGAATGTGAATGAAGATGTGGATGTGGATATATGGATGTAGATTCGGATGTAGATGTATGTATGTGAATGTGGATGTATGAATGAGGATGTGAAAATAGATGTATGCATGTAGATGTGTATGTATGAATGTGAAATTAGATGTATGTATAATGTGGATGTATGAATGAGGATGTGAAAATAGATGTATGCATGTAGATGCGTATGTATGAATGTGAAATTGGATGTATGATGTGGACGTACGAACATGGATATGTATGTAGAATAATGAATGTGAATGTGTATGTGAAATAATGTGTAGTCTATATGAGTGAATGGATGAGAATGAGTACACATTGAATGGAATAGGGAATAAGTAATGTGGTCCGAGAGTGGATAATGTGGAAAGACGAGAGTTCGTTATAGAAACTGTATTTTGTGACTGTTTGTAAATGACTGTTTTATGTCAAGAATGCTGGGGAAGCATTTTGACCGTCTTGAGGATTAAGGTCATGAAGGCCGAACTGATAAAGTTGCAACTGCTGACGGAGAGTCAATGGAGGACGTCTCGCGTAGCAAGGTCGATCGAGGTCTTGACCAGCCTCGGTTCGATTTAAATGGTGAGCTTCCGGTACAGTGGATGAGGGACCAAGGAAGCGGCCTATGAGTGAAGCGCTAGGTCACGTACGAAGGATCCTAGAGGGTGCTGACCATACGGTGCTCGGGCTCTCGGTCGCCGAAGATACCCACACGTGCGTCGTGGAAGATATTGGAACAAGGAGTAAGAGTTGTTTTCTGAAACCGGGCATGGATCTGGTTAATTGACCTTGCTGGTCCTCAACGGCGGATGAGTCCATGGCTCTTTTATATGGATCTGTGGGTTGATCTTGCTGATCTTCCACGGAGATTCCATTCTATTATATGAATATATTACCGGTTACTATGAGCTAGGAACTATGGAAAAGGCCCCTGATGAGTGAACAGGTGGTGAGCGTTCTGGTTGCCAATGATGCCATAAGTACACCGATGAATGAATGACGAGAAATAAGGATTCAACCAGAGACTTTGAGGATTGTCATCAGTGACATAATGGTTTCATTAAAGGATTGTTTGAAAGTTAATTGATGCTGAGAAAAAGGCAATTTCATATTGGGTGTGTAAGTGGTGTGACTAGTTTTATGTTTGTATGAACTTCCGGCTAGGGGGCCTAGGAACTCTTTTCCCTGGTACCCGGGACAAAACCTAACCAAATTCCTAATTGGATCCCATCACTACAGTGGTTGGGAGGTTGGCTCGAGGTTGGCTAACCCATGGGATTGGTGGATGGGGTTAGGCTGGACTGATGGATCCGTAAATCAAGACTCAAAGGGTGCACTTTTTTTCCCAAAAAGGGGGGGGGCAATTTTACAATTTTCGGACCTCCATAACTTCTACATACAAGCTCCGATTTAAGCGGAGATTACAGATCCATGATCTACGCATCAAGAGCTTTCCATAGATATGTTACATGATATGGTTTTATCTGCTAGATTTTAAATTCTATTTTTCCCCCAAAATTCAAATTCAAATAAAGTAGCCGTTTTGAAGCTTCTAATTAGAAAACGTTTCTTCTTAAGAGAAAAGGTTTGACTCCCTTAAACTGCCAAATAAAAGGGCCCAAGAAGCCTTCCATTGTAGTGATGGGATCCAATTAGGAATTTGGTTAAGTTTTGTCCCGGGTACCAAGGAAAAGAGTTCCAAGGCCCCCTAGCCGGAAGTTCATGCAAACATAAAACTAGTCACACCACTTACACACCCAATATAAAATTACCTTTTTCTCAGCATCAGCTAACTTTAAAACAATCCTTTAATGAAACCATTATGTCAGTGATAACAATCCTCAAAGTCTCTGGTTGAATCCTTATTTCCAGTCATTCATTCATCGGTGTATTTATGGCATCATTGGCAACCAGAACGCTCACCGCCTGTTCACTCAGGGGCCTTTTCCATAGTTCCTAGCTCATAATAGCCGGCAATATATTCACATAGCAGAATGGAATCTCCGTGGAAGATCAGCAAGATCAACCCACAGATCCATATAAAAGAGCCATGGACTCATCCGTTGAGGACCAGCAAGGCCAATCAACCAGATCCATGCCCGGTTTCAGAAAACAACTCTTATTCCTTGTTCCAATATCTTCCACGACGCACGTGTGGGTATCTTCGGCGACCCAGAGCCCGAGCACCGTATGTCAGCACCCTCTAGGATCCTTCGCAGGGTGACCTAGCGCTTCACTCATAGGCCGCTTCCTTGGTCCCTCATCCACCGTACCGGAAGCTCACCATTTAAATCGAGCTGAGGCTGGTCAAGACCTCGGTCGACCTTGCTCAGGAGACGTCCTCCATTGACTCTCCGTCAGCAGTTGCAACTTTATCAGTTCGGTCTTCGTGACAATCCTCAAGACGGTCAAAATGCTTCCCCAGAATTCTTGACATAAAACAGTCATTTACTAACAGTCACAAAATACAGTTTCTATATCAAACTCTCGTCTTTCCACATTATCCCTCCTCAATCGACATTATCCCTCCTCAATCCACATTACTTAATCCACATTACATTCAATGCGTATTCATTTTCATCCATTTACTCATATCGACGACACATTATTTTTCATACACATTCACGTTCATTATTCTACATACACATCCATGCATACATCCACATCATACCTCCAATCCCACATCCACATCTGCATTCACACATCTACATCTACATGTATACATCTACATCTCCATGCATACATCCATATCCCCATTCACATTCACATCCATACATTCACATCCACATCCACATCTCATCCATACATTCACATCTCCATGCATACATCCACATCCACATTCTCATTTCACATCCATACTTCTACATCTACATGCATACATCCACATCTCCATGTATACATCCACATCCACATTCTCATTCACATCCATACTTCTACATCTACATGCATACATCCACATCTCCATGTATACATCCACATCCACATTCTCATTCACATCCATACATCTACATCTACATGCATACATCCACATCTCCATGTATACATCCACATCCACATTCTCATTCACATCCATACTTCTACATCTACATGCATACATCCACATCTCTATGTATACATCCACATCCACATTCTCATTCACATCCATACTTCTACATCTACATGTATACATCCACATCTCCATGTATACATCCACATCCACATTCTCATTCACATCCATACATCTACATCTACATGCATACATCCACATCTCCATGTATACATCCACATCCACATCTACATCCACATCCACATTCTCATTCACATCCATACTTCTACATCTACATGCATACTTCCACATCTCCTTGTATACATCCACATCCACATTCTCATTCACATCCATACTATTACATCTACATGTATACATCCACATCTCCATGTATATATCCACATCTCCATGTATATATCCACATCCACATTCTCATTCACATCCATACATCTACATCTACATGCATACATCCACATCTCCATGTATACATCCACATCCATATTCTCATTCACATCCATACTTCTACATCTACATGTATACATCCACATCCACATTCTCGCCTTATCACAACCCATATACATCTTATCCCATCACATACACTTCTTATCTCGTCCCATACACATCTTATCACATCTTAACTCATCTTATCAGATCCTAACTCATCTCCTATGCATCTTATCACATCTTATCACATCTCATACACTTCTTATCACATCTCATACACCTCTTATCACATCCTAACTCATCTCATATACATCTTATCACATCTTATCACATTTCTTATCACATCCTAACTCATCCCATAAGTATCTTATCACATCTCATCACATCTCATACACCTCTTATCACATCCTAACTCATCTTATCACATCCTAACTCATCTCCTATGCATCTTATCACATTTTATCACGTCTCATACACTTCTTATCACATCCTAACTCATCTTATCACATCCTAACTCATCTCCTATACATTTATAGAATACAAGGGAATTCTTATATTGATATAAGATTTCTATACGCATCTAATTATGCATAACTTCCATTTAAGGAGTCTAACACTTTTGAAATAAAAATCAATCTTTTATGCATCGTCCTATGCATAAAAGATTCCTATGCATAAATTCCTTTTAAATTAGAATGACACTTTGAATTAAAATTCAATCTTTTATGCATCTTCCTATGCATAAATTCAATTTAGATGAGAATGACACTTTTGAATTAAAATCAATCTTTTATGCATCTTCTTATGCATAAATTCAATTTAGATGAGAATGACACTTTTGAATTAAAATCAATCTTTTATGCATCTTCCTATGCATAAATTCACTTTAGATGAGAATGACACTTTTGAATTAAAATCAATCTTTGATGCATCTTCTTATGCATAAATTTCAAATGTGATAAAAGCAACACTTTTAGAATAAAATATTCATTTTTTTTGTAACATTTTTATAATAAAATAATTAAAAAAAATTCACCTCTATGCACGAAATTCAATATGATAAAAGTAACATTTTTATAATAAAATAATCATTTTTTTTCTTTATAATTTTATAATAAAATAATCATTTTTTTTCATACCTCTATGCAGGAGATTCAATATGCTAAAAGTAACACTTTTATAATAAAATATTCGTCTTTTATGCATATCTCTATGCATGAAATTCAATTATGCTAAAAGTAACACTTTTATAATAAAATATTCATCTTTTATGCATACCTCTATGCATGAAATTCAATTATGCTAAAAGTAATACTTTTATAATAAAATAATCATTATAAAAACTTGACATTAATCAATTAACCATTCACCTAGGATAGAGAATGGTTGGTTTTGTTAGAAAAGAGAGGGAAATATCTTTTTATAATGAGGTATAACATTTTTAGAGAAGACATAGAACATAAGAACCATTAAAGCCATAAAAATCATAAAATAAGTGAAAAGAAGAATCACCAACTTACTAATGACTTTGAAAGCTTTCCTTTGGCTTGATGGTTTGAGGGTTCAACTCTTGTTTGGACAAGAGTGGCCAACCAATCTTTGGAAGAGGGAAATGTCAAAAACTAATGAATTATTAATAAATTCATAGTTCTTGGCTTGGGTGAAATAGAGTAACAATGCCTTAAACACTATATATTTTCAACAAGGGGGAGGCTTCTATTTATAGGAAAAATTGAGCTCCTAACCAAACAAACTGATTCTAGAATTTTTCAAGTTAGTTTGGTCAATTTTAGACCATTTTTAGGTCAGTTAAGCTAACTTTTTGGAACTAGACTTGAATGAGGAGAGAGGAGAGATGAAATATCTCAAGTTTTGATAATAAAAAACTCAATTTGTCCATGTGAAGTAGGCGCCTCATTGAAGGCCCTCCCCTTCCTTACATATGTGTCAAAAATGAAATCATTATACTCAAAATATCTCATATTTTTAATATTGCTCATATTTTCTTACTAATAAACCTTGTACATATTCAACTCTTCATATTATGTGAGAATTGAAGGGACTCCCCTTCCTTAAATATGTGTCAAAATGGAATCATTATACCCAAAATATCTCATATTATTAAAATTACCCATAGTTTCTTATTAATAAACCTTGTACATATTCAACTCTTCACCTTATGTGAGCATTTACTCATTTTTGGGTATCTTCTTTTACAAAATTGGATTTATCTCCTCCCCACACATGGATTGATCTTATTGGTCCATAAGAACCTTAATCGGACCATAATCCAAGATTTCTGAAAATCTAGACCCTTAGGCTAAGGTCCTTTATACCCATTTCCAATTAATTCGAATTGTACATTGGAAAGTTCTTTTTGAATTTCTATTTCAGGGAAATTTTTTTTAATAATATGAGAAACTTTTCTATCTAAAAATATTCAAAATCTGAATATTCTCTCTCTAGAATATTTTCTCTCTCTAAGTCAAAACAGGCAGAGACAAGATCTTTTATATTTTTGAAGAGGGTATTGATTACAGGAGAAGATGCTGGACATTTTGAGAGGCTGGGGAGGAATCTTACATGTGAGGTGTATTCACCACCTCACATGCTCAAAGCATGTGAGGTGTATTCACCTCCATCTGTCCTCAAACATTTTATCCAAGAGCCATATTGCTTCTCTGCAAAAACTTTGAAGTCCATAAACTTTCCCAACACTTCACTTTTCTCTCTGAGAAAGTAAATCCAAGTCATTCTGCTGAAATCATCAATGAATGTCACATAATATAAGCTGCCTTTAATGGATGGGTTTTGTGCAGGACTCCATACATCGCTATGAACTATCTCAAGTTGCCTGCTACTCATGTTGCCTTCTCTAGGAAATGGCAACCTCGCCTACTTTCCAAACTGACAGGCATCACAAACATGCATATTCCCATCATACTTGAATCTAAGTAGCCCACTAACAATGCCTCTTGCCTGCATGTTCTTTAACCTTTGTATGTTCAAATGTCCAATCCTTTTATGCCACATGTCAATGTCCTGTACCACATTTCGGCTTTTAGAGAACATGGCTGATTTCAACTCAGGAATCCTAGCATCTAGCTTAAATAACCTGCCTTCTTTCTTGCCTTTGGCAATGACTTTACATCCATTTTTGAAATCCTCAACGAAGCAACCATGCTCATTGAAATGAACCTGTAAACCCTGTTCCACCATTTGACCAAACTTTTTGTAATAGACGGCACATACAAGACATCTGCCATAGACTTTGTTTCACCATTGTGCATAATCAATGGTACACTTCCAACATGTGTGATAGCATGTTGGGTATCATCTCCTGTCTCCACATAGCCTTTCACATCCATAGGCTTCATATGCTCAAACCATTCAGCATAACAAGTCATATGGTTTGATGCTCCAAAGTCCATATACCAAGTGTCATCATTTTCACCATTTGACATCATAGATCCCACAACATGTTTCATGGGGCAAACAAGTGATTTGCGCTGCCATCATTACTGCTTGATGCATAATTTTCACCATGTTGTGCATAATGTCCACCATGTTGTGCTCTACCCCTTCTCAAATCATTTTGTTTGCGAAAACAATCACGTGCCATATGACCAAATTTCCCACAGTAATGGCATTCCACATTTTGCATAGATGTTTGTTGGCCTTGCCAACGTCCTCTACCACGAGGATTACCTCTGCCTCTCTGAGGTGTATATCCACGACCACCTCTAGCACCATATGTAGGCTGAAAATTCTGTTGTGGTGACCTCTTTTGCCATCCACGACCATTACCATGGCCACGTGATGCAAATCTCCCCCTGCCTCTAGATCCCCTTTGTGAATAGAAAGCCTGATTTCTGCCATTATCATCATGGCTAGTAGATGCATCATGAAAAGAATCACTGAGTTTGATTTCCTCAACAAGTAAGAGTTTGATTTCCTCAACAAGCAAGAGTGAAACCAACTCATCAAAATATGGTAAACCTGTACTCCGAATCGAGATGGATGTATCAAAAGACTTATATTCCCTGCCAAGACCACGCAAGGTAATGTCTACCAAATCATCATCAGGCATGGGGGCATTGATTGTTGCCAAATTTTTCGGGGGAATCTGGCACATATTAATGAAACCATTATAAATTTATTTTATGCATAAGAATTTTTAAATGATAAAAGAGGAATTACCATAACATTCGGGATTCAATCATTTGAATGCAAAAAGAGGATTTTTTGGCATATTAAAAAAATGGATATTTTTATTTAACTTAAAAAGATGAATTTTCTTGGTATTTAGGTAGAAAAAGGTCTAAATTAATTTTGATGATAAAAGAGGAGTTTTAACCAAATTTAGACATAGAAAATTACGGTATACTAATATTGATGATTAAATTGGTAGAAAGAATATTCTTAGATATTTTTATGTGGATAAATCAACAAATTGATATATACCCAAAATTGGATTAGTGGAAGAAGAGTATTTTTATAAAATCCCAATATTCTTGTATAGAACTATTTTTTAAATTCTATTGTGATTAGAAAGGAAAGAAACTCAAAAAGTTAGAATTTTCTTACGATTAGAAGTTTCATTAATTTATCTGAAGAAAATCCTTGGGAATCAAAGTTAGAAGTAAACCAAATAAGTTTTGGTTAGACCACGATGGTGAGAATGGTGGCCAGTAAATTACTATGCCATCTCTCGAATCTGAATCAAGCAAAAACCTTGTGATCATTTTTCCTATAAATAGAAGCCTCACCCTTGTTGAAAAATAGATAGTGTTTATGCATCGTTACTCTACTCCACCTAAGCCAAGAACTGTGAATTCATTTAATAATTCACTAGTTTTTGGAGCTTCCCTCTTTCTTCAATCCCCATTAGTGGCTCCATCAACATACTTAACCAATTGATTGGTTGGGGGCCTCTACCGTGAACAAAGAATCAAGCAAGTTGTAAGGTAATTAGTGAATATTCATCTTTCTATAATTTCTCAATGTTTCTCTCTTCTCAACCCCTCTCAAGCTTGAGAAGTTTAATTGGTATGGTTTTTTTTAAATGCTATTGAAGTTTGAATAGTAGTGAAGAGTTACATAATTTAATAAATGCTATTGAAATTAATTTTTATTTATGTTTAAATTCTAATGATTCTTATGTAAATTCTCTCTCTCACTCAAGAAATGGTCATACTCATGACCCATTCTCAATCCAAATCAAGCTTTTCATAAAGCTTTTCCTTAACCCAAGATTAAGCTATGCTTGAGGCCAAAGTAATGGCTTTTTCTTATGCTTTTAGTTTATGTATATTGATGATTCAATCCATTATGGATTAAGGATCCAATTAGAGAATCATTTTAATTATTTCCTTAATGATAAGCTTTATCCCTTAGAAAAATTGAGATTTATCAGTCATAGCAGCGGAGCTATGGCAAAATTTTTATAAAAATTATGCATAAAAAAATTTTCATTCAAAGCATAAAAAGAGGACTTCCTACCATATTCTAGGAATCATCATCCTAGATTAATTGAAAGAATTTCCTTATAATCATGGAGAAATTGAATTTTAATGGTATGCATAAAGGATAAATTTTTATATCAAAAGTGTTATTTTTACCATTTTTATTTTCATGCATAGAAGTATGTATAATGGATAAATTTTTATATCAAAAGTGTTACTTTTATCATTTTTATTTCATACATAAAAGTATGCATAAAAGAAAATTTTTATATCAAAAGTGTTACTTTTATCATTTTTAATTTTCATGCATAGAAGTATGCATAAAGGAAAATTTTTATATCAAAAGTGTTACTTTTATCATTTTTAATTTTCATGCATAGAAGTATGCATAAAAGAAAAAATTTTATATCAAAAGTGGTACTTTTATCATATTGGATTTCATGCATATAGGTATGCATAAAAGATATTCTTTTTATACTAAAAGTATGATTTTCCTCATAAATGGATTTTATGCTTAACTTAGATGCATAAGAGAAATTCTTTTATTCTAAAAGTATAATTCCCTACCAAATTGAAATCATGCATAAGAAGATGCATAAAAGATTGATTTTAATTTCGAAAGTGTTAGTCTCCTTAAATGGAATTTATGTATAAATAAATGTGTAGAGAAATCTTATATCAAATAAAAGAATTCTTTTTTTTTTTTTAAAGATATGAAATGTGATAAGATGTGATAAGAGGTGTATGAGATATGATAAGAATTGATAAGATGCGTATGGAAAGTGATAGGATGTGATAAGAGGTGTGATAAGAGGTGATAAGATGCTTATGAAATAAGTTAGGATGTGATAAGATGAATTAAGATGTGTATGGGGGGATGAGGTAAGAAGTGTATGTGATAGGATAAGATGTATATGGGTTGTGATAGGGCGAGAATGGATGTGATGTAAAAGATTAGATGTGAAGGTATATGGGGTTATATAAATGGGAATGTGAAAATGGATGTATGTATGTGGATGTGTGGATATGGAGATGGGAGTGTGGATGTATGAACATGAAAATGGATATATGCATGAAGATGTATATGCATAGATGTAAATGTGGATGTAGATGTGGATGTATAGATGTGAATGGATGTGGATGTATAGATGTGAATGGAAATGTGGATGTGGATGTATGTGAATGTGGATGTAGATGTGGATGTATAGATGTGAATGTGGAATGTGGACGTGGATGTATGTATGTATGTGGATGTAGATGTGGATGTATAGATGTGAATGGGAATGGGGATGTGGATGTATGTGAATGTGAATGTAGATGTGGATGTATGTGAATGTGAATGTAGATGTGAATGTGGAATGTGGATGTATAGATGTGGATGTATGGGAATGTGGATGTGGATGTATGTGAATGTGAATGTAGATGTGGATGCATGGATGTGAATGTGGATGTGGATGTGGATGTGGATATGGATGTGTATGTATGAATGTGGATATGGGATGTGGATGTATAAATGAGGATGTGAAAATGGAGATAAGCATGTAGATGTGGATGTATGGATGTGAATGTGGATGTGGATGTATGGATGTATGGATGTGGATATGGATGTGAATATATGATATGTGATGTGAAGGAATCTGAAGTGAAGAGATGGAAAAGGAGGTGATTGGATGAGTACACATATACATGGAATGTGGAATAAGTAATGTGGATTAATGAGGGATAATGTGGAAAAATGAGAGTTAATATAGAAACTGTATTTGTAAACTGTTTGTAAATGCTGTTTGTAAATGGCTGTTTTATGTGAAGAATGCTGGGGAAGCATTTTGACTGTCTTGTGATTAAGGTCGTGGAGACCTAACTGATAAAGTTGCAACTGCTGATGAGACGGAGAGTCAATGGAGGACGTCTCGCGTAGCAAGGTCGACCGAGGTCTTGACCAGCCTCGGTTCGATTAAAATGGTGAGCTTCCGGTACGGTGGATGAGGGACCAAGGAAGCGACCTATGAGTGAAGCGCTAGGTCACCTGCGAAGGATCCTAGAGGGTGCTGACCATACGGTGCTCGGGCTCTGGGTCGCCTAGGATACCCACGCGTGCGTCGAGGAAGATATTGGAACAAGGAGTAAGAGTTGTTTTGTGAAACCGGGCATGGATCTGGTTGACTGACCTTGCTGGTCCTCAACGGATGAGTCCATGGCTCTTTTATATGGATCTGTTGGTTGATCTTGCTGATCTTCAACGAGAGTCCATCTTGATAAGTGATTATATTGCCGAGTATTATGGGCTAGGAACTATGGAAACGGCCTCTGTGTGGACAGGTGGTGAGCGTTCTAGTTGCCAATGATGCCATAGATACTCTGATGAAGGAATGATGGGAAATTATGAATCAACTGGATAAATTGGGAGATTGTGATCAGTGGTACTATGGTTTCATTAAAGGATTGTTTTAAAGTTAGCTGATGCTAAGAAAAAGGCAATTTTCATATTGGGTGTGTAAGTGGTGTGGCTAGTTTTATGTTTGCATGAAATTCCGGCTAGGGGGCCTTGGAACTCTTTTCCTTGGTACCCGGGACAAAACCTAACCAAATTCCAAATTGGATCCCATCACTACAGTGGTTGGGCGGTTGGCTAACCCATGGGATCGGATGGGGTTAGGCTGGACTGATGGATCCGTAAATCGAGATTTAATTTCTATTATTACGATAGATGAAGTAAATCCCGGATAGAAATTGTTCTATGGATAGGAATCAACGGCTGTGCCTCTTGATGGGGAAAAAAGCGTTGATCCCAATGATCCAAGTGCAAGTTCTTCCTTGATTTGACCAAGTACCGTTAAAGGTGCAGTCAGATCAGTTTGATCAGTAATGATCTTGACTACGTTAGAGTAAAGAGTTATCCTGGTGGAATCGCCCGTGCTTTCCGGGTAAAGGAAGTTTTTCCGGTTTCGGTTTTGGACAAACCGACGGATTAGTCTCTTGTCCGGATATCCGTGGGCGAGGCCCCGAGTGTGGGACCCTTGTCCCGCGCGAGAAGTGCTACTTCCGCTGCTAGTACCCCGAATCCGTTGCTTGGTGGGAACAGGGATCTCACAGGAGGTGCATATTTCACATGCTTGAATGAGTTTTAAACTCATAAAAATTGAGATATTTCATCTCTCCTCTCTCCTCATTCAAGTCTAGTTCCAAAAAGTTAGCTTAACTGACCTAAAAATGGTCAAAAAGTGACCTAACTGACTTGGAAAATTCTAGAATCAGTTTGTTTGGTTAGGAGCTCAAATTTTCCTATAAATAGAAGCCTCTCCTTGTTGCAAAATATATAGTGTCTTATGCTTTGTTACTCTACTCCACCTAAGCCAAAACATATAGTGTCTTATGTTTTGTTACTCTACTCCACCTAAGCCAAAACATATAGTGTCTTATGCTTTGTTACTCTACTCCACCTAAGCCAAAACATATAGTGTCTTATGCTTTGTTACTCTACTCCACCTAAGCCAAAACATATAGTGTCTTATGCTTTGTTACTCTACTCCACCTAAGCCAAAATATATAGTGTCTTATGCTTTGTTACTCTACTCCACCTAAGCCAAAATATAGAGTGTCTTAGGCATTGTTACTTTACTCTACCTAAGCCAAGAACTGTGAATTCTTTAATAATTCACTAGTTTTTGATACTTCTCTCTTTCTTCAATCCCCATTGGTGGCTCCATCAACATACTAAACCAA
Source organism: Cibotium barometz (assembly GCF_041138505.1). NCBI lineage: Eukaryota > Viridiplantae > Streptophyta > Polypodiopsida > Cyatheales > Cibotiaceae > Cibotium > Cibotium barometz. The sequence continues at coordinate 21,962,311 of NC_141103.1, read as the reverse complement.
TTGATTGGTTGGGGGCCTCTACCGTGAATAAAGAATCAAGCAAATCATAAGGTAAGTATATTGAATTTTGATCTTTTCTATAATTTCTCAATGATTCTCTCTTCTCAACCCCTCTCAAGCTTGAGAAGTTTAATTGGTATGGTTTTTTTAAATGCTATTGAAGTTAATTGGTGAAAAGTAGTGAAGAGTTACATAATTTAATAAATGCTATTGAAGTTAATTTCCATTTATGTTTAAATTCTAATGGTTTTTATGTAATTACTCTCTCTCACTCAAGAAATGGTCATACTCATGACTCATTCTCAATCCAAATGAAGCTTTTCATAAAGCTTTTCCTTAATCAAGCTATGCTTGAGGCCAAATTAATGGCTTTTTGCTATGCTTTTAGTTTATGCACATTGATGATTCAATCCATTATTATGGATTGATGACCCAATTAGAGACCATTCTAATTATTTCCTTAATGATAAGCTTTATCCCTTAGAAAAAAAAATTGAGATTTATCAGTCATAGTAGCGGAGCTATGGCAAAATTTTTATAGAAATCACGCATAAAATAAATTCATTCAAAGCATAAAAAGAGGACTTCCTACCATATCCTAGGAACTATCATCCTAGATTAATTAAAAGAATATTATTATGCATGGAGATATGGATGTTTGCATGTAGATGTAGAGGTATGGATGTGAGTGTGAATGTGGAGGTGGATGTATGCATGTAGATGTAGATGTATAGATGTAGATGTGGATGTGGAGGTGGGTGGATGCATGTAGATGTAGATGTATAGGTGTAGGTGAGAATGGAAGATGGGGTTAGCTAGACTGATGGATCCTTAAATTGAGACTCAATTCTGTTATGGTATGATAGTTGAAGTGAATCTTGGACAAAAATTGTTCTATGGAAAAGAATCAATGGGTGTGCCTCTCAATGAGGAAAAAAGCATTGGTCTCTATGATCCAAGTGTAATCTTTTCCTTGATCTGATTTGGGACTTACGGGTTTGGTCAGATCAGTTCAGTTAGTTAAGGCTTTTTGACTACGTTAGAGAAAAGTTATCCTAGAAGAATCGCCCGTGCTTTCCAAGAAAGGGAAGTATTTCTGGGATCGGTTTTGGAAGAACCGATAGATTAGTCTATTGTCCGGATGTCCGTGGGCGAGGCCCCGAGTGGGAGACCTTACCCCGCGCAAGAAGTGCTACTTCCGCTGCTACTAGAACCCCTCAATTCGTTGCACCATGGGGATAGGGACCTCATAGGGAACCTATGAGAGCATACTTTGGTATAAAAATTCTATACTAGCCAGTCAATCCAAAGAATCCTCTCACTTCTTTCACTGATTTTGGTTTAGGCCAATCTATGGCTGCTTGGACTTTTATGGAATGTAGAGAAATTCCATCTTTGGATACCAGAAAGCCCAAGTATTCAACACGGTCAGCAGAGAAAGTGCATTTGCTCTTTTTTACAAAGAGTTGGTGTTTCCTTAGAATCTCAAGAACTTTTCTAACATGAGCCTCATGGTCAGGTGCATTCTTTGAGTAAATCAAAATATCATCAAAGAAAACAAGAACAAAATCATCCAAGTATTCTCTGAGAATGTCGTGCATTAGAAGATTGACAATCCAAACGGCATGACAGTGAATTCATAATGTCCATACTGAGTATTGATGGGCTGTCTTCGGGATATCTTGCTCATTAATCTTGATCTGATAGTACCCTGATTTGAGATCTATCTTTGTGAAGATCTGGGCTCCACTTAGCCTGTCTAGAAGCTCATCAATTCTAGGGATAGGATACTTATTCTTGACTGTCAGCTGATTGAGACCTCTGTAGTCCACACAAAGTCTTAGCGTTCCATCTTTCTTTTTCTGAAAGAGAACTGGTGCACCCTAAGCTGAAACCCTTGGTCTTACAAGCCCCTGTTCTAACAGCTGTCTAAGCTATTCCTTGAGTTTGATGGCTTCAAGAACTGGCATTTTGTACGTGCGTAGGGCTACTGGCTGAGATCCGGGGGTCAATTCTATCTCATGATCTACTTCCGGGATTGGAGGCATCTCTGTTAATTCTGCTAGGGAATAAATCATCATAATCACTTAACCATTTAGGATCTTTAGCTTTTAACTTTGTGTCTACTGGATTCATTTTGACAACATAAATGAGCTGCTTCTTTCTAAGTCCATTTAGTAACTTATAAGCTTTTACTAACTGCAAACTTGGGGATCCTGAAATTCTGGTTCCTTGAACTTTGCTTCCGTGAAGGACACAGAAGGAAATGGCTTCATTATGACAGTGAATGTCAACTTGATTTTTGTGGAGCTAATCCACTCCAAGGATCCCATCAAAAATTCCCAAAGGTAGGACTCTGAACTGATAGTCAGTTAAATTTCATCTAGATTGAACTGAATACGATCTATCTCAAGGTGGATGAAAAGAATTTTCCCATTGGCCAATTCAACTTGCATAGGTTTCCCTGATTTTTGTTCGAAGACTAGCTTACGCAAGCATCCTAGGGAAATGAAAGAATGAGTACTGCCTGAATCAATCAAAAGCTTAAAAGGCTTACCCTGATACTCAGCTAGAGTATGGATGACTAAGAATTGACAATTTGGCCCTTGGTTTTCAATTGCTGCATAAATCTGTCCTCTTTCCTCTTCCACTACTTCTGCTATTGTGACTGCTCTGAATCCTGTAGAGTCTGAGGCAAAACTCTTTCTCTTTGGTTGCCCTAGTTCTGGGAAGGAGTTTTGAGGCTACTTTGGATAGAGGCAGATGGCTGAGCTGGAGTTGTCTTGGGATTTCCTTGATTTTGATGAGATTGACTAATAGAAAGGGGCTGGTCTTTGCACTCTCGGTCCTTGACTTCCCTGTCCCCTTGAGGCTACTTTGGATAGAGGCAGATGGCTGAGCTGGAGTTGTCTTGGGATTTTCTTGATTTTGATGAGATTGAGTAATAGAAAGGGGCTGGTCTTTGCACTCTCGGTCCTTGACTTCCCTGTCCCCTTGACATGGCAGGAGTCAGGCAATCTTTCAGTTGGTGACCAAAACCCTGGCATCCAAAACACTGGTTCTCACTTCCGAGATCATCCCTCTGGATCCTTGAAAGAGGTGGGGCTCCTAAGAAAGTATTCTGTGGGAGAGGTCTTCCTTCACTTATGAATCTCCCAGTATCCTAAGTCTGATTTGGGTCTTGTTGCCTCTTTGGGGGAGAAAAGTTTGAAGTACTTCTCGAGGTTTGGAATCTTTTAAAATTAGAGGGTACAGCCTTCGATGGGACCTTAACTACAAAGGCTTTGGCAAAGTCCTTTGCCATTCTTACTACTTCTGCCATTGAGATAGGTTTGTCATTCTTTACTAAGGTTTCCAATGGCTCGTTCATTCCTCGAATGAACCTGGCTCCATCAGCTGCTCTTCATCCAATTGTGGAGAATATTTGAGGAGAAGAGCAAAAGCTTGATGGTACTCTTCAATTGTCTGGCTATCTTGCTTCAGTTCTAAGAATTCATTCATTTTGGTTTCTAGGAAGCCCGGAGGACAGAACCTTTTCCTGAGGTATGCTTTAAGATCTGACCAGATTTGGGTATTTCTGTTTGAGATAGTTTGTCTTGCAGTGGTTCCTCCATGCGACCCTGGCCGTTTCCACAATCTTTAATCTGGCAAGAGCCATCTTGCTTCTCTCATTGTAGCCAATTACATCAAAGTATTCTTCCATAGCCTCAATCCACTTTGCCACTACTTCACCTAACTGATCCCCTTCACCCTTGAAGGGACCAGGTTGGGATCTGTGCAGTGCCTTTTGAACATCCGGATCTAACTCTTTGTCATATCGGTTAGAGGATCCGGTTGCCTTGCACGGGCTGCGCGCCTCATGACTCTGACAAAACGAGATTTTTGTTAACTTTGACAATAGATTTATGATTATTTAACTTTTGAACAAGTGAAAACATTATTTTCCAGATTTACTTTAAAATTTTAAGCAATTTCTATTTTGCTGTTACGTAAATTTACAATAGCGCTCTGATACCAATTGTGGGATCCCACTGCCCCCTCCGCACACCGGGATTCCCGGTAGCTGGCAACAAAAGTAGCTCCCTCATGTGCGGGGCAGGGTTTTCCCACTCGGGGGCTCGCCCTCGAATGTCTGGGCGCGAGACCAAGCTGGTGGTAATTTCGAAAACCGAAACTGGGAAAATTTCCCATGCTCGAAAAACAAGGACAATTCCACCATTTTGAATTTCTTAACGAATTTCTCTAACGAGGTCAAGATACTGAACTAACCTTCATCTGATTAAACCAGATAGAAGGAAAACTATTACATACTTATCTTGAAGGAATCAACTCTTTTTTCCTAATTGAAGCACAGTCGTTGATCTATTCATTTGAGAAGTCTTCAGGTTATTATTTAACTATTTGAGTTCTAAGCGTATTCCTATTAATCAATTTTATTTTTAAAACTCTACAGATTCTAGCCTAACCCCATCCGGGCCATGGGCTAGCCACTGTCCAAACCACTGGAATTGGTAGAACCAGACAAATACTCACCCACCCATAATTGAATGCCTTTCTTAACTTTTGCTTTAGAATACAGATACTCACACACTCCTCTTTAAACTTTAACTTATAAAATAATCCATTGATAAACAATTATTGGTTACAGATATCATAACTCAAAATTTCTTTCCAGTTCCTTGTTTCTCAAAAACAGGTATCACTCTGGACTCTCCGTCGAGACCAGCTGGTCAGCAACAATGAGATCCAGTAACACATTACAATAATTTTTCGTCATCATACATATATATCTTCCATGACATACGCATGGGTGTCCTAAGCACCGCGAGCCCGTGCTTCGCCTGGTCAGAACCCTCCAGGATCCTCCTTAGGTGTTGTGGCACTTCACTTAGGGACGGCTTCGTTTGCCCTCGCCCATCATACCAGAAGCACACCATTTTTCACCATACCAAGGCTCGTCAAGACCTAGGTAGGTTTTTGCCACGTGAGCCATCCTTTGAACACTTCCCGCCAGCTTTTGAAACCAAACTTTCCTTAGAAAAACACATATACCAAATGCTCCCTCCAGCATTCTGGCGTAAGACATTAAGAAAAACAAGGATTCTATGCAAGTTTTCAGTTTTGAGATTCTTTTGAATACAATGAGTGTATCCATATCCCAAGACTTTTTGATCGCAGGTCTGAATTCCAAACAGAGTTCCTCGAATTCTGTAACCTTGATCCTCGTATCAAAATCAAAGGGTCTCAACTTAGTTTCAGTTTTGGTGGGTGATTTGAGTGAATTTTTTTGAACTGGTCACATCGTCTTTTCTTGAAACTGACGAAGGAGTTATGTCTTGGTCATAGTCTGATTCAGGGTTTGAGTCTGGAAAGGTTCTCCTGAACTATCTTTCTCGAAGGGTAATATTTCAAGTACTACTTTACTGAATTTCATTCATTGAGTATTTGCTTAACTGAATTCAAAACTAATCATGAATTCCTATGAGGAATAAATTAATCATTTATCTAAAATTCTGACTTCAATAGTTTTTCTGAGTTTTCTCATTACCATCCTCGAGAATATGAAACTGTGGAATTTTCTCTCATAGAGTATTTACTTATTCATTTACCAATATTCATGGGATTTCAACATAGGATTAAAGAGAACTCTTATTTTGATAAAAAAAATTTGTATGCATCTATTTATGCATAAAATCCAACTTCTATGGAAATAACACTTTTATATAAAAGAAAATCCTTTTATGCATCTATTTATGCATAAAAACCAATTTTAATGCAAGTAACACTTTTATAATAAAAAAATTTCTTTTATGCATTAAAATTCAATTTTGATGAAAGTAACTTTTATAATTACAAAAAATTCTTTTATGCATAAAAATCAATTTTGATGAAAGTAACACTTTAATAAAAAAAAAATCTTTCATGCAACTATTTATGCATAAAAATCAACTTTGATTAAAGTCAGCATCATGCGCCGGTCGCAGAGGCGTGGACATATTGCCCTGTGTGCCTCTTATGCTACTATCTCTCCGCTGGGTCTGGGAAATATAAATCCTCAAAATCGTTGCGAGTCTAACTCGGCTCGTTGGAGTCGTATAGCGAAAGAGACAATATGCTCAAAGGTGAAAGTAGTCATATCCTGTGAATGGGCTGTGAATGGGTGAGATCAGGAATACCTAATAAACATGGAACTTCCATCTATAAAACCAAATTCATCAATTAAAAGTCTTCATTAATGAATCTTAAGGATCGAAAATACTTTCGAAATATACAAGTGAATAAGGTGTGTGTGGGAACAAGCCCTTGGTGGCTAGAGGCTGTAAAAGAGAATCTGTAAATGTGAGAGAACCTGTGAAAATGTGAGAAGTATCTACCAGGAGAGAATAAAGGGTAGCATGAGGAGATTTAGGAGGTGTGGAGATATTCTGGGAGAGGTGGAGAGAATCAAGCAAAAGAGGTAGAGTGAATCAAGGAGAAATCTCTGGGATTGGATGCTTGGATGTAAACTCTAAAAATTGAGGCATTGACCTAATGAGAATTTGCTGGTTTTTTATTATCGATACCTACATTAAGCTATCAGTTAATTATCGTCTTGATTCTAGCATTTGATCTACCATAGCTCATCACATTGCTGTAATTTTAACATGGTATCAGAGCCTAGCCTGGAATCCATCAAGTTTATGAGCCCATTATCTAACTAATTAGGATTAGTAGATGATTAGAAAATAATCACTTTTTTAGTTATTTTCAAGTAGCCCACAGTACCCCCAGCCAGTGGAGGGGCTTGATCCTCCCTCTAGGAGCAACATTGGCTCAAGCCCTTCTAGGCATGCATAGCTATCTCACCTATGCTCCAGCAAAGCAAATCAGTGCGCCAAACCGCCTACGATAGCTCCAAATTTTTGTAAATTTACAAGTGCCATTTTTCTAAGGATAAATTGAGATTTCAGCTTCATCAAATGCAATGGCTCTTATTTCTCTTGGACCTAGGGGTTTTCAAGGGTGCTCTATAAGATGGTGAAGTTAGAATTTGATTTGATCAAGTCTACAGTGAGATCCAAGCTCTTCATCAAATATGCAGGGTGACTTTGGTAAAATAGAGATTAAGCATGCAATGTTTGGTCAAATCTTGTGTTTCTTGGCTTAATGCTCTACTAGACTAATTGCTATTGATGGCCTTGAAAGCATTTGAGCTCATTTGAACTCTAAGGCCTCAGATCTGGGCTCCACGTATACTCTATTTTTTGCACACAAAACAAAGAATTAATTTACTAAACAGTGATTAATCAGTACTAGTCACTGTATTTTGGTGCAATTGAGGGTTCATATTAACCATTAGGTATTTGATACATATCCTTATAACTTCAGATTGCAATTTGGAGATGGTTTGATACTCCAACCATTGTGTACAAATTGGTTACCCTTGATTTAATATAATTTTTGGTAAAATTATGCTGATAAATTTGTGGTAATCATCATTTTGCATTTACCCCTTGGTTAATGCATGTAAATCACACTCAAATTCAAGATTATTCATAGCTAGAGTTGTATTAGGGAATGTGCATAAGAATGAATACTATACGCATTATGTATTGGGGGCACATTACATCAGTGTAAAAATGGGATCAGACATTGCCCTTGTCTCCAAAATAAGGCAAGAGGTAAGACCTCTTGCATATATTTGGGATTGCATTGCATAATGACACAAGATAAACATCAAAAGACCAAAAGAATTGTCAACAAAACATTTAAACATGTTGCTCACATGGAGCAAGAACTGACGGACAAGCTCATGGACCCAGTCATGAAAGAAGAAGAACATCTCTTTCCAAGAGGAAGATCCACACTGAGAAGAAGAGCTAAAGGAAGCATTAAAAGAATATATGGACGTGTGAAGAGAAGCTGCCACAATAAGAAGACTGAAAGAAGAGGAAGACATGGACGCGTGAAGAGAAGCTGCCACCACGACAAGAAGACTGAAGACAAGAGAAGATGTGAGGCTCCAAGAAGTACTCATTGTTCTGAATCCTTAAAACAGCGTGACTCCTGAGAAGTATTCTAGGGAAAGGGTCTTCCTTTTTTTAAACAAAATCTTTCTTTTATTTTTGAGAGGGAATAATTTTAAGATCAAAAAGGGAGATTCTTACTCCTGTATGCCTCGAAGGCTGGGGAGGAATCTTACATTCTACCCCACTTAAAAAAGTGTGAGATGTCCTCATCTCGCCAAGTAGAGGACAACTCTTTTTCTTAAGATCCAATTTATTCTAGGGTTCCTTATATTCTGGTCAACCCAACAGAATACGGGGATAAATATCCCTTATATAGAACTCATCATTAATTCATTTCAGATCATATCATTCATATCTTTAACACGAGAATGGTCCATCAGATCAAAATTTTTTCTTTCTGAACATTCCTCCCACGGGAATTTCAGTCAAGCAAGTTTTTAATTTGTCATCCCTTAACTTGATATACCGAGTCAAGTGTTAACAGTAGTACTTTGACAGCACAATCCACTAATCTCATAGTGATTTGTTGAAATCATTATCATCATTTATCATTACAGGGACTCGTCCCATTCATCCTCATTGCGGTTTTGCTCAAGTTATTATATTTCAACTAAATTTCAAAAATCATCATTTTTCAATCAGAATCCCAATCAATTCATCAGTTCCCAAACAGAATTAAAAATCATATCAACCACATTCAAATTCATCATCTGGATAGCATTAACGCTTATAATTTCAAGTCTTAGATTTACTCGTATATACTGTCAGTAAAGAGCTGCAGTTATACTCTCGGTATATACGGATAGTCACGGCCCTTGGAATTATAAGGTAAATACCATCATGTCTAGGCCTCAAGCAAGCCAAGGATTTTATATAATTGCGGTACTTCCATCTGAAGTCCCAATTACCAAATTATGAATTTCAATTTGAATATCAAATTGTATGAATTATATCACACAATTACAACCTTTTTGTGTTTCTTGATAAATTTCTGACCTATTTGTCTTCTCAATTGATCTTTATTAACCAAATGCTCTGATACCAACTGTGAGATCCCTGTTCCCACCAAGCAACGGATTCGGGGTACTAGCAGCGGAAGTAGCACTTCTCGCGCGGGACAGGGGTCCCACACTCGGGGCCTCGCCCACGGATATCCGGACAAGAGACTAATCCGTCGGTTTGTCCAAAACCGAAACCGGAAAAACTTCCTTTACCCGGAAAGCACGGGCGATTCCACCAGGATAACTCTTTACTCTAACGTAGTCAAGTTCATTACTGATCAAACTGATCTGACTGCACCTTTAACGGTACTTGGTCAAATCAAGGAAGAACTTGCACTTGGATCATTGGGATCAACGCTTTTTTCCCCATCAAGAGGCACAGCCGTTGATTCCTATCCATAGAACAATTTCTATCCGGGATTTACTTCATCTATCGTAATAATAGAAATTAAATCTCGATTTACGGATCCATCAGTCCAGCCTAACCCCATCCGATCCCATGGGTTAGCCAACCGCCCAACCACTGTAGTGATGGGATCCAATTTGGAATTTGGTTAGGTTTTGTCCCGGGTACCAAGGAAAAGAGTTCCAAGGCCCCCTAGCCGGAATTTCATGCAAACATAAAACTAGCCACACCACTTACACACCCAATATGAAAATTGCCTTTTTCTTAGCATCAGCTAACTTTAAAACAATCCTTTAATGAAACCATAGTACCACTGATCACAATCTCCCAATTTATCCAGTTGATTCATAATTTCCCATCATTCCTTCATCAGAGTATCTATGGCATCATTGGCAACTAGAATGCTCACCACCTGTCCACACAGAGGCCGTTTCCATAGTTCCTAGCCCATAATACTCGGCAATATAATCACTTATCAAGATGGACTCTCGTTGAAGATCAGCAAGATCAACCAACAGATCCATATAAAAGAGCCATGGACTCATCCGTTGAGGACCAGCAAGGTCAGTCAACCAGATCCATGCCCGGTTTCACAAAACAACTCTTACTCCTTGTTCCAATATCTTCCTCGACGCACGCGTGGGTATCCTAGGCGACCCAGAGCCCGAGCACCGTATGGTCAGCACCCTCTAGGATCCTTCGCAGGTGACCTAGCGCTTCACTCATAGGCCGCTTCCTTGGTCCCTCATCCACCGTACCGGAAGCTCACCATTTTAATCGAACCGAGGCTGGTCAAGACCTCGGTCGACCTTGCTACGCGAGACGTCCTCCATTGACTCTCCGTCAGCAGTTGCAACTTTATCAGTTAGGTCTCCACGACCTTAATCACAAGACAGTCAAAATGCTTCCCCAGCATTCTTGACATAAAACAGCCATTTACAAACAGCATTTACAAACAGTTTACAAATACATTTTCTATATTAACTCTCATTTTTCCACATTATCCCTCATTAATCCACATTACTTATTCCACATTCCATGTATATGTGTACTCATCCAATCACCTCCTTTTCCATCTCTTCACTTCAGATTCCTTCACATCACATATCATATATTCACATCCATATCCACATCCATACATCCACATCCACATCCACATTCACATCCATACATCCACATCTACATGCTTATCTCCATTTTCACATCCTCATTTATACATCCACATCCCATATCCACATTCATACATACACATCCATATCCACATCCACATCCACATCCACATTCACATCCATGCATCCACATCTACATTCACATTCACATACATCCACATCCACATTCCCATACATCCACATCTATACATCCACATTCCACATTCACATCTACATTCACATTCACATACATCCACATCTACATTCACATTCACATACATCCACATCCCCATTCCCATTCACATCTATACATCCACATCTACATCCACATACATACATACATCCACATCCACATTCCACATTCACATCTATACATCCACATCTACATCCACATTCACATACATCCACATCCACATTTCCATTCACATCTATACATCCACATCCATTCACATCTATACATCCACATCTACATCCACATTTACATCTATGCATATACATCTTCATGCATATATCCATTTTCATGTTCATACATCCACACTCCCATCTCCATATCCACACATCCACATACATACATCCATTTTCACATTCCCATTTATATAACCCCATATACCTTCACATCTAATCTTTTACATCACATCCATTCTCGCCCTATCACAACCCATATACATCTTATCCTATCACATACACTTCTTACCTCATCCCCCCATACACATCTTAATTCATCTTATCACATCCTAACTTATTTCATAAGCATCTTATCACCTCTTATCACACCTCTTATCACATCCTATCACTTTCCATACGCATCTTATCAATTCTTATCATATCTCATACACCTCTTATCACATCTTATCACATTTCATATCTTTAAAAAAAAAAAAGTATTCTTTTATTTGATATAAGATTTCTCTACACATTTATTTATACATAAATTCCATTTAAGGAGACTAACACTTTCGAAATTAAAATCAATCTTTTATGCATCTTCTTATGCATGATTTCAATTTGGTAGGGAATTATACTTTTAGAATAAAAGAATTTCTCTTATGCATCTAAGTTAAGCATAAAATCCATTTATGAGGAAAATCATACTTTTAGTATAAAAAGAATATCTTTTATGCATACCTATATGCATGAAATCCAATATGATAAAAGTAACACTTTTGATATAAAATTTTTTCCTTTATGCATACTTCTATGCATGAAAATTAAAAATGATAAAAGTAACACTTTTGATATAAAAATTTTCCTTTATGCATACTTCTATGCATGAAAATTAAAAATGATAAAAGTAACACTTTTGATATAAAAATTTTCTTTTATGCATACTTTTATGTATGAAATAAAAATGATAAAAGTAACACTTTTGATATAAAAATTTATCCATTATACATACTTCTATGCATGAAAATAAAAATGGTAAAAATAACACTTTTGATATAAAAATTTATCCTTTATGCATACCATTAAAATTCAATTTCTCCATGATTATAATGAAATTCTTTCAATTAATCTAGGATGATGATTCCTAGAATATGGTAGGAAGTCCTCTTTTTATGCTTTGAATGAAAATTTTTTTATGCATAATTTTTATAAAAATTTTGCCATAGCTCCGCTGCTATGACTGATAAATCTCAATTTTTCTAAGGGATAAAGCTTATCATTAAGGAAATAATTAAAATGATTCTCTAATTGGATCCTTAATCCATAATGGATTGAATCATCAATATACATAAACTAAAAGCATAAGAAAAAGCCATTAATTTGGCCTCAAGCATAGCTTAATCTTGGGTTAAGGAAAAGCTTTATGAAAAGCTTGATTTGGATTGAGAATGGGTCATGAGTATGACCATTTCTTGAGTGAGAGAGAGAATTTACATAAGAATCATTAGAATTTAAACATAAATAAAAATTAATTTCAATAGCATTTATTAAATTATGTAACTCTTCACTACTATTCAAACTTCAATAGCATTTAAAAAAAACCATACCAATTAAACTTCTCAAGCTTGAGAGGGGTTGAGAAGAGAGAAACATTGAGAAATTATAGAAAGATGAATATTCACTAATTACCTTACAACTTGCTTGATTCTTTGTTCACGGTAGAGGCCCCCAACCAATCAATTGGTTAAGTATGTTGATGGAGCCACTAATGGGGATTGAAGAAAGAGGGAAGCTCCAAAAACTAGTGAATTATTAAATGAATTCACAGTTCTTGGCTTAGGTGGAGTAGAGTAACGATGCATAAACACTATCTATTTTTCAACAAGGGTGAGGCTTCTATTTATAGGAAAAATTGAGCTCCTAACCAAACAAACTGATTCTAGAATTTTCTAAATCAGTTTGGTCAATATTTGACCATTTTTAGGTCAGTTAAGCTAACTTTTTGGAACTAGACTTGAATGAGGAGAGAGGAGAGATGAAATATCTCAATTTTTATGAGTTTAAAACTCATTCAAGCATGTGAAATATGCACCTCCTTTAAAGAACTCCCCTTCCTTACATATGTCATATTTTTAATATTGCTCATAGTTTTTTTTACTAATAAACCTTGTACATTTTCAACTCTTCATCTTATGTGAAATATGCACCTCCTTTAAAGAACTCCCCTTCCTTACATATGTCATACTTTTAATATTGCTCATAATTTTTTACTAATAAACCTTGTACATTTTCAACTCTTCATCTTATGTGAAATATGCACCTCCTTTAAAGAACTCCTCTTCCTTACATATGTCATACTTTTAATATTGCTCATAATTTTTTACTAATAAACCTTGTACATTTTCAACTCTTCATCTTATGTGAAATATGCACTTCCTTTAAAGAACTCCTCTTCCTTACATATGTCATAATTTTAATATTGCTCATAATTTTTTACTAATAAACCTTGTACATTTTCAACTCTTCATCTTATGTGAGTATTTACTCATTTTTGGGTATCTTCTTTTTCAATTTGGATTTATCTCCTCCCTACACATGGATTGATGCTATTGGTCCATAGGAACCTTAATTGGACCATAATCCAAAAATTTCTGAAAATCTAGACCCTTAGACTAAGGTCCTTTATACACATTTCCAATTAATTCCAATTGCACATTGGAAAGTTCTTTTTGAATTTCTGTTTCAGGGAAACTTATTTTAATAAGATGAGATAATTTTCTATCCAAAAATATTAAAAATCTGAATATTCTCTCTCTAGAATATTTTCTCTCTCTAGGTTAAAACAGTTAGAAACAAGTCTTTTATATTTCTGAAGAGGGATTGATTATAGAAGAAGATACTAGACATCAAAAAGGGGTTTGGGGGAGGAATCTTACACCTCCTTTAAAGAATTCCCCTTCCTTACATATGTGTCATAATGGAATCATTTTAATATTGCTCATAGTTTTTTACTAATAAGCCTTGTACATTTTCAACTCTTCATCTTATGTGAGCATTTAAGGGACTCCCCTTCCTTACATATGTGTCATAATAAAATCATTATTCCCAAAATATCTCATATTTTTAATATTGCTCATAGTTTTTTTTTATTAATAAACCTTGTACATTTTCAACTCTTCATCTTATGTGAAATATGCACCTCCTTTAAAGAACTCTCCTTCCTTACATATGTGTCATAATGGAATCATTTTAATATTGCTCATAGTTTTTTACTAATAAACCTTGTACATTTTCAACTCTTCATCTTATGTGAGCATTTAAGGGACTCCCCTTCCTTACATATGTGTCATAATAAAATCATTATTCCCAAAATATCTCATATTTTTAATATAATTTTTTACTAATAAACCTTGTACATTTTCAACTCTTCACCTCATGTGAGCATTTACTCATTTTTGGGTATTTTCCTTTTACAATTTGGATTTATCTCCTCCCTACACATGGATTGATGCTATTGGCCCATAGGAACCTTAATTGGACCATAGTCTAAAGATTTATGAAAATCTAGGCCCTTAGGCTAAGGTTCTTTATACCTATTTCCAATTAATTCCAATTGCACATTGAAAAGTTCTTTTTAAATTTCTGTTTCAGGGGAACTCATCTGAATTATAAGAGATATTTTTCTATCCAAAAATATTCAAAATCTGAATATTCTCTCTCTAGAATATTTTCTCTCTCTAGGTTAAAACAGTCACAAACAAGATCTCTTATATTTCAGAAAAGGAATTGATTACAGGGGAATATACTAGACATCAAAAAGGGATTGGGGGAGGAATCTTACATTCTACCCCACTTAAAAAACGCGAGATGTCCTCATCTCGCAACTTGGAATAATTTTGCAAGATGCACGAATATGAGACTTAGAGAAAAATTTTAATCACGATTAACCACCAAGAAAAGTCTTAAAATAATTTCATTCAAAGCATAAAAAGAGGACTTCCTACCATATCCTAGGAACTACTGTAAGATCCCTGTTCCCAACGAGCAACGGATTTGGGGTACTGGCAGCAGAAGTAGTGCTTCTCGCGCGGGACAGGGGTCCCACACTCGGGGCCTCGCCCATCCGGATAAGAGACTTATCCGTCGGTTGTTCCAAAACCGAACCCGGAAAAACTTTCTTAACCGGAAGCACGGGCGATTCCACCAGGATAACTTTTTACTCTAACGTAGTCAAGATCATTTCTGATCGAGATGATCCAATTACATCTATAAGATACTTAGTCAGTTCAAGGAAGAAACTTGCACTTGGATCATTGGGATCAACGCTTTTTTCCCCATTCAAGAGGCACAGCCGTTGATTCCTATCCATAGAACAGTTACTGTTCGGGATTTTTTTTTTTTAATCGTAAAAACAAAAGTTTGAGTCTCGATTTACGGATCCATCAGTCCAGCCTAACCCCATCCAATCCCATGGGTTAGCCAACCGCCCAACCACTGTAGTGATGGGATCCAATTAAAAATTTGGTTAGGTTTTGTCCCGGGTACCAAGGAAAAGAGTTCCAAGGCCCCCTAGCCGGATGTTCATGCAAAATAAAACTAGTCACACCACTCACACACCCAATATGAAATTGCCTTTTTCAACCAGATTCAACCAGTTTAAAACAATCCTTTAATAAAACCATAGTATCATTGATCACCATCTTCCAATTTATCCAATTGATTCTTAATTTCCCATCATTCCTTCATCAGAGTATCTATGGCATCATTGGCAACTAGAACGCTCAGGAGCCGTTTCGATAGTTCCTAGCCCATAATACTTGGCAATATAATCACTTAACAAGATGGACTCTCGTTGAAGATCAGCAAGATCAACCAACAGATCCATATAAGGAGCCATGGACTCATCCATTGAAGACCAGCAAGGTCAATCAACCAGATCCATGCCCGATTTCAGAAAACAACTCCTACTCTTGTTCCAATATCTTCCTCGACGCACGCGTGGGTATCCTAGGCGACCCAGAGCCCAAGCACCGTATGGTCAGCACCCTCTAGGATCCTTCGCAGGTGACCTAGCGCTTCACTCATAGGCCGCTTCCTTGGCCCCTCATCCACCGTATCGGAAGCTCACCATTTTAATCGCACCGAGGCTGGTCAAGACCTCAGCCGACCTTGCTACGCGAGACGTCCTTCATTGACTCTCCGTCAGAGCAGTTGCAACTTTATCAGTTAGGTCTCCACGACCTTAATCACAAGATGGTCAAAATGCTCCCCCAGCATTTTTGACATAAAACAGTCATTTACAAACAGCATTTACAAACAGTTTACAATACAGTTTCTATTTTAACTTTCATTTTTCCAGATTATCCCTCATCAATCCACATTACTTATTCCATATTCCATTTATATGTATACTCATCCCATCACATCATTTTCCATCTCATCACTTCAGATTCCTTCACATCACATATCATATATTCACATCCATACATATATCCACATCCACATCCACATTCACATCCATACATCCACATCTACATCCATACATCTATTTTCACATCCACATCTACATGCACATTCACATCCATGCATCCACATCTATATGCGTACATTCACATCTACATGCATACATCCACATCTCTATGCATACATCCACATCCACATTCACATTCACCTCCATACATCTACATCTACATGCATACATCCACCTCCACATTCACATCCACATCTATACATCTACATCTACATGCATACATCCACCTCCACATCCACATCCACATCTACATCTACATGCATACATCCACCTCCACATCCACATCTATACATCTACATCTACATGCATACATCCACATCTCCATTCACATCTACATCTATATATCTACATCTACATGCATACATCCACCTCCACATCCACATCCACATCTATACATCTACATCTACATGCATACATCCACATCTCCATTCACATCCACATCTATACATCTACATCTACATGCATCCATCCACATCTCCATTTACATCCTCATCTATACATCTACTTCTACATGCATACATCCACATCTCCATGCATACATCCACCTCCACATTCACACTCACATCCATACCTCTACATCTACATGCAAACATCCATATCTCCATGCATAATAAAATTCTTTTAATTAATCTAGGATGATAGTTCCTAGAATATGGTGGGAAGTCCTCTTTTTATGCTTTGAATGAAATTATTTTATGCGTAATTTCTATAAAAATTTTGCCATAGCTCCGCTACTATGACTGATAAATCTCAATTTTTTTCTAAGGGATAAAGCTTATCATTAAGGAAATAATTAGAATGGTCTCTAATTGGATCATCAATCCATAATGGATTGAATCATCAATATACATAAACTAAAAGCATAGAAAAAAACCATTAATTTGGCCTCAAGCATAGCTTAATCTTGGATTAAGAAAATGCCTTATGAAAAGCTTCATTTGGATTGAAAAGGGTCATGAGTATGACCATTTTTTAAGTGAGAGAGAGAAATTACATAAAAACCATTAGAATTTAAACATAAATGGAAATTAACTTCAATAGCATTTATTAAATTATGTTACTCTTCACTACTTTTCACCAATTAACTTCAATAGCATTTAAAAAAACCATACCAATTAAACTTCTCAAGCTTGAGAGGGGTTGAGAAGAGAGAATCATTGAGAAATTATAGAAAAGATCAAAATTCAATATACTTACCTTATGATTTGCTTGATTCTTTATTCACGGTAGAGGCCCCCAACCAATCAATTGGTTTAGTATGTTGATGGAGCCACCAATGGGGATTGAAGAAAGAGAGAAGTATCAAAAACTAGTGAATTATTAAAGAATTCACAGTTCTTGGCTTAGGTAGAGTAAAGTAACAATGCCTAAGACACTCTATATTTTGGCTTAGGTGGAGTAGAGTAATAAAGCATAAGACACTATATGTTTTGGCTTAGGTGGAGTAGAGTAACAAAGCATAAGACACTATATATTTTGGCTTAGGTGGAGTAGAGTAACAAAGCATAAGACACTATATATTTTGGCTTGGGTGGAGTAGAGTAACAAAGCATAAGATACTATATGTTTTGGCTTAGGTGGAGTAGAGTAACAAAGCATAAGACACTATATGTTTTGGCTTAGGTGGAGTAGAGTAACAAAGCATAAGACACTATATGTTTTGGCTTAGGTGGAGTAGAGTAACAAAGCATAAGACACTATATATTTTGCAACAAGGAGAGACTTCTATTTATAGGAAAATTTGAGCTCCTAACCAAACAAACTGATTCTAGAATTTTCCAAGTCAGTTAGGTCACTTTTTGACCATTTTTAGGTCAGTTAAGCTAACTTTTTGGAACTAGACTTGAATGAGGAGAGAGGAGAGATGAAATATCTCAATTTTTATGAGTTTAAAACTCATTCAAGCATGTGAAATATGCACCTCCTTTAAAGAATTCCCCTTCCTTACATATGTGTCATAATGGAATCATTTTAATATTGCTCATAGTTTTTTACTAATAAGCCTTGTACATTTTCAACTCTTCATCTTATGTGAGCATTTAAGGGACTCCCCTTCCTTACATATGTGTCATAATAAAATCATTATTCCCAAAATATCTCATATTTTTAATATTGCTCATAGTTTTTTTTTATTAATAAACCTTGTACATTTTCAACTCTTCATCTTATGTGAAATATGCACCTCCTTTAAAGAACTCTCCTTCCTTACATATGTGTCATAATGGAATCATTTTAATATTGCTCATAGTTTTTTACTAATAAACCTTGTACATTTTCAACTCTTCATCTTATGTGAGCATTTAAGGGACTCCCCTTCCTTACATATGTGTCATAATAAAATCATTATTCCCAAAATATCTCATATTTTTAATATAGTTTTTTACTAATAAACCTTGTACATTTTCAACTCTTCACCTCATGTGAGCATTTACTCATTTTTGGGTATTTTCCTTTTACAATTTGGATTTATCTCCTCCCTACACATGGATTGATGCTATTGGCCCATAGGAACCTTAATTGGACCATAGTCTAAAGATTTATGAAAATCTAGACCCTTAGGCTAAGGTTCTTTATACCTATTTCCAATTAATTCCAATTGCACATTGGAAAGTTCTTTTTAAATTTCTGTTTCAGGGGAACTCATCTGAATTATAAGAGATATTTTTCTATCCAAAAATATTCAAAATCTGAATATTCTCTCTCTAGAATATTTTCTCTCTCTAGGTTAAAACAGTCACAAACAAGATCTCTTATATTTCAGAAAAGGAATTGATTACAAGGGAATATACTAGACATCAAAAAGGGGTTGGGGGAGGAATCTTACATTCTACCCCACTTAAAAAACGCGAGATGTCCTCATCTCGCAACTTGGAATAATTTCGCAAGATGCACGAATATGAGACTTAGAGAAAAATTTTAATCACGATTAACCACCAAGAAAAGTCTTAAAGAGAGCAAGATTCAAAATAAGAACAAGATTTAAACTTTATTCATTCTCGAAACTTATACAGTAAAGATAGAGAAACTCTTTACACTTCCATAAGCCCGTCCATCATATGGTCACAAAAGCAGTCCTCACAAGCTGCACAAGTATAGGGTAACTCATCTATGGGAATGATTCTGCTGGTTATTGCCGCACCTATCTCAGTGGTATGAGGTGATCTAACAAAAGGACCTCTGAGAGGCAAGCCAAAAACGGGGTAAAGGCATATCTTCTCATGAGGAAGAAAACATGCCAGTAAGAAGACCCGCTCAGAAAACCCAAGATGCCTTGATCTCATGACACAGTAGTATCGGGGATCCAAACCCAAAGCTTCAATATAACCATGGCCAAGCGGACATTGTTACGAAAGTGTTGCTGACCCCAGGGTGTTACCCAGGTCCGCCATTTGGTCTGCGCTACAGAAGTTCCTAGGTGAGGAAAAAGTGAGCGCTCATACTGTTCTATAAAGTCTTTCTTCACAGACTCTCTTGCGTCTTGAAGGTGAGAAATTATCAGGGATAAAACTAATTCCTGTTTCCAAGCCATGAAGGAGATTAAGAAAGAAAGGAGATTGATGGGAGTAAGATTACTGTGAGCGACAAGTAAAAGTTACGACTTATATAAAGGAAGGAGCTAGCGTAACCTAGAAGCCAACGGTAACTTGCCACTGAAGTTTTACCGTCTTTCCATGATTTGTGTTTGACACATTTTCCTATAGAAGGCATTAAGAATTTTGAGATGAGGAGATAAAAGAAACTTGTAGGCTAAGTCACCTACTTTCATTGAATTCAAATATAAGGTCATAATATCTGGAGGATAACTTCTTATACTCCCCAAGAGATAAAGAACTTCTTTTATTTTAGAGAGGAAATAATTATAAGATCAGAAAGGGAGATTCTTACTCCTGTATACCTCGAAGGCTGGGGAGGAATCTTACATGCCTGACGAGAGAGAAGGAGGAAGTTGGATCCTAAGGCAGAAAAGTGTGTGTTTTTTAGGTATGCACAGGATCGCAAGGCATATAAATGTTACAATCCACAAACTACGCAAGTGGTTATCTCACGAGATGTAGTGTTTGATGAACTTGCTAGTTGGTACAAAGCAAAGGATGAGGGTGTCATTGATTCCATATGCTGATGTGCATGTGAACTTGCCACCACGAGCAAGTTCTATTTCTATGTCTGGGCCAGCAGAGTCTGAGAGTAGCATTATACGCCCATGGTCAAGACACTTGAGGCTTGAGAGTGTGAGCACTCACAGTAGTGCTGTGGATAAAGGGAAAAAGAAAGTTGAAGGAATTGGCATTACAGGTTATGAGTCGTCAAGTTCAGAGAGTTTGGATGAGGAACTTGGCATACCAGTTTTACACACACCTAGTGCAAGGCAGGATAGATATGTGCCTCCACATGCTAGAGTGACAGGTGTTCAGAGTGATCTGCATGCATTACGGAGATCCCAAAGGGTCAGGTATCCAGTTGACAAGTTGACATATCGTGATTTTGCTATGCATTACGCATATATGACCTCTTTGGTGAAGCATGTGGAACCTACATGCTATACAAAAGCTATTGGGGAGTGGTTGCAAGATCAGGGTGCCCAGTTTTGTCCACTCAGGTACCCTGTAAACAGTAAAAAAACAGGCATTTCTTTACCTTTAGTGGCTAATCTCTCCTAGTAAATGAAGGAATTTCGTTTCAAGTTCTTTTGTTGGAACATCATATTCAAAGTTCAAAATATAGTTGCATAATTTGATTAAGCATTAGATAGGCCAAAGTCCTCATTTTCTTAGGTACAAAGTCAATGTATACACCCTGTCCCAAATTTGAACTGATTCCATAAAATGCTAATATCTTTTACATATAAACTCATATGAGATTCCCACTTTGTACCTTAGATCTTCACATAATATGGAGCTTAACTTGATTTTTTGAGAAAATTTTAAGATATTTATCTATTTTCTTTAAATATTTCAAGGTCTTTAAAGTGTTATAATATACGCCACTTTTTGTACCCACAATAGCTACCACTTACAATCCTCAATCTTGTAGATCAAAAGAGTGGTCAGATACTGAGACATTAGTAGAATATGGTGGTTAGTAAAAATTACAAATCCAATGGTTGGACTTTTAATGATCTCTTTTTCAAAATTCTTCCAGACTATCAGAAGGCCTGTAAATATTAATAATCTAATTAGTAAAATTACATTTTTGATGTGAATCATCTAAAACCTATAGGGACTAGTGTACTTGTAATGGTGCATCTATGGAAAAATAAATTGGATCACTCTAAGTATGGAAAGATCATTTGTTTATCATTTTATCATATTTTTGATTAATTTTGATTAATTAGACTAATTTATATTAATTTAAGCTATATTGGGTTAATTTAAGGACAAGCGTATTTTCTATTATTTGCTTGATCTCGTTTTAAGTACCTTGCCCCCCAAGATTTTCTCTCCAAGCATTGTCCCAGTCCAACATAAACTGGATAAATCTGGACACCCTGATCTTGCAACAACCCTGGGAAGCATGTATGGGAGAAGGCAATGAATATTGAGATGGACACTTTGGTTCATAATGAAAAATGGGATTTAGTTGCCTTACCACAAGGCAAAAATCATTGGTTGGCAAATGGGTTTACAAGGTGAAATGCAAATCAGATGGTTCCATTGAGCACCATAAAACATGATTGGTAGCTAAGGGTTATGCACAAACCCAAGGCTTGGACTATGATGAAACATTTAGTCCAGTTGCAAAGATGGGAACAGTGAGAGCAGTCATTGCTATGGCTGCAACAAATGGTTGTATGTACACCCAAGGTATCCCACTCATGTATGCAGATTAAAGAAATCATTATATGGTTTGAAGCAAGCACCTTGTGCTTGGAGTGATAAGATAACCTGATATCTTATCTCCCTTGGATTTCAGGTTTCTTCAGCAGATTCTTCACTCTATGTGAAGAAAACAAATCATGGGATTGTCTTACTTGCCATCTATGTGGATGACTTGATTGTCACAGGAGATCATGCTACAGATGTTATGCATGCCAAGAAGGCATTGAGTGGGCAGTTTGATATCAAAGACTTGGGGGAATTGAGATATTTTCTTGGGATTGAAGTGATCAAAGACCATGCAGGTACATAGTTAGTGCAACGCCAATATGCATTGGATATGTTGGCAAAATATGGAATGACAGGGTGTAAGCCAATGAGTACACCTTTGGAGCAAAATGTAAAACTGCGGGCTGATTTTGGTGGAGTTGGATGATCCATCTATGTATAGAAAGATGGTTGGCAGTCTTATTTATGTTGAAATGTAGAGAGAAAGAGATGAGACAAGAGACACATCATGTACGCTCCCAAAGGCTGATTCATATTGAGGACAAGATACATATATATAGGTGAGACCAAGTTAGGTAGAGTGAGCCATATATAGAGCTCCAACACCCCCACTCAAACAAGGGTCTCTAGCTATGGATGAAAAAACCCTTGGGGAGTACAAGGGAAAAACCCAAGCCCCTATACAAATGTGAAAATATGAACCAGAAGTAATGATGTGAAAGGCATTGTGCATCTATGTACAAATATACAAAAGGACCAAGAGGTCATAGTGTGCAATTGTGAAATGTGCAAAGTGCATGGTGTCTAGAAGATTACAACGATATATGTACAAAGCTACCATAAGAGTAAAGAGCCTAATCTAGAAAGAGTGAGCCCGAGGCAACTCCAAGCTCTGAGCGCAAGAGAATGAAGCGTGACTCATTGAGACCTTTGGTAAGAATATCTGCAATCATCTGGTCACTTGGACGCACGTGGAAGGCTTACAAAGTCACAAAAGGCAAGTCCTATAACATAAAAAAAGTTTAAGTCATTACCCAGGTCTCTTGGTCTTTCTGAGATAATAGAGGTGTCTCCTGTAGAGAGAATGTTGGATTTTCTTATTGAAAGTGGAATTGAGGCCTCTTTCTTTCCAATTGCTAAGGATATTTTCAATCCAAAAATTGATGTTTCAATGAATATTAATCATCCCATGCAATTTATCAAGGACTTTGATGAATTTGAGGAAACTGCAGGGCCTTCTATCTTGATTGATATAACGAGTATGTCCACGTCCCTTTGGGAACCTCCTCTGTCTAGAGAAAAACATTTACAAAGAGGTGTATTATGTACAAACTTCAAAGGTTTTTAGTAGAAAATGCCAAATGCTCCTCTCATCCAAAAGGTTGCAGGAGAATAGTCAAAGCTGTTGCATTCATAGTTTTCTCCATTGTCAAATATCCTCTTAGAGGTGAAGATGAGGAACTTGAGGAGATTGAAGGCTCTTCAAAATTTTGGTTTCTCATTTATTTAGAGGCACATGATATAGAGGAGGAACTTGGACTTGAGGAGGAGGAGAAGCTTGTCAAGGATAATGAAATCAGAGAATTAAAGACGCATACAATTGTTCAGTCACCCAAGGGGGGTGGTCAAAAAGGGAGCCAAGAGCAGCGAGCACAAAGCAATTAGTAGAGCTCAAGTTCTTGTGAAAGTGAGCAGGTAGGGGCATGGTATGATCTTAAGCGAGCATGTAATGTTAAAGAGAAGAGTGGAACCACAGTGCAATTCTGTAGCAATCAAACAAAGAAGACATGAAATGTTCTAAAATGACCATTGCAATAAAAAAAATTTCGAACCAATGGTGCAGATACAAAAAATCACTATTGCTTGGCTCGCTAAAACGATGTTGAATTTGTAGTATTCACAATGTTGGAGAGCCATTAGCAAACCAAAGACAATAGACAGGAAAATTTATAAAATAACCAAAACATTTCCAAAACAATCACTAATAAACTCGTACTACGGTTCAGCTGGTATGACATGACCCCCATACATATTTCAACTAAAGTGGGTTGCAGGTTCCTGGATGACTTCTAATAGACTTAGTTAGCATGTCTTTTACAATTCTCTCAGAAATACAAACTTGATGAATATGCATATTGTTATTCACATCCTGTCTAAGAATCATTAATTAAGAACACAAAGTATATGTGCTTGCATGCAAGATATGGTCTTTTCTTGGCCACTCTATCTCTGAACTCCACACATGAACACATTGGATTCTTCTGAATAGTGACCTCTATCAGAGGTGTGTCTTGGCTCCCATTTGTGAATGGATTAATACTAAAAGTTTCCTTTACCCTATATTATTTTAGATAATATTATTTTATGAGAAATATTCAAATGATAAAAGAGGAATTCCCATGACATTTGGAATTCAATCATTTAAATAGTAAAAGTGAAATTCTTTGTATATTAAATTAACAGATATTTTATTAAATAAAAGAGAAATTTTAGATAAATATATTTGATGATAAAAGAGGAATTCCCATGACATTTAGAATTCAAGCAATTAAATGTAAAAAGAGGAATTTCCATGATTTTTGAGATCCAAGAAATTGAATGGAAAAAAGAGAATTTTTTAGTATAATTCAATTTATGAATATTTATCAAAAGTGAAAATATGGGTAGAATTGATTTTTGTAAATCCCATGAATTCTTTTATTCAAAAGAGGAATATTGAATATAATGCATTTGAGAAATTACGAAAGAATATGAAAATAGTCATCGAGAAAAAGAACCTTTATCCATGCCAAACAATTGGTAGAAATTTAGAAAAAGTCCCATTATCAGTATCGAAGTAGAAACAGCTACTAAATGGGAATAGGATGTGAAATGGATGTGATAAAATGTAAATGGGATGTGATAGGATGTTAATGGATGTGATAAGATGTAAATGGTATGCGATAGAATGAGAATGGGATGTGATAAGAGGTAAATGGTATGCGATAGAATGTGAATAGATGTGATAAGATGTAAATGGGATGCGATAGGATGTGAATGGATGTGTGATAAGATGTAAATGGGATGTGATAGGATGTGAATGGATGTAAATGGGATGCGATAGGATGTGATAAGATGTAAATGGGATGTGATAAGATGTAAATGCAATGTGATAGGATGTGGTGTAATGAAAATGACTGTGGATGAGATATGAAGTAAATGGATGTGGATGTGGATGTGAATGATGAGATGAGAACGAGATGAGAGGATATGTGAAAGGGTGAGATGGGAAGTAAATGGATGTGGATGTGGATGTGAAAGAAAGAATGGATGTGGATATGTATGTGAAAGAATGGATATGGATGTGTATGTGAAAGAATGTGATGTGATGTAAAGGGATGTGGATGTGGATGTGATGTATATGTGGATGAGATGTGGTGTAATGTAAAGAGATGTGGATCTGAATGTGATGTGGATGTGGATGAGATGTGATGTGGATGTGGATGTGGATGAGATGTGATGTGATGTTGTGAGATCCATGTTCCCACCGAGCAACGGATTCGGAGTACTAGCAGCGGAAGTAGCACTTCTCGCGTGGGACAGGGGTCCCACGTTCGGGGCCTCGCCCACCACGGATATCCAGACAAGAGACTAATCCATCGGTTTTTCCAAAACCGAACTTGGAAAAACTTCCTTTACCCGAAAGTCGTAAGGGTCTATATTTTCAAAAAATTTTGGATTATGGTCCAATTAAGGTTCCTATATGGACCAATAGGATTAATCCAAGTGTTGGGATGAGATGAATCCAAAGAATAAAAGATCTTGTTTTACCGTGTTTTGGCGGCCTAGAGAGAGAGGTAATCCAAAATTGAGATATCTTTGGATATAAAAATCCTCCTAGTGTCTGAAATGGTTCCCCCTGCAACAGAAGTTCAAAATGAACTTTCCAATGTGCATTAGAAATCAATTAAAAATGATATAAGGGACCTAATCGTAAGGGTCTATATTTTCAGAAATTTCTGGATTATGGTCCAATTAAGGTTCCTATATGGACCAATAGGATTAATCCAAGTGTTGGGATAAGATGAATCCAAAGAATAAAAGAAAATACCCAAAAATGAGTAAATGCTCACATAAGATGAAGAGTTGACTGAGTACAAGGTTTATTAGTTAAAAATTAAGAGATATTACTAAAAAAAATGAGATATTTTGGAGAAATGATGAATTTTTGGACACCTTGGTAAGGAGGGGAAGACTTTTGAGCTAGGCTCTTATTTCACACATGTGGATGAGTTTTTAATTCAAAAAAATTGTGATATTTTTATCTCTCCTCTCTCTTGGATCAAACCAAATAAAAAAGGGAGCCAAACTGGTCCAAATCTTGTCCAAATTAAGCCAAACTGAAGCTGGAAAATTCTAGAGCTTAGTTGGACTCAGTTAGTGGCCTCCCTCACCTATAATTAGACCCTTATCCTTTTTTATTCTCATCTTTGAGCTATACCATGCTAGTATTACATTAAAATAATGATATTTTCTATTATCTCTTAAAAATCCTCTACTTTTGGAGAGATTGGAGCTTCTCTAGGTTTCTTCTCAACATAATAAACCAATTGATTGGTTGGGGGCTTCCTTCTAAGATAAAGAAGTAAGCAAAATCAAGAGGTAAGATGTAATTTCATGGTTTTCTTTAATATTCTCAATGTTTTCACTTCTCAACCCCTCTCAAGCTTGAGAAGTTTCAAATGAAATGTTTTTCAATGCAAATTAAGCTCTCTATAAGAATTCTAATTATTAATCACAAAAAGTTAGTTTTTATGTTTAATTAAGAAGCTTTTATGTATATCTCTCTTCCCAAAAGAATAGTCATTCCTATGACTAATTCTTATTCAAATGGATGCTTCTCATTGATAAATTCTCAATTCAAAATCAAACGCTATGCTAGTTAAGCTAGAGGTTATGAAAATGGCTTTTTATGCTTTTATGCTAAAAAATTTACAGTAAACCTATGATTTAATTCCATAAATTAGATTTAGGTCCAATGATAGTTATTCTATCATAATTGTATTATAAAGTCTTATTCTTTTCAAAAATATTGAAAATTATCAGTAATAGCAGCAGCGAAGCTATGGCAAAATTTTTAAGAGATTAATACATATTTCATTTTTGTACATAATGTGAAAAGAGAACTTCCTGCCATATTCTAGGATTGGTCATCCTATGCTAAAAGAATGATTTTCATTACATTCACGGAAAACTAATTTTTAGGGTGTTAGAGTTGTTTTCTAAACTCGGGTATGGATCTGGTTGATTGACCTTACTGGTTCTCAATGGATGAGTTCATGGCTCTTTTATATGGATCTGTTGGTTGATCTTGCTGATCTTTAACGGAGAGTCCATCTGGATTTTTATAAGTGAATATATTTTCTGGGTATTATGAGCTAGGAACTATTGAAAAGGCCCCTTAGTGGATAGGTGGTAAGTGTTCTGGTTGCCAATGATACCATAGGTGCACCGATGAAGGAATGATGGGAAATTACAATTCAACCAGATATTTTGGAGGATTATGATCAGTGATACTATGGTTTTATTAAAATATCATTTTAAAGACAACTAAATCTGTGAAACACGCAATTTCATATTGGGTGTGTGAGTGGTGTGACTATCTTGAAGTTTGCATGAAGCACCAGCTAGGGGGTCTGGGAACTCTTTTCCCTAATACCCAGGGCAAAACATAACCAAAGTCTTAAATGGATCCTATCACTACAGTGGTTGGGCAGTTGGCTTGGGGGGGGCGGTTGGATAACCCAGGGGATTGGATGGGGTTAGTAGGCTGGACTGATGGATCCCTAAAATGAGACTCAATTCTGTTATGTTACGATAGATGAAGTAAATCCCGGATAGTCCTTGTTCTATGGAAAAGAATCAATGGCTCTACCTCTTGACGAGGAAAAAAGCATTGGTCTCTATGATCCAAGTGCAAGTCTCTTCCTTGACCATGTGACTTATTGGTTCGGTCCGATTAGTTTGGTTAGTTAAGGCTCTTGACTACGTTAGAATAAAAATATCTTGGAGGAATCTCCCATGCTTTTTGGGCGAGTGAAGTTTTTTCGGGTTCGATTTTGGAACAAATCGAGGGATTAGTCTCTTGTTCGGATATCCGTTTGGTCGTGAGTGAGAGGCTCTGCCCTACACAAGAAGTGCTACTTCCACTGCTAGCACCCCTGAATTCGTTGTGCGGAGGGGGCAAGGATCTTTCAACTGGTATCAGAGTAAATTGGCTAAAGTGGATCAACCGAGAAGTAAAAAATGTCAAACATTTTATGAAATACCATTAAAAGATTGTAATTGTGTGATGAAATTCATACAAATTGATATTCAAAATAAAAATTCATAAATTGGTAATTGGGTCTTGAGATGGAAGTACCGCAATTGTATGGAATCCCTGACTTGCTTGAGGCCTAGATATGATGGTATTTACCTTTTAACTCCAAGGACTTTGACTACCCGTATATACCGTGGGTATAACTGGAGCTCTTTATTACTGACAAAATATACGAGTAAATCTAAGACCTTGAAATTATAAGCAAAAATTCTATCCAGGTGATGAATTCGAATGCTAGTTGATATGGTTTTAGAATTCTTGTTGAGAATTGATGAGCTGATTTGGATTCTGATTGAAAGATAATGATTCCTGAATTCTAGTTGAAAGAAGATAAGTTTAACAAATCCATAATGAGGATGAATGGAACGAATCCCAGTGATGATGATAGTAACTAGAATGATGATTGTGACTTCAGCAAATCACTATGAGATTAGTGGATTGTGTTGATAGACTACTACTATTGACCTTGACCCAGTGACTCTAATTAAGGGATGACCAATTGAGAACCTCCATAACTGAAATTCCCGTGGAGGAATGTTCAGATGGAATTTTTGGTTTGATGGACCATTACTGTGTTAAGAATATGAATGAATTATTCTTTGATAATGAGTTATATATGTTCTTCTGTTAGAAGGGATCTTTATCTCATGATTATGTGGGGGGCTGACCAATCTAAAGAACTCCAGAATCAGTTGGATCTAAAGTCAGATTTAAATTATAAATAAAGGGACTTAACAAGAATTTTCGTATTGATAGGATCATGGATCGAGGTCATCGTGGTAGGAATGATAACCCCAACTCGATGAGGAAGAGCTCCACTTGGATGTTTGTAAAACTCTTTAAAGATCGCAGCCTAGACCTTTTAAGGGTGAAGGGAAAAACTTGGGCGAGGGTGTGGAGAAGTGGATCAAAGAAATGGAAGAATACTTCGATATCATCAAGTACAATGAGAAAATTAAATGGCTCTTGCAAGGCTAAAGATAGTAGAAATAGCCAGAGTGGCATGGAGAAACCACTGTGAGAAAAACCGTCTGGATTGGAACACCCAGAAATGGAATGATCTCAAAATTTACCTAAGGAAGAGATTTTGTCCTCCCGGCTTTATGGAAACCAAGATGAATGAATTCTTAGAGCTAACCTAGGAGAGCAGAACTATTGAAGTGTATCACCAAGCATTCGCTCTTCTCCTCAAGAACTCGTCGCCACCACCACCATTGGCCACGTTCATTCGGGGACTCAACGAACCTTTGAATATCCTAGTGAAGAATGCCAAGCCAGTTTCCATGGCCGAAGCAGTACGGATGGCGAAGGATTTCGCCAAGGCCTTTGATGTCAAGGTCCCACCGAAGCCAGCACCATCATCTTTCAAAAGATTTCTAGCTCCAAAAGGTGATTCCAACCTTCCACCGCCTAAGAGACAACAAAGTCAAGCTTAGGATATGGAGAGTTCTAGAATGGAAGAAAGGTCCTTTTCCCGAAACTCAATCTCCTGGAATTCAACTTCAAAAGTTCCACCCTTGAACAAGGAAGTGAAATTCTATAAATGTCAAGGATTTGGACATCCTAGTATGGATTGCCCAACTCCTTTTGGATCAAGGTTTTCGGGGCGGGAAAATCAGGGACCAAGATTCCAGACTCCAGCTCCTTCCTTCCAGAGTAATCAGGTTCCTTTTCGCCAAAATCAAGGAAATCCCAGAGGTAGACCTGTTAACCAACCCTCAGTTTCAATCCAAAGTAATGCAAGACCTTTGCCTCAAAATAGGGGAAGTCAAAGAGAGATGTTCCCGAATCGGCCGTTCACTTCCAAGACAGTAATGCTGGAGGTGATTGAAGAAGAAGATGATGAAAGAGATTATACTCCACCCGCGAGATGAGAACATTGTACGTTTTTTAAGTGGGATAGAATGTAAGATTCCTCCCTGCAGTTTTTGAGGTGTAAAGGTGTAAGAACCTCCCCTTCTGTTCTTGTAATTATTCCCCTCTCTGAAATAAAAGAAAGATCTTGTTTTATCCTATTTTGGTCGAGAGAGAGAGAGAGAGAGAGAGAGAGAAAATGTCTAGAGAGAGGTAATCCAAAATTGAGATATCTTTGGATATAAAAATCCTCCTAGTGTCTGAAATAGTTTTTCCTAAAACAGAAGTTTAAAATGAACTTTCCAATGTGCATTAGGAATCAATTAAAAATGATATAAGGGACCTGGCCTTAGCCTAAGGGTATAGATTTTCAAAAAAATTTGGATTATGGTCCAATTAAGGTTCCTATGGACCAATAGAATTAATCCAAGTGTTGGGATGAGATAAATCCAAAGAATAAAAGAAAATAACCAAAAATGAGTAAATGCTCACATAAAATGAAGAGTTGACTGAGTACAAGGCTTATTAGTTAAAAATTAAGAGATATTACTAAAAAAATGAGATATTTTGGAGAAATGATGAATGCTTGACACCTTGGTAAGGAGGGGGAGACTTTTGAGCTAGGTGCCTATTTCACACATGTGAATGAGTTTTTAATTCAAAAAAATTGTGATATGTTTATATCTCCTCTCTCCTGGATCAAACCAAATCAAAAAGGGAGCCAAACTGGTCCAAATCTTGTCCAAATTTAGCCAAACTGAAGCTAGAAAATTCTAGAACTTAGCTGGACTTAGTTAGTGGCCTCCCTCACCTATAAATAGACCCTTATCCTTTTCTATTCTCATCTTTGAGCTATACCATGCCAGTATTACATTAAAATAATGATATTTTCTATTATCCCTTAAAAATCCTCTACTTTTGGAGAGATTGGAGCTTCTCTCTCTCTCTCTTCTCCTTGGAGCTTTCTTCTCAACATACTAAACCAATTGATTGGTTGGGGGCTTCCTTCTAAGATAAAGAAGCAAGTAAAATCAAGAGATAAGATGTAATTTCATGATATTCTTTAATATTCTCAATGTTTTCACTTCTCAACCCCTCTCAAGCTTGAGAAGTTTCAAATGAATTATTTTTCAATGCAAATTAAGCTCTCTATAAGAATTCTAATTATTAATCACAAAAAGTTAGTTTTTATGCTTTATTAGGATGCTTTATTAGGATGCTTTTTATGCTTTATTAGGATGCTTTTTATGTATATCTCTCTCTCCCCAAAAGAATAGTCATTCCTATGACTAGTTCTTATTCAAATGGATGCTTCTCATAATTCTCAATTCAAAAATCAAACTCTATGCTAGTTAAGCTAGAGATTATGAAAATGGCTTTTTATGCTTTTATGCTAGTAAAATTATAATAAACTTATGATTTAATTCCATAAATTCGATTTAGGTCCAATGATAGTTATTCTATCATAATTGTATTATAAAGTCTTATTCTTTTTAAAAATATTAAAAATTATCAATAATAATAGCGAGGCTATGGAAAAATTCTTAAGAAATTAATACATAATTCATTTTTGTACATAATGTGAAAAGAGGACTTCCTACCATATTTTAGGATTGGTCATCCTATGCTAAAAGAATTATTTTCATCACATTCATGGAAAACTAATTTTTAGTGTGTATGCATAAATAAGTAATTAAGAAAAGAGATAATTTTAGTAATTTTATTTCTATACAAAAAGAGGAATTCTCACAATACTGGAGATCCATGTATTTAAATGGAAAAAGAGAAATTTTGGTATACTAAAATAATGAATATTTTATTTAAAGAGAAATTTTAGATAAATTTATTTTATGCATGAGAAAATTTAAATGATAAAAGAGGAACTCCCATGACATTTGGAATTCAATCATTTAAATAGTAAAAGTGGGCTTCTTGGCATATTTGAATTAATGGATATTTTTATTTAAATTTAAAGAGAAATTTTAGATAAATTTAATTTATGCATGAGAAGATTTAAATGATAATAGAGGAATTCCCATGACATTTGGAATTCAATCATTTAAATGGTAAAAGTGGAATTCTTGGTTAAATTGAAATAATGGGTATTTTATTAAAGAAAAGTGAAATTTTAGATAAATTTATTTTATGATAAAAGAGGAATTCCCATGACATTTGGAATTCAATCATTTAAATGTAAAAAGAAGAATTCCCATGATATTTGAGATCCAAGAAATTAAATGGAAAAAAGAGAAATTTTTAGCATAATTCAAATTATGAGTATTTATCAAAAGTGGAATTTTGAGCTTTATTGGGAAATATGGGTAGAATTGATTTTTGTAAATCCCACGAATCTTTTCCTCAAAAGAAGAATATTGAATATAATTCACTTGAGAAATTTGAGAAAGAATATGAAAATATCCATTGAGAAAAAGTACCTTTAACTAGGCCAAGCAATTGGCAGAAATTTAGAAAAAGTCCTATCGGTATCGAAAGTAGAAAATGTTACTAAATGTGAATAGATGTGAATATGATGTGAATAAGATGAAAATACGATGTGATAAGATGTGGTGTGATGTAAATGAATTTGGATGGAATGTGAGGTGATGTAAATGGATGTGGATGTGGATGTGAATGAAGAGACGAGAATGGGATGTGAGGATATGTGAAAGGATGTGACGTGATGTAATGTGGATGGAATGATTGAGATATGATGTGGATAGATGTAATGTGGATGTGGATAGATGTGGATGTGATGTAATGTGGATGGAATGTATGTGATGGGACGGGGATGCAATAAATATGATGGATGTGAATGGATGCGATGAGATGTGAATGGATGTGAATGTGACATGATGTAAATAGATGTGAATGGATGTGATGTGATGTGGATCGGGGTAGATGTGAATGGATGTGAATGTGAGGTGATGTAAATAGATGTGAATGGATGAGATGTGATGTGAATGGATGTGATGTGATGTGAATCAGGATAGATGTAAATGGATGAGATGTGATGTGAATGGATGTGATGTGAATCAAGATAGATGTGAATTAGAATAGATGTGAATGGATGTGATGTGATGTGATGTGAATCAGGATAGATGTGAATGGAGGAGATGTGATGAGAATGGATGAGATGTGATGAAGATAGACGTGTTGAGATGTAATATGATGTGATTGGATGTGATTGGATGAGTGGATGAAGGACGATAGAAATACATATGATTGGATGTGGATTAAGCAAAGTAAATTGATGTCGAAGAATGTGGAAAGATGAGAGTTCGTTAGAATCTTTATTTATGACCTATTTTAAAATGACTATTTTATGTCAAGAATGGTGGGGAAGCATTTTGACCATCTTGTGAATGAGGTCATGGAGACCTAAGTGATAAAGTTGCAACAGCAGGTGACGGAGAATCAACGGAGGACGTCTCGCATAGCAAGGTCGACCGAGGTCTTGACCAGCCTCTGTTCGATTTAAATGGTGATCTTCCGGTACGGTGGATAAGGGACCAAGGAAGCAGCCCTATGAGTGAAGCACTAGGTGACCTGCGAAGGATCTTAGAGGCTACAGACCATATGTGTGCATCAAGGAAGAAAATGGAACAAGGTGTTAGAGTTGTTTTCTGAACTCGGGCATCGATCTGGTTGATTGATCTTGCTAGTCCTCAACGGATGAGTCCATGGCTCTGTTATATGGATCTCTTGGTTGATCTTGCTGATATTTAACGGAGATTCCATCTAGATTTTTATAAGTTAATATATTTCGAGGTACTTTGACCTAGGAACTATTGAAAAGGCCCCTGAGTGGACAGGTGGTGAGCGTTCTGGTTGCCAATGATGCCATAGGTACACCGATGAAGGAATGATTAGAAATTAGAATTCAACCAGATATTTTGGAGGACTATAACTAGTGATACTATGGTTTTATTAAAAGATTATTTTAAAGACAACTGAATCTGTGAAACAAGCAATTTCATATTGGGTGTGTAAGTGGTGTGACTATCTTGAAGTTTGCATGAAGCGCTAACTAGGGGGCCTAGGAACTCTTTTCCCTCGTACTTGGGGCCAAAAATAAGCAAACTCCTAAATGGATCCTATCACTACCAAGGTTGGGCGGTTGGCTAACCCATGGGATGGGGTTAGGCTGGACTGATGGATCCCGAAAATGAGACTCAATTCTGTTATGTTATGATAGATGAAGTAATTCCCGGATAGTCCTTGTTCTATGGAAAAGAATCAACTGTTGTGCCTCTTGACGAGGAAAAAAGTGTTGGTCTCTATGATCCAAGTGCAAGTCTCTTACTTGAACTTACCATGTGACTTACTGGTTTCGGTCGGATCTGTTTGGTTAGTTAAGGCTCTTGACTACGTTAGAATAAAAATATCCTAGAGGAATTGCCCGTGCTTTCTGGGCAAGGGAAATTTTTCTGGGTTCGGTTTTGGAATAAACCAATGGATTAGTCTCTTGTCCGGATATCCGTGGGGTGAGGCCCCGAGTGAGAGGCTCTGTACTGCGCAAGAAGTGCTACTTCTGGTGCTAGCACCCCCCAAATTCATTGCGTGGAGGGGGCAGGGATCTTTCATGACCTTGGATGCATAGAGTGGAACCTTGGCTGTCTTATCTCGGACTCGGCTCACATGGGAATAGTTTTGCACTCCAGGTCTCATGGGTCCAAGATCAATTTCTATCGGCATGCATTGGAAGCTACCGGCATGCCTAGGTAGCACTCCGCATGCATTGGGATCTCCTGTTGCATGCCAGTAGCTACCAGCATGTTTAGGTAGCATATTGCATGCATTTAAGGATACCCCCTTGTGTAGCTAGCACCCGAAGGGTGCTCCCAATGCATGCCGGTATAGCTACCAACTTACTTAGCATTGGGTACTTTTGGTGCATGTTGGTAGCCCTGGATTCATGTCTATAGTTATCGACATTCATTGGAAGATACTGCCATGCATTTTGTGCTCCCAATGTATGTCCGTAGCTCCCGATGTATGTCTGTAGTAGCTACCGGCATATTTAGGTGGAACGTGGCATGCATTGGGAGCTCCCAGTTAATGTTGAGAGATACGAGCATATTTAGGTACCATCTAGCATGCATGTAAAGATACCCCCTTGCCTAGGTAGCACCCCCCATGCATTGGGTGCTTTTGGTGTATGTTGGTAGCTCCCAGTGCATGTCCATAGTTATCGGCATGCATTGGAAGCTACCGGCATGCATTGGAAGCTACTGGCATACTTAGGTATCACATGCATTGGGAGCTCCCAGTGCATGTCAAGAGTTACCGGCATGCATTGGAAGTTATCAGCATTCGTAGATAACACCCATTATGCATTGGGTACTCCCGGTGCATACCGGTAGCTACTGGAATACTTAGGTAGCACCCGGCAGGCATTGGGTGCTCCGGGTGCATGCTGGTAGCTCTCGGTGCATGTCGATGGTTATCAGCATGCATTGGAAGCTACCAACATGTATTCAGTGCTCTTGTTGCATCCCGCTAGGCAGCACTTGGCATGCATTGGGAGCTTGTGGTGCATGTTGGGAGTTACGGGCATGCATTGCAAGCTACCAACGTGCCTAGGTAACACCCATTATGCATTGGGTGCTACTAGCATACTTAGATAGCACCCCGCAAGAATTTGGTGCTTTAGGTGTATGCTGGTAGCTCCCAGTGCATGTCAATAGTTATCGGCATGCATTCAAAGCTACCCGCCATGCATTCGGTGCTTTCGGTGCATGTTGGTAGCGATTGACATACTTAGGTAGCACCCGACATGCATTGGGAGCTCCCGTTACATGCCAGCAGCGCATATTAAGGTAGCATCCGTCTTGTATTCGAAGCTACCGACATGGCCAGGTAGCACCCTTGGGTGCTCCTGGTCTATCAGCATACTTAGGTAGCACCTAGCATGCATTGGGTGCTTTTGGTGCATGCCAGTAGCTCCCACTGCATGTTAGTAGTTATCAACATACATTGAAAGCTACCCGCATGCAATCGGTGCTCTCGGTGTATGCTCGTAGCTAATGGCATACTTAGGTAAGCACTTGGTTGGCATGCATTGGGAGCTCCCGGTGCATGCTGGCAACTATTGGCATATTTAGGTAGCATCCGGCATGCATTTAAAGATGCCCACTTTGCGTAGGTAGAACCCGGCATGTGGGTGCTCTCCGTGCATGCCGATAGCTACCAGTATACTTAGGTAGTACCAAAAATGCATTGGGAGCCCACAGTGCATGTCCAGAGTTACAGCCATGCATTGGAAGCTACTGGCATGCCTAGGTAATACCCATCATGCATACTCCCGGTGTATGTTGGTAGCTGCTGGTATACTTAGGTAGCACCCGGCATGCATTAGGTTCTCCAGGTGCATGCAGATAGCTCCCAGTGCTTGTTGGTAGTTTTATCGGCATGCATTCAAAGCTACCAGCATGCATTCTGTGCTCTCGGTGCATGTCGGTAGCAATCGGCGTACTTAGGTGGCACCCGACATATATTGGGAGCTCCGGATGCATGCCAGTAGCTCCCAGTGCATGTCGGTAGTTATCAATATGCATTGGAAGCTACCGGCATGCATTCGATGCTCTCAGTGCATGCCCATAGCTACCGACATACGTAGGTAGCACCCGACATGCATTGGGAGCTCTGAGTGCATGTCACGAGTTATCAACATGCATTCGAAGCTACGGGCATGCTTAAGTAACACGCATCATGCATTGGGTACTCCCAGTGCATGCTAGTATCTACTGGCATACTTGAGTAGCACTCGATATGCATTTGGGTGCTTCCGGTGCATGCCAGTAGCTCACGGTGTATGTCAGTAGTTATTGGCATGTATTGGAAGCTATCATCATGCCTAGGTAGCACCCAACATGTATTGGATGCTCTTGATGCATACCGATAGTTACCGGCATACTTAGGTAGCATGCCGCATGCATCAGGTGCTTTTGGTGCATGCCGGTAGCTCCCTATGCATGTCAATAGTTATTGGCATGCATTGGAAGCTACCCGCATGCAGTCGGTGCTCTCGGTGCAGGCCAATTACCTACCAGCATAGTTAGATAGCACGTGTAATGTATTGGGAGCTCTCGATGCATGCCGAAAGCTACTTGCATATTTTGGTAGCATCTGTGATGCATTTAAAGATACCCACTTGCCTAGGTAACACGCGGCATGCATTGGGTACTCTTTGTGCATGCCGATAGCTAGTGACATACTTAGGTAGCATCCGACATGCATTGGGTGCTTTAGGTGCAGCATCCGACATGCATTGGGTGCTTTAGGTGCATGTCGGTAGTTATCGGCATCCATTGGAAGCTAACCGCATGCATTCAATGCTCTTGGTGAATGCTAGTAGCTACTAGCATTCTTATTTATTAGCACCCGTCATGCATTGTGGGAGTGGTGGGAGCTTGTGGTGCATATGTTACCAACATATTTAGGTAGCATCCCACATGCGTTTAAACATACCTGCTTGCCTAGGTAACACCCAGCATGCATTGGGTGCTCTCGGTGCATGCCAGTAGTAGCTAACAACATACTTAGGTAGCACTCGTCATGCATAGGTGCTTCTAGTGCATGCCAATAGATCTAGTGCATGTCGGTAGATATCGACATGCATTGGAAGCTAGTGGCATGTATTCGGTGCATCCATGTTGGTAGCTGTCGGTATAGGTAGGTATCACCCGCCGACATGCATTCGGTACTCTTGGTGCATGTCGATAGCTATCGGCATACTTAGGTAGCACCAAAATGCATTGGGAGCTCTGGGTGTAGGCCAGCACGGCGGCTACCATCATTTTTAGGTAGCATCTGGCCTGCATTTACTGGCCTGCATTTAAAGATTCCCAGTATGCCCAGGTAGCACCCGGCATACATTGGTGGGTGCTTCTGGTGCGCATGCTAGGAGCTCGTGGTGCATGTCGGTAGTTACTAGCATGCATTGGAAACTATCGGCATGCATTTGTTGATGCTCTCAGGGCATGCCATCGGCATACTTAGGTAGCACCCGGCATGCATTGGGAGCTCCTGGTGCATGTTGGGAGTTACTGGTATGCGTTGGAATCTACTGGCATGCGTAGGTAAACCCATTATGCATTGGGTACTTCTAGTGCATGCTGGTAGCTACTAGGATACTTATGTAGTACCCAGGCGGGTGCATGCCGGTAGATCCTAGTGTATGCCGGTAGTTATCAACATGCATTAGAAGCTACACGCATGCATTCATTGCTCTCAGTGCATGCCGGTAGTTATCAACATGCATTAGAGGCTACTAGCCATGCATTCAGTGCTCTCGGTGCATGTCGCTAGCTACCGGCATACCTAGGGAGTATCAAGCATGCATTGGGAGCTCTCGATGCATGTCAGGAGTTATCGGAAATGCATTGGAAGCTACCAGCATGAATAGGTGCTACCAGCATGAATAGGTAGCACCCAGCATGCATTGGGTGCTACCCGCATACCTAGGTACCACCCATCATGCATTGGGTGCTACCCGCATACCTAGGTACCACCCATCATGCATTGGGTTCATCGGGTGCATGCTCGTAGCTCCCAGTGCATGTCAGTAGTTATCGGCATGCATTGAAAGCTACTTGCATGCATACGGGCTCTCGGTGCTTGCCCATAGCTATCGGCATACTTAGGTAGCACCCGACATGCATTGGGAGCTCCCCTTGTACGCGAGCAGCAACCAACATATTTAGGTAGCACCCTAGGTGCTTCTGGTGCATGCCAATAGCTACCGACATACTTAGATAGCACCCAGCATGCATGGGTGTGCTTTTGGTGCATGCCAGTAGCTCCCGGTGCATGTTAGTAGTTATTGGCATGCATTGGAAGCTACGAGCATACAATCCATGATCTTGGTGCATGCTAATAGCTAACGACATACTTAGGTTGCACGTGGCATGCATTGGGAGATCCCGGTGCATGCTGGCAACTACTGGCATATTTAGGTAGCATCCGGCATGCATCTATAGATACCCACTTGCGTAGGTAGCACCCGACATGTGGGTGCTCTCGGTACATGTGCCGATAGCTACCAGCATACTTAGGTAGCACCCGTCATGCATTGGGAGCTCTTGTTGCATATTGAG
The DNA here is from genome assembly GCF_041138505.1 of Cibotium barometz. Classification (NCBI taxonomy): domain Eukaryota; kingdom Viridiplantae; phylum Streptophyta; class Polypodiopsida; order Cyatheales; family Cibotiaceae; genus Cibotium; species Cibotium barometz. The sequence goes on along the minus strand of NC_141103.1, from coordinate 21,922,698 downwards.
AGTTACAGGCATGCATTGGTTGCTACGGGCATGCCTAGGTAACACCCATCATGCATTGGATACTCCCACCAGTGCATGTCAATAGCTACCGGTATACTTAGGTAACACCGGGCATGGGTGCTCCAGGTCCACCTACACCCCTAGAGGAAAATCTTCCATTCCTATACGCCTCCTAGGTTGGCTCTTCCTGTTACCCTCTCAAAATCATCCTCTACTTGCTTTTGCTTTTTGCTTCTAGATAGTCGTTCTTTATCTTCACCTTTTCTAGGCCTGGTTCTTTTTTTAACTAACATATCTGCTTCCTCATCCCTTCCAATCAGATTAACCTCACCTGGTATGGGCCCATGTGTTGGCTGTGGTTGAACCTGAGGTACTAGTGGGTGTGGAATCTTCTCTTCCCTTTTGACATCTTGCCTTTGCTCCCTTTTAGATGCCAGAGGATATACATCTTCTTCTATTATCCTAGGGTAAGGACACTGAGGGGAGATATGACCCCTTTCCATACAATTAAAATGTTGTACATGACCCCTTTCCATACAATTAAAATGTTGGAAATTCAAGTTAGGCCCTCCTATGCCTCTGCCTCTGCCTTTGCCTCTCATACCTTCTCTATGTCCTACCCTCGGGGGGGTTCACTATATGTAAACCCTCTATATATCACGTGCATTCAAGGACTATTTTTAGAACCCCTTTGTGAAATTTTCATGAATAAATCACACCCTTTGTTTATTAAATCTGTGAATACCCCCTTTAAATGGTACCCTTCTATATGTAAAAATTGTGTTAAAAAGAGAGTTTAAAAACCCCTTGTGCTATGCTTACATATTTATGAGTGTTCCCCCCAAGATCCTACCCTAGGCACCTTTTTGCCTCCATGCAACAAACTCAAAGTTAAATTTTCCATTTGTTGGGTTAACTGATTAATGACTTGCATTAATTGGTCTGCAGCCAGTGGAATTGGAGCAATCCTCCCCCTTCCTTTGTCCTCCTTTCTCCAATCAAAGCAGGTCTACTCTCAACTGGAACCTCCTTCTGCTTCCGAGCCAACCTCCAGGGCCTTCTCTCTTGCAATTGTTAAAGCTTCATCAAAGGTACCTCGTCTTTTTAACTCAACCTTCTCCTGCAGATCAAGATGAACTACATGAACATATCCTTTTTGAGAAGTATAGGTTGGTGCTCTGCTCCCAATGAAGCATCCCATTTGTCCCACAGATCCTCAAAATAGTCTACAAATCGATCAAATACATCCAAGTTACAAACTATGCTTCAATTTCTATATATCCTGCCAAATAGTGTCTGAAGATTCGCCTTTCTCGAAATGTTGCACTAGAGCTCCATTAACATTCTCATATGCTTGCCCCTGATGTAGTTGACTCCTCCAAGTCTAGAATCACCTTTTTGCATCCCCTTTCAATAACATGGACAACAGTGTCAATTTGTCCTCATCTCTGTCCTTTCAAAATGTAAAAGCTGCTAGCTCCATCCTGGCCAAAAAGTCCTCTCGGGCCTCGTTAGTATGCCCGTGAAACATAGGATAAGACATCATTGCATCCATCTCCACAGTTTACACATCTTAGTTTCCACCAATAGTCTGAAGGGTTCCTTGAAAGCCCTCCTCTATGGAGGCACCAAAGCAATGATGGCTTTAGGAGATATTACCTCTATAACTCCGTGTGAAGCACACCATTGTGAGAGGAGTCTATCACAAGCACCATAGCCCATAAAAAATAACAATAGAAGGCACCAAAACACCAGCCACTATCCCTTGGTCCTCATCTGTCCCAATGGGATACTTCAATATCCTCCTAGCCTCCCTAATTAATCCACCAGCAGAGTGGACTCAGGTTGTCCTCTAAGGTTAGCTCCTACTTCCAATGACTAAGATCTACCACCTAAGCCTCTCCTAACCATAGTTGACACCTAGCTAACTAAACTCATCTCTAGCTCATGTAAAAGTGATCAGATTATGCCTCCGAAGTCCTCTCTTTGTAACCTGTTTACAAATCTATTCTCTAGAGTCCCAAAGTGTCCTCAACCCCATCAGGTAGCTCCAAATCCTAGTCTTTAAACCACTTAGAAGTAGGTAGCTTCTTTTAGCTGACCACCAGCTGTCAAAAAACTCTTGTGGGCTACTAAAGACAAGTCAAATTTTCACTATTACCTACCTCTGAATTCTGATGTCTTTTTGAGTCCAAAATTGATTCTCAAGTGTTCTCAATGATCCTCTAGCGTCCACGGAGCTGATCTCCACACTCCATGGACCTTCCTAATTTTCTTGCCGTCCCTCTTCCGACTATCCCTTGAACTTCCACCTATAGAGTTCTCCTTCGAAATTCGCCCACCCCCAACAGAGCTGTATGCCTTCGAAATCTATAGTCAATCCAAAACTTCCCAAAATGTCTTCGGCGGACAGCTACAAACCCTCAGATGTCACTCAACTTAACAAGATATCACCTCCCAAGCTCTCTACCGAGGATGACTACTACAAGTCTACAACTGCCTCCGAAAGGATTGTTTCCACCCAACTAGCCTAACAGACTTGGCTGACATAGAAACTCTCTCCTTTGAGTCAGCTAACACCACAGGGACCTGAAAACATTTAAAAACGACTAAAACCAATCCTCAAAAACAATCAGCTGCTGTGACCACCAATGCCACACAATCCCTGTAAGATAATCAAGCCTTCTGACAGTTGTCCTTAAACAGATCCAAAAACTGTCACTGTGTCTCAGAATCACTTCCTTTCAAATTAAATAGATCTCAATAAGGTCTCAGAATCACTTCCTTTCAAATTAAATAGATCTGAATAAGGTCCTAGCACAACTTGTTGACCTTTTCGATGTCTAGCTGACTCAAAATCAACCCTTACTCACGCTAACTGTCCCAACCTACACTCAACGAGACAATACAAGAGAATGAGGGTTTAGTAATGAAAATAGCAACGCTTTTATAACTATACGGGTACGGAGATGTCGGGCCCATTTCCTTGCTAAACACGTTGCTACTTTTGTTGATGGGATCGCTATACTAAGCAATGAAAGTAGCACCTCTATACTGAGCAACGAAAGTAGCAGCTCTTTTTTGCTTCTTAGTAGAGCGAAAGTACTGTAGAGTAAAAAACCGTTGGGGTAGACTAGGGAGTCTGCACAGGACTCCCCAGTCTGTCCCGACTCTTTTTTTCCATTGTAGACATAATAAAACTAACATGACTTCATGTCCTACTCATCGTTTCATGGACAAGTGTAATGTAAATAAAACTTGACAAACACAAAAAAAAGGACAATTGCAATTCATGGTTTTAGGAATGTCAAAATTCAATTACAATACTTGGTAGAATTACATAAGTGTATGAATCCAAAAAGCTCATATACAAAATAAAGCGTAATGAAAAACTATGGAGCTAGGGGCTACACATTGAGGGGCTCTACATCTCAGGCAATGCGATTATTATTATTCCTTGTAGCTCCACCCCCTTCACTTCTCACATTTCCATTTCTTATTGCTTAGAGATTTGTACCACCGTTTCTAGTTACATGATCCTAAAACACAATAAAACTATCAGAAGTAAAAATCAATTTTACAAAAAAAAGAGGTTTAGGGTTTAGGAATGTACTACTTGCCATGCTTGCCAAGTATATCCTCCAGTAATAACAATATATCCTTCATCTTGCACCCTTTCAAATAGAGCTTCCAAATGCAAACTCGTATTCATCTTGCATAGGGGGACGGTCCACTACTTCAAGCTATAGACATATAAGCAAATGAACATTTTAAAAAGTTGTTATTAATGATAATCTTTTTTAATTAAAAGATAAGATAGAATTTGAGCCTAATATACTCTTACAAATATTGTTGGGATATCAACTTCTCCTTCACATGTAACATCGCGCCGCAAGTTATTTGCCATCTATGCACCAAGAGAAAACCTAAATGCTTAAAACTCTTATGCATATAGCGTTAGCATGCATAGGTTGATATTGGCATGCATAGGAAGCTACCGGCATGCATAGGTTGATATAGCGTTAGCATGCATAGGAAGCTACCGGCATGCATAGGTTGATATTGGCATGCATAGGAAGCTACCAGCATGCGTCGGAAGCTACCAGCATGCATAGGAAGCTACTCGCATGCCTAGGTTGCTACAGGCATGCATAGGAAGCTACCAGCATGCATTGGAAGCTACCGGCATGCCTAGGTTGCTACTACGGGCATGCATTGGAAGTTACTGGCGATCGACATGCATAGGTTGCTATACCGTGCATAGGTAGCTACCGGCATGCATTGGTTGCTAATGGCATGCCTAGGTTGCATGCATTGGTTGCTATCGGCATGCATTGGTTGCAACTGGCATGCCCAAGTTGCTACCGGCATACATTGGTTGCGATTGGCATGCCTAGGTTGCTACTGGCATGCATTGGAAGCTACGAGCATGCATAGGTAGCTACATGCATACATTGGTTTCTACTGGCATGCATAGAAAGCTATCGACATGCCTAGGCGGCTACCGGCATGCATTGGAAGCTACCAACATGCCTAGGTTTCTACCGGCATGCATTGGAAGCTACGAGCATGCATAGGTTGCTTCCAGCATGCATTGGTTTCTACCGGCATGCCTAGGTTACTATCAGCATATGCATAGGAAGCTACCGGCATGGATTGGAAGCTACCGGCATGCATTGGCATGCCTAGGTTGCTAATAGCATGCATAGAAAGCTACCGGCATGCCTAGGTTTCTCTCTCGTTCTACGCAGGCAAAGCGCGTGATATTTATGCGGGAGTGGGACCATGGCATCTTGTTTTTCTCTAGTACCACAGGTCTTACATGGCATCATGATGCTCATCTCATTGGTTGAAATCACCTTACATATTGGGGTGATTCTTTTCTTTTCTGGCTTATAGCTGTGATTTTTGTATGTTTTTCTTATACTTAATAGAAGTCTCTTTTTGAAAATTTTTTTTAGCTTAGTTCATTCATTATGTTTGTTATTAGGTATCACCCATCCTAGCTTAGCTTAGCACTAATCACATATTAAATAGATTAGGATTAGGATCTAATTAGATAGTTGATTATTATTAGGGAGCTTGATCCATGAATTTCAACATGGTATCAGAGCTTAGTTTAAGCTCCCCATTAGCTTAGCTTTAACTCATATTAGTATAATCTCCTCATAATCACTTAATTAGCTACTAATCTCATCGTATCCTTTCTTTCTCTTTGTGGCCCAAATTTCAAATTCTTAGCATTGCTTGTCCTCTCAACCATTAGCCAAGATCTTTTAAGAGAGTGTTGCTCAACCATAGGCTAATACACACCTAGAGGAATTAGAAAATTTCTCCCTCTACAAGCAAAAAATGACGAGAATTTGTCCACTAGTCTTTTCGTCATTTCGCCCGCCGCCCGCCGCCCCAACGCAAGAAATTGGACCAATCCCTCCTAGCCCAAGATAGGCAATGATATAAGCTTTAAGTTGACCAAAGGTCTTCTCCAATGGTGTAGTATACCGGTTGGCAGAAAGCAAAAAACAGGCGATAGAAACACATTTTTCACCCATTTTTTAATATTTGAGCTATTTCTTTTATATAAAGCTCTTGCTCTCATCTAGGGCAACAACCTTATGCAGAAATCCCCCTCAATGGTTGCTTCCACATGCCCAATTTCATCCTTCACTTTTCAACTTTGTAAATCACACTGGTTAACAGTTAATCATTATCATTAGCAATCATTTAGCAAAAATTGAGCTTAATCAAAATATAAAATTGAAACATTAGAGTGCTATTCCACTGTGGGAAACTCTTTGTTGCATCAAAATTTATCTCAAACACTTGCATTGCTCAAACATATGTGATTCTTTCACCGCATTGAGTTTATCCCTAGCATATAGTTTGCAAATCACTTGTAAAAGGGCTAGACACTACCTGAGCACTAAAATCAAGGATTCTTATCATGGAGAATGAAACAATTGTCTAAATATTTAATGGTGATGGGTTTTACACATTACAAAGCAAGAGCATGTACTTACTTATGCGTAACGGTCTACCGAACCATGTTGAATACTTGGGCTTTCTGGTATCAAAAAATGGAATTTCTCTAGATTTCACAAAAGTCCAAGCAATCATAGATTGGCCTAAACCAAAGACAGTGAAAGAAGTCAGAGGATTCTTGGGATTGACTGGTTGGTAAATTTTCATACCAAAGTATGCTCTCATAGCTTCCCCCCTAACAAATCTTCTCAAGAATATTCCATTTCAATGGTCTGCCTGGTGCTAGAGTGCTTTTGATAAGCTAAAGACTGCCTTGGTAACCAATCCCGTTCAGAAGCTACCAGATTTCTCTCTACCCTTTGAGGTAGTAACTGATGCTAGTGGTTTTGCAGTGGGAGGTGCACTCATGCAGGAAGGTCATGCAGTGGCCTATGAATCCCGAAAACTCAGAATACATGAGAGGAATTATGATGTCCACAACCTGGAACTACTTTCTGTAGTATATGCCCTAAAGTTGTGGAGACATTACCTACTAGGCCAAAGATTCACTTTGATGACGGATCATCAAAGCTTAAAGTGGATCTTGACTTAGAAGGATCTCAACATGCGCCAAAGAAGGTGGATGTAGACCCTGCAGGAATTTGATTTTGAAATCAAGTACCGCCTAGGGAAAGAAAATGTGGTAGGTGATGCCCTCAGCAGAAAAGCCTCCTTGCTTGCAATTACTGTAGTGTCAAATCCTTTGATTATTGAAGCAAGAGAGAAGATCATGCAGGATAGATTCTTTGGCCCTATTGCTACCCTACTTATGCAGGAAAGCAAAAATCCACAGGAGTTGAACCGAGTTCAAGGGTACAGCCTGGATAATGGAATTATGTATTATAATCGTAGGCTATGCATTTCCAAATGATGAGGGAACTAAGGGTCAAATTTTGAATGAATCCCATGACAACCTTATTGCAGGACATCCAGGTTTCATCAAAACCTACATGTCTATGAAGAAAAGCTTCTTTTGGCCTAGTCTAAAAAAGGATGTGCTTAATCATGTACGTCAATGTCTGACGTGTCAAAAAGTCAAGGTCGAGAGAGTAAAAATGCCTGGGAAGTTACATCCATTAGACATCCCCCACCAGATGAAGTGGAAACGCATCAGTGTGGATTTTATTATTGGATTACCTTCAATACAATCAGGTTACAACTCCATCTTTGTGGTAGTTGATAGACTAACCAGAGTTTCCCATCTGATTCCAGTAAAAGAAACCTACACTGTAGTGGATGTGGCCAGAGTGTTCCTGAAGGAAATCTTCAGATTGCATGGCCTACCAAGAAGAATAGTAAGTGATCGAGATCCCAAATTCACGTCAAGATTCTGGACTGCATTTTTTGAAGCAGTAGGAACTTTCTTGGATCTCAGCACAGCTTACCACCCTAAGACCGATGGTCAAACAAAAAGGGTAAACCAAATAATTGAAGATATACTTCGGTCATGCTATGGCAGGAAACCCAAGAAGATGCTAAGCTATCTGCACCTAGTCGAGTTTGCCTACAATGCTTCTTATCACAGAAGTATTTGGATGAGCCCTTTCAAAGCTTTGTATGGACAAGTTGCTTAACTCCATTAACTTGATCCGACCCATTGATTAGGGTCGAGATGTCCAGACAAATGCTTGACGACATGGAGCAGCATCTGCAGTCAATTTGCAAAGATATAAAAGCTGTCCCCAGGATAGACAGAAGCGATATGCAGATAAGAAGAGGGCAGACAGAAAATTCAAAGAAGCAGATATGGTCTTCATTTGAGTACACCCCAAAAGAAGTTCTCTATCTCTTGGGAAGTATACAAGAAGTTATCCCCCAGATATTGTGGGCCATATCTGATTACAAAGAAAGTAGGTGACTTAGCCTACAAGCTTCTTTTGCCTCCTCATCTCCAAGTACATAATGTATTTCATGTCACCCTTCTTAAAAAGTATGTACCAAGCCCGAATCATGTGCTTGATGTGATGAAATCTTAACTTCTTCAACCCAAGGGCAAATGGAACTCCAACGTGAAGAAATCCTTGATGTTCGAGAAAAGATTCTCAGGAATAGAATACTGAGAGAATTATTAGTCAAATGGAAGTTCTATCCTTTTAAAGATACCACTTGGGAGAGAAAGAAGCCTAACTATTGCGGGATTACCCCCAGTTTGCGAGATGAGGACATATCGTGTTTTTCAAGTGGGAGAGAATGTAAGATTCCTCCCCAGCCTCCCAAGATGTCTAGCATCTTCCCCTGTAATCAAATCCCTCCTCATCAGAAATATAAAAGATCTTGTTTCTACATGTTTTTGTCTAGAGAGAGAAAATATTCTAGAGAGAGATTATTCAGATTTTGAATATTTTTGGATGAAAAAATATCTCTTCTTATTAAAATAAGTGCCCCCAAAACAAAAGTTTAAAAAGATTTTCAGAAGGTGCAGAGGCCTTATCCTAGGGGTCCACTTTTTTTGAAAATTTTAAATTAAGGTTTTGAGGGGCCAGTGTGGAGAAGATAAATAGAAGAAATAAAGAAAATCCCCCCCCAAAAATGAGTAAATACTCACATAAGATGAAGAGTGGACTAAGGACCAAAGGAAATACTAAAAAAATGGATTTTTGACCTCACAATGGGAATTCCCCCCCTCATGAAGGAGGTCCCTATTTCACATGTGTGGTGGAGTTTTAAATTATCTAAAATTGAGATATTTCATCTCTCCTCTCTCCTAATTCAAGTCTAGTTCCAAAAAGTAAGCTAAAGTGACCTAAAAATGATCAAAAATTGACCAAACTCATCTGGAAAATTCTAGAATCAGTTTGCTTGGTTAGGAGTCTACTTTTTCCTTTAAATAGAAGCCTCCCCCTTTGTTGAAGTCATTGTGATATTTGTGACATTAATGGTCATAAAACAACCAATTGTTGGTACAATCCTAATTTTAGGGGATCAATTCAGCAAAGGATTCAGCAAAATTTGACACAAGCAAGTGGAGTATTTCCGAATGCTACAGGACAGTAGAGGACATTTAATAATTCGGGTTGGCGTGGACAACAACAGTGGAGGCCACCTTTTAATCAAAATAGGCCATACAGAGGTAATTTTAATCAGGGCTACCGACCTCGATATGGCAGTTATCAAAATTTCAACTAGCATGTTTTATGGAGGCAAATCCTACTGTTGTTCCAGTATTTGAAGTTGATGTGGAAAAGATTATGGAGAAGTATGTTTTTCAGGAGGATTCTGCAAAGTCCGACAGGAAGTCATCTGTTAAGTTAGGTGAAGTGGATATAGATCAGGGATCAATTCACGAATCAGGAGGAGTCGATTCTGTCTCTAAGATGAAAGAGGATTTGGAGTATTTAGATGAGGAAGTGCCACCAAAAGAGGCAATAACTAGAGCTGAGTTTCTATATGACAAGTTGATCACTACAAGACATTGCTGCCATACACGTGTTCAATACACGCAATAAGTTACGGGCGTGTGTATGGTCACACATGTATATGAGTAGTATCGGGCATGTGTATATTGGCATCTTCTTGCATGTATTGAAGTTTCAGAAATGCATCTACCAGCGTGTGTATATTGGCATCTAAATTGGCATGTATACTAGTTTCAGAAACGCGTGTATCAGCGCGTGTATATACGCACGTGTATATACACGCATTATTACACGCGAGAACTTTATTAAGAAAAACTCCATTCCTTTACAAAATTAAAAACTATTTTCTTTAAACCATCTCATAGTACATTACAATATATATCATTACACAATCCCACTACATGCATTTACAACAATGAAATATATTCAAAAATAAATCATGAGATGATAATTAAAAAATAATATATATAATAGAAATGTCATCAATTTAGAACGATATAGTGATGGATTGGTTAGGGCTCGATCTCATCTTCAATAAGATCCATCCTTGCCAAACGATCAACATCAATATCCATTTGATCAATTTGTAAGGCTACGATTAAATTTATTTCACTATCGATATTCTGTCCAGTGTCCATTAATAATGGTATCGATGTCCTGATCATCCTAGCAACATATTTAGGATGATCTGACCGGAGAAATCGATGATGATTATCGAATATGGTCTTACACAAACCGTCAGCATACTCATGTACTAACGAAGGGCCACAAACAGGACATGCATGTTTACGCGATGTTTTCAAACCTGTTAAAATATAAATATAAGTTAGAATAATAAAGTCAATAGTTATAATTAATATAGCCAATAGTATTAGAGTAGGGAGGTAATTACAATTCTTACCAGGACAATCGCTGTATCCTGGAAAGTCATGCATTGTCCACATCAACACTGCTTTTAAGTCGAAGTGTCGAGAGGAGGGAGGGCTACTAATGTCCACCACCGCAACACTCCCGCAACACCTCTCCATAGTTCCTCCAACTCATCAATCAATGGTTTGAGATAAACATCCATATGCTTGACTTTATGTTTCCCTGGAAATAGAAGGGATAACATAAGATGTCCCTTCTTGATCGCCATTGATGGTGGAAGGTTGTAATTCACCAACACAACTGGCCACACGCTGTATGCGGTGCTTTTGAAACCAAATGGATTCACTCCATCCATACCTAGGCCAAGTCTCAAGTTTCTGGGCTCTGTTTTAAAGCTGGGCCACTCATCTTCAATATGCTTCCAAGCAGGAGTGTCTGCGGGAATTCTCCACATGCCATCATCCGATCAATATGAGGAATGCCATGACATGAGCTCTGCTATGGATTTGCACTTGAACATGTGTTTAATGCGAGGAATTATAGGAAAGTGTCGCAAGACTTTACAAGGTACATCAAAACTTTTCACATCTATTCTATACCTTGCTTCACCACAAGTGGGACAATGTCGAGCCTCCTTATGTGTCCCATGAAAGAGAATGCAATCATTGATGCATGCATGTATGCGATCATAATCCAATCCTCCAAGAGATGTCACATAGCGCCTCGCTATGTCTCTTGAGGTGGGTAGTCTATTCCCCTTTGGAAGCATGTTTGATAATAGCCTGCCTCCAATACATCAATTAGTCCTAAACCCTAAACCCTAAACCACTAATTCAAATTTGTAAGTTAGAATGCTTACTTCAATAATGCGTCAAGACTTGCATTGCTCCATCCATAAACTGTTTGTATATTGAGTAGTTCAAGTGAAGCACATAAAATAGAGAATGTGCACCCTTCAAAAATCGGTGTCGATGAAGCCTTGTAAAGATGCTCTTGTTCCATATCATCATCGTCCATATCTTTGGGATCATCCCTAAAAAGATATCGCACCATATCATCAAACACTTCCTCTTCCACAACTTCATGGGGTGCAGGGCTATTGTCATCCCTTTCCCACTCGTCTCTGACAATAGATCCCGAAGCTCCAACATCATCTCGTCGACGCTTTGCATGCTCTCGCCGCGCGTAGGGCACCATGTTAGGGTGTGGTACTGCATCCTACTTCATTTAGAGTATATATATTACAACTCCATTAATTTAATTTGGATACCATGAGTGTCACGTAGGCTGTAATGCCTGTGTGACCGACGGCAGACCGGATGGCCATGTCTGGGGTTCAGTGGGAGAGGACGCCCATGCGGAGTCATGGGCGGCCAGGCTAGTGTGGACGGCAAGCCACACACTATATAGCCTGGGGGATGAGGGGCAATCCTCATTCTTCCTCTATGGCTGGGTGGTGAGCCAGAGGCCGTCCCCTCTTGTGGTAATGCCCGTAGCGGCGTTACGGGAATGTAACACTGGTATCAGAGCATGGTTCGATGGGATTGTCAGAGCCCGCGCGTGACCAGGGGACCGGAGCCCACTCGATGGTTTTCGACCATTCGTCTCCTTATCCTTATCTCGAATGGAGGGTGTGGAGGGAGGCGGCCATGGAAGACAGGATGGACTTGAGAACTCTCCGGTAACTCAAGTTTATATGCTACGTCCCCAATTTTCTTAAGGATTTTAAAAGGACCACAATAGTCGGAGAAAGTTTATCAAACTTTCCATTTTTTCATGGTTTCTGACTACGCAGGAACCTTGAGGAATACAAAGTCACCTTCTGCAAAGGTCACCTTTCTACGTCCTTTATCCGCATAAGTTTTAGCGCGATCCTGAGCGCTACGAATGCTCTCACGTGTGGCTCTGAGCATATCATTCATATCTTCAAGGAAAACCTTGACAGATTGAATCTTCTCCTTTTCTAGGCCTACAGCCATCGGAGATCTCGGCTGGAATCCATACATTAACATGAATGGTGTAAATCCAGTCGTCGCTGAATGCTTGGAGCTGTTATAAGCAAACTCCAATATGGGCAAATATTCTTCCCAATTTGATTGCTTCTTACTAACATAAGAACGCAACATATCCTCGAGTATGGGTAACCCTTTTTGTTTGACCACCATCAGACTCCGGATGGTCCGCCGTACTCATACTCAGAGTAGTATCCAGCTTTTTGAAGATTTCCCTCCAAAAATGATTGTTGAACTTTCTATCTCTATCTGACACTATATCTGTGGGCAGGCCATATAGCTTGTAGAGATGTTCAATAAAGAGTTTTGCCAACTCTGGCGTTTTTACAGTTTTCTTCGTGGTAATAAACTTTGCCAGTTTAGTTGTCCACTACTACCCCCACCGAGTCATTCCTTCGACTCGTCTTGGGTAAACCGATAATGAAATCCATGGAAATGCTTTCCCATTTCCCTTGAGGAATCTCCAGCGGATGGAGTAGTCCTCCAACCTTAAGACGTTCATGTTTATTGACCTGGCACTTACTGCATTTCAGCACATAAGTCTGGACGTTCTTAAATAAACTAGGCCAATAAAACTGTCTTTTTACTAGTGCATAGGTCTTGTGAATCCCAAGATGACCCGCACTTGGACTATCAAAACTATACTTCGAAGGCTCGACTAGCCTCTCCGGACTAACTCTTGCTTCGCTACCCGCCGTACCTACGGCCAGTCTCTCCGGACTAGCATTACGTGCCGGCGAGGAAGGTGGGCGAGGCTGTGACAAAGTGCGTACGCGTACAGCGTGCCAGACCTCTGTAAAGACAGGATCATGCTCACACAAGCCATGATCATGTTCACACAAGCCATGATTTGGTATTTCAACCAAAACCTTAAGGCAAATTTCATGCCTTGATTTTGCATCATGTCATTAGCGGGTTGTTGCAAGATCAGGGTATCCAATTTTATCCAGTTTATGCTATACTGGGACAATGCTTGGAGAGAAAATTTTGGGGGTCAAGGTACTTAAAATGAGATCAAGTAAATAATAGAAAATATTCTTGTCCTTAAATTAACCCAATATAACTTAAATTAATATAAATTAGCCTAATAAAACAAAATTAATCAAAAATATAATGAAATGATAAACAAATGATCTTTCCATACTTAGAGTGATCCAATTTATTTTTCCATAGATGCACCATTATAAGTACAATAGTCCCTATAGGTTTTAGATGATTCACATCAAAAATGTAATTTTACTAATTAGATTATTGATATTTGCAGGCCTTCTGATAGTCTGGAAGAATTTTGAAAAAGAGATCATTAAAAATCCAACCATTGGATTTGCAATTTTTACTAACCACCACATTCTACTAATGTCTCAGTATCTACCCACTCTTTTGATCTACAAGATTGAGGATTTTAAGTGGTAGCTATTGTGGGTACAAAAAGTGGCGTATATTATAACACTTTAAAGACCTTGAAATATTTAAAGAAAATAGACAGATATCTTAAATTTTTCTCAAAAAATCAAGTTAAGCTCCATATTATGTGAAGATCTAAGGTACAAAGTGGGAATCTCATATGAGTTTATATGTAAAAGATATTAGCATTTTATGGAATCAGTTCAAATTTGGGACAGGGTGTATACATTGACTTTGTACCTAAGAAAATGAGGACTTTTGACTATCTAATGCTTAATCAAATTATGCAACTATATTACCAACTTTGAATATGATGTTCCAACAAAAGAACTTGAAACGAAATTCCTTCATTTACTAGGAGAGATTAGCTACTAAAGGTAAACAAATACCTGTTTTTTTACTGTTTACAGGGTGCCTGAGTGGACAAAACTAGGCACCCTGATCTTGCAACCACCCAGCACTGAAGCTAATGTACTGGAGAGCACTCTAGTAGCGCAAGTTCTTAGACTATGCTACTAGATATTTGTAGACTACGCTACCATGTTGCATCACCAACTTGTTAAAACTTCTCGTTGGAAAGCTCTATGGCCATAGGAGAAATAAACTAGAGCCAATCTAATCATGCATCACAAGGATTAGTTCTAAAGCTGAGAGATACTTTCTCTCTTAGAGTAACATCTTTACACAAGCATATGCTCTAGAATCTTGTTGAGTTTCTAACTACCATCAATCTACGGATGGTTAAACTCCATTCTAACTTAGAGTAAATGTAAGTTTTGAAGATTTCCTTTTAAATATAACAATCAAACTTCCTATCTCTTATGCCATACTATATCTGCGGAGGCAAATCATATAGTATGTGGAGATGTTTGATAAAGATTCTTGCACCACTACGGGTGTCTGGAGTTACATCCAATCACTTACAATTCTTTGTTGCTATTACCAGACACAACCCTTCAAGTATTGTCTGGACTCACACAACTATTCGAGTTTATGTGATATTTGAGGATATCTCTCCTTTCCCTCAAGAAAGGTTTTTTGTCCTCAAAAAACTCTACTCTCAAGCGGACTACGCGCTAGTGTCATAGGTCCAAGAACAAATCTAGACCATGTTTAATATATTTTTATTCTTGAGTCCTTTTAAGAAACTTTTAAACATCTTGCAACGAAGATGTGGTATAGTGTCTACGCACATATGGTGGTACTATTGATAAAATGCTTTGCAACAGATCAGTGGTTTCACACTTGTAACAAAGTGCTTCATTGTTGCATATTATTACCCTTCATAAGCGATTACACACTTATGAATTATTTGGTGGGTTGTACCATCTATCAAGAAAAATTTTAAACTACTAATAACCACATTATCAATCCACAGATAATGACTGAGCTTGCTGCGAAGCCAAATGTTGCTAGATAATTGATGGTAATTACACAAGTCCAACGTCTCATACATTATTTGCTGCCTCCTCATCATAGCGGCGGCAAAGCTACCTACCCATCACAGGTGGCAATCTCTACCAAGCTATAACCAATGACAAGCAAATAAACGAGTACTCTTGTAAGAACTTCATAACCATATCTCACACCCAACTCATAATCACTATGGATTAAATGCCAGGGCTTGCAAAATTGAATGTTATCTGATAGTTAGGTAGAGGGGATCATCAAACTATGGATGACCTCGACAACTCACTAGGACTAGTGATGTGTAACTTTTAAGTTACTCCACTCTCCTTGCTTTTTCCATACCATCGAACAAATTGGTTCCTTGATTTAAGCAACGTCAACATATTTATGAGTACCTCGATACTCATGAATGTGGTTCGGTAATTTAAAATGTTGATCTAGAGTATATTTCACTCGAGGATCTTAATTTTATTAGCAGCTATGTATTAGTAGTGAGTAACTACGTACCCACTATCATCACACTAGTAGCTCCATACTAGTCTGTGAGTAACTCCGTACCCATGGCGTACCTCCCCCGAGTGGGAGTACCATATACAACCATATACAACCATCTATAACAAGATGATTAAGTCACTTGCTGCTAAGAAGTGACTACACAAATTGACCCCTCCATTGCACATTACAGTACAATTTCTGGTATTACAACACGAATTTTTGGACGTCCTTAATAGAGGTCAACTTAAAAACTAGTGCATAGGTCTTGTGGAGTCTCGGCCGACCTAACCACACCACTGGTGACTTCCTACAAAAAATGTGGCGCCGAAGTCACCACCTATGTACTTTAACTCCGTAAAGTACATGGTCTTCATCTATCATCTATGGAAAGTTGTAAAACATTCCTGCGAGATGGATTTTTATCACCCTAAAATTATTGTGCACTATTTTAGTGTGAAGAGCTTTTTTCCTGGGTACCATGGTTCACCCCAAGCTCATCTTTTGCTAAATTCTCCGATTTAACAAAAGATATGTCTGCCTCCGAACACTCCGGTTCAGCCCCAGACTTTGAGTTTACTTCTTAACACTCCGGTTAAGTTAAAACTCACCAGATACAGTAGGATTTACCACTAAGCTCTCCGGCTTAGCCTTCTATCCTAACTCAGCCCGAGTTTATGTACACTACATATGTCGGATCCGATACTAACAACAACCAGGCTCATCTGGAGTGAGATACTACTCACTATTGCCATGTAAAACCTTATTAAATCCTAGAAATGCTCCACTCATTCCCCAGGGGTCATACGACTTATAGGGTTTACACGCACATGAACTTTGTAAGCAAAATAGCCGGTCATGCAATATTACAATTGCTTATGTAGGAAAGTAATATATTTCCCAAATTCATCTGGTAGCAACTAAAATGTGCTCACAATCGCACACTTATGTTGAACATAGGCAAGACTACGCTTGCAGAATGCTATAGGGTGTCCCCCATGCATGAAACTATCCAACCAAACTAGTCTTACTGCTAACCTCTAGATTTAGATCACTCCGGAACTAAATCACTCTGTTAGCACTAGTACATCATCATGGTCTTGCTACCTAGAGCTTCTCCGAACTCTGTAACTGGGTTTTATCCCAACTCATGGCTATATTTGTAATTGTCAAAGTTCAAATTTTATCTTGCACACTTTATCACTACAGACAAGTGTACATACAACCTGCCAAAGAGTCAAGTTACATGCACAAGCCTTGGCGTCCCATTCCACCAAGACTACAATCGATTCCATGAGAATTTGATGTCCCATACCATCAAATTACCACTAAACCAATCGATGTTAAAAAGGCTCTTTCCCCCCTCGAAAGATCACCACAAACTCTCGAGCAGTGGGATGTCGACGCATGGCAATAAAAAGAAGAGAAAACTATGCTTGTAAGTTTAAGAATAGTTCTCTTCGATCAAATTGTATAAGGGTATTGAGCATTACATCTCAAGACTATACCTCTTCAGATTTACCATTGATTTTTACAAATCAATCCTAAATCTGCTATTATTATCTAGGCGTATGCTAATCCTTTAGATTAGTACTCCTAGATAAACCAAATTGAGTACTGCTAGAGCAGCACTGCTAGCTCCTTTATCCCAAGTAATACACACCTTAGGGATTACTTTTACAAGGCAATCACGTGACTAAATTAAACTAGTCACTAATCTCTAGGCCCAAGTAGTGACACTATTTTGTTACTACCAACAAGGGCCAGCTTGCCTTTACGCGCCAAGGCTCTCTTGTTGCTACAAACAGTAAGCAACTTGTTTGGACACAAGGCATAACCACATCAAGACTACGCTTGTACATGGTTCTCATTTGCCAAAGTTTATTCACAATCTTCTAGCAACTGTTAAAAGATTGTGAAGGGTTATGAGCACTACGGCTCAATTAGGCTTACCTTGATTTCTCGTGATAAGCACTTCGTCTAATTTGGGCACAACTGACGCCATTGCCGGTCCTCTTAGCCCAAGTAAAATACACCTCAGTTTTTGATTTACACTAGCCAAACTACGTGACTTTGATGGTCAACACTAAGTCTATGCTCAGCTTAAATTTAGTTTCTCTGAACCAAATGTGTGATCACCACATGTGCTACTTTCGAGGTGCTACGGTCATAGACGTGTTCACTAGGCACAACGGCCATAGAACGGCTTTGTCTCGAAGGACTCGGCACTACGGCCGTGGGATTTGTCTCTCTCTTAGCACGCGGCGCTACGACCACGTGCGGTGGGTCTCTTTCGTGGAAAACAAGCACTACGGCCACACGACATGACGGCCGTGTTGGGTTTGTTTCGGGGGGGTGTGCCGTTGTTTTGTTTTGTTTTTTGTTTTTTCAAAAAATGAAATAAAATAAAATAATAACGGGCTGGGCCGGCCTTCACCGCTTCGGGCGTGGCCGCCCGTCCGTGGGTGGGGAGTGTCCTTAGGGCCGAGTCTGGCCGCCGCCCGCTAGTTTGCCGCCTGCTGGGCTGGCCGCCCGTTCATTTTTAATTAAAAAAATGAACAATTATTATTATATATATATATATATATTTTTTTTATTATTTTTTTTTTCTGCTCGTGCGCTGGTCGGCTGCCTGGTGGATGTTGGCCGCTTGCCCGCCTTAGGCTGGCCACTCACCTGCCTGGCTGGCTGGCCGCCTGAGCTGGCCGCTGGGCTGGCCTGGCTGCAGCAGCAGCCGCCCCTGGCTGGCCTGGTTGGCCTGGCCGCCTAGGCCGCCTGGCTGCAGGCAGCAGCATTGCATTACCTCCACACACCCGCCATCGCCGCCTGGCCTTGCTGGTCGCGGAGGTCATCATTCAAGCCTTATACAATTTGGTTGGTAGCGC
Organism: Cibotium barometz; assembly: GCF_041138505.1. Lineage (NCBI taxonomy): Eukaryota > Viridiplantae > Streptophyta > Polypodiopsida > Cyatheales > Cibotiaceae > Cibotium > Cibotium barometz. The sequence goes on along the minus strand of NC_141103.1, from coordinate 21,904,248 downwards.
AGGTCAACCCTCCATTCAGCCATTCAACAGCAGCTTCAAATTGTGAGTAAAAGCGTGGGGCTGTGGGGCTGCTCTTCGCCCCCCCCACTCAACGCAAGAGGCGACTTCTCCTCATTCTTCCTCTATGGCTGGGTGGTGAGCCAGAGGCCGTCCCCTCTTGTGGTAATGCCCGTAGCGGCGTTACGGGAATGTAACAATGAGTCATTTGAATACTATCAATTTACATCTACTCATCTCTAAACCTATTTGATTCCATTCTCCATACATGGAGATGTGATTCAAGGTAATTCGATGCGCTCGTACAATGCATCCTTGACATCGATTACACATACACTTGATCCTTTGTCCCAACCACACATCGCGATTACGATGACGCATTGTCTCATCCTCACCACCAGAACTACTTGAGGAGGTTGATGACATCCTATGTACAAAAGAGCAAACACAAAATCATAATCAGTTTTTAATGAAAGTATAAAAATTTCTATAAATCGTGTGTAATAGCACGTCTATATCCTTAAAATTACGTATATCAGCGTGTCTACATCCTTAAAATCGCGTGTATAAATGTGGCTACATCCTTAAAATCGCATGTATATACACAGCTACATCCTTAAAATTGTGTGTATAAACGCGGCTGCTTTATTATACACGCGAAAATACACGCGCTGTTACACGCGAAAATACACGCGCTATTACACGCGCTGTTACACGCGACGACCTGTCTATACCTAAAATAACCCGCCGCCTTCATAAACATTTTCAAACTAAGATTTCCTCTCCTTCGTCGCCTTCTCCAAATAAACATTTTCAAACTAAGATTTCCTCTCCTTCGTCGCCGCCTCTTCCAACAGAGCACTAAACCTAAGTGCAAGGAGCACACAAGGAGCAGACACAGGTGAAGGAAACCAGCCAAAAAGAAGACTCACTTTTTCAGAGGTGAGTCAGTTTGTCCTTTGTCCTCTCTCTTTCCTTCCATTTGTTTATGCTATTGTCTCTTTTCTTTATGCGATTGTCTCTGTCCTTCTTTGGTAGTACTTTATTGTGACAGTGGGCTTTTTTTATAAGGACGATTTGTCGAAGGTCGGTCGCTTTCAAAAAAATTTTTGCGCAGGCCGCGTGTAGGAACGCGTGTATGTTTGCGTGTATCCTGTTTGCACAGACATTCACGTGCATAAACACACGTTTTTGGATGGGTGTATACACATGACTATGTTTCACCCATGCTTGCGATCTAGGTTCTTCAGAGAGATGATCCCATCTGCATATGGCTTGCCTTCACAAAATCATATGTGCTAGCTTGCATTTGTGCTTTGATGCAATCATGTATATACTTTTATTTTTGCAGATTCTTCATGGATCCAGGTTCTTCATCCGATCCATTTACGTACGGCACTTGGATGATGGAGATGCTACATCATTTTGGGTGCCATCCGGTCCAGTTGAGCTTATAGAGTACATGTATGCCCATCCCCCTCCTGGATTGCCTGGTATCTATACCCCGCCCCTGAGTATCCATGTCACTCCACTGCCGTCTATGCCTGCGAGTTCGACGAGAAGGCATGCAGCTTCTCCTCTTCCACGCCCACCGAGGAGACATACCCCGTCCTAGACACACTCACGCACACCCTTCCAGGCACCGTCACATCAGGTCTCACAGCCACCATCACGTACTCCCTCACAGCCACAGTCACATAGACAATCCCCCATTCGTGACTCCACCCGCAGTACAGAGGAGAGCAAACGCCGCAGTAGGAAGAGTGGGAGTGGAGGATGCGGCGGGTGCTTTGGTGGGGGAGGTAGTAGGGCACGCGGTGAGAGAGGAGATAGAGGGAGAAGAGTTAGAGGAGACAGTGAGGATGAGGAGGAGGTGAGAGAGGTGGAGGGAGTGATCTGCTATGATGTGATGGATAGGAGCGGGGTAGTGATGGATGTGAGGGGGAAAGAGGTAATGGAGTACATGCGTGGGGTAGTATCAAACTTGTATAGAAATTGTTTTATTAGATTTAAAGATCAAAATAGCCGATTAGTTGGGGAGGTACATGCGTGGGGTAGTATCAAACTTGTATAGAAATTATTTTATTAGATTTAAAGATCAAAATAGCTGATTAGTTGGAGACAGTGAGGATGAGGAGGAGGTGAGAGAGGTGGAGGGAGTGATCTGCTATGATGTGATGGATAGGAGCGGGGTAGTGATGATGTGAGAGGGAAAGAGGTAATGGAGTACATGCGTGGGGTAGTATCAAACTTGTATAGAAATTGTTTTATTAGATTTAAAGATCAAAATAGCCGATTAGTTGGGGAGGTGGAGGGAGTGATCTGCTATGATGTGATGGATAGGAGCGGGGTAGTGATGGATGTGAGGGGGAAAGAGGTAATGGAGTACATGCGTGGGGTAATATCAAACTTGTATAGAAATTGTTTTATTAGATTTAAAGATCAAAATAGCCGATCAAAATAGCCGATTAGATGCTGTACATAGTCGGTACCCCAATCCCCCACATGCGACATTCTCAGATGTATGGAGAAGGACGCGAATAAGGGAGATCTTAAGTAATAAAAGATCTCACCTTAAGAAACTCGCGTACGATGATGGGCTAAATGTAGCTACTAGTTTTTTCTAAAGTAGAAGTGGTTGAATGTTTTTGAAGATTATGAACTTGACTTGAAATGATGTAAAGTAGCATCACTTTGGGTGGCTATCCTACCGAGAAACCTACCACTGCGCACAAACGCGAGTGGAAGGAGGCAAAGAAACGAGCAGAGGGTGGCGAAGAGCAGGCAGCATGTGGAGGCACGACGGATTCAGATGGAGACCATTGGATCTTCGCATTTCAGATCTGGCGGCGTCGAGTCATAGGAGGCAGAGTTCGTAAGTATCTTGTCACTTTATTTGATTGTTTACTTAATTCATTGATTCTATGATTATTTTAATCTTACAAATTATGTTGATTATGATACAACGACGAGTTATGGGGAGGAAACCCAGAGCCCACGATACTGGGTATGCTCGCCGACATAGCGGACATGACACGTGGGCCCTCTTCAGAGCTGAGGGACGTATTACGGATGCGCAGTTTGAGATGGCCATGAGACCATATAGTCGACAGGTACTTGAAAACTCTAAACGAATGATTTTGGTTTATTGAATTACATATATATATACTTATATACTATATATTACTTGAACAGGCACAAGCTGCTCTGCTGCACCTGTTGATGATCCTGCCACTGATGATCCACCCGTCTCGCCACTCCAGAGGGTGGACGTGAGCACTACTCATCGGACATTCCGACCAATGTGAGCTCATCTGATCATGGAGGGAGCAGCAAGTCATCATCTGGATCTGAGTAGTACTCAGACTTATAGTATCACATTCCATATTGAGGATGTGGTTGTATATATATTTTTGTAACTGAAGCCATGGGCTACTTCGACATATGGACTCCCTTGTATATATGTGTACATTTGATAGTAATATTGAATCGTGAATTGATAGTATTGCATTCATGTCTGTCTTGAATCGTGTATTGACAATGTATGCATTCATGTCGTTCTTGTCTTAAATCTTCCTCGTGGATGGTGCAATGCACCCAAAAAAAAAATCCAAAGAGTGCGATTGGGTGCTGGAATGCTGGAACATTCAGGTACCAAATAGCACTCTCTGGATTTTTTTTTTTGCTCTCTGTTCGCGTGTATAGACGCGCGTCAACTTTGCAAAAGTCGCATGTATATACGCGGATACTCTGTGAAATGCACGTGTTTAAGCATAGCTAAACTTACAAAAGGCATGTATACACCCTCGTATGAGCGCGTCTAAGCACAGCTAAACTGACAAAATGCATGTATACGCCCTCGTATCAGCGCATCTGACTGCTTCTATACACGCGCTTTTACATGCATGTCTCTGGCCGCCGCGATGATACACGCACTGATACACGGGCCCATTACTTTTTTTCCACAAGTCATTAGGAGCACGGGTATGAGCCCGATCCCTTGTAGTGGATGGAAAAGGTTTCAAGAGTGAAAGAAGATGATTTGCAGGAGTTGAATCTGGGATCTGAAGTTAATCCAAAAATGGTCAAAGTCAGTGTCAATTTGGATGAGAGGTTTAAGGAGGATCTTAAGAGGTTGCTGCAAGAGTTCATTGATGTGTTTGCCTGGGATTATTTAGATTTGAAGGGCATGGATCCGGAGGTGTATAGCACCACATCAATCTGAAGGAAGATGCGGTGCCCACGGTGATTCAGCAACGTTATAGAATGAATCCAAATTATGCAAAGTAGGTGAAGGAAGAGTTGGATAAGCTTTTGCAAGTAGGTTTCATTATACCAATAGATCAGGCAGAATGGTTGTCACCAATAGTTGTCGTTCCAAAAAAGTCTGGCAAAATCTGGGTGTGTGTGGATTACAGAAAATTGAATGCAGCAACTGTTGCCGATCCATTTCCATTGCCGTTTATGGATTCAATCTTGGATGATGTTGCAGGCCATGAAATGTATAGTTTTCTTGATGGTTTTTCAGGATATAACCAGATCCGGATGGCAGAAGAAGATGTTGCTAAAACCGCATTTATAACAGAATGCGGTGCATTTGCATATACAGTTGATGAGTTTTGGATTGAAGAATAGGCCACCATCGTTTTCCAAAGCATCTTTCAAAACTTTTGAGCCGTATTTGACGGAATTCATGCGGATTTTCATGGATGATTTTTCTCTATTTGGCAAGAAGGCAAAGCACTTGGAGTATCTTAAGAAATGTTTGGAATTGAAGGAGGTATGTCAATTGACTCTGACAAAATTAGTGCAATTCAAAAAGCAGTAGAACCTAACAATTTGAAGGCAGTATCAAGATTTATGGGGCAGATAAAGTGGCACAATAGGTACTTGAGGTATCTTGCAGATGTCAGTGCACCTTTGACTCATTTGACACAGAAGGATGTTGAGTTTGTATGGGGAGATGCTCAGGAGAAGGCATTTCAGGTTATGAAGAAGATGCTTGTTGTTTCCCCTATCATCCAACCACCAAATTGGCAGTTGCCATTTCATGTGTTTGTGGATGCATCAAATATGGCGGTCGGAGCTATTTTGATGCAAGAGAAGATCCGCGGGTGGTTTGGACCAGTGTATTATGCAAGTCAGATGCTGAAACCGGCTGAAAAGAATTGCACAGTTACTGAGCAGGAAGCTTTAGGAATGATTTTTGCATTGGAGAAATTTCGGCATTATTTGCTAGGGGAACAAAGTAATTTTTCATGTTGATCACCAAGCGTTGATTTTCTTAGTAAAGAAGCCAAAGCTGGAAGGCAGATTGGCAAGGTGGATGCTTTTGCTACTACAAGAATTTGACTATACGATGTTGCATACACCAGGGAACAAGCATGCAATAGCGGATTACCTTAGTAGATTGGAAAATATGCAGGAGATGCCTGGGGTGTCAGATCAGCTTCTGGATGCGGCATTGTTTCATGTATAGGGACAAGAGTTTGACAACTGGTATGATCAAATGTTCCAATTTTTGACAGATGGAGTTTTGCCTTCTAATATGTCAATAGATCAGAAGAAGAAATTTGCATTGCGAAGCAGACCATTTTTTATTATTGCTGGTGCACTATACCGGAACGGACTGGATTAGATCATCAGGAGATGTGTACCGGATGAGGAGCAAAAAGCTGTTTTGCAGGAGAGGCACATTTTGGAGCAGCTGGAGGACATTTTTCACGAGAGATTACAGGACGAAAAATAATGTAAGCAGGTTTGTGGTGGCCATTGTTGCTCAAGGATGCACATCAGTTTTCCAGGGAGTGTTTGCAATGTCAGAAGATTGGGCAGCCAACCTCAATGGATAGGATGCACGACCACCCCGTTTTGCCACTTGAACCATTTCAAAAATGGGGGCTGGGTTTTGTTGGACCCATAAAGCCAAAGGCAAGGAGAACAGGTGCACGATATATTCTAGTGTGGCAACGGATTACTCCACAAAGTGGGTGGAAGCATTACCTTTAAGGGATAATAAAGCGGCTAGTGTGACCAGGTTTTTGTACAAGCACATTATGACAAGGTTTGGATGTCCCATAGAGCTAGTGTTAGCTCAGGGTGTGCATTTCTTGAATTCAGTCATTGAAGAATTGACAACTAAGCATATGATTTTGCATAAGAAATCCACTCCGTATCATCTGCAAGCAAATGGGCTGGCATAGAGTACAAGCAAGGTGCTTGTGAGAATGAAGAAGATTATTGCAGAAAATCGATCTGATTGGGATGACAAGCTAGATTCTGCACTATGGTCATTCCGGACAGCATATAAAGTCGTCACTAGGGTGACACCTTTCAATCTGGTTTATGGTATAGAAGCTGTTGTTCCAATGGAATATGTGGTTCCAAGTTTGCGGCTAGCAGTTCAGCATAGGTTGAGCCCTGAGGATTCAGTTTTGCATCGGCAAAGGGAGTTGCTGAGACTAGAGGGGGATCGGATCCAAAGTGCTTATGCAGTGGAGATAGCTCACAATAGAAGACATGCATGGTTGTCAAGACAGGTGAAGTTTAAAATTTTCAAGAAAGATGATTGGGTGATGTTATATAATTCCAAGTTGGGGCCGTATCCAGGTAAGTTAAAATTGAGATACTTTGGGCCTTATCAGATTGTTGAAGAGTTGGGGCAAGGCACCTTCAGGTTGAAAGATGTGTTTGGAACTCCGATAGTGAAATCGGTAAATGGCTTCAAGCTAAAAAAAGTTTTATGGGAAGGTTCTAGAGATTCCTCATTGGATGGTAAATAAGGCTGAGGAGATATCAGTCAAATGGATTGAGGTTGTTCCATATGTGTCAAAGGGAAGTCCAAGCGGATTTTTTTCTTGATAAGTTTAAAGTTTGGTTTGAAGCTGCACGGGAGAGCAAGCTGTTTGGATGGAGAATATAGAGCTGAAGACCAAAATTGCTGAGTTGGAATTGCAGGTGGAGACAGTAAAGAATGAAGGAATGCTCAAGAGGGTCAGTTTGTCTTTAGAAACTGTGGATGAGCAGGGAGAAGGTAACAAGGAGTCCGGAATGGTTGGTGTTGAGAAGGCCACGGAGTTCAGTGGTGATAAGGCGGCGGAATTGATTGCAGTGAAAGCGCAAGAGGAAAGTGAAAAGGCAAGTGCAGAAGCGAAAGTGGTGGATTCAGTGGATCAAGCAAGTGGCTGACTGGATCAAGGGACTGTGGGTCCGAGGTCAGCCATTGGCTCAAGCCACCGAGCTGTGCCAGGTGTTTGGGGTAGACCTTAGGCAGATTATTTTTCAAGTTATATGTATGGATTTTTGGTATTTTTGGAAGTTGGTTAGCTTTGGGATCTTAGAAGGTGGAGAGTCATGGGAAGTCTATATATAAGTTGGAGCCGTGGCCGTTTTGTTCAGTGGTACACGAATATGGTTCTTGGTTGATTTTATGTGTAGTTATGGTAGATTCTGTAATGACAATACAGTGGACAAATTTTGTGCTTCCTCTCTTCTAGTCATTTCATTCTGTATTCTGTGTTTTGAGAGTGGTGCAAGTGCAGCAGTGTTCTGTGAGACCTGTGTGTAGAGTTGTAGTGAAATTCGGAGTAAGATGAAACTGTGTTGGTTTGTCAGAGTGAGTGTCATTGTGAAATGTCAGACCTAGGAATGGAGAAAAACTGCTTTGCTCATGCAACAATAAACACATTGCAAGCTACCATCATGCATTATGTGATCTTGGTACATGCCGGTAGGTATCGGTATACTTAGCTAGCACCGGGCATGCATTGGGAGTTTCGAGTGCATGCAAGTACCTCCCAGTGCATGTCGATAGTTATCGGCATGCATTCAAAGCTACCGGCATGCATTCGATGCTCTTGGTGCATGCCGATAGCTGTCGGCATACTTAGGTAGCACTCGATATGCATTGGGAGCTCCGGGTGCATGTCGGAAGTTATCAACGTGCATTCAAAGCTATCGGCATGCCTAAGTAACACCCAGATACTCCTGATGCATGCTAGTGGGGCTACTGGCATACTTTTTTATTTTTCAATTGGCCTTTGGTCCAAGATCCTCCCATAGTTACCAAATTTCATCGCCCGTAGGCAATTATTTATCCACACGTAGTAGGCGATGCCGCTGAAGAAGCACCAAGGAGGGATTTGAACACAAGACCTCTTGGTCCTAGGCAAACACCTTTACCACTTGAGCTATCACCTCATTGGCTAGCTACTTGCATACTTAGGCATGCATTGGGTGCTCCGAGTACATGCCGGTAACCCTCGGTGTATGTCGGTAGTTATCGGCATGCATTGGAACCTACCAACATGTATTAGGTGCTTTGGGTGCATGCTGATAGCTACATGCATACTTAGGTATAGAACCTGGCATGCATTGGGACCTCCTTGTGCATGCCTATAGCTAGTGGTGTATTTAGGTAGTGCATTGGAAGCTTTTGGCATGCCTAGGTAGCACCTAGCATGCATTTGGTGCTCTTGATGCATGCCCATAACTACCGGCATACGTAGGTACCACCCCGTATGCATTGGGTGCTTTACTCACATCAGCCCCAACAGCTTCTTTTTCAGCAGCATACCAGCTGCTCATCTCATCAAAGACAACATCCCTGCTTACTCTCAACTCACGTGTAGTAGGGTTATAACACCTGTATCCCTTTTGCTCAAGGGAGTATCCAATAAACACACATTTTTCAGCTTTTGGATCCAGCTTAGTTCTCAACTCATCTGGCACATGCACATATGCAATGCATCCAAAGACTTTCAGATGAGACAAATCTGGTTTTCTGCCAGTAAACCTCTCCTCTGGAGTTACATCATGTATGGCTGTAGTTGGAGTCCTGTTCATGATGTATACTGCTGTAGAAACAGCCTCAGCCCAATAGCAATGCGGCATATTCTTCTCTTCCATCAATGCTCGCGCAATCTCTGCAATGTGCCTATTTTTCTGCTCAGCAACTCCATTTTGCTGCGGAGTGTATCTGCATGTAAACTGTCTATGAATACCATTCTTCTTCAAAAATTGAGAGAACTCATTGGAGAAGTACTCTCCCCCTCCATCTGACCTTAGGCACTTTACATATTTCCTTGTTTGCTTTTCAACCAAAACTCTGAAATTCTGAAAGTGAGTGAATACCTCACTCTTCTCCTTCATGAAATATACCCACACTTTCCTCGTGTGGTCATCAATGAAAGTCACATAATACCTGCAGCCTCCCATAGATATGGTCTTCGTAGGACCTTATACATCTGAATGCACAACATCTAGTGCATTTCTGCTCACATATTTGTTACGTGGAAACACATGCTTTGTTTGCTTCCCAAATTGGTATGCTTTACATATTTTCTGCATACCTTCCACTTTAAATTTTGGCAGCCCTGTCACAATTCCTTTTGTCTGCATAGACTTCAATCTCTGCACATTTACATGTCCAATCCTTTTATGCCAAATGTCTGTGTCTGCAACAATTCCTGAACCATTTGCAAACATCGCAGCACTCATTTCAGGCATGTCTACATTTAATGTAAACATTTTGCCCACTCTGTTGCGTTTTGCAACCAACCTGCACTTGTCTTTGAAATCTTCAACATAACACCCATCAGAGTTAAACCGAACCTGCAAACCCTGCTCAATCATCTGGCCAACTGAAACCAGATTCTTTGTTATGTTCGGTACATGAAGTACATCTGCAAGGTACTTCACTTTGCCATCCTGCAAGACAATGGCACATCTCCAACGTGGACAATTGGATGAGCAGTGTCATCCCCTGTCTCCACAAAACCTGGTCTTTCTGGGTTTTTCATCTCCTTGAACCACTCCCCATGACTCGTCATGTGGTTCGAAGCGCCTGAATCCACATACCATACATTATCTTTTTGTGCTGCATCAACATTTTCAGACATGGCATTCCACGACATGCTGCATAACAAACAACCTTTCATTATCCTCATTATTTCTGCTTGAGGATGCATAGTTGTTTTGCTGCACTTTCCCATTTTGCATGTCAGCCTGCTTCTTATAACATTCTGCCTGCACATGTCCAGGCTTACCACAATAATAGCATTCACGTGCATCATTATATTGCCTTTGCCAATTTCCACGGCCTCTTTGACTCCCCTTGCCTCTGAATTTTCCTCTTCCACCTACGTGTTGTTGTTGTTGTTGTTGACTCTGGGACTGTTGTTGTTGTTGCTGCTGCTGACCATAATTCTGATTACCTATTCGGCCACCTCCTTGACCGCGTCCACGGCCTCCTCTACCTCGTCCTCTTCCTGAATTCGTGTAAAAGGCCTCCTCTACCTCTTCCTGAATTCGTATTTTCTGCACAGCGGTACTGCAGTACTTTCAAATGTCACAACCAATGACTTCAATGTGCATACATACACCTAATGGCAACTGTAGACCTCTTTGCAGCACCCACAGTGTTTGCACAGTCAATCTGTCTTCCTGCAGTTCTTAAAACAGAGTTCTGCAGAGAATCGATGACTTACCCGCAGTGCTCCAAATCGCCTGCTTTCTGAAAAACGGAGGTCCAGACGCGCCCGAAACGCGTTTTCGGCCCAAAATTTTAGTCCAATAGGACTAGTCCAATAGGACTATATAGTTTCCCTTTAGCTTTACTCCCGCGAAGAAAACTCCTCAATCAGAGACCGTTTGCCGGTGCCTCCCGTAGAGCTCCTGACAAGGGTGTAGTCACCAACACAATAGGGAAGAGTAGTTGAAGCTCTTACCCTCGTACCGCTTCCTGTGGTTCTCTTGCTTACAGCTCAGCCCTTAGCACGAACCAGGCTCTGATACCATGAAAAGATGCAGGGGGGAAGAGAGCTTGAGCTCTTGCAAGCACACACACACACTCACAAAACCCTAATAGAGAACACACAAGGTGAGAGGCTGAAAATCTTCTTCTCCTCTACACAACACTCAACACACCATATACAAGAATAAGAGTACACATAATATGAAAGGTACTCAACCAATACATACACGGGTTCTCTATAGTGTGAACCCGACTAGATGAGCTGGCGTTATAACTATGCCAGTCTCTAGAATGGTTGTCACACAGCCTGTCATCCCACTGGCCGCATATCACCCAAGATCTCACCAACCATGCGAGTGGTGTAAGTGTGGGGCCTATCCCCCAGAGGCGGGTCATCAGTGTCCACCGCCTCACTAGACGAGCTCGATATCTCAACAAGGCTCACACCATCCCTCCACGTTAGCATCTTGGCCTTTAGTTGGAACCCAAGGAAGTGCAACCCAAGATCCACGAATAGCGGGCTAGTGACTCGTCCTCTAACTCTGAAGTCATGGAAGGGCATCCTACCAAGAACCCTGAAGAGGCAAGCCAAAACATGCTAGTTTGGGCCCCACAACCCGGAGCTAGCATGTTTAGTCATCTAATAGAGACCTTTAGTAGAGCTACACACTCTGAACATGCGACAAGTAAAGTAAATGAAGGAGGAGGGGAAGTAGATTCGCCATTCACATCTCACGTAGACCCTGCCCTCCCAAAGAGTGTCCATGTGGATATTCTACCCACTTCGTTTAATGAAGGCCCTACCTTCTAACGCTCTCCCTAAAGTAGAGGTCCCTAGAAGTCAGTCCATATAAGAAGTGACATTGCATCCACTTCAAGAGAACCGTTTAGCATGCCAAGTTTAGATGTGGGATATTTCTCAATGAAAATTGGGAATATGATCTACACACAGAGACTCTGACTGACCTTTACACGGGTTACACATACCATGTAGGTTGGTTAGAAGTCATACGATCTACATCTAATGCCACCAATCTAGATGAACAACAACAAATGATATGTGAGGTTATTCATAGAATCATCCAATTCGAGAGGCAAAATAGAGGAGTGAACCTAGTTTCCACTGGCCCTATGAGATTTTTGGATACGGGCAAGGCCAAACAACCAACCCTGTCACAATTGGAGACTCCCTCGGTGAGTCCCATAGATCCTTCGTATGTTGTTTTGCGTGGAGTCTCAATGCAGGTTGAGCCCACGAGCAGTAACTTTAGCTTTCCAACCTTGTCTCAACTTTCCATTAGGGAATCCACAATGCCTACTCCGATGATGAGCATGACGAAAAGTGCACCTGTTACCACTGTAGTTAGTACAACACCGCTACCTAGTGGTACAATACCTATAACAGTGCGTACCAGTGCATATCGACCATAAGTACCTATCGCTACTCATGCTCATGTAGCACCCATACCTCTTGTTATGCCAATTGGCGGATGCTCCACGAATGCATTATCACAACCCTTATCCAAGAGGAGCTATGCCTAGCCACATATCATATCCTACATCAGTGCATACATACCAAGACCAATGCCAACTCCTGTCAACCAGGCTATCCCAGAAGTGCCTCCACCAGCTATGCCTGCTCACCTAGGTGATCTCGTAGCATTTGCTCAGACGATCGGACGATCTATTGTAGAAAACATGCGGGGCATGCCTGAGAGAGAACCTAGAAGCAAGGCCGTACAAGTGGCCAAGCTCACTTAGAACTTCCGTGGTAACGAAGATGTTAGGAAGCACATTGAAGTTTTTGAACACGTTGAAGAGCGTACTCACTATCCCACTCTCAAGAGATTGTTCTTGAAAGAATACATACGGGAGGGTGTGCTTTGGGGAGTAGCATCTCAACTCCAAAAGGCTGAACGCGAGGAAGGAGAGTCAGTGAGAGACTTTATTAGTCGATTAAAGCATCTAAATTCTCACTGTACTCCTGATGAGCACTTCAATAACAACCAACTGCTTGATACATTCATTCGAGGATTGCGCCACGAGGACATATACAATGGCCTAGTCATTAGAGGTCTTACGATGTGGGAAGCAGTCAGCACTGCCAATGCAATCGAGTTAGAAGATAACTTGATGAATGTAGGTAAAAGGTTGTCTTCGGAGACAAAATCTGTTAGTTCGCAAGTATCTGGGCACGAGCCAATGACTGTAAAACCTATTGCCAAGGAGCCCAAGATATCCGAAATGTCTATCTGACTGACCTTACTAAGGCTCTCCAAGAATACTTTAGGGGTAATCAAGCTCCGCAAAATAGCCATATGTACCCAAGAAGAGAGCAACAATGGTGTTCAGTTTGCTTAGGGCCACATAGCACAAGTGAATGTCCCACATTCAGAGTCAAATTCAATGGGAATTGCAATGCATGTGGTAAGTATGGCCATCAATCTAAGGATTGTCTAGTACTTAAGCGTATGTTAGCAAATCAAGCACCACTAGCCTGGTCAAACACACCTCAAGTACCCGCACTCATGCCTGTACCACCTGTCGAGCAACCGTCATAACACATAGTTCCAAGGAACCCAAGTTTGTTCCAGTCTGTGCAGTTATCACCACCAGTGTTAGGACCGCAACCTCCACATCCAAGGATTACCCCTGTAAACCAGATGGGTTGTGAGTCACATAGTGCATGTGGGTCCATATGGAATTGATACGTTTGAAACTCCCCAGTACTACATGGAGGATCATTTCGGGCAAGTCAAGCCTGTATATCAAGCGGCTACTCTCACCACAAGAGGGCAAAACCTTAATACCTTGGTGAGGAGACCACCTCTTCAATGCACGATTGTGGTGGACCGCATCGTGTAGCGGAGTGCCCTAATAGGCTACATAAGGTCGCTACTCAAATGCAACCAAATCAAGGGAGTGTTGAGAGTTTTGATATCCCAAGCTCATCTACATCTTCATCGGTGTTGAAATATACAAGTGAATAGGGTGTGTGTGGGAACAAGCCCTTGGTTAGAGGCTGTAAAAGAGGAGATGTAATTGTGAAAGAACCTGTGAAAAGGTGAGAAGAATCTACTGGGAGAGAATAAAGGGTAGCATGAGAGAATTTAGGAGTGTGGAGATATTCTGGGAGATATTCAGGGAAAAGAGAAGAGGTGGAGAGAATCAGGCAAGAGGTGGAGATATTCTGGGAGTGAATCATGGAGAAATCAATGGGATTTGATGCTTGATGTAAACTCTATAAATTGAGGCATAGCCCTAATGAGAATTTTCTGGTTTTTGAGTATCCATGCCTACATTAATCTATTTGCTAATTACCCACTAATTACATCTTAATCATTTACTAATCACTTTGTTAATGATGTTGATTCTAGTGTATGATCCACCATAGCTCATCATTATGCTCAAATTTCAACATGGTATCAGAGCCATGCCTAGAATCAATTAGGTTTATGAGCCCATTAGTTAATTAATTAGGATTAGTAGATAATTAGCAAAAAATCAAATTTTTAGTGAGCTTTTCACTTCCCCCTTCACCCCCAGCCAGTGGAGGACTCCATTCTCCTTGCACACATAACATTAGTCTAAGCCCTTTTAGGTACTTATAGTAGACTCATAGGGCTACACACAACTCAAATCTTGTGGCCCAATTCAGCGCAGAACGCCGGTGGGAGCTCAATTACTGGGCGCCGTTTTTCTGAAGGGAATTGAAGATTTCTTCAAGCTCAGTTCAAATGTTTCTAATTCCTCCTAGCCCAAGGGGTAATCAAGCATGCTCTACAAGCTGGTGAAGACAGAATTGAGTTTCATCAAGTCTACATTGAGATCCAAGCTCTTCATCAAATCTGCAGGTGACTTTGGTAAAACAGAGATTAAGCAATATTTGGTCAAATCTTGTGTTTCTTGGCTTAATCCTCTACTAGACTCATTGCTATTGATGCCTTTGAAAGCATTTGAGCTCATTTGAAGTGGAAGGCACCAGATCTGGATTCCCCGCATACTCTGTTTTCTGCACACAAAACAGAGCATTAATTTGCTAATCAGTGATTAATCAGTGCTAATCACTGTATTTTGGTGCAATTGAGGGTTCAAATTAACCATTAGGTATCTGATACACATCCCTAAAGCTTGAGATTGCAAATCGGAGTTGGTTTGATACTCCAACCATCCCGTACAAATTGGTTACCCTTGATTTAATGTAATTTCTGAAAAAATTGCGCTGATAAAATTGTGATAATCATCATTTTGCATTTAACCCTTGGTTAATGCCTATAAATCTCACTCAAATTCAAGATTATTCACAGCCAGAGTTGCTTTTGGGAATGTGCATAAGAATGAATGCTATACGCATTATGTATTGGGCACATTGCATCAGTGTAAAAATGGGAACAGACACTGCCCTTGTCCAGATTAAGGCAAGAGGTAAGACCTCCCGCATAATTTTGGGTTTGCATTGCATAATGATATAAGATAAACATAAAAAGCCAAAAGGAACTGTCAGCAAAACATTGAAACATGTTGCTCACATGGAGCAAAAAGACCTGACGGACAAGCTCATGGCCCCAGCCATGGAAGAAGAAGAATATCTCTTCCCAAGAAGAGGATCCACACCAAGAAGATCTGAAGGAAGACATGGACACGAGAAGAGAAGCTGCCCCGAGAAGACTGAAAGAAGAGACGGGCGCATGGAGAGAAGTTGCCCACGACAAGAAGACTGAAGAAAAGAGAAGATGTGAGGCTCCAAAGAGTGAGGAGCCATGTGAAAATCTCTGAGAGAGAGAGAGAGAGACCCCACAACCCAATGTAACCTGCCCCAATAAAGTAAAACCACCTCTGAGCCACCGATGATGTAGGCCACGTGGTAGATGTATGTGTGAGCACTTTAGTCAAAATCGCGGGCACTTATAGTAGCCTTGGACACATAGAGAGAGAGAGTGTCAAGGACTATGGAGTTTAGGGACTTGAGGCACTGGTCGCGGACTATCAAGTAAGAAAGAAACTTGATACAGGGTCCAGGTGTGCTGAGATAACTTGAGGGGAGGAGTAGACACTGGTCGCGGACTACCAAGTAAGGGGAGGCAAACTTGGTATAGGGTCTAGGTGTACTAGGAGTATTCACTTGAGGGGAGGCAAACTTGGTATAGGGTCTAGGTGTGCTAGGAGTATTCACTTGAGGGGAGGTGTTGAAATATACAAGTGAATAGGGTGTGTGTGGGAACAAGCCCTTGGTTAGAGGCTGTAAAAGAGGAGATATAATTGTGAAAGAACCTGTGAAAAGGTGAGAAGAATCTACTAGGAGAGAATAAAGGGTAACATGAGAGAATTTAGGAGTGTGGAGATATTCTGGAAGATATTTTGGGAGATATTCAGGGAAAAGAGAAGAGGTGGAGAGAATCAGGCAAGAGGTGGAGATATTCTGGGAGTGAATCATGGAGAAATCAATGGGATTTGATGCTTGATGTAAACTCTATAAATTGAGGCATAGCCCTAATGAGAATTTGCTGGTTTTTGAGTATCCATGCCTACATTAATCTATTTGCTAATTACCCACTAATTACGTCTTAATCATTTACTAATCACTTTGTTAATGATGTTGATTCTAGTGTATGATCCACCATAGCTCATCATTATGCTCAAATTTCAACAATCGGCAGTACATCATGAGCTTGAGAGGGGCTGTGAGATTCAAGCTCGATGTCAGTGTGAGCCAGCTATGCTATGTGCTGGCATGTTAGGTAGGAACATGTGTGAGGCATAAATGACCTAGCTATGCTATGTGCTGGCATGTTAGGTAGGAGCATGTGTGAGACATAAATGACCGCGTGTCCAGCTGGTCATAGTGTGTGGACATTAGCTAGGGTTAGATGAGTGTGGACACAACTCATAGAGTATTGTTTGTATTATGGATTATGGCATTATGCTTTGTGTAAGAGTGGAGATGGCTTCTCTCTATGGTTAGGGTTTGCAATATACATTAGGGTTTACTCCTGTGTGTGTGCCTTCCACGGTTCTTTCAACATGAGATCTCCTTCTATGTGTTAATGGACCTCTATGTGTTTGGTCCTCGCATGAAACACTGGATTCTTTGCCAACTGTATACTGCTCATGTTGTCACAATGAATGACAACTTTGCCATCAATAGGCTCACCCAAATCTGCCAAGAGGCCCTTTAACCATACTGCCTCACAAGTAGCAATGGCTACACCTCTATATTCAGCCTCTGGTACTAGATAAAGCAACTGTAGGTTGCTTCTTGCTACTCCAACTCAACTCAAATCCGGGCGTGTGATAGTCATGTAAATGAGACTACCAAACCATCTTCCTATACATAGATGGATCATCCAATTCATCACCATAATCGGCCCGCAACTTCACATTTTGCTCCAAAGGTGTACTCATAGGCTTACACCCTGTCATGCCATATTTTGCCAACATATCCAATGCATATTGGCGCTGTACTAACCATGTACCTGCACGATCTTTGACCACTTCAATTCCAAGAAAGTATCTCAACTCACCAAGGTCTTTCATGTCAAATTGCCCACTCAATGCTTGCTTGACATGCATCACATCTGCACCATGATCACCTGTGATAATCAAGTCATCCACATAGATGACGAGTAAAACAATCCCATGCTCTGTCTTCTTCACATAGAGTGAAGAATCTGTTGTAGAAATCTAAAAACCAAGTGAGATAAGATATCTACTCATCTTATCACTCCAAGCACGAGGTGCTTGCTTCAGACCATACAATGCCTTTTTCAATCTACATACGTGAGTGGGATATCTTGGGTGTACATACCCTTTTGGCTGTGCCATATACACTTCCTCTTGTAGGTCTCCATTTAGAAATACATTTTTGACATCCATTTGATGCATTTCCCAGCCATTAGCTGCAGCCATAGTAATGACTGCTCTCACTGTGCCCATCTTAGCCACTGGACTAAACGTCTCATCATAGTCCAATCCTTGGGTCTGTGCATAACCCTTTGCTACCAATCTTGCTTTATGTCTCTCAATAGAACCATCAGATTTGCACTTCACTTTGTAAACCCATTTACATCCAATAACATTCTTGTCCTTTGGTAATGCAACCAAGTCCCATGTGTCATTATGGACCAATGCGTCCATCTCTACATCCATTGCTTTCTCCCATACATGCTCTCCAATAGCCTCTGTATAGCATGTAGGTTCCACATGCTTCACCATAGATGTCATATATGCATAGTGCATAGCAAAATCTCGATATGTCAATTTGTCAACTGGATATCTGACTCTTTGGGATCTCCGCAATGCATGCGGGTCACTCTGTACACCTATCACTCTAGCATGTGGTGGCACATATCTATCCTGCCTTGCACGAGGTGTGTGTAAAACAGGTATGCCAAGCTCCTCATCCAAACTCTCTGAACTAGATGACTCATAACCTGTAATTCCAATGCCTTCAACCTTCTTCTTTCCTTTATCCACAGCACTACTCCCAGTGCTCACACTCTCATGCCTCAAACGTCTTGACCATGGACGTACAGTACTACTCTCAGCCTCTGCTCTGCTGGCCCAGACATAGAAGTAGAACTAGAACTTGCTTGTGGCAAGTTCACAGGCACATCAGCCTCAAGTGACTCAATGACTCCCTCATCTTTTGCTTTGTACCAACAACTAGCAAGCTCATCAAACACCACATCTCGTGAGATGACCACTTGTCTAGTTTGTGGGTTGTAACATTTGTATGCCTTTCGATCATGTGCATATCCAACAAATACACATTTCTCTGCCTTAGGATCCAACTTCCTTCTTCTTTCATCAGGCACATGTACATAAGCTATGCATCCAAAAACTTTGAGGTGTCCAATGTCTGGCCTATAACCTGTAAGCCGCATCTCTGGCGTGCTTCCATGAATGGCTGCTGTAGGTGTTTTGTTCAATATATACATTGTAGTAGCACATGCTTCTGCCCAATAGTAATCTGGCATGCTCTTTTCATTGAGCATCGCCCTAGCCACTTCACATATGACTCTATTCTTTCTCTCAGCCACACCATTTTGCTGAGGTGTATACCTACAAGTCAATTGTCTTCTTATTCCATGCTTCCTCAAGAAATGCTCAAAAGCTTTTGAGGTGTACTCACCACCTCCATCTGTCCTCAAACATTTAATCCAACAGCCATATTGCTTTTCTGCAAAAGCTTTGAAATCCATGAACTTTTCCAACACTTCACTCTTCTCTCTGAGAAAGTATATCCATGTCATCCTACTAAAATCATCAATGAATGTAACATAGTATAAACTGCCTTTGATAGATGGGTTTTGTGCAGGACCCCATACATCACTATGTACTATCTCAAGTGGCCTGCTACTCATATTTCCTTCTCTAGGAAACCTCAACCTTGCCTGCTTTCAAAACTGACAGGCTTCACAAACATGCATATTCCCATCATATTTAAATCTAGGCAATCCACTGACAATGCCTCTTGTCTGCATGTTCTTCAATCTTTGTATATTGACATGTTCAATCCTCTTATGCCACATATCAATGTCCTGTACCACATTCCTGCTTTTAGAGAACATGGCTGATTTTAACTCAGGAATTCCAGAATCCAGCTTAAACAACCTGCCTTCTTTCTTGCCTTTAGCAAATGACTCTACATCCATGTTTGAAGTCCTCAACAAAGCAACCATGCTCATTGAAACGAACCTGTAATCCCTGTTCCACCATTTGACCAACTGAGGCCAAGCTCTTTGTGAGAGAAGGCATGTACAATACATCTGACATAGACTTTGTTTGACCATTGTGCATAACCAATGGTACACTTCCAACATGTGTAATGGCATGCTGAGTATCATCTCCTGTTTCCACATAGCCTTTCACATCCATAGGCTTCATATGCTCAAACCATTCACCATGACAAGTCATATGGTTTGATGCTCCAGAGTCCATATACCAGGTGTCATCATTCTCAGCATTTGTCATCATCGATCCCAAAACATGTTTCATGGCAAACAAATGATTTGCAGTGCCATCATTACTGCTTGATGCATAATTTCCACCACAATGTTGTGCGCATAATTTCCACCATAATGACCACCACGTTGTGTTCTACCCCCTCTCAAATCATTCTGTTTGCGGAAACAATCTCTCACCATATGTCCAAATTTGCCACAGTAATGGCATTCCACATCTTGCATAGAATTTTGTTGGCCTTGCCAACGTCCTCTACCACGGGGGTTACCTCTGCCTCTCTGAGGTGCATATTTACGACCACCTCTAGCACCATATGTGGGCTGAAAATTCTGTTGTGGTGACCTGTCCTGCCATCCATGACCATTACCACCACGTCCACGTGATGCGAATCTCCCCCTGCCTTTAAAACCTCTTTGCGAATAGAAAGCCTTATTTCTGCCATTATCATCATGGCTAGTAGATGCATCCAGAAATGAATCACTGAGTTTGATTTCCTCAACAAGTAAGAGTGAAACCAACTAATCAAAGTCTGGTAAACCTATACTCCGAACTGAGATAGATGTATCAAATGATTTATATTCCTTGCCAAGACCACGCAAGGTAATATCCACCAAATCATCATCAGGCATGGGGGCATTTATTGTTGCCAATGCATCTGCAAACTTCTTTATTTCTTGCACATAATCATGGATGCTCCTTTTATTCCGCTTCACATTATGTATCTTCTGTCGCAACTGAGACTTGCGAACACTCGTGTCTGTATCAAACATCTTTACCAAAGTATCCCATGCATCTTTGGGATTCTTAGCATCCTGTATGTGTATGAGCATAGCATCAGAAATACATATAGACAGATAATGCAGCACTTTGAATGCTCTTTCTGACCATTGCTTATAACCTCAATGTTGAATATCAACACCATCTGACATGTGTACATATCAATTTTTGAAAACCCCTTTCTCTGTTTTGGGAAAAACCAGAAAAACCAGTAGTAAAATGGCTCTAATTTCTTCAATATTTGTCCAAATTGAGCAACCAAGCATTCATTAGCTTAGCAATGGTGTCCATCAACTCCATGTAAGAGTAATTTGTCCAATTCTTTAAGACCAAAGATTAATTGCTCAATTAAAATTGCTCTGTTTCTCTGCAACCAGTGGACATCCTGTTTAATCAGCTCATTCCCAGCTCAATTAAGCATAATTTATCAAACCAACCATGTAGCCCTCTTCTCCAATGTGTGTAGCAACCAATTGCTAAAGCAATGGTGAAATATAACAAGCAACCAAGTAGTAATTGATCTCCTCGCTTCAAAATGAGCAATTTTCTGCCCTGTTTCTCTGTTGGAGCTGCGTCGCCTGCTGTA
Organism: Cibotium barometz; assembly: GCF_041138505.1. Lineage (NCBI taxonomy): Eukaryota > Viridiplantae > Streptophyta > Polypodiopsida > Cyatheales > Cibotiaceae > Cibotium > Cibotium barometz. The sequence continues at coordinate 21,883,171 of NC_141103.1, read as the reverse complement.
GGGTGGATTTGGAGAGATTATAATGTTAATTAAAGATGATATTGAGTGCCTAACACACCAAGGCAAGTGTATGACCCATCAATGATTTGAATTTTGCCAAAAACATGCTCCAAATGCATCAAATCTTCATCTCCTTTTCTCTGTTTTGTGAGAGCTCAAAAACCAGTAATTTCCATACATTCATATGCATCCAAATTGCTCCAAAATGAGTTTAGGGCTTGCATAGGAGTTTCCAATACATCCCTCTTTGTCAAATACATGTGTCCTTTGCCAAAATCACTTCTATTTCACCATACAGCAATGTTTCCAAGCTTTAATGGAAAGCTTCCAAAAACCAAAAATTTTCTTTGCTTTGATTTGCTCTAACTTGCTTTGTTTTTGCATGTATCACCTGCAATCCGCTCAAGGATGTTTAGAAGACCTTACCCGATAGGCCAAGCTCTCAGATCTGATAGTAGTTGGTGTGCTCCAAGCTTCACAGCTCCAATGGCAAGCTTCACAGCTTCTCTTCACAGCTTCTTCTCCCTCTTCACTCACTCACTCATAAACCCTAATAAACAGCACACTGATACTATGTTGAAAGAACGATAGAGGGGCAGGAGACACACACACAAGAGCAAACCCTAATGTATATTGCAAACCCTAACCATAGAGAGAAGCCATCTCCACTCTTACACAAAGCATAATGCCATAATCCATAATACACACAATACTCTATGAGTTGTGTCCACACTCATCTAACCCTAGCTAATGTCCACACACTATGACCAACTAGACACGTGGTCATTTATGTCTCACACATGTTCCTACCTAACATGCCAGCACATAGCATAGCTAGGTCATTTATGTCTCACACATGTTCCTACCTAACATGCCAGCACATACCATAGCTGGCTCACATTGACATCGAGCTTGAATCTCAACAGGGAGCACATCGGGAATGCCAGTACTTACATGTAATCATCGTGGCATAGATCATTTGATTGCTCAATGTCCACATAATCCTAGTGCACCCAAGATTACGCCATTGAATTTGGTTGAGGTCACCAATGAGGCACTAGGAACCACACTTGTTGTACCCTCAATTTATAGAGTTTACATCAAGCATCAAATCCCATTGATTTCTCCATGATTCACTCCCAGAATATCTCCACCTTTTGCCTGATTCTCTCCACCTCTTCTCTTTTCCCTGAATATCTCCCAGAATAACTCCACACTCCTAAATTCCCTCATGCTACCCATTATTCTCTCCCAGTAGATTCTTCTCACCTTTTCACAGGTTCTTTCACAATTACATCTCCTCTTTTACAGCCTCTATCCAAGAGCTTGTTCCCACACACACCCTATTCACTTGTATATTTCAACACCTCCCCTCAAGTGAATAATCCTAGCACACCTGGACCCTATACCAATTTTCCCTCTTACTTGATAGCCTGCGACCAGTGCCTGAAGTCCCTAAACTCCATAGTCCTTGACACTCTCTCTCTCTATGTGTCCAAGGCTACTATAAGTGCCCGCGACCTTGACTAAAGTGCTCACACATACATCTACCACTTGGCCTACATCATCGGCGGTGGCTCAGAGGTGGTTTTACTTTGTTGGGGCAGGTTACATTGGGTTGTGGGGTCTCTCTCTCTCTCTCTCTCTCTCTCTCAGAAAAGATGATCCAACTCCACTTCCCTTGGAGCCTCCATGAAGTTTGCCGATGTCGTTCCTTCTTCACTGGGTTTGCTGTAGCAGTCTCTCGCCATGTGTCCTGGCTTTCCACATTTGTGGCAAGTGAAGGTCCTCTCTCCTACTCTGTCTCTTCCTCGTCCTCGTCCTCGAGAGAATCCTCCTCGGGTGAAGAATGCTTTTTCCTCTCCTGCTGTTGAGTCGAGCCCTTTCTTCTCTTTGCCTCTGCTCTCTTGCTCCAGTAGAGCTACTTCTATCTCATGTATCTTCAATTCAGGTACATTCTTTAGTATTGCTACAATGTTTTCATAATCTCCTTTGTCCACACTCCTCAGAAGTACAGCTAATGCTTCATCATCTTCTACCTTTTTGCCAATAGCTGCCAGCTATTGCTTAATGCTTTTATATTTGTTCAAGTGTGTGATTAAAGGTTCACTTTCCTTCATGTCCAATTTGTAGAATTGCATTAACGGATTTATCTTTGAATTTTTTGCTTGTGTACCAAATAATATATTGAGTTCATCCCATGCATCTTTTGCCCACTGTATCCCTATGATATGATGAATGATTTCATCATTTAAACTGAGTGCAATAAGTCCCAATGCTTTTTCATTCTTGCTCTTCCACTCATTTTTCCCTCTCTCTGGGCATTCATCTCTCCCTTCAACTAATCCCCACAGATTTTTCCTCATCAGCAAATACATGGTTTTTGTCTGCCATGTATAAAACTGTTTCCCATTAAATTTGGCTATTTCCAATGCTGAACTCATGGTGATATGAAGGGGGTCTTACCTCTTGATCCAAATTCAAGATTCAAGGGCAGTGTCTACCCTTTTAAAACTCAATCTGGTATTTAATAGATGATTACAACAATTTTATCAGCATAAAATCACCAGAAATTACATTAAATTAAGGGTAACCAATTTGTACGGGATGGTTGGAGTATCAAACCAACTCCGATTTACAATCTGAAGCTTTAGGGATCTGTATCAGATACCTAATGGTTAATTTGAAACCTCAATTGCACCAAAATATAGTGATTAGCACTGATTAATCACTGATTAGCAAATTAATGCTCTGGTTTGTGTGCAGAAAACAGAGTATGCGGGGAGTCCAGATCTGGTGCCTTTCACTTTAAATGAGCTCAAATGCTTTCAAAGGCATCAATAGAAATGAGTCTAGTAGAGAATTAAGCCAAGAAACACAAGATTTGACCAAATAATGAAAGCTTAATCTCTGTTTTACCAAAGTCACCTGTAGATTTGATGAAGAGCTTTGATCTCAATGTAGACTTGATGAAATTGAATTCTGTCTTCACCAGCTTGTAGAGCATGCTTGATTACCCCTTGGGCTAAGAGGAATTAGAAGGATTTGATTTGAGCAAGGGGAGATCTGCAGTTCCCTTAAAAAAAACGCGCTGGAAAAAAGTCAAATTCTCCTTCGTTTCTATGCGGTTTGTTGCGCTGTCTTGCTGAGCATGAAGCTAAAGGTGTTAGCTAGCTTGTGTTAAAAGATCAAGACCTAATGTTGACTGTGCAAGAAGAATGGAGTCCTCCACTGGCTGGGGGTGAAGGGGAGAAGTGAAAACTCACTAAAAATTTAATTTTTTGCTAATTTTCTACTAATCCTAATTAATTAACTAATGGGCTCATAAATCTGATTGATTCTAGGCATGGCTCTGATACCATGTTGAAATTTGAGCATAATGATGAGCTATGGTGGATCAAACACTAGAATCAACATCATTAACAAAGTGATTAGCAAATGATTAAGAGGTAATTAGTGAATAATTAGCAAATAGATTAATGTAGGCATGGATACTCAAAAACCAGCAAATTCTCATTAGGGCTATGCCTCAATTTATAGAGTTTACATCAAGCATCAAATCCCATTGATTTCTCTATGATTCACTCCCAGAATATCTCCACCTTTTGCCTGATTCTCTCCACCTCTTCTCTTTTCCCTGAATATCTCCCAGAATAACTCCACACTCCTAAATTCCCTCATGCTACCCATTATTCTCTCCCAGTAGATTCTTCTCACCTTTTCACAGGTTCTTTCACAATTACATCTCCTCTTTTACAGCCTCTATCCAAGAGCTTGTTCTCACACACACCCTATTCACTTGTATATTTCAACACGTTGATCTCAAAAAAGTTAATGTAGCCACCAGAAGAGATCATTACCCCTTGCCGTATTTTGAACATGTGCTTGAAAGAGTTACAGGCAAGGAGGCATATAGCTTTTTAGATGGGTACTCTGGTTACAATCAGATCACAATAGCAGTAGAGGACCAAGCTAAAACAGCATTTATCAACAACATTTATCACGGAGTTTGGAGTGTTTGCCTTTCGCGTCATGGCCTTTGGCTTGACCAATGCACCTGCAACATTCCAATGATTGATAAACACAGCCTTTAAGAAATATCTAAGGGACTTTTGTGAAGCTTTCTTAGATGATCTTTGTGTTCATTCCTCTTGGGACGAGCACTTGATGTGTTTATGAAAAATATTTGAAAGGTGTAGATTATATTGCATCTCATTAAATCCTTTCAAATGCTAATTCTGGGTTAAACACGGAGTTATTCTAGGGCATATAGTGTCCAAAAATGGGATTTCCACTGATGAGAGTAAAATCAAGGTCATTATGGAATTGCCCCCACCCACCAACTATAAGGGAGTCCAACGCTTTATGGGCCATGTTGGTTATTATCGAAGGTTTATTTTATTCTTCGCTGAGTGTATAAGCTTCTCATCGAGTTTATTTGGACCAAAGATTGTGACCGTGCATATGAGCTATTAAAGAAGGCCTTGGCGAGTGCTCCAATCTTGTGAATGCCTAACTGGGATTTAATCTTCCATGTGCATATTGATGCATCAAACTTTGCTATTGGGTGTGTGCTAACTCAACCCTGAGAACATAAACTAGACTACCCCATTAGCTTTGCCAGGCGCCAGTTGAAACGATGCTGAAATGAACTACACCACTACGGAGCGAGAAGGGTTGGCAAAATGATATATGCAGTAAGAAAATTTCGTTATTACCTCCTTGCCACCAAGTTTGTTTTCTATGTGGACCATCAAGCATTGTTGTATCTGGTAAACAAACCATGCTCCACAGGAAGAATCACACGATGGTTTTATTAATTCTTCTTAAGTTTGATTTCACTGTTGTTGTGAGACCTGGCAAAAAACATGTCATGGCTGATCATTTGTCTTGCATACCTAATGGTGAAGCTCCTATGGGAGTTGATGATGACTTACCTGGCACTTCCTTGTTGATGGTGGAGACAATGCCTAAATGGAGTGAGAAGATTGTTAACTTTTTGGTTAATGGCTTTCCACCAAAGGAGCTTCGTAAAGATCTAGCTTGAAAGCTGATCAAGGAATGCGAACCCTATTGCTTGATGGTCGGGACTCTTTATAAAAGAGGAAAGGATGACGTTCTAAGGCGTGTGCGAGAGGATGAGTATCTATATATTTTGCAAGAGGCACATATGGGCGTAGCCGGTGGTCACTTTTTAGGAGACCTAACTGCGCAAAAGATCAGGGTATTGGTGGCCCACTATGTTCCAAGATCTTACAATCAGGGTATTGGTGGCCCACTATGTTCCAAGATGCATCACTTTTTGTGAAGGGTTGCGATGAATGCCAACGCTACAAGAAACCCCAGTGGAAAGATCATGCCCCTACATCTAATTAAAGTAAACCAACCATTTGAAAAGTGGGGTTTAGACTTTGTAGGTCCAAATAGCCCAGCGGCCCGCAACACACAATCTCGCTATATTATTGTGGCCACCACTGACTATATGACCAAATGGACTGAAGCGAAAGCGACACGTAAGGCAGATGCAAGGACAACAGCCAAGTTCCTCTTTGAAAATATAATCACACGCTACGGTTGTCCTTTTGAACTTGTGAGCGACAATGGTACGCATTTTATAAATGAAGTGATTAAGGACCTCACAACAAATTTCATGATATCCCATTATAAATCTACTCCTTATTATCCGCAAGCGAATGGCCAAGCCGAGAGTACCAACAAGACCTTAATCTCTGTTTTGACAAAGATTGTTGAAGCTCATCACATGGATTGGGATCTAAAGGTTTATGGGCCTATCATACTACATACAAAGTGGCTATTAATTGCATACCATTCAAGATGGTATATGGCGGCCAAGAAGCAGTCATGTCGTGGGAATTTGTCATTCCGTCTTCGTGTTGCTACTCAAGAGGGTTGGAATGGTAATCCCTTAGTAGAGCGTTTGTATATCCTTGAGTGCCTAAACGAAGAAAGGAGGAAGAAAGACAATTGGCGGTGTACAATGCCCTTGTGGAGAAGGATAGAAGGAAAAAATGGTTTTATCGCCACCTGAAAGACAAGGACATCAAAGTTGGGGATAAAGTCCTGATGTATGGAGTACGTAACGAAAAGAAGAAGCTCAAATATGCTGGTAAGGGATTGTATAGAGTATGTGAAATTACCCCGCAAGGTACCATCTGAGTGGAGACTCTCGACGGAGTTGAAACCATTGGATTCCTTATGGGAGTAAATTCAAAAGATACTATGACCCCCTGAGCCAAGAGGAGTTACATGCAATCCATCAAAAGAAGGTAGCTAAAGAACAAGCTGAGCTTAAGAAGATACAAGCGAGAGTTGAAGCCAAAGAACGTCAACAGCATGCTAGGCACCTACGAGAAGCCAACTTGGGGATCACGCAAGCATTTTTTGAGGAGGCAGAGGAGGATTCACTGGAATCTGACCCGCCTCTAAGATACCCAATTGAGTTACAGAGTCCTTACGGGGAGGTGCTGTATAATGCATTATTGGATACAAGAGCTCAACACAATTTGCTATCATATGGAGTGTGGTGTCAACTTGGAAAACCACCTTTATCCAAAAGTGCTATCTAAGTTAAAGGTATCAACAAGAAGAAAAGCCCTGTCTCAGGAATTCTGTACACTCCGATCGCCTATGGACAAGGGGGCCATAATTCAAAGCTTTTTGGTTATGCCTGCTGGTACCATGGAGGGGAATGTAAACTTAGGATGCAAATGGATGCTAGCCACCAAGTGCAATATTGATTGGGCAACCAGACGAGTTACAATGCAAGAACCAGCTCTCGGTCTGACCGCTCGAAATCCCCGCACCTAAGTCATCAACTCTGGACAAAATGCTAGATAATAAAAAATCACAAAGTCAAGTGGCAAAACCATCTTTGATTGTTTTCCACCCCTCTAACGCCTCAACGCCAAGAGTGGAAATAGGCAGTGTGGTCTCCAAGGCTCCGCTTACTATACCAAAGAGTACATACAAATGTATCCCAAAAGCTTCGTTAACAGCTCAATCTCGTTCAGACAAGAAGCCTCGCAGAAAGAAAGCAGCTACCCACCCAAGAAAAGGCAACATAACATCACGTTGGATTCCTAAAAAATTATTAGTAGTTCAAGGGTATTACGAAGGGAATGACCAGATTTGGCTCCCTAAACATAAGCTGAATCTCTCTACATCACCTGTAAAACCTTGCAAACCAAATGTTGCCACCCCAACGACAATTTAAGACCGTGGTAAGGGAAAGGTAACAGAGTGCTCCGCACCACTTCTTCCAGAGCTAGTTTGGATTCCCAAACGATATCAATCAATACCACCTAGCTCAGGAAGGGGGGAGCCACATGAAGCTTCTAGCTCCTAAGGCCAAGCACACTTTGATATAGAAGTTTCTACATGCTCTACACCTACTCTTGTCAACACCCAACAAGAGACCGATGAGTCTACGTCTCCCCTTATAAAAGTATCGTCGGAGACCATTTCCTCCATTCGTTCATGGGAGCGTACACTACCATCTCTGCAATTTGATGTGGCCACAAGGGTCATAAAAAGCTATTTGCCCACATCACCACCTATGACCCGCTGGACAAATTGGTTCCAAGAGACTGCAACATCATTGCAAAAAGTATGATCTACCCAAGGAAAGGGGGAGCATGCACTCACACTCTACATTCTATTGCTTCCTCCCTAACCTTTTCCCCTGATAATGTAATTCCCAAATTTGAGGAGATGTATATATATAGATTCATACACAAAAAAGAAAAGAAAAACAAAAAATAGTAAAAAGAGCAAGAGCACATTAAGAGGAGAAACATCCGTATACAGTTAGAAACTAGATTGACATATCTTCATAAACCTACTGATGCTATATCTGTGTTTGCAGATATGGAAAATGCACGAGCATCACACACTCCATCCACTCCCACCTTTGGTGAGAGGTATCATCTGTACCTTTCTCAGATATTTCACATATGCTATCCTGTAATTAAAACCGAATTGGATCATATAGATGTGCTAGCCAGAGAGGAAAATGTTGAGGAATTAGAATGGCTAATTCGCCCATGGCTGACCCCCCTACTCTGTAGAGGATATATCCCCGATAGCCCAAGACTTTCCTTTTCCACAAGATGACTATCCTCGCATGGTTACATTCTTGATGAGTTTATGTGGATGGGAAAACGAAAAGGATATATTTGACGAAGATGAATGGATGGATGAAACTCATGGCACTATCGAGGCTGACTTTATTTATTTGGATGATGCGGATAGAGGCTTAGCCTTAGGGCTAGAGCCAGGACTCTACAACATCCTCTTACCATATCCTTAGTAGTAGTGTGGTGACTGGTTAGTAGGTTAATGTTTTCAAGTGTTTCTAGTTTTGAGTCCTTAAACGAGTCTTTTATTTTTTCCACTGATGTGCCTCTCGAAGTATAGTGTTTGTTAGTTAATTGTACAGGTTGAAAAGTTTGAGGTGGATTCGCTTCCAAGTCTTGAGACTGCCGCAATGTTCATCATAAATATCTACATCAAATTGCAAGCTTTCTCATCAAATCAAGGAGATCTCCAATTTATAGGTGTAATTCTTCCATGCCCACTCTCTTAAATTTTTACTGTTAAATTAATTGAATGAACTATAATGCATGACCACATGGAAATTGTCAACGCACTACTTAGTTTTTGAAGTTGCTTAACGTGTTAGTGTAAATCATTAATGAGTTTAACCTTAATTGAGTTATTCTTGGAAATGCATGAAGTCTTTAGTTAACCTTGGAATATAGTTGTCTTAGGTCTAGGGTTAAAACCATCTTAATGTTTGCACAACCTGGCCGTGTGTGTGTTGACCTCTGAGACATAGCTTTTACCCCTTTGTTGACAGGATGTAAGACACATTATAGTTCAAGAGCAAAAATCAAAAGAGATTAATTTTTAAAAAAAAAAGCCTACAAATGGCAATGCAAATTATGTGCTCTAATGTTGGCCTATCGCCTTATTGACACTTGGTAGGCGAGGAGTATTCTACTCCAGACCGATGCCCTGGGTTGGTAGGGGGTAGCCTTGCCTAAGGTGAACTAATAGATTCCTAGAGAATGCCTTGTATTGAACACGGCACCAAGATCGATGCTAGTTTTGCCTTAGGGAGGTTGCCATTGTGTGTAAAAATTGTCACGTGCATAAAGAAATAAAGGCAAAAGGCTCCTATAACTCTGATGTTTCTTATGTCCTTAGGCTCATGGGATTAGCTTGTTCTTAGAGTAGACTCATTGCCGTCATCTGTCTATTTATTAAGCTTGGTAATTTTCCTTGACTTAGGCCATTTATAGACCTTGATTAACCTTTGACACCCTACTAACTCTTGAATTACTTTCATTAATTTTAAACTCCTGTTAATTTGCTACGCTAGCTCATTCATGTGACCCCTTAAACTAAGTTCTCATGGCAATATCCATTGTGGTCTAACATGCTTGAATTTATTACACTCTATATCTTTTGAATTCCAACATACTTTGGGACCGAGAAGATAAGGCAAGAGCACTCCTTGTATTCAACACATTGAGAATAAGAGTTTTAGGGTTACATTTGACTCTTATATGAAACCTAGCCATTCACACATGGGCGTCCACACATGGCCGGTCGATCCTAACTCTTATCCTGCTGATATTCAAGGTGCGCCTCTCATCGGCGATCACCCAATCCCTTTATCCTTTACTTGTGGTGCCGACAAGCCTGGTCCATGACTCAGAATACTTAAATTAATTACATGACGTAAAATGTAGTACGTCTCAATGTCCATCATACGTTAACGTGCCCCCTTTCCTGATGTAGATTCCGTCCTCGGAAGCTATGGTATGGTAAGCTCGATAGGGTTTGTTGTGGGAGCCCGTCTGCAAAACAGGGAAGTAGAGTGCCCCTTCTCCTACATGAGAGAGAGAGAGAGAGAGAGAGAGCGATCGAGCACTATGTGGCAGCACGGCAGTGGCGAGGTGGTAGAGCGGCAACGGCGGCTCCTTCTTCACTGCGACGTGAGAATCCTTCACGAGGGCGGTCTGAGCAGTGAGTGACACACCTTTTCTTCCTATTTGAGCTTGCTAGTTTCTGGTTGTATGCTTGCAGCCATTCGTGGCTCGCATACGATGTTCGGCAAGTCCCCAGCTTTGACTCGTGCCGTAAAAGCGCACATTGAGGAACTGGTTTCTACAGCCTCATCTTCATCCTCTGAAGTATTTTTTGGGATCAATTCTCTCCCCTTGGATATGTCATATTTGACTCGCTACCTAGCAAGCTCATCCAGACCCAAAATCAGGTGCCCTCTCCACCAATCTTACCCTGCTCTCATTGCTATCAAACAACCATTGTCTCCCCAAAATCAAAGGGTAAGCTAACGTCCTTGTCGACATGACATGAACATCCATCTCAGCTTCTAACCCAATAATAGTCACCTGCAGCCTCTTCATAACTCCTAGACATCTAACCTTTGCATTATTAGCCATTCTAACTGTGAATTCTGAAGGTGTACTCACCTTAATTCTTAAGGCTTCCATAGTTTACTAGTTCATTACACAAACTTAAGCACCACCATCAATGTACACTTTAGGAACCTTAAAGTTGTTTATCCAATTATACATGACAAGAAGCTACTCCTTCCCTCCTTTAACATGTAGTATATTTAGCTATCCTGCTTTCTTATCCTTGTCCTTCTCGAATTCCTTGTACTAACCATTTTGCTCTAGGTTCTCTTGCATTTGTGGCACATCTATATCAGTAGTAGGCTGGGGGCAAGACAAAGTAGCGCCCTTCTGATGGAGATCCTTCTTCAAATCATATTCTTCCACCTAAAGCCCTAGAGGAAAATCTTCCATTCCTATACGCCTCCCAGGTTCTCTCTTCCTCTTACCCTCTCTGAAGAAGTGGTCCTCTACTTGCTTCCGCTTTTTCCTTCTGGATTGTCCTTCTTCATCTTCACCTTTTGCACCCCTGGTTCTTTTGTTATGTAAGATCCCTGTTCCCACCGAGCAACAGATTCGGGATACTAGCAGCGGAAGTAGCACTTCTCGCGCGGGACAGGGGTCCCACATTCGGGGCCTCACCCACGGATATCCGGATAAGAGACTAATCCGTCGGTTGTTCCAAAACCGAACCCAGAAAAACTTTCCTTACCGAAAAGCACGGGTGATTCCACCAGGATAACTTTTTACTCTAACGTAGTCAAGATCATTTCTGAGATCGAGCTGATCCAATTACATCTATAAGATACTTGGTCAGATCAAGGGAGAAACTTGCACTTGGATCATTGGGATCAACGCTTTTTTCCCCATTCAAGAGGCACAGCCGTTGATTCCTATCCATAGAACAGTTACTGTCCGGGATTTATTTTATCTATCGTAAAAACAAAAGTTTGAGTCTCGATTTACGGATCCATCAGTCCAGCCTAACCCCATCCGATCCCATCGGTTAACCAACCGCCCAACCACTGTAGTGATGGGATCCAATTAAGAATTTGGTTAGGTTTTGTCCCGGGTACCAAGGAAAAGAGTTCCAAGGCCCCCTAGCCGGATGTTCATGCAAAAATAAAACTAGTCATACCACTCACACACCCAATATGAAATTGCCTTTTCACAGACTCAACCAGTTTAAAACAATCCTTTAATAAAACCATAGTATCACTGATCACCATCTTCCAATTTATCCAGTTGATTCTTAATTTTCCCATCATTCCTTCATCAGAGTATCTATGGCATCATTGGCAACTAGGACACTCACCACCTATCCACTCAGGGGCCGTTTCCTAATCCCTAGCCCATAATACTCGGCAATATAATCACTTATCAAGATGGACTCTCATTGAAGATCAGCAAGATCAACCAACAGATCCATATAAAGAGCCATGGACTCATCCATTGAAGACCAGCAAGGTCAATCAACCAGATCCATGCCCGATTTCAGAAAACAACTCCAACACTGTTCCAATATCTTCCTCAACGCACGCGTGGGTATCCTGGGCGACCCAGAGCCCGAGCACCGTATGGTCAGCACCCTCTAGGATCCTTCGCAGGTGACCTAGCGCTTCACTCATAGGCCGCTTCCTTGGCCCCTCATCCACCGTACCGGAAGCTCACCATTTTAATCGCACCGAGGCTGGTCAAGACCTCGGCCGACCTTGCTACGCGAGACGTCCTTCATTGACTCTCCGTTCAGCAGTTGCAACTTTATCAGTTAGGTCTTCACGACCTTAATCACAAGATAGTCACAATGCTTTCCCAGCAATCTTGACATAAAACAGTCATTTACAAACAGCATTTACAAACAGTCACAAAATATAGTTTCTATATTAACTCTCATTTTTCCACATTATCCCTCATCAATCCACATTACTTATCCCACATTCCAGTTATATGTGTACTCATCCCATCACATCATTTTCTATCTCATCACTTCAGATTCCTTCACATCACATATCATATATTCACATCCATACATATATCCACATCCACATCCACATCCACATCCATACATTCACATCCATACATCCACATCCACATCCACATCCACATCCACATCCATACATCCACATCCACATTCACATCCACATTCATATATATATCCACATCCACATCCACATTCACATTCACATCCATACATCCACATCTACATCCATACATCTATTTTCACATCCACATCTACATGTACATTCATGCATCCACATCCATACATCCACATCTACATGCACATTCACATCCATACATCCACATCTATATGCGTACATTCACATCTACATGCATACATCCACATCTCAATGTATACATCCACATCCACATTCACATTCTCCTCCATACATCTACATCTACATGCATACATCCACCTCCACATTCACATCTACATCTATACATCTACATCTACATGCATACATCCACCTCCACATCCACATCCACATCTACATCTACATGCATACATCCACCTCCACATCCACATCCACATCTATACATCTACATCTACATGCATACATCCACATCTATACATCTACATCTACATGCATACATCCACATCCACATCTATACATCTACATCTACATGCATACCTCCACATCTCCATGCATACATCCACATCCACATCTATACATCTACATCTACATGCATTCATCCACATCTCCATGCATACATCCACCTCCACATTCACACTCACATCTATACATCTACATCTACATGCATACATCCACATCTCCATGCATAATAAAATTCTTTTAATTAATCTAGGATGATAGTTCCTAGAATATGGTAGGAAGTCCTCTTTTTATGCTTTGAATGAAATTATCTTATGCGTAATTTCTATAAAAATTTTGCCATAGCTTGACTACTATGACTGATAAATCTCATTTTTTTCTAAGGGATAAAGCTTATCATTAAGGAATAATTAGAATGGTCTCTAATTGGATCATCAATCCATAATGGATTGAATCATCAATATACATAAACTAAAAGCATAGGAAAAAAAAAGCCATTAATTTGGCCTCAAGCATAGCTTAATCTTGGATTAAGAAAAAGCCTTATGAAAAGCTTCATTTGGATTGAAAAGGGTCATGAGTATGATCATTTCTTAAGTGAGAGAGAGAAAAACCATTAGAATTAAATATAAATAGAAATTAACTTCAATAGCATTTATTAAATTATGTAACTCTTCACTACTATTCACCAATTAACTTCAATAGCATTTAAAAAACCATACCAATTAAGCTTCTCAAGCTTGAGAGGGGTTGAGAAGAGAGAATCATTGAGAAATTATAGAAAAGATCAAAATTCAATATACTTACCTTATAATTTGCTTGATTCTTTATTCACGGTAGAGGCCCCCAACCAATCAATTGGTTTAGTATGTTGATGGAGCCATCAATGGGGATTGAAGAAAGAGAGAAGTATCAAAAACTAGTGAATTATTAAAGAATTCACAGTTCTTGGCTTAGGTAGAGTAGAGTAACAATGCATAAGACACTCTATATTTTGGCTTAGGTGGAGTAGAGTAACAAGGCATAAGACACTATATATTTTGGCTTAGGTGGAGTAGAGTAACAAAGCATAAGACACTATATATTTTGGCTTAGGTGGAGAAGAGTAACAAAGCATAAGACACTATATATTTTGGCTTAGGTGGAGTAGAGTAACAAAGCATAAGACACTATATATTTTGGCTTAGGTGGAGTAGAGTAACAATGCATAAGACACTATATATTTTGGCTTAGGTGGAGTAGAGTAACAAGCATAAGACACTATATTTTTTTCAACAAGGGGAGGCTTCTATTTATAGGAAAATTTGAGCTCCTAACCAAACAAACTGATTCTAGAATTTTCCAAGTCAGTTTGGTCACTTTTTGACCATTTTTAGGTCAGTTAAGCTAACTTTTTGGAACTAGACTTGAATGAGGAGAGAGGAGAGATGAAATATCTCAATTTTTATGAGTTTAAAACTCATTCAAGCATGTGAAATATGCACCTCCTTTAAAGAACTCTCCTTCCTTACATATGTGTCATAGTTTTTTTATTAATAAACCTTGTACATTTTCAACTCTTCATCTTATGTGAAATAAGCACCTCCTTTAAAGAACTCCCCTTCCTTACATATGTGTTTTTTAAACTAATAAACCTTGTACATTTTCAACTCTTCATCTTATGTGAGCATTTACTCCTTTTTGGATACCCAAAATATCTCATATTTTTAATATTGCTCATAGTTTTTTACTAATAAACCTTGTACATTTTCAACTCTTCATCTTATGTGAAATATGCACCTCCTTTAAAGAACTCCTCTTCCTTACATATGTGTCATAGTTTTTTTTTTACTAATAAACCTTGTACATTTTCAACTCTTCATCTTATGTGAGCATTTACTCATTTTTGGATACCCAAAATATCTCATATTTTTAATATTGCTCATAGTTTTTTACTAATAAACCTTGTACATTTTCAACTCTTCACCTTATGTGAGCATTTACTCATTTTTGGGTATCTTCATTTTACAAATTGGATTTATCTCCTCCCTACACATGTATTGATGCTATTGGCCCATAGGAACCTTAATTGGACCATAGTCTAAAGATTTCTGAAAATCTAGACCCTTAGACTAAGGTTCTTTATACCTATTTCCAATTAATTCCAATTGCACATTGGAAAATTCTTTTTGAATTTCTGTTTCAGGGGAACTTATTTTAATAAGATGAGTTATTTTTCTATCCAAAAATATTCATAATCTGAATATTCTCTCTCTAGAATAATTTTCTCTCTCCAGGCTAAAACAGTTAGAAACAAGGTCTTTATATTTCTGAAGAGGGATTGATTACAGGGGAAGATACTAGACATCAAAAAAGGGGTTGGGGGAGGAATCTTACATGTTTACTAACATATCTGCTTCATCATCCCTCCCAATCAGATTAACCTCACCTAGTCTGGGCCCATTTACTGGATGCTGCTGTGGTTGAACCTGAGGTCCTTGTGGGTGTGAAATCTCCTCTTCCCTTCTGACATCTGGCCTTTCCTCCCTTTTAGGTGCCAGAGGATATACATCTGCTTCCATTCTCCTAGGGTAAGGACACTGAGGGGAGATATGACCCCTTTCCATACATTTAAAACATTGGAAATTCAAGTTAGGGCCTCCTTTGCCTCTGCCTCTCATACCTTCTCTATCTCCTACCCTTGGGGGGCTCACTATATGTAAACCCTCTATATCACGTGCATTCAAGGACTATTTTTAAAACCCCTTATCTGTGAAATTTTCATGAATAAAATACACCCTTTGTCTATTCAACCTGTGAATACCCCCTTTAAATGGTACCATTTTGTATGTAAAAATTGTGTAAAAAAGAGAGTTTAAAACCCGTTATGTTGAACTTACGTGCTACGCTTACATATTTACTAGTGACCCCTCGAGCTCCTACCCTAGGGGCCTTTTTGCCTCCTTGTAACAAACTCAAATTGAAATTTTCTATTTATTGGGTTAACTAATTAATTACTTGCATTAATTGGTATGAAGCTAGTGGAACTGGAGTAGTCCTCCTTTCCTTTGTCCTCCTTTCTCCAATCAAAGCATGTCTACACTGAACTGGAACCTCCTTATGCTTCCAAGCGGACCTCTAAAGCTTCCAGTCCTTCTCTCTTCCAATCATTAAAGCTTCATCAAAGGTACCAAGTCTTTTTAACTCAACTTTCTCCTTCAGATCAGACTAAAGGGATTGAATGAACATATCCTTTTTAAGAATTATAGGTGGGTGCTCTACTCTTAATGAAGCATCCCATCTACCCCACGGATCCTCAAAACGGTCTACAAATCAATCAAATACATCCATCAAATTGTGCTTCAATTTCTATACATTCTTCCAAATAGCGTCCAAGGATTCACCTTCCTTAAATGCTGCACACCTGAGCTCCTTTAACATCCTCATATGCTTGCCCTTGATGTAGCTGTCTCCTCCAAGTTTGGAACCACCTTTTTGCATCTCCTTTCAATAACATGGGCCACAGTGCAATTTGTCCTCATCTCTATCCTTTCCAAATGTAAAGCTTGCTAGCTCTATCCCGGCCAAAAAGTCCTCTCGAGCCTCATTAGTATGCCTCTGAAACATAGGATAAGACATCATTGCAGCCATGTCCACAGTTCACACTTCTTAGCTTCTACCAACAGTCTAAAGGGTGCCTTGGAAGCCCTCCTCTATGGAGGCACCAAAACAATGATGGCTTTAGGAGATATTACCTCTATAGCTCCATCTTGAATCACAACATCGTGAGAGGAGTCTATCACAAGCACCATATCCCAGTAAAAATAACAATAGAAGGCACCAGAACACCTAGCCTCTATCCCTTGGTCCTCAGCTGCCCCAATGGGATACTTCAATACCCTCCTAGCCTCCTTAATCAATCCAACAGAGATAACTCAGGTTGTCCTCTACAGTTAGCTCCTACTTCGAATGACTTTGATTCACCACCTTACAGCCTCTCTTGACCATAGCTGACACCTTGCTGACTAAACTCATCTCCAGCTAACGTAGAAGTGCTTAGATTTTGCCTCCGAAGTCCTCTCTTTGTAGCCTGTTAGAAATATATTCTATAGAGTTTCAAAGTGTTCTTCCCCATCAAATAGGTCCAAATTCTAGTCTTTAAACCATTGAGAACTAGGTAGTTCCCTTCAACTGACCACCGGCCTGCTGACAAAAAACTCTTCTGGTTGGAAGGCCATAGAAAGTCAGATTTTCATTGTTACCTACCTCCAAATTTTGATGGCTTTTCGAGTCCAAAATTGATTCTCCAGTGTTCTCTATGATCCTCCAGTGTCCACACGGACCTAATCTTTACACTCCCTAGACCATCTTGATTGTCTTGTCGACCCTCTTCCAACTACCCTTGGTACTTCCACCTATAGAGTTTTGCTTCCAAATTCTCCCACCATAGAGCTATCTGCATCTGAAATCTATAGTCAATCTGAAACCAAAATGTCTTCTAATAGCTACAGACCCTTGGATGTCACTCAACTTAACAAGATATCACCTCCCAAGCTCTCTGCTGACTACTATAAGCCCACAACTGCCTTCGAAAGCACTGTTTTCACCCAACTAGCCTATCTGACCTAGCTGACACAGAAACTCTCTCCTTTGAGTCAGCTAACACCACAGAGACCTCAAAACATTTAAATATGACGAGAAGCACTAGCATGCCTAGGTTTATACTGGCATGCATAGGAAGCTATCGGCATGCATAGGAAGCTAACGGCATGCCTAGGTTGCTATCTCGGCATGCATTGGTTGCTACTGACATGCCTAGGTTGCTCCCGACATGCATACGTAGCTATTGGCATGCATTGGTTGTTGCTATCGGCATGCATACGTAGCTACCTATGCATGCCGGTAGAAACCTAGGCATGCATTAGTTGCTACCTATGCATGCTAGCAACCTAGGCATGCATAGGTAGCTACCTATGCATGCCGATAGCAACCCATGCATGCATAGGTAGCCACCTATGCATGTGGCAACCTATGCATGCATAGGCTGCTACTACTGACATGCATAGGTAGCTACCAATGCATGCCTAGGTTGCTACCTACCCGCATATGCATAGGTAGCTACCTATGCATTGGTAGCTATCGGCATGCATTGGTTCCTACCGACATGCATAAATAGCTACTGGCATGCATAGGTAGGTACCATCACGCATTGGTTGTTACTGGCATGCATAGGTAGCTATTGGCATGTCTAGGTTGCTTTCTACCGACAGGTAGCTATCGGCATGTCTAGGTAGCTATCGACATGCCTAGGTTGCTACTACGGGCATGGATTGGAAGCTACCGGCATGTATAGGAAGCTACCGACATGCCGAGGTTGCTATTGGCATGCATAGGTTTATACCAGCATGCCTAGGTTGCTACTAGCATGGATTGGAAGCTATCGACATGAATACATAAGTACCGACATGCATTGGTCACTACTGGCATGCCTAGGTTGCTATCGGCATTGGTTGCTACCAGCATGCATCATTGAGTAAGTACATTTTGTTTTTAGTTTTAGCCTAAGATTTATAGTCTCATGCGGGGCTGCTGTCGGCGCCTACCCTACATTAGCACATCTTCTTTGTTTGATAGCATATCTGCATCATTTTCCTTTAGCACCATACCTTGGGACAACAACCCTCTCTTTCCTACATATCATCGTCGACATTTTTACACTTAGCTTATGGGATAGCACACCTCTTTGGTACACTTAGCACATCAATGTTTTTATCATCAGCTTATGGTACAACAACCCTCTTTGCTACTACACAAAGCACAAGGCTTTGTGGCTGGGGTAGCCTTATGGGCTAGCACCTTCTCTACATGTAATCCTCTTGAAATGAGTGATGCTAGAGTGCAAAGTCACCTAGCCAAGTTATATCCCACATGAGATATCATAGCTTTGTTGTACTTTCCTCATATAAAAGAGGACCATTTCAAGCAATACAAAATGTAGCAAGCTCTCAAGCCTGTCTATGAGTACAAGTCTCAATCTTGTAACCTAATTGTTCTTGAGTCTTAAGCTAAATTAGCTTAGTTCATGCATTATGTTTGTTATTAGGTATCACCCACCCCAGCTTAGCTTAGCACTAATTCCATATTAATTACATTAGGATTAAGATCTAATTAAATAGTTTATTGTCATTAAGGATCTTAATCCATGAATTTCAACATGGTATTAGGTCTTGGTTTAAGCTCCCCATTAGCTTAGCTTTAACTCATATTACTATAATCTCTTCATTAATCACTTAAATAGCTACTAATCTCATCTTATCCTTTCTTCCCCTTTGTGGCCTAGATTTCAAATCCTTAGCATTTCTTATCCTCTCAACAATTAGCCAAGATATTTTAGGAGAGTGTTGCTCAACCCTAGGCTAATACACAGCTAAGAGGAATTAGAAAATTTCTCTTTTTACAAGCAGAAAACGACATGAATTCACCGGCTAGTCTTTTCATCATTTTGCCGCCTATGCAAAAAATTGGGCCAAGCCCCTCTAGCCCAAGATATGCAATGATATAAGCTTCAAGTTGACCAAAGGGCTTCTCCAACGATAAAGTATACCGGCCGCAACAAGCAAAACACCAGGTGGTAGAAACCCATGCTTTTCGCCCATTTTTTTAAGATTTGAGTTACATAAGGGCCAAAGTAGCCTAGCACAAGGGGAGATAGAGGAAGAGTGAAAGCCTAAATATTGTGTCCAATCTAGCATCAACGGGGGGGCGTTGAAATGAGTGATGCTATAGTGCCAAGTCACCTAGCCAAGTTATCCCACATGAGTTATCATAGCTTCGTTGTACTCTCCTCATATAAAAGAGGACCATTTCAAGCAATGCAAAATGTAGCAAGCTCTCAAGCATGTCTATGAGTACAAGTCTCAATATTATAACCTAATTGTGCTTGAGTCTGAAGCTAAATTAGATTAGTTCATTCATTATGTTTGTTATTAGGTATCACCCACCCTAGCGTAGCTTAGCACTAATCACATGTCTATTAGATTAGGATTAGGATCTAATTAGATAGTTCATTATCATTAGGGAGCTTGATCCATGAATTTCAACAAATCCTACATACACCTACAGATGTCAGGTGTAGGATAATGCAGACCTTACCTTGGACACATACACCTGACGTCATTCCAGAGGGAGACTCACAGCACGGACTGGCACTCCTTCAGGTGCAGCATAATGCAGACCTTACCTTGGACACATAGAGTAGAACCTTGGTTGACTCATCCCGAATTGGGCTCACATGGGAACAGTTTTGCACTTCAGGTCTCATGGGTCCAAGATCAGTTTCCATCAGCATGCATTGGAAGCTACCAAGCATGCCTAGGTAGCACCCGGCATGTATTGGGATCTCTTGTTGCATGTCGGCAACTACCGGCATATTTAGGTAGCATCCGACATGCATTTAAGGATACCCGCTTGCCTAGGTAGCACCTGGCGTGCATTGGGTTCTCCCAATGCATGCCGGTAGCTACAAGCATACTTAGGTAGCACCTGGCATGCATTGGATGCTTCTGGTGAATGCCGATAGCCCCCAGTGTGTGTTGATAGTTATTGGCATGCATTGGAAGCTACCGGCATGCTCCCGATGCATGCCGATAGCTACCAACATACTTAGGTGGCACGTGGCATGCATTGGGAGCTCTCGGTGAATGTTGAGAGTTACCGGCATATTTAGGTAGCATCTGGCATGCATTTCAATATACTCGCTTGCCTAGGTAGCACCTGGCATCATGCATTGGGTGCCCCCGCCGGTGCATGCCAGTAGCTATCGATATCCTTAGGTAGCACCCACAGAATGCATGGGTGGTGCTTCTGGTGCATGCTCATAGCTTCCAGTGCATGTTAGTAGTTATCAGCATGCATTGGAAGCTATCGGCATGCATCCAATGTGCTATCTAAGTATGCCTACCGACATACTTAGGTAGCACCTGCTGGCATGCATTGGGAGCTCCCGATGCATGTCGAGAGTTACTAGCATATGCATTGGAAGTTGTTGGCATGCGTAGGTAACACCCATTATGCATTGGGTACTCCCGTTACATGCCGGTAGCTACCGACATACTTAGGTAGCACCCGGCATGCATTGGGTGCTCCGGGTGCATGCCAATAGCTCCCGGTGCATGTCGATAGTTATCGGCAATGCATTGGAAGCTACAAGCATGCATTCTGTGGTCTCATTGCATGCGGTAGCTACTAGCATACCTAGGTAGCACCTAGTATGCATTGGGAGCTCCTAGTGCATGTCAAGAGTTATTGGCCATGCATTGGAAGCTACGAGCATGCCTAGGTAACACCCATCATGCATTGGGTGCTACTGGCATACTTAGGTAGCACTCGACAAGCATTTGGTGCTCTGGGTGCATGCTGATAGCTCCCAGTGCATGTCAGTAGTTATCAGCATGCATTGGAATCCACACGTATGCATTCAGTGCTCTGGGTGCATGCCCATAGCTACCGGCATACTTAGGTAGCACCCGACATGCATTAGGAGCTCCCGTTGCATGCTAGCAGATACCAAAATATTTAAGTAGCAATCGACATGCATTGGGAGCTACCGACATGGCCAAGTAGCACCGTGGGTGCTCTCGATGCATGCTCATAGCCACCGATATACTTAGGTAGCACCAGCATGCATTTGGGTACTTCTAGTGCATATGTCGGTAGCTCCCGGTGGATGTCAGTAGTTATTGGCATGCATTGCAAGCTACGTGCACATGCAATCGGTACTCTCGGTGCATGCCCATAGCTAACGGTGTACTTAGGTAGAACCTGGCATGCATTGGGAGCTCCTGGTGCATGCTGGCAACTACTGGCATATTTAGGTAGCATCCGACATGCATTTAAAGATACCCGCCTTGCGTGGGTAGAACCCGGCATGTACCCACTCTCGGTGCATGCCAATAGCTACCAACATACTTAGGTAGCACCCGATATGCATTGGGAGCTCTCGGTGCATGTCGAAAGTTACCAACATGAATTGGAAGCTATAGGCATGCCTAGGCAACAGCCATCATGCATTGGATACTTTCGGTGCATGTCGGTAGCTACCGGTATACTTAGGTAGCACCTGGCATGCATTGGGTGCTCCACGTGCATGCGGGTAGCTCCCGGTGCATCTCGGTAGTTATCGGCATATACTGGAAGCTACCAGCATATGCAGCTTACAGCATGCATTGTGTGCTCTCAATGGATGCTTGTAGCTATCGGCATACTTAGGTAGCTCCCAACATATATTGGGAGCTTTGGATGCATGCCAGTAGCTCCCACCAGTGCATGTCAATAGTTATCGGCATGCATTGGAAGCTACCGGCATGCATTCGATACTCTCGGTGCATGCCCGTAGCTACTGGCATACTTAGGTAGCACTCGAATTGCATTAGGAGCCGCCAGTGCATGTGGGGAGTTATCGACATGCATTCAAAGCTACTGGCATGCCTAAGTAAAACCCATCATGCATTGGGTGCTTCTGTTGCATGCCGGGAGCTACTGGCATGCTTAGGTAAGTAGCACACCTAGCATGCATTGGGTGCTCCAGGTGCATGCCCGTAGCTCTTGGTGTATGCCGGTAGTTATCGGCATGCATTGGAAGCTATTTGCATGCATTAGGTGCTCTGTGTGCATGCCGGTAGCTATGGGCATACGTAAGTAGCACCCGACATGCATTGGGAGCTCCCGATGCATGTGGGCTTCTAGCAACATATTTAGGTAGCATCCGACATGCATTGGAAGCTATCGGCATGCCTAGGTAGCACCTAGCATGCATTCGTCGATGCTCCTTATGCATGCTGGTAGCTACCAACATACTTAGGTAGCACCTGGCATGTATTGGGTGCTTCTAGTGCATGTCAGTAGCTCCCAATGCATGTCGATAGTTATTAGCATGCATTGGAAGCTACCCGCATATGCAATCGATGCTCTCGGTGCATTCTGGTTAGCTACCTGCAGATTTAGATAGCACTTGGAATGCATTGGGAGCTCCCAATGCATGCCGGAAGTACCGGCATATTTTAGTAGCATCCGCCGGCATGCATTTAAAGATACACGCTTGCCTAGGTAGCACACGGCATGCATTGGGTACTCTTGGTGCATGCCAATGGCTATTGGCATACTTAGGTAGCATCCGGCATGTATTAGTAGGTGCATGTCGATAGTTATTAGCATGCATTGGAAGCTACCCGCATATGCAATCGATGCTCTCGTGCATTGTGGTTAGCTACCTGCAGATTTAGATAGCACTTGGAATGCATTGGGAGCTCCCAATGCATGCCGGAAGTACCGGCATATTTTAGTAGCATCCGCCGGCATGCATTTAAAGATACACGCTTGCCTAGGTAGCACACGGCATGTATTAGTAGGTGCTTTTGGTGCATGCCGATAACTCTCGATGCATGTCGGTAGTTATCGGCATCCATTGGAAGCTACTCACATGCATTCGATGCTCTCGGTGCATGCCAGTAGCTACCGGCATACTTATTTAGCACTCAGCATGCATTGGAAACTTTTGGTGCATGCCGGTATCTACCAGCATATTTAGGTAGCATCTCGCATGCATTTAAAGATACTTGCTTGCCTAGGTAGCACCCATGGGTGCTCTCGGTGCATGCCAGTAGTAGCTAACGGCTTACTTAGGTAGCACCTGGCATGCATTGGGTGCTTCTAGTGCATGCCAATAGATCTAGTGCATGTTGGTAGTTATCGACATGCATTGGAAGCTACCGGCATGCATTTGGTGCTCCCGATGCATGCCGGTAGCTACCGGTATACTTAGGTAGCACCCGGCATGCATTCGGTGCTCTCGGTGCATGCCGGTAGCTATCGGCATACTTAGGTAGCACTCAGAATGCATTGGGAGCTCCCAGTGTATCCCAACAACTACCAGCATATTTAGGTAGCATCTGGCATGAATTTAAAGATATTTGCTTTCCTAGGTAGCACCGGGCATGCATTGGTTGCCCCCGGTGCATGCCACAGTAGCTACCGGCATACTTAGGTGTAGAACCCCACATGCATTGGGTACTTCTGGTGCATGTTGGTAGCTCCCGATGCACTGCCATGCATTTGATACTCTTGGTGCATGCCTACTGGCATACCTAGGTAGCACCAAGAATGCATTGGGAGTTTCTGGTGCATGTCAGGAGTTACCCGCATGCATTGGAAGCTATCGGCATGCATAGGTAACACCCATTATGCATTGGGTACTCCTAGTGCTGCATATGCCGATAGCTACCGCCATACTTAGGAAGCACCTAGCGTGCATTGGGTGCTTGAGGTGCATGCCGATAGCTCCTGGTGCATGTCGGTAGTTATCGGCATGCATTGGAAGCTACCAGCATGCATTTGGTGGCCTCACTGCATGCGGTAGCTTCCAGCATACCTAAGTAGCACCTGGTATGCATTGGGAGATCCTAGTGCATGTCAGGAGTTATCGGCCTGCATTGGAAGCTACGAGCATGCCTAGGTAACACCCATCATGCATTGGGTGCTACTAGCATACTTAGGTAGCACTCGGCATGCATGGGTGCTCTAGGTGCATCCCGATAGCTCCCTGTGCATGTCGATAGTTATCAACATGCATTGGAAGCTACCTACATGCATTCGGTGCATGCCGATAGCTATCTGTGAGGTCCCACTGCCCCCTCTGCGCACCAGATTCCCGGATGGTAGCAGCGGAAGTATCTTTCTCTTGCGCGGGGCAAGGTTTCTCACTCGGGGCCTCGCCCTCGAATGTCCGAGCACGAGACTAAGCTGGTGGTCCTTCCAAAAACCAAAACCGCGAAAATTTTCCATGCCCAAAAAAGCGGGGACGATTCCACCATTTTTATTTTCTCAACGGATTTTTCTAATGAGGTCAAGATACTAAACCAACCTTCATCTGAATAAACCAGATAAAAGGGAAACTATTACAGACTTAACTTGAAGGAATCGATGCTTTTTTCCTGATTGAATCAGGCACAGCCGTTGACTTATTCTTTAGAGAAGTCTTCAGGATTCTAATTAACTACTCGAGTTCTAAGCGTATTCCCATTAATCAATTTTATTATTAAAACTCTACTGATTCCAGCCTAACCCCATCCGGCCCATGGGTTAGCCACCGCCCAACCCCACTGGAATAGTAGAACCAGACAAGTACTCACCCACCCATAATTGAATGCCTTTCTTAACTTTTGCTTTAGAATACAGATACGTGCACACCCCTCTTTAAACTTTAACTTATAAAACAATCCATTGACAAACAATTACTGGTTACACATGTCATAACTCAAAATTTGCATTGAGTCTTTGTTTCTCACAAAACAGTATCACTCTGGACTCTCCGTTGAGACCAGCGGGCAACAATGAGATCCAGTAATAGATTACAATAAACATTGGTCCATCATACAATATCTTCCCCCTCAACATACGCATGGGTGTCCTCGGCACCGCGAGCCCGTGCATAGCCTGGTCAGAACCCTCCAGGATCCTCCTTAGGTGTCCTGGCACTTCACTCAGGGACCGCTTCGTTGGCCCTCGTCCATCGTACCGGAAGTGCACCATTTTAACCATACCAAGGCTGGTCAAGACCTGGGCAGGCTTTGCCGCATGAGCTATCCCTTGAACACTCCTTGCCAGCTGTTGCAACCGAACTTCCGTTAGAAAACACATATACCAAATGCTCCCTCCCCAGCATTCTGGCGTAAGACAGTCTTTTAAGAAAACAGGGTTTCTATGCAAGTTTTCAGTTTTGATTTTCTTTTGAATACAATGAGTATATCTTAATTTCGTATCCCAAGACTTCTAGATCACAGTCTAGATTCCCAAGCAGAATTCCTCGAATTCTGAATTCTTAATCCTCAGATCAAAATCAAAGGTCTCAACTTAGTTTCAGATTCGGTGGGTGATTTGAGTGTAGATTATGGAACTAGTCACATCGTCATTTCTTGAAACTGACAAAGGAGTATGTCTTGGTTATAGTCTGATTCAGGTTTTGAGTCTGGAAAGGTTCTTCTTGAACTATCTTTATCAAAGGGAAATATTTTAATTACTACTTTACTAAATTTAAAACTAATCACGAATTCCTATGAGGAATCATTTATCTAAATCTCCGATTTCGATAGCTTCACTGAATTTTCTCAATGTTATCTTAGAGAATATGAAACGGTAGGATTTTCTTTCACAGAGGATTTACATAATCATTTATCAATATTCATGGGAATTAGACATAGGATTAAAGAGAACTCTTATTTTGATATAAAAGTAAAATTCTTTTATGCATCCTTTTATGCATAAAATCGATATTAGTGAAAGTAACACTTTTACAATTAACAAAATTTCTTTTATGCATTATTCTGTGCATAAAAATCAATAATGATGAAAGTAACACTTTTATAATAATAAAAATCTTTTATGCATAAAAATCAATAATGATAAAAGTAACACTTTTATAATTAAAATTTTTTTCTTTTATGCATCCCTTTATGCATAAAAATCAATAATGATGAAAGTAACACTTTTATAATAAAAAATATTCTTTCATGCATACTTTTATGCATAAAAATCAATAATGATGAAAGTAACACTTTTATAATTTAAAAAAACTCTTTTATGCATCCTTTTATGCATAAAAATCAATAATGATAAAAATATTCTTTTATGCATACTTTTATGCATAAAAATCAATAATGATAAGAGTAACACTTCTATAATAAAAATATTTTTCTTCTATGCATCCTTTTATGCATAAAAATCAATAATGATGAAAGTAACACTTTTATAATAAAAATTCTTTTATGCATAAAAATCAATAATGATAAAAGTAACACTTTTATAATAAAAAAATACTTTATGCATAAAAAAATAATAATCAATATGCATCTTCTATGCATGAAAATGACACTTTTAGAATATAGAAATGATAGGGATTACTCTTTTAGAATAATAAAAGATAATATTTATTTCCATTTTTTTGAAAAATTTCTCCATAACCTCCTTTGTATGGCTGACCATTTTTCAAAATTTTCTACTTATTTTTACTTAACAACTAACCTCAATTGGTTTTAAGCATTCTAAACTAAACAATTTTTACTTTTAAAAGAGAATTAATATGAGAGTTTAATTCTAACTATTAGTTCACTTAACTAGGATAAAGAAGGGCTGATTTTAAGAATGAGAGAGGGGGAAAGCCTTTCCACAAGGCATAGTGTCCATTTATCACTTGAAACAACACAAAAATTAGAAAAGCATAAAAAGAATAAAGAAAAATATAAGATTTCTAACTTACATAAATTCTGGGAGCTTTCCTTTGGCTTGATGGTTTGAGGGTTCTACTCTTGTTTGTAACAAGAGTGGCCACCAATCTTTAGAAGAGGGAAAGGTCAAAAACTAGTGAATTATTAAGAAATTCACAGTTCTTGGCTCTTGGGAGGAGTAGAATATCAGTGCATAGACACTATTATTCTTCAACAAAGGGGGAGGCTTCTATCTGTAGGAAAAAGTGAGCTCCTAACCAAGCAAACTGATTCTAGAATTTTTCAAATCAGTTTGGTCAATTTTTGACCATTTTTAGGTCAGTTTAGCTTACTTTTTGGAACTAGACTTGAATTAGGAGAAAGGAGAGATGAAATATCTCAATTTTTGAAGATTTAAAACTCCATTACACATGTGAAGTAGGCGCCTCATTCATGAGGAGGGAATCCCCATTGTGAGGTGTCAAAAATTCATTTTTTAAGCTTTTTCTTTGGTCCTTAGTCCACTCTTCATCTTATGTGAGTATTTACTCATTTTTGGGAGGGATTTTCTTCATTTCTTCTATTTATCTTCTCCACACATTTGGATGAATTTGATTGGCCCCTCAAAACCTCAATTTGATTTTTTTAAAAAATTTGGACTCCTAAGATAAGGCCTCTTGAATAGGTTATACTAATGCATCTTCTGAAAATCTTTTGAACTTCTGTTTCGGGGGAACTTATTTTAATAAGAAGAGATATTTTTCCATCCAAAAATATTCAAAATCTGAATATTCTCTCTCTAAAATATTTTCTCTCTCTAGGTCAAAATAGGTAGAAACAAGATCTTTTATATTTCTAAAGAGGGATTTGATTACAGGGAAAGATGCTGGACATCTTGAGAGGATGGGGAGGAATCTTACACTAGCGACATACTTACATAGCACCCAACATGCATAAAGAGCTCGTGCTGCATGCCTGCAGCTACCGTCATATTTAAGTAGCATCCGGCATGCATTGGAAGCTACCGGCATGGCCGGGTAGCACTCGGTCTGCATTGGGTGCTCCTAGTGCATGCCGATAGTAGCTACTGTCATACTCAGGTAGCACCCAACATGCATTGGTGGGTGCTTCTCTGGTGCATGTCGGTAGGTTGTCTCGGTGCATGTCCATAGTTATCGACACATGCATTGGAAGCTACCTGCCCATGCAATCGGTGCTTTCAGTGCATGCGAGTAGCTAACAACATACTTAGGTAGCATCTTGCATGCATTAGGAGCTCTCAGTGCATGTTGACAACTCTTGGCATATTT
Organism: Cibotium barometz; assembly: GCF_041138505.1. Classification (NCBI taxonomy): domain Eukaryota; kingdom Viridiplantae; phylum Streptophyta; class Polypodiopsida; order Cyatheales; family Cibotiaceae; genus Cibotium; species Cibotium barometz. The sequence goes on along the minus strand of NC_141103.1, from coordinate 21,854,630 downwards.
AGGTAGCATTCGGAATGCATTTAAAGATACCCGCTTCTTGTGTAGGTAGCATTAGGAATGCATTTAAAGATACCCGCTTCTTGTGTAGGTAGAATTCGGCATATGGGTGCTCTCTGTACATGCCGGTAGCTACCAGCATACTTAGGTAACATCATTGGGAGCTCTCGGTGCATGTCAAGAGTTACCGGTGCGCATTGGAAGCTACCGACATACCTAGGTAACACCCATCATGCATTGGATACTCCCGCTGCATGCCGGTACCTACTGATATACATGCATTGGGTGCTCTAGGTGCATGGCGGGTAGCTCCCGGTGCTAGTCCGTAGTTATCAGCCATGCATTGGAAGCTACCAGCATGCATTCTATGCTCTTGGTGCATGCTGGTAGCTATCGGCATACTTAGGTAGCACTCGGTATGCATTCATTGGGAGCTCCACGTGCATGTCAGTAGCTCCCGATGCATGTCATTAGTTATCGGCATGCATTCGATGCTCTTGGTGCATGTAGGTAGCTACTAGCATAGTTATGTAGCACCCAACATTCATTGTTGGGAGCTCGAGATGCATGTCGGGAGTTATTGGCATGCATTCTAAGCTACCAGCATGCCTAAGTAACACCCATCATGCATTGGGTACTCTCGGTGCATGCTGGTAGCTTAGAATGCATGCCTAACTAACACCCGACATGCATTGGGTGCTCCGGGTGCATGCTGGTAGCTCCTGGTGTTTGTCGGTAGTTATCGACATCATGCATTGGAAGCTATCAGCAGCATTAGGTGCTCTGCGTGCATGCCGGTAGCTATGGGCATACTTAGGTAGCATCCGTCATGCATTGAGAGCTCCCGGTGCATGCCGAAAGCTATGGGCATACTTAGGTAGCATCCGTCATGCATTGAGAGCTCCCGGTGCATGCCGAAAGCTAGCAGCATATTTAGGTAGCATCAAGCATGCATTGGTGGAAGCTAATGGCATGCCTAGGTAGCACCCAACATGCATTCGACTGATGCATGCCGTTAGCTCTACCAGCATACTTAGGTAGCACCTGACATGCATGGGTGCTTTTGGTGCATGCCGGTTGGTGCATGCCGGTATGTCCTAATGCATGTCTATAGTTATCACAATGCATTGGAAGCTACCTGCATGCAATGGATGCTATCAGTACATACTGGTTAGCTATCAATATACTTAGATAGCACCCAACATGCATTGGGAGCTCCCAATGCATGCTGGCACAGCTACTACTGACATATTTCGGACCTCGGTAGCATCATCTGGCATGCATTTAAAGATACCCGCTTGCCTAGGTAGCATCTAGCATGCATTTAAAGATACCCGCTTGCCTAGGTAGCACCCGGCATGCATTGGGTACTCTCGGTGCATGCCGGTAGGTTCCAATACATGTCGGTAACTACCAACATGCACTGGATCTATCTGCATGCATTGGAAGCACCCAATGTATGAGTGCTACCTAAGTATGTCGTTAGCACTGGGGGGAACACTCAATGCATGATGGGTGCTACCTAGGCAAGCAGGTATCTTTAAATGCATGTGGGATGCTACCTAAATGGTAGCTACCTGCATGCACCCAAAGATCCCAATGCATGTTAGGTGCTAAATAAATATGCCAGTAGCTACTGGTATACTTAGGTAGCACCCAACATGCATCGGTGCTCTCGGTGCATGCCAGTACCTATCGGCATATTTAGGTAGCACCTGGCATGCATTGGGAGCTCCCAGTGTATGTTCGTAGCTACAGGCATATTTAGGTAGTATCAGACATGCATTTGAAGATACCCTCTTTCCTAGTAGGTAGTATCAGACATGCATTTAAAGATACCCGCTTTCCTAGTAGGTAGTATCAGACATGCATTTAAAGATACCCGCTTTCCTAGTAGGTAGCACCTGACATGCATTGGATACTCCCGCCGATGCATGTCGGTAGCTACCAGCATACTTAGGTAGCATGCGGCATTCATTGGAGGTTGTTGGGCATGTCAGTAGTTTCCAGCATGCATTAGAGGTTATTGGGCATGTCAGTAGTTTCCACCAGCACGCAAGCTACCAGCATGCCTATGTAGCACCTAGTATGCATTGGGTGCTCGTGGTCCATGCCGGTAGCTCTCGGTGCATGTGGTAGTTATCAACATTGGAAGCTACGGGCATGCCTAGGTAGCACCTGGCATGCATTGCCAGTGCATGCTTCCAGAGATACCGGCATATTTAGGTAGCATCCGGCATGCATTACCTTCTTTCATAGGTAGCACCGGCATGCATTGGGTGCTCCCGGTGCATGTGGGTAGCTACTGGCATACTTAGGTAGCACCCGACATACATTGGGTGCTCTATGTGCATGCCGGTAGCTTGTGTTGCATGTCAGTAGCTTGTGTTGCATGTCAGTAGTTATCAGCATGCATTGGACGCTACCCGCCGCATGCCTAGGTAGCACCAGGCATGAATTGGGTGCTCGCGGTGCATGTCGGTAGGTACCGGCATACTGAGGTATCACTTGATATGCATTGGGATCTCCTGGCATGTTGGTTGTCATCTCGCATCAGAGGGCTCTTGTATATATTTTCACTTTCACCATTATATATAGACTCACTCACCTATTTCATGATGTGTTGTTTTGCTCTGATCTCAATGTAGGACACAATAGGATTACACCTTAGTTTCAAGGACTAGACTCGGAAAAAATGTCAACATAAAAGAGTGGTTCATCATTGTCCTTGCTAGCTTCTTGTAGTTCCTCTTATGTTAGGTCCGGGTCCAAGTGGTAGAGGAAAAGTTAACATTACAAGCTTAGTTACCTACTCAATTCCAAACTCAGGTAGGTCTTCGTCCCCCTCATCCTCGTCTTCCTCCTCTTTCATAAAATGATAATTAATTTTGTATATTCTCTCTAGATCCCCAACGTAACCTAGCTCGTCATCCACAAGGTTCGTGTCACACGGGAACTTGCACGTGTGATGTGACAATGCATGAGTCTTGATTGACTCGAAGATGTTGTCCATAGGCCCACATACTGCTATTTGCCTGAACCTAAAATCACAAGCATAGATAATATTAACATCACAAAATCACGCACATAGAATACTAGAAGTGTGGGCCATGCCATATCTTACCTCCTTGTCACACCAAAGACAGAACTTGAACTCCTCATGCATAACTTATGCACCTTCTCCTTGCACCTTTTTTATTCGCTCTTGTATCCATGTCATTGACATGGATACAAGAGCGAAAGTCATTGACATGGTGGAGGTCACCCGTTGCCTCTCTGAAAGATCCCTGCCCCCTCCGCGCAATGAAATCAAGGGTGCTAGCAGAGCGAAAGTAGCACTTCTTGCACAGGGCAGAGCCTCTCACTCAGGGCCTCACCTAACGGATATCCGAACAAGAGACTAATCCCTCGGTTCTTCCACAACAGAACCTAGAAAAACTTCCCTCACCCAGAAAGCACGAGAGATTCCTCTAGGATATTTTTATTCTAATGTAGTCAAGAGCCTTAACTAACCAAATTGATCTGACCGAACCCGTAAGTCACATGATCAGATCAAGGAAAAGACTTGCACTTGGATCATAGAGATGAATTCCTTTTTCCTCATTGAGAGGTACACCCGTTGATTCTTTTCCATAGAACAAGTACTATCCGGGATTTAAATCGTCTATCATACCATAACAGAATTGAGTCTCATTTTAGGGATCCATCAATCGAGCGTAGTCCCATGCGTTAGAACCACTATAGTGATAGGATCCATTTAGGAATTTGGTTATGTTTTGCCCCGGGTACCAGGGAAAAGAGTTCCCAGGCCTCCTAGTTGGTGCTTCAAGAAAAGTTCAAGATAGTCACACCACTTACACACCCAATATGAAATTGCCTTTTTCATAGATTCAGTTGTCTTTAAACAATATTTTAATGAAACCATAGTATCACTGATTATAATCCTCCGACATTTTTCATAGATTTAGTTGTCTTTAAACAATATTTTAATGAAACCATAGTATCACTGATCATAATCCTCCAAAATATCTAGCTTGAATTATAATTTCCAATCATTCCTTCATCGGTGTACCTATGTCATCATTGGCAACCAGAACGCTCACCACCTGTTCACTCAGTCAATAGTTCCTAGCTCATAGTACCCAGAAATATCTTCACTTATAAAAATCCAGATGGACTCTCCATTGAAGATCAGGAAGATTAACCACCAACAGATCCATATAAAAGAGCCATGGACTCATCCGTTGAGGACCAGCAAGGTCAATCAACCAGATCCAACCCGAAAACAACTCTAACACCTTGTTCCATTTTCTTCCTTGACGCACATGTGGGTATCTTCGCGACCCAGAGCCCGAGCACCGTATGGCCAGCACCCTCTAGGATCCTTCGGTCACCTAGTGCTTCACTCATAGGCCGCTTCCTTGGTCTCTCATCCACCGTACCAGAAGCTCAGCATTTAAATCAAACCAAGGCTAGTTAAGACCTCGATCGCGACCTTGCTACACAAGACGTTCTCCATTGACTCTCCGTCAGCTTATCACTTAGGTCTTCATGACCTCATTCACAAGATGGTCAAAATGCTTCGCCGGCATTCTTGACATAAAACAGTCATTTAAAAATAGGTCATAAATACAATTTCTAATGAACTCTCATCTTTCCACATTGTTCCACATCAATTCTTTTTATTCCACATTCTTCTACATCAATTCACACATTGCTTAATCCACATCCAATCATATGTATTCCCATCGTCCTTCATCCATTCTCATCTACTCACATCATATTACATCTCATCACGTCTATCCTCATCACATCTACCCATATTACATCTCATCACATCTACCCATATCCATATCACATCACATCACATCACATCCATTCACATTGCATCTCATCCATTCACATCTATCCCGATTCACATCACATCCATTTCACATCACATCTCATCCATTCACATCTATCTCGATTCACATCATATCACATCTTATTTATTCACATCTATCCCGATTCACATCACATCCATTTCACATCACACTGACATCTATTCACATCACATCTCATCCATTCACATCTATCTCGATTCACATCACATCACATCTCATTCACTCACATCTATCCTGATTCACATCACATCACATCACATCACATCACATCCATTTCAATCACATTACATCCATTCACATCTATCGCATCCATTCACATCTATCCATATCCATATCACATCACATCACATCCATTCACATTGCATCTCATCCATTCACATTGCATCTCATCCATTCACATCACATCACATCTATTCACATCACATCTATTCACATCACATCTCATTCATTACATCCACATCACATCACATACATCCCATCCACATTACATCATGTCCACATCTCATTCTCATCCATTTACATCACATCACTTCCTTTCACATATCATTACATCTCAATCTCATCTCATCACATTCACATCCACATCCATTTACATCACATCCCATCCCATCCACATTTCTTCACATCCACATCCACATCCATTTACATCACATTCACATCTTATCACATTCACTCACATCTTATCACATTGTATTCACATCTTATCACATCGTATTCACATCTTATCACATCGTATTCTCATCTTATTCACATCGTATTCACATCTATTCACATTCAATAATATTTTTTACTTTCGATACCGATGAGACTTTTTCCAAATTTCTACCAATTGCTTGGCCAAGTTAAAGGTAACTAGTATTCTTCCATTGCTTCGATCCACTTCTCCACAGCCTCGCCCAAGTTTTCCCCTTCACCCTTGAAAGGTCCAGGCTGTGATCTATGAAGAATTTTATGAACGTGCTCTTCCTCATCGAGTTGGGGGTTAACATTCCTACCACGATGACCTCGATCCATGATCCTATCAATACAAAAATTCTTGTTGAGTCCCTTATTTATAATTCAAATCCGACTTTAGATCCAACTGATTCTGGGGTTCTTTAGATTGGTCAGCCCCCCACAAAATAATGGGATAAAGATCCCTTCTAATAGAAGAACATACAGAACTCATTATCAGAATATAATTCATTCATATTCTTAACACAATAATGATCCATCAGACCAAAAATTCCATCTGATCATTCCTCCATGGGAATTTCAGTTATGCAGGTTTTCAATTTGTCATCCCTTAATCAGATCCATTGGGTCAAGGGTTAACAACAGCAATCTGTCAGCACAATCCACTAATCTCATAGTGATTTGCTGAAGTCATAATTGTCATTCCAGTTACCAATATCATTACTGGGCTTTATCCCATTCATCCTCATTGTGGCTTTGTTCAACTTATCTTCTTTAAACCAGAATTCAGGAGAATCATTATCTTTCAATTAGAATCCAAATCAACTCATCAATTCTCAACCAAAATTCTAAAATCATATCAACCAGCATTCAAATTCATCTTCTGGATAGCATTTTTGCTTATAATTTCAAGGTCTTAGACATTAGGAGAAGGTTGAGGTCTATAGGGGCCCTTTAAGATGCCATGTGATTAAAAGGTTATTAAGGAAAAGGGCTAATCATGTGATGCCATGTATAAAAAAATGTTGGGTGATTAAAGGTGGTCAAAAGATTCTCTAGAAGATACCTTTTTGTACTTTTCATTTCCAAAAGTGGGGGGAAAGTTTTTGAAATTTCGGACATCCATAACTTCTACATATGAGCTCAAAATTTGTCGGAGATTAGAGATCCAGAATCTACTCGCTGAGCTCTTTCCATAGATATGTCACATGATATGGTTTTGCCCACTCAATTTTAAATTCAATTTTGGCAATAGGAAACTTTGAAATTCAAACTTCTAGCCATTTGAAGAATAAGAAGGTATCTAAAGTCAAAGAAACTTAACATTTTAACAAAAAGTCATTAAAATCATAATATGGCAGCTTAAAGGGCCCCTATAGACCTCAACCTTCCCCTAATGTTTACTCGTATATATTGTCAATATAAAGAGCTGCAGATATACCCACGGTATATATGGGTAGTCACAATCCTTGGAGTTATAAGGTAAATACCATCATATCTAGGACTCAAGAAGCAAGTTAGGGATTCCATACAATTGCGGTACCTCCATTTGAAGACCCAATTTCCAATTTATGAATCTTCATTTTGAATATCAATTTGTATGAATTTCATCACACAATTACAATCTTTTACTGGTACTTCATAAATTTTTGACATTTTTGGCTTCTTGATTGTTCTACTTTAGCCAATTTGCTCTGATACCAGCTGAAAGATCCCTGCCCCCTCTGTGCAACGAAATCAGGGGTGCTAGTAGCGGAAGTAGCACTTCTTGCGCAGGGCAGAGCCTCTCACTCATGGCCTCGCCACGGATATGCGGACAAGAGACTAATCCCTCCGTTCCTCCAAAACCGAACCCGGGAAAACTTCCCTCGCCCAGAAAGCACGGGTGATTCCTCCTCCATGATATTTTTATTCTAATGTAGTCAAGAGCCTTAACTAACCAAACTGATCCGACCGAACCCGTAAGTCACATGATCAGATCAAGCAAAAGACTTACACTTGGATCATAGAGACCAACACTTTTTTCCTCATCGAGAGGCATAGCCGTTGATTCTTTTTCATAGAACAAGGACTATCTGGGATTTACTTCATCTATTGTACCACAACAGAATTGAGTCTCATTTTAGGGATCCATCAATCTAGCCTAACCCCATCCAGTCCCATGGGTTAGCCAACCACCCAACCACTGTAGTGATAGGATCCATTTAGGAATTTGGTTATGTTTTGCCCCGGGTACCAGGGAAAAGAGTTCCCAAGCCCCCTAGCCGGCGCTTCAAGCAAAGTTCAAGATAGTTACACCACTTACACACCCAATATGAAATTGCCTTTTTCCTAGATTTAACTGTCTTTAAAACAATCTTTCAATGAAACCATAGTATCACTGATCATAATCCTCCAAAATATCTAGCTTGAATTATAATTTCCAATCATTCCTTCATTGGTGTACCTAAGGCATCATTGGCAACCAAAACACTCACCACCTGTTCACTCAGGGGCCTTTTCAATAGTTCCTAGCTCATAGTACCCGGAAATATATTCACTTATAAAAATCCAGATGGACTCTCCGTTGAAGATCAACAAGATCAACCAACAAATCCATATAAAAGAGCCATGGACTCATCGGTTGAGGACCAACAAGGTCAATCAACCAGATCCATGCCCGAATTCCGAAAACAACTCTAACACCTTGTTCCATTTTCTTCCTCAACGCACACGTGGGTATCTTTGTGACCCAGAGCCCAAGCACACTATGGTCAGCACCCTCTAGGATCCTTTGCAGGTCACCTAGCGCTTCACTCAGAGGCCGCTTCCTTGGTCCCTCATCCACCGTATCGGAAGCTCACCATTTAAATCGAATCGAGGCTAGTCAAGACCTCGGTCGACCTTGCTATGCGAGACGTCCTCCGTTGACTCTCCGCCATCAGCTATTGCAACTTTATCACTTAGGTCTCCACGATCACAAGATGGTCAAAATGCTTCCCTAGCATTCTTGACATAAAACAGTCATTTAAAAACAGGTCATAAATATAGTTTCTAACGAACTCTCATCTTTCCAAATTGTTCCACATCATTTCTCGTTATTCCACATTCTTTTACATCAATTCACATTGCTTAATCCACATCCAATCATATGTATTCCCATCGTCCTTCATCCATTCTCATCTACTCACATCATATTACATCTCATCACATCTCATCCATTCACATCTACCCATATCCATATCACATCACATCACATCACATCCATTCACATTGCATCTCATCCATTCACATCTATCCCGATTCACATCACATCTCATCCATTCACATCTATCTCGATTCACATCACATCACGTCTCATTCATTCACATCTATCTCGATTCACATCACATCACATCACATCCATTTCACATCACATCACATCTATCTTGATTCACATCACATCACATCGCATTCATTCACATCTTTCTTGATTCACATCACATCACATCCATTTCACATCACATCACATCCATTCATATCACATCACATCACATCCATTCACATCTATCCATATCCATATCACATCACATCACATCCATTCACATTGCATCTCATCCATTCACATCTATCTCGATTCACATCACATCACATCACATCCATTTCACATCACATCACATCCATTCACACCACATCTCATTCATTACATCCACATCACATCACATACATCCCATCCACATTACATCATGTCCACATCTAATTCTCATCGAATTACTTCACATCACTTCCTTTCACATATCATCACATCTCAATCTCATCTTATCACATTCACATTCACATCCACATCCATTTACATCACATCACATCCCATGCACATCTCTTCACATCCACATCCACATCCACATCCACATCCACATCCATTTACATCTTATCACATCCACTCACATCTTATCACATTGCATTCACATCTTATCACATCGTATTCTCATCTTATTCACATCGTATTCACATCTATTCACATTTAGTAACATTTTCTACTTTCAATACCGATGGGACTTTTTCTAAATTTCTACCGATTGCTTGGCCTTGTTAAAGGTAACTTTTTCTCGATGGATATTTTCATATTCTTTTTGAAATTTCTCATCCTCACTAGTCACCACCTTCGGCACAGTCGCCTCTGCTTTTACACAGCCTCTGCTTTCACACAATTGCAGACGGCCATCACCTCCGCTGAGCGCCCCAGCTGCTCTGCACCTTCTTTACCACCACCTCAAAAGCCGCCAGCAGAGCTGCTTGACCACGCTGTCCCCGCAGTATCAGTGCTCTTGTACCCCAAACGGCCACCCTTCGCTCTTTGACACCCGCCAGTGCTTCCACTAGCTCCCACACACGGCCAGCAGCCTCACCTTGACCACCCTTTGCAATGCTACTTTCAGTGCTTTTTAGCTGCGCTCCACATCACCCAGTCAAACCAAGGCGGCCTCCTCACAGAAGGCGTCGACTCTGTCCACTCCAGGCTCCGCTGCTCTTCACACGGGAGGCCCCAGCCTCTAGTTGCAGCATGGCGCTCCCCTTCGCCTTCTTCTCTGCAATTCGATCAGAGCCCCCCTTCTCAACCCCCAAATTCAAAAAAATAAGAGCCTACTTCATCTCCACGCTCCCCCAAAAACTCTCAAATCCACTCTCGCAGATTCCAAAATCTGGCGAGTTCTCCAAGCTGACACTTAGCATTGGCCTGCATGCCTGCCACCTATTCAAATCAAACTTCTACATGACACATAGGTGTCCAGTCACATTATCAACATCCATCACACAGTCTACCTTAATTCCTCTTCAAAAACCTTGGAAATTCTGCCAAAACCTTTTTATTTTTCTCCCTTTACTTTCTCTCTCCTGTACACATTGAATTTATCTCAACCAAAACTCAAAACTGACTCAAAAACTGATAACATATTCGCGAAACTTTTAGTACTCTGCACAGTATATACACATCATCGGTCTCTGTTTTTGTCCACACAACGTGATGTACCACATAGTCACTAAAAGCACCTGATTTGTCACCACCACCCTCCTAGCCAAGGATAGCCGAGAGCTGTACTTGAATATAAAAGCTTCTTCCGAATGCTCAAAAGAAGCGGGGCGATCTACTGCTTGTGTCACAAATCAAGTCCAATCTGGCATCCCAGATACCGCACTGCTGTGCTAGGTGGAATCCATGTAAAGCCCGGGTCTAGGCTCCATGTCGAAGCGGGAGCGCTACTGATCCAAAAAGCCAATGTCTTGCATCAATGGATCAATGCTCCCGAAGCCACACCAGAAACCTATGTAGCAACTGCTCCAATTCAAACTTAAAGACCTCATGAGTTCCACTGCATCATGAATGTCTCTCTTCAAAGTATCCTCCTGTTCAGGAACAGCAGCTTCTCTTTCAGGATGCATACTCTCAATCTCTGGCATCTTCACAAACTTCTTTGGCTCTTCCTGTATTCCCAACTGCCTCAGACGCTTCACCTTCTACTCCTTTTCTCGAGCAACTCTGACAGCTTCCTAAAAGCTATCCAGATCCTTCAGCTCCACCTTCAGACGGAGGGTCTAGCCACAAATCGGTCTCTCTTTATCATCTGCGGGGGTACTTCAGGAATTAAAGCCTCACACCATAGACTCTAGAGTCTACCAAACTCAATCAAATACTGATCCACATCCTGTCCATCCTTCTGCTGAATTTTACACAACTCTTTCCACACATCATTCGGACTTCTTACACGGGCAAACTGTGTCAAAAATGCAGCTATAGCTACACGGTACTCAGGGTCCTGTTGAGGTGATGAGCATTCCTATGTGTAGTCACAAACATCTGTAGCCATGCTTTTGCATCACCCTGTAAAGCAATAAGTCAAAATCTGAGAGAGGATCTTCGGGGTTGCCCTGTCTTTCATCAAAGCTGTAAACTCCATCTTTTCCAAAAATTTAAATGCACTTTCATGCGGTAATCCCCAATATTGTGGAAAGTCCTGAGCCATCTCTTCAATCTTTCTTCACACAAACCCTTTTCTTCTTTAACAAACCAAAGGAAATTTCTTCCTCTGTGGAGGCACCAAAAAGTGATGACACGGAAGCGGTATAGCTATATATGCCTTTATAGAGTGTCACACTTCCACACACTGATACAAACACACCAGAACACCAGACCCAAAAGTATGAACAAAACTTTATTTCAATACAAGTCTTCGTCTTTATAGAGTTGAACATCCATTACATCCTCAGAACCATCTTCATCTAACACCCATTCATAATCAGCCCACTCCCCTTCAGTGATATGAACTATGACTGACCAGTACCCTGCATCACTCTCAGAATAAACAACCTCAAACATAGAACCATCTTCAAAGTACAGTTCTTCAATATTCAGGCCAAACTCCAGGACAAGATACATATCTGAGGTGGAGTTATCCTCAAAGCTTTTCTTCAAGTTTACAAAACTGTATTTTCAGGGCAGCAAGCTATTACAAACATGTATACAAGAGCTCAGTTCTAGCTTTGACTCTTTGCACAAAACTTCCCAAAAAACCTGTCCGGTATGCTCTCACACATGAGATTACATTCAGTTTACAATTCAGCTCCAAAGCAATCCACAAAACTTGCATATAACTAACTCCAAGCTTCACAAAACTCCTCCTATTTTACCCCTTCTGCTTCTGCTGTTTTGTTGCAGCCAACCTAAAGTTTAGAAAACACCTCTTTTCCTCTTGCTCCTGGCCTGCAACACCTTGGGAACACCTCCACAAAAATACAACAAATCAAAACGCCCAAAACAGATCTAAAATTCAGCAACTTTCCTGGCCAAAATCCTCCTTGTGTAGCTTCTCTTCTATGTTTCTGGACAGCCCATTGGATGTTACAAAAAGAGCTCTCTGTATCTAATTCCTCATGAGAGCACATCTCTGTCTATAGCCACCACACAACATATAACATGGCTTGCGTTGATGATGTGAAGAAGTGCTTCAACCAGCTCTCAGCAAAACGCGGCAACTGACCTCCAAGGCTCCTTGTTTCCAACTATTCCGCAGCCACAGCAGCCTGCACTTGGCAGAAGGTGCACCATCCACTCTGAAAACCCTTGCCTCTTTAATTCAACCCCTGTTCTTGGTGTCTCCAATCCTCTATAATTCTTCCCCCTGATTCTTCATGATTCCCTTAAGGTTCACTTCTTATGTTCATGCTACCCGCAACACACGCAAGCTGATGTGTGTGTTCAAAGCCACATGCAACCTAGCCACCCCACCACCACGAGGTGCGCTCTTCTCCAACACAAGTAATCCCTCTTAAACCTGTAGGCTGCACATAGTATTCACCTCTCCTCCTCCACGAAGCTGCTCCCCAGGTCTTCTACTCCTTAATGCTAGCCACCAAATGCTGTCGTCCTCTCAATGTCCACTACTACAGCTTTTGTTTTGTCTTATACACAGGGTTCTCACCACCACACACAGTTTGCACTCTTGAAGCTTCTCGACGGCCAGTTGCATGGCAACCTCCTCTAGCACATTCTCATAGTCCCAATGCCAGTTATCCACATGCATCAACCTAACACATTCACCCCTTCCCAATTCAAATCAAGAGTAGCTTCTCTCTTTTAGCTCACATGCAAACAAGCCTTGCCGACCAAGGAGAATCCCTTCTATCCACCTAGAGACTCAGCTCTTTCTCCTCTGTGCTGTGTAAAAAACTCAACATCTTTTCCTGGCTCCTGGCACTTGGGAAATTTCAAAACAGAGAAGTCGTCTTACCTCTTCTTCCCTTCAAAGCCTCCAGCGAAGCCTCCACCGTAGCTCCCCGCTGGTCGCCCTTCTTCTAGTTGTGTCTCTGGAGTCTTCAAACGTCACCTTTTCTTTGTGATGGAACTGCAATACTCGGCTCTCTTGCTTCCCACGGCCTCTTACAGCAAATTCATGCATCCTCTGTTCGCCATGTGCTCTCCGAGCATCCGTAGCAGCTCCGCAGTCAAACTACTCTACGTCCCCACAGCTTCACAGCCCCCAAATTCAAAAAAACAGGTGCCTACTTCATCTCCACGCTCCCCCAAAAACTCTCAAATCCACTCTCGGAGGTTCCAAAATCTGGCGAGTACTCCAGGAGGCGTCCTGAGCTGACACTTAGCATTGGCCTGCATGCCTGCCACCTATTCAAATCAAACTCCTGCATGACACATAGGTGTCCAGTCACATTATCAACATCCATCACACAGTCTACCTTAATTCCTCTTCACAAAAACCTTGGAAATCGTGCCAAAACCTTTTTATTTTTCTCTCTTTACTTTCTCTCTCCTGTACACATTGAATTTATCTCAACCAAAACTCAAAACTGACTCAAACTGATTACATATTCGTGAAACTCTTAGTACTCTGCACAGTATATACACATCATTGGTCTCTTTTTTTGTCCACGCAATGTGATGTACCACAGTCACTAAAAGCACCTGATTTGTCACCACCACCCTCCTAGCCAAGGATAGCCGAGCTGTACTCAAATTGTGAGATCCCGGTTCCCACCGCGCAATGGTTTCGGGGTGCTAGCAGCGGAAGTAGCACTTCTTGCGCAGTGCAGGGTCCCACACTCAGGGCCTCATCCACGGATATCCGGATAAGAGACTAATCTGTCCGTTTTTCTAAAACCGAACCCGAAAAAACTTCCTTTATCCGGAAAGCACGGGCGATTCCACCAGGATAACTTTTTACTCTAACGTAGTCAAGATCATTACTGATCAAACTGATCCGACTGCACCTATAAAGGTACTCAGTCAGATCAAGGAAGAAACTTGCACTTGGATCATTGGGATCAAAGCTTTTTTCCCCATCAAGAGGCAGAGCCGTTGATTCCTATCCATAGAATAATTACTATCCAGGATTTACTTCATCTATCGTAATAACAGAATTTGAGTCTCGATGAATTGATTACAGGGGGAAGATGCTGGACATTTTGAGAGGCTGGGGAGGAATCTTACATTCTCTCCCACTTAATAAACGCGAGATGTCCTCATCTTGCAAACTGGGGTAATTTTGCAAGATGCACGAATATGAGACTAAGAGAAAATTTAATTAAGATTAACCACCAAGAAAAGTCTCAAAGAGAGCAAGACTCAAGACAAGAACAAAGATTTCAACTTTATTCACTCTTGGAACATTTACAGCAAGATAGAAGAACTTTTTTACAATTCCATAAGCCCGTCCATCATATGGTTACAAAAGCAGCACTCACAAGCTGCACACGTATAAGGTAACTCATCTATGGAAATAATTCGGCCGGTTATTGCAGCACCTATCTCATTGGTATGAGATGACCTATTAAAAGGACCTCTGAGAGAGGCAAGCCAAAAATGGGATAAAGGCATATCTTCTGGTGAGGAAGAAAACATACTAGTAAGAAGACCCGCTCAGAAAATCCACCATGCCTTGATCTCATCACGCAGTAGTATCGGGGACCCAAACCCAAGGCTTCAATAACCATAGCCAAGCGGATATTGTTACAAAAGTGCTGCTGACCCCACGGTGTTACCCTAGTTATGTCTCGACAGGTCCGCCATTTGGTCTTAGCTACAGAAGTTCCCAAGTGAGGGAAAAGTGAGCGCTCATACAGTGCTATAAAATCCTTCTTCACAGACTCGCTTGCGTCTTGAAGGTGAGAAATCATCATGGATAAAACCAATTCTTGCTGCCAAGCCATAAAGGAGATTAAGAAAGAAAGGGAATCGATGGAAGTAAGATTACTGCTGTGAGTGACAAGTAAGAGTTACGACTTATATAAAAGAAGGAACTAGCGTAACCTAGAAGCCAATGGGTATCTTGCCACTGAAGTTTTACCGTCTTTTCATGATTTAGGTTTGGCACATATTTCTATAGAAGGTTTAGAAGAGATACAATATGAACTTTGAGATGATGAGGTAGAAAAAGCTCGTAGGCTAAGTCACCTACTTTCATTGAATTCCGATATGGTCCACAATATCTGGGAGATAACTTCTTATACTTCCCAAGAGATAAAGAATTTCTTTTGGGCCGTACTCGAATGAAGACCATATCTGCTTCTTTGAGTTCTCTCACTGTCCTCTTCTTATCTGCATACTGCTTCTGTCGATCCCGGGCAGTCTTTTAACTATTGACCAATTCCTTTGTATCTAAAACACCGGTTCTCACTTCTGAACTCCTCGTTCTGAATCCTTAAAATAGGTGGGCTCCCGAGAAAGTATTTTGGGGAAAGGTCTTCCTTTTTTAAATAGAATCTTTCTTTTATTTTAGAGAGGGAATAATTATAAGATCAGAAAGGGAGGTTCTTACTCCTGTATACCTCGAAGGCTGGGGGAGGAATCTTACATTCTACCCCACTTAAAAAGGTGCGAGATGTCCTCATCTCGCAAAGTAGAGGACAACTCTTTTTTCTTAAGATCCAATTTATTCTGGGGTTCTTTATATTCTGGTCAACCCAACAGAATACGGGGATAAGTATCCCTTATATAGAACTCATCATTAAATAACAATTCATTCAGATCATATCATCCATATTTTTAACACGATAATGGTCCATTAGACGGAAAAATTTCTTTCTAAACATTCCTCCATGGAAATTTAAGTGAAGCAATTTCTCAATTTGTCATCCCTTGATCTACAGTGATAAGAGTTAACAGTAGCAATTTGACAACACAATCCACTAATCTCATGGTTATTTGCTGAAATCATTATCATCATTCCAGTTATGAATATCATCACCACCAGAGGGACTCGTCCCATTCATCCTCATTGAGGATTCGTTCAACTTATTACATTTCAACCAAATTTCAGGGATCAACATTTTTCAATTAGAATCCAAATCAACTCATTAGTTCTCAAACAGAATTAAAAATCATATCCACATTCGAATTCATCATCTGGATAGCATTAATGCTTATAATTTTAAGTCTTATATTTACTCGTATATACTGCCGGCGATAAAGAGCTACAGTTATACCCTCGGTATATACGGTTAGTCATGCTACTTGGAATTATAAGGTAAATACCATCATGTCTAAGCCTCAAGCAAGTCAGGGTTCCATATAATTGCGGTACTTCCATTTGAAGACCCAATTACTAATTTACGAGATTAGTTTGAATATCAATTTGTATGAATTATATCACACAATTATAACCTTTTTGTGCTTCATGATAAATTTTTGACATATTTGGCTTCTCAGTTGATCTTTATTAGCCAATTTGCTCTGATACCAACTGTGAGATCCCTGTTTCCACCGCGCAACGGTTTCGGGGTGCTAGCAGCGGAAGTAGCACTTCTTGCGCAGTGCAGGGTCCCACACTCGGGGCCTCGTCCACGGATATCCGGATAAGAGACTAATCCGTCGGTTTTTCCAAAACCGAACCCGAAAAAACTTCCTTTATTCAGAAAGCACGGGCGATTCCACCATGATAACTTTTTACTCTAACGTAGTTAAGATCATTACTGATCAAACTGATTTGACTGCACCTATAAAGGTACTCAGTCAGATCAAGGAAGAAAATTACACTTGGATCATTGGGATCAATGCTTTTTTCCCCATCACGAGGCACAGCCGTTGATTCCTATCCATAGAACAATTACTATCCGGGATTTACTTCATCTATCGTAATAACAGAATTTGAGTCTCGATTTACGGATCCATCATTCCAACCTAACCCCATCCGGTCCCATGGGTTAGCCAACCACCCAACCACTGTAGTGATGGGATCCAATTAAGAATTTGGTTAGGTTTTGTCCCGCGTACCAAGGAAAAGAGTTCCAAGGCCCCCTAGCTGGAAGTTCATGCAAACATAAAACTACCCAATATGAAATTGCCT
The DNA here is from genome assembly GCF_041138505.1 of Cibotium barometz. Taxonomy (NCBI): domain Eukaryota; kingdom Viridiplantae; phylum Streptophyta; class Polypodiopsida; order Cyatheales; family Cibotiaceae; genus Cibotium; species Cibotium barometz. The sequence continues at coordinate 21,837,265 of NC_141103.1, read as the reverse complement.
TTTTCTTAGCATCAGCTAACTTTAAAACAATCCTTTAATGAAACCATTATGTCACTAATGACAATCCTCAAAGTCTCTGGTTGAATCCTTATTTCCAGTCATTCATTCATCGGTGTACTTATGGCATCATTGGCAACCAGAACGCTCACCACCTGATCACTCAAAGGCCTTTTCCATAGTTCCTAGCTCATAGTAACCGGCAATATATATCATATAACAGAATGGAATCTCCGTGGAAGATCAGCAAGATCAACCCACAGATCCATATAAAAGAGCCATGAACTCATCCGTTGAGGACCAGCAAGGTCAATCAACCAGATCCATGCCCGGTTTCAGAAAACAACTCTTATTCCTTGTTCCAATATCTTCCACGACGCACGTGTGGGTATCTTCGGCGACCCAGAGCCTGAGCACCGTATGGTCAGCACCCTCTAGGATCCTTCGCAGGTGACCTAGTGCTTCACTCATAGGCCGCTTCCTTGGTCCCCCCACCCTACCCGAAGCTCACCATTTAAATCCGAAGCTCACCCTAGCTCACCGAGGGCTGGTCAAGACCTCGGCCGACCTTGCTACGGGAGACGTCATCCATTGACTCTCCGTCAGCAGTTGCAACTTTATTAGTTAGGTCTCCATGACCTTAATCCATAAGACGGTCAAAATGCTTCCCCAGCATTCTTGACATAAAACAGTCATTTACAAACAGTCACAAAATACAGTTTCTATATCAAACTCCCGTCTTTCCACATTATCCCTCCTCAATCCAACATTACTTATTCCACATTCCCTTTATATGTACTCATTCTCATCCATTCACTCATATCGACGACACATTATTTTCCATACACATTCACATTCATTATTCTACATACACATCCATGCATACATCTATTTTTACATCCTCATTCATACATCCACATCCACATTCATGCATCCACATCTACATGCATACATCCATACATACACATCCACATTCATATCCATACATACACATCCACATTCATATCCATACATCCACATCCACATCCACATTCACATCCATACATACCCATCCACATTCACATCCATACATCCACATTCATGCATCCACATCTACATGCATACATCCATACATACACATCCACGTTCACATCCATACATCCACATCCACATCCACATCCACATCCACATCCACATTCACATCCATACATCCACATCCACATCTACATGCATACATCCATACATACACATTCACATTCACATCCATGCATCCACATCCACATTCATACATCCATACATACCCATCCACATTCACATCCATGCATTCACATTCATACATCCATACATACCCATCCACATTCACATCCATGCATCCACGTTCATGCATCCACATCCACATCCATACATCCACATTCATATATCCACATCTACATGCATACATCCATACATACACATCCACATTCACATCCATGCATCCACATCCACATTCATACATCCATACATCCACATTCATACATCCACATCTACATGCATACATCCATACATACACATCCACACTCACATCCATGCATCCACATCCACATTCATACATCCATACATACCCATCCACATTTACATCCATACTCTCACCCTATCACAATCCATAAACATCCTATCCCATCATATACACTTCTTACCTCATCCCATACACATCTTATCACTTCTTAACACATCTTATCACATCCTAACTCATCTCATATGCATCTTATCACCTCTTATCACTTCCCATATCTTTTATGCATCCCTCTATGCATGAAATTCATTTATGCTAAAAGTAACCCTTTTACAATAAAATATTCATCTTTTATACATACCTTTATGCATGAAATTCAATTATGCTAAAAGTAACACTTTTAAAATAAAATAATCAACTTTTATGCATACCTCTATGCATGAAATTCAAATATAATAAAAGTAACACTTTTATAATAAAATAATCAACTTTTATGCATACCTCTATATATGAAATTCAAATATGCTAAAAGTAACACTTTTATAATAAAATAATCATCTTTTATGCATACCTCTATGCATGAAATTCAATTATGCTAAAAGTAACACTTTTATAATAAAATATTCATCTTTTATGCATACCTCTATGCATGAAATTCAATTATGCGAAAAGTAACACTTTTATAATAAAATATTCACCTTTTATGCATACCTCTATGCATGAAATTCAATTATGCTAAAAGTAACTCTTTTATAATAAAAAATTCACCTTTTATGCATACCTCTATGCATGAAATTTAATTATGCTAAAAATAACTCTTTTATAATAAGAAATTCACCTTTTATGCATACCTCTATGCATGAAATTCAATTGTGCTAAAAATAACACTTTTATAATAAAATATTCATCTTTTATGCATACCTCTATGCATGAAATTCAATTATGCTAAAAGTAACACTTTTATAATTAAATATTCATATTTTATGCATACCTCTATGCATGAAATTCAATTATGCTAAAAGTAACTCTTTTAAAAAAAAGATGAATTTTCTTTTACTAATTTCTAAAAATTTCGACATAACCTCCTTTGTATAGCTGACCATTTTTCAATTTTCTACGTCTTTAAAACTAATTAAAAGTACACCCATATTGAAATTATCCTAAATTAAACATTTTTTTTCACTTAATTGAGATAAACATTATAAAAATTTGACATTAATCACTTAACCATTCACCTAGGATAGAGAATGGTTGGTTTTGTTAGAGAAGCGAGGGGACTGCCTTTTGTAATGAGGCCTAACATTATAGAGAAGACATAAAGCATAGAAACCATTTAAAAACCATTTAAAACCATAAAAATCCATAAAATAATTGAAAGAAAGAAGAATCACCAACTTACTAATGACTTTGATAGCTTTCCTTTGGCTTGATGGTTTGTGAGGGTTCAACTCTTGTTTGAACAAGAGTGGCCAACCAATCTTTGGAAGAGAGAAATGTCAAAAACTAATAAATTATTAACAAATTCATAGTTCTTGGCTTGGGTGGAGTAGAGTAACAATGCATTAGACATTGTTAGGTTTCAACAAAGGGGAAGGCCTCTATTTATAGGAAAAAGTGAGCTCCTAACCAAACAAACTGATTCTAGAATTTTCCAACTCAATTTGGTCAATTTTTGACCATTTTTAGGTCAGTTGAGCTAACTTTTTGCAACTAGACCTGAATTAGGAGAGAGGAGAGATGAAATATCTCAATTTTTTTGAGTTTAAAACTCATTCAAGCATGTGAAATATGCACCTCCTTTAATGGACTCCCCTTCCTTACATATGTGTCAAAATGGAATCATTATACCCAAAATATCTTATATTTTTAATATTGCTCATAGTTTTTTACTAATAAACCTTGTACATTTTCAACTCTTCATCTTATGTGAGTATTTACTCATTTTTGGATACCCAAAATATCTCATATTTTTGATATTGCTCATAGTTTTTTACTAATAAACCTTGTACATTTTCAACTCTTCATCTTATGTGAGCATTTACTCATTTTTGGGTATCATCTTTTACAAAATTGAATTTATCTCCTCCCCACACATGGATTGATCTTATTGGTCCATAGCAACCTTAATTGGACCATAATCCAAAAATTTCTGAAAATCTAGACTCTTAGGCTAAGGTCCTTCATACCCATTTCCAACTAATTCCAATTGCACATTGGAAAGTTCTTTTTGAATTTCTGTTTCAAGGGAACTTATTTTAATAAGATGAGTTATTTTTCTATCCAAGAATATTCATAATCTGAATATTCTCTCTCTAGAATATTTTCTCTCTCTATGTCAAAACAGACAGAGACGAGATCTCTTATGTTTTTAAAGAGGGAATTGATAACAGGGGGAAGATGCTGGACATTTTGAGAGGTTGGGGAGGAATCTTACATTCTCTCCTACTTAAAAAACGCGAGATGTCCTCATCTCGCAAACTGGGGTAATTTTCCAAGATGCACGAATATGAGACTAAGAGAAAATTTAATTAAGATTAACCACCAAGAAAAGTCTCAAAGAGAGCAAGACTCAAGACAAGAACAAAGATTGCAACTTTATTCACTCTTGGAACATTTACAGCAAGATAGAAGAACTTTTTTACAATTCCATAAGCCCGTTCATCATATGGTCACAAAAGCAGCACTCACAAGTTGCACACGTATAAGGTAACTCATCTATGGGAATAATTTGGCCGGTTATTGCAGCACCTATCTCATTGGTATGAGGTGACCTATTAAAAGGACCTTTGAGAGGCCTCGGGGGGGTCACTATATGTAAATCCTCTATATCACGTGCGTTCAAGGCCTATTTAAAAAGTCCCTTATCTGTGAATTTTTTAGTGAATATAATGTATCCTTTCCTATTCGAATCTGTATTTTTTTAAAAAAATACAATAAATAAATCCCCTCTGTAAATATATTTCTGTAAGTTTTAAATATTTAAAATGTCCTTCTGTTGAACCCACGTGATACTTACATATTTATACGAGTGACCCCCCCGAGTGAGAGGCAAGCCAAAAACGGGATAAAGGCATATCTTCTGGTGAGGAATAAAACATGCTAGTAAGAAGACCCGCTCAGAAAATCCACCATGCCTTGATCTCATCACGCAGTAGTATCGGGGACCCAAACCCAAGGCTTCAATAACCATAGCCAAGCGGATATTGTTACGAAAGTGCTGCCGACCCCACGGTGTTACCCTAGTTATGTCTCGACAGGTCTGCCATTTGGTCTGAGCTATAGAAGTTCCCAAGTGAGGGAAAAGTGAGCGCTCATAAAGTGCTATAAAATCCTTCTTCACAGACTCGCTTGCATCTTGAAGGTGAGAAATCATCATGGATAAAACCAATTCTTGCTGCCAAGCCATAACGGAGAGTAAGAAAGAATTGGAATCGATGGAAGTAAGATTACTGCTATGAGTGACAAGTAAGAGTTACGACTTATATAAAAGAAGGAACTAGCGTAACCTAGAAGCCAACGGGTATCTTGCCCCACTGAAGTTTTACCGTCTTTTCATGATTTGGGTTTGGTACATATTTCTATAGAAGGTTTAGAAGAGATACAATATGAACTTTGAGATGATGAGGTAGAAAAAGCTCGTAGGCTAAGTCACCTACTTTCATTGAATTCCGATATGGTTCACAATATCTGGGGGTAACTTCTTATACTTCCCAAGATATAAAGAATTTCTTTTGGGTCATACTCGAATGAAGACCATATCTACTTCTTTGAGTTCTCTCACTGTCCTCTTCTTATCTGCATACTGCTTCTGTCGGATCCTGGGCAATCTTTTAACTGATGACCAATTTCTTGGTATCTAAAACACCGGTTCTTACTTCTGAACTCATCGTTCTGAATCCTTAAAACAGGTGGCCTCCCGAGAAAGTATTCTGGGGAAAGGTCTTCCTTTTTTAAACAGAATCTTTCTTTTATTTTAGAGAGGGAATAATTATAAGATCAGAAAGGGAGGTTCTTACTCCTGTATACCTCGAAGGCTGGGGGAGGAATCTTACATTCTACCCCACTTAAAAAGGCGCGAGATGTCCTCATCTCGCAAAGTAGCGGACAACTCTTTTTTCTTAAGATCCAATTTATTCAGGGGTTCCTTATATTCTGGTCAACCCAACAGAATATGGGGATAAGCATCCCTTATATAGAACTCATCATTAAATAGCAATTCATTCAGATCATATCATCCATATTTTTAACACGATAATGGTCCATTAGACGGAAAAATTTCTTTCTAAACATTCCTCCACGGAAATTTAAGTTAAGCAATTTCTCAATTTGTCATCCCTTAACTTGATCTACAGTGATAAGAGTTAACAATAGCAATTTGACAGCACAATCCACTAATCTCATAGTGATTTGCTGAAATCATTATCATCATTCCAGTTATGAATATCATCACCACAGGGACTCGTCGCATTCATCCTCATTGAGGATTCGTTTAGCTTATTACATTTCAACCAAATTTCAGGGATCAACATTCTTCAATCAGAATCCAAATCGGTATATACGGTTAGTTATGCTACTTGGAATTATAAGGTAAATACCATCATGTCTAAGCCTCAAGCAAGTCAGGGTTCCATATAATTGCGATACTTCTATTTAAAGACCCAATTACTAATTTACAAAATTAGTTTGAATATCAATTTGTATGAATTATATCACACAATTACAACCTTTTTGTGCTTCATGTGATAAATTTTTGACATATTTGGCTTCTCAGTTGATCTTTATTAGCCAATTTGCTCTGATACCAACTGTGAGATCCCTGTTCCCACCGCGTAACGGTTTTGGGGTGCTAGCAGCGGAAGTAGCACTTCTTGTGCAGTGCAAGGTCCCACACTCGGGGCCTCGTCCACGGATATCCAGATAAGAGACTAATCCGTCGGTTTTTCCAAAACTGCACCCGGAAAAACTTCCTTTATCCGGAAAGCACTGGCGATTCCACCAGGATAACTTTTTACTCTAACGTAGTCAAGATCATTACTGATCAAACTGATCCGACTGCACCTATAAAGGTACTCAGTCAGATCAAGGAAGAAACTTGCACTTGAAGCATTGGGATCAACGCTTTTTTCCCCATCAAGAGGCACATAGAACAATTACTATCTGGGATTTACTTCATCTATCGTAATAACAGAATTTACCTCTCGATTTACGGATCCATCATTCCAGCCTAACCCCATCCGGTCCCATGGGTTAGCCAACCACCCAACCACTGTAGTGATGGGATCCAATTAAGAATTTGGTTAGGTTTTGTCTCGGGTACCAAGGAAAAGAGTTCCAAGTCCCCCTAGCCGGAAGTTCATGCAAACATAAAACTAGTCACACCACTTATACACCCAATATGAAATTGCCTTTTTCTTAGCATCAGCAGCTAACTTTAAAACAATCCTTTAATGAAACCATTATGTCACTGATGACAATCCTCAAAGTCTCTGGTTGAATCCTTATTTCCAGTCATTCATTCATCGGTGTACTTATGGCATCATTGGCAACCAGAACGCTCACCACCTGATCACTCATCAGGGGCCTTTTCCATAGTTCCTAGCTCATAGTAACCGGCAATATATTCATATAACAGAATGGAATCTCCGTGGAAGATCAGCAAGATCAACCCACAGATCCATATAAAAGAGCTATGGACTCATCCGTTGAGGACCAGCAAGGTGAATCAACCAGATCCATGCCCGGTTTAAGAAAACAACTCTTATTCCTTGTTCCAATATCTTCATACATCCACATTCATGCATCCACATTCACATTCATACATCCATACATACCCATCCACATTCACATCCATGCATCCACATTCATGCATCCACATTCACATCCATACATCCACATTCATACATCCACATCTACATGCATACATCCATACATACACATCCACATTCACATCCATGCATCCACATCCACATTCATACATCCATACATCCACATTCATACATCCACATCTACATGCATACATCCATACATACACATCCACATTCACATCCATGCATCCACATCCACATTCATACATCCATACATACCCATCCACATTTACATCCATACTCTCACCCTATCACACGTCCATAAACATCTTATCCCATCATATACACTTCTTACCTCATCCCATACACATCTTATCACTTCGTAACTCATCTTATCACATCCTAACTCATCTCATATGCATCTTATCACCTCTTATCACTTCCCATATCTTTTATGCATACCTCTATGCATGAAATTCAATTATGCTAAAAGTAACACTTTTACAATAAAATATTCATCTTTTATTCATACCTCTATGCATGAAATTCAATTATGCTAAAAGTAACACTTTTATAATAAAATAATCAACTTTTATGCATACCTCTATGCATGAAATTCAAATATGATAAAAGTAACACTTTTATAATAAAATAATCAACTTTTATGCATACCTCTATGCATGAAATTTAAATATGATAAAATAACACTTTTATAATAAAATAATCATCTTTTATGCATACCTCTATGCATGAAATTCAATTATGCTAAAAATAATACTTTTATAAATACAATAATCATCTTTTATGCATACCTCTATGCATGAAATTCAATTATGCTAAAAGTAACACTTTTACAATAAAATATTCATCTTTTATGCATACCTCTATGCATGAAATTCAATTATGCTAAAAGTAACACTTTTATAATAAAATAATCAACTTTTATGCATACCTCTATGCATGAAATTCAAATATGATAAAAGTAACATTTTTATAATAAAATAATCAACTTTTATGCATACCTCTATGCATGAAATTCAATTATGCTAACAATAATACTTTTATAATAAAATAATCATCTTTTATGCATACCTCTATGCATGAAATTTAATTATGCTAAAAGTAACACTTTTATAATAAAATATTCATCTTTTATGCATACCTCTATGCATGAAATTCAATTATGCTAAAAGTAACACTTTTATAATAAAATATTTAACTTTTATGCATACCTCTATGCATGAAGTTCAATTATGCTAAAAGTAACACTTTTATAATAAAATATTCACCTTTTATGCATACCTCTATGCATGAAATTCAATTATGCTAAAAGTAACACTTTTATAATAAAATATTTACCTTTTATGCATACCTCTATGCATGAAATTCAATTATGCTAAAAGTAACACTTTTATAATAAAATATTCACCTTTTATGCATACCTCTATGCATGAAATTCAATTATGCTAAAAATAACACTTTTATAATAAAAAATTCACCTTTTCATGCATACCTCTATGCATGAAATTCAGTTATGCTAAAAATAACACTTTTATAATAAAATATTCATCTTTTATGCTTACTTCTATGCATGAAATTCAATTATGCTAAAAGTAACACTTTTATAATAAAATATTCATATTTTATGAATACCTCTATGCATGAAATTCAATTATGCTAAAAGTAACTCTTTTAAAAAAAAGATGAATTTTCTTTTACTAATTTCTAAAAATTTCGCCATAACCTCCTTTGTATGGCTGACCATTTTTCAATTTTCTACGTCTTTAAAACTAATTAAAAGTACACCCATATTGAAATTATCCTAAAGTAAACATTTTTTTCCACTTAATTGAGATAAACATTATAGAAATTTGACATTAATCACTTAACCATTCACCTAGGATAGAGAATGGTTGGTTTTGTTAGAGAAGAGAGGGGACTACCTTTTGTAATGAGGCCTAACATTATAGAGAAGACATAAAGCATAAAAACCATTTAAAACCATAAAAATCCATAAAATAATTGAAAGAAAGAAGAATCACCAACTTACTAATGACTTTGATAGCTTTCCTTTGGCTTGATGGTTTGTGAGGGTTCAACTCTTGTTTGAACAAGAGTGGCCAACCAATCTTTGAAAGAGGGAAATGTAAAAAAACTAATGAATTATTAACAAATTCATAGTTCTTGGCTTGGGTGGAGTAGAGTAACAATGCATTAGACATTGTTAAGTTTCAACAAAGGGGAAGGCCTCTATTTATAGGAAAAAGTGAGCTCCTAACCAAACAAACTGATTCTAGAATTTTCCAATTCAGTTTGGTCAATTTTTGACCATTTTTAGGTCAGTTGAGCTAACTTTTTACAACTAGACTTGAATTAGGAGAGATGAAATATCTCAATTTTTTTGAGTTTAAAACTCATTCAGGCATGTGAAATATGCACCTCCTTTAATGGACTCCCCTTCCTTACATATGTGTCAAAATGGAATCATTATACCCAAAATATCTCATATTTTTAATATTACTCATAGTTTTTTTACTAATAAACCTTGTACATTTTCAACTCTTCATCTTATGTGAGTATTTACTCATTTTTGGATACCCAAAATATCTCATATTTTTGTTATTGCTCATAGTTTTTTACTAATAAACCTTGTACATTTTCAACTCTTCATCTTATGTGAGCATTTACTCATTTTTGGGTATCATCTTTTACAAAATTGGATTTATCTTCTCCCCAAACATGGATTGATCTTATTGGTCCATAGCAACCTTAATTGGACCATAATCCAAAAATTTCTGAAAATCTAGACCCTTAGGCAAAGGTCCTTCATACCCATTTCCAACTAATTCCAATTGCACATTGGAAAGTTCTTTTTGAATTTCTATTTCAGGGGAACTTATTTTAATAAAATGAGTTATTTTTCTATCCAAAAATATTCATAATCTGAATATTCTCTTTCTAGAATATTTTCTCTCTCTATGTCAAAACAGACAGAGACGAGATCTCTTATGTTTTTGAAGAGGGAATTGATTACAGGGAGAAGATGCTGGATATTTTGAGAGGCTGGCGAGGAATCTTACATTCTCTCCCACTTAAAAAACGCGAGATGTCCTCATCTCGCAAATTAGGGTAATTTCGCAAGATGCACGAATATGAGACTAAGAGAAAATTTAATTAAGATTAACCACCAAGAAAAGTCTCAAAGAGAGCAAGACTCAAGACAAGAAAAAAGATTGCAACTTTATTCACTCTTGGAATATTTACAACAAGATAGAAGAACTTTTTTACAATTCCATAAGCCCGTTCATCATATGGTCACAAAAGCAGCACTCACAAGCTGCACACGTATAAGGTAACTCATCTATGGGAATAATTCGGCCGGTTATTGCAGCACCTATCTCATTGGTATGAGGTGACCTATTAAAAGGACCTCTGAGAGGCAAGCCAAAAACGGGATAAAGGCATTTCTTCTGGTGAGGAATAAAACATGCTAGTAAGAAGACCCGCTCAGAAAATCCACCATGCCTTGATCTCATCACGCAGTAGTATCTGTAACGTACCCATCTTCTCTAATAAAGAAATGTTTATGTAATTATGAGTTTTTATGGTATAAATATCAATAATTTTATTATTTGAGTCATTTCCACTTAGAATCTTCAAATTCTGAGCCCAAATTTGGAATCTACGTGCGATTTTACCCTAATATAGGATTTTACAGCATCCAAAACGGACACCGGATCAAGCCTATACGCTAATTTTAATCATTTTAGTTAAAAAACGGCGACCTTTAAACCTTAATAAATGCACGACCACACGTCCAATTGACGAACGGTCTGAACCCCTACGACCAGGAGAACCTCCCGGATAAAAACAATTTTCGCCCCCCGAGGCGGTCCGGCACGCAAATCGAGGCGGGCGTCCCAAATTTGGGTACCCCGTCCCAAAATTTGGTCCGTACACACTTACTAGGGCGCCCGTACAATGGCCGCCCAAGAACCAAAGGACGGCCGCCCACTGTATGGTCCACGCGCACCCTTAGGTGGACACCCAGACCGGATAAGGTACATGCGTACCACTCCTTTCCCAGACAACCGACACCGTACCTTTCCCGTAGACCCATGCAGGCCACTGATCCATAGCCTTTGAAGGTACACCGTCCTTTCGTCCTTGCTTTGCGCAGCGCCCGCACCCTCACCCCTCAGCTATATAAACCCCCGGGGTGCTCCTCAGTCGGCACGCACTTCTGTGTAGCGTATGCCCTGTTGTGCCGCCGTCCGTACCGCCATAGCGTACTTGCTGCAAGTACAGCCGCCCTTGCAGCCACCCCTCTCACACCCCCTCATTTGGCTCTTTTCAGATAAGCCAATTTTCCTCCATCCTCCTCTTGCCATGGACCAGTGTCCTTAACTCTTCTCCCCCCCGTGTGAATAGACTTACAGAGAGGCTTGCAGCCACCCCTCCCAACCCTCTCCACGTTTTTGCCTTTGGCCTTAAGGACATCTCACAACCCCCCCCCCCCTTTGCGTAGACTTTAGTAAGGGATTTTTGACGCAAGCGAGGGTTCGTGCGCTATATTCTTTTGCTCATACAGTGAGCAAACGAGCTCGGAATTCAGATCCGACTGAAGCGTTTCGATCGCAGCAGCAAGCTCTACAAGGCGACGCCTAAGATGGCCTCATCCCGGAGACGGCAAAATATTGCCTCAAGAGGCGCACATAACAACGAGATGGAGGGAGATGCGCCCAACGCGGCTCCAGTCCGCCCTTTTCAAGCCCCTCAAGGAAACGGTGGCCAGGTTAGCTTGGTTAATTTTCAAAAGAAGAGATTTTTCCTTAAATTAGTATTAATGAATGGTGTCTTTTTCTTTTAAAAGGAGGACATAAAAATTATATGAAATTACAAATTATGTGATGTTGTTTTCGATAAATTGCGTTGAAATTGCTATCTTCATGAATTGTGAATGCTATACTTAGAAAATTGCATTGAAGTTGTTATCTTTGGAATTCAAGATTTTTTTTGGCTTCAACGCTAACCCCGTTCCGTGCTTGTGTAGCCGGGCGGCGTCATTAGCAAAGCCCGGGAATGGCCCAAGGTATCCCTCATACCTTTGGGAGAATAAGGATCGCCGATTGAGGCGAGAGATTATGAGGCTGCCTAGTTCTGAGGGCCCAGGCTAGTGCGGTAAATAAGCCCACCCTAGTGTGCAGACATCCCTCTGAGGGGCGGGAGGATCGAGCGATGGAGCCTGAGAGGGCGACAGGCCGGCTTGAGTCCTCGCCAGCGGTCGACGATGAGGTGTATGGTCCCGTAGGGTTTTGCCCAGCATGTAGAGGCTGGAAGGCCGAATTCTAGATCATCGGCAGAATAAGAATATGAGAGCCGGATTGGCTTGTATGGAAATGGATTCATGTATAAACTCTTTATATAATTACATCTTGTCTTTGGTATGATTGTATTGTGTAAGAAGGCTATTTTAACGAACCTTGTGAAGAAGGGCCCTAATTAAGGAATATGTTTATCTATGTCAAACAGTGTGGTAGTATTAATTAGAAAACAAATTGATGCGTGAGTAGGGTGGAAAGTGGGAGGATGGAATGCCCTGACGGCACCATCCTACGGACGGGTGGACCCGATTAGTCGGGTAGCTTTCCAACAAATTAAGCGAAAGACCTACGTTAGATAGTTAGGTTCTTGGGTAACTCTATTCAAGAAGACTAGGCCAGCGGCGGCTGTGCCTTGCATAAGATGAGGAAAAAAGCGTTGTCCCTAGAAATCAAGTCTAGTAGTTGCCCAATTTTTGATCAATTGCCCTAGGGGTGATTTGATGTTTAGGAAATCACGCTCCCCCTGCGGGATAGAGCTAGGTCATACCTATGAATCGTATCCTTGAATCTTTACAGGGTCAAGGTGTCGATGAATAGGAAATTTTTCCCAAGATAAAACTTAGCGGACTATCTTAAGTGTTTCTCCCATTTTTTTAAAGGGGGGAACCTTACAATTGGTATCAGAGCCTGTTTGACTCCTAGGAATTGCAGTTTAAGGATTGTTTTGTAATAAATATTTTGCCTAACATAATGCTAATTAGTAAAGACATCCTGCTAAAACAAATAAATTAAATCGATGTTTGAATGACTGTAGGAAGAAGAAGATGCCTACTCCAAATTTCTAGTTTTCCAATGCATCTTCGAGACTGCTAGTCACTCCTCGAATTTCGAGTTCCGCGACACCATGGTGCAGATATTAGAGAAGATATCCCTCTCTCATTTCTCTCGTATTCAGAGAGGATGGGGTAGAGATTTCTGGAGTCGTGGGACGAGATACTTCATCATCCGAGCAGATCAGATTGGGAACCTCACCACCGACCTTAAGCGGATTCGTTGGATTGAGAAGCTGAAGATGATCCGCTTATTTTGGTTCGTCGGTACCCCCAGGGCCGACACCTCGGTGACTATAGATGGGGTCCGCATACCTCAGGATCGTTGGGTGTATGACAAAGTGATGCAGGTCTTACCTGCTGATAGAGTAGCAGTGTTGGGACCTACCCCAATCCAGAGTTTACCACCCTTACCATCAGTTTTTAGAGTCTTAGAAACTACAGCGGAACCCCCATATTTCACATATGTGGACCGCTCTACCCTTATGTCACAGTGAAGCCTAGGAATTTCCCTTGATGTCAAATACGACTAATTATATTAGTCTCAGATCTTTGTAATAAAACTTGTCCTTGTAAATATTTGGAAATAAAATAATTTCAATGGTTTTACTCTCCAAAAATTAAGCGTTGTGCAAATAGGAATCTTGTAATCTTAAAAATTGTTTTTACGATGATGGCCAGGACGACCACCCTCCACTTCCCAATGCGCTTTATACCGATACCCAGGAGAAGAAGCTCCTGCTCAAGCAAATGCAACCTCCCTCCTTTAAAGGAGAAGGTTCAAAGGTTGAGAAGGATGCTGAAGTCTGGATTAAGGCGATGGACGATTATTTCTCTGCTGCTCTGCCGGTACTGGAGTAGCAAATCAGTCTATGCTCGCACGGTTTCGCCTCACTGGAGATGCTAAACTCTGGTGGAAACAGTGGTGCCGTGACAAGGAAGTCACCGAGCATTCTCAAACATGGGAAGACATCAAGCAGGCAGTGAAGGAAAGATATCTTCCTCCATCCCATGAATCCATAAAGATGAATGAGTTTTTTAGTCTTAGACAGTGCACCTTAACTCTTGAGGATTATTATTCCAAATTTATTACCCTTCGGAAGTATGCCCCAGCTATGACTACTTCCCAGCAAGTGGCTCGTTTCTGCCAAGGGCTAAATGAACCCCTAGATTCCCGCCTTGAAGCAATGAGGCCAACCACTTTACAGGATGCTCTCATACGAGCAAAGCCCCTTGTGAAAGAAATGAAGGCTAACAAGCCGAAGAATCAAAAGAGATCTTACCCTGAGGCAAACCTTAGAGATCAACCCTACAAGAAACCTCAACAGAATTTTCCCTACTACAACAGAAAGCGACAAGGCAACTCTTTTGCCCCCCGCTCGTATGCTGCTTCTTCCAGAGAAGGCCCTCTGTGTTTTGAGTGCAATGAGCCGGGACACTTTAGAGCCAACTGTCCCAAGATGGCAACATCATTTCCCCAAGGTAACAGAGGAAATCAAGGCCGTGGAACCCCTACCCACCAAGGTGCAAGAGGCAGTGGTCGTGGAAGAGGCCGCGGAGGAACAATTGCTAGAACTGCCTGTGTTATAAGTGAAGAACCAACCTTGGAAGAGGCTGAAGAAGAGCGCGCCACCGTCCATGCGGCAGTAGAACACTAAGGTCCGAATAAACAATTTGGTGTAATCCAAGCCCCCGCCACTCATCACGGTAAGCCATTTCAGCTTTTGATTGATTGTGGCAGTACCCATTCATTCCTTTCTCCTAGGTGCTTGCAAAAATTAAACTTGAGTCAAAAAACAGCTAGAAAAATGATTGTAGAGTTAGCCAGTGGGAAAGAAGTAGTATCTCGCCACTCTATAGGAAACCTTGATTTCGAGCTGGGTAATGAGCAAACTCGTGGTCACTTTAGAGTCTTGCCACTAGGAATTTATGATGGAATCCTTGGGATGGATTGGTTAATTGCAAACAAAGCTAGCATTCATTGTAACCAGGGGAGTATCACTTTTGAAAATGAGCATGGCCAAGTAATATCTGTTCAGGGAATCACAGGAAAACCTAAGTCTAGGGTAGTCAAGGCAAAACATCTTCTCAAGGGGACACGTAAGGGTCAGCAAGTTTTCTTAGTCAAACTCAACAAAGTCATTGAACCTAGTATGGAGACAGAACCCTCTTGGCTCCAAGAATTCTCCGACATCTTCCCTGATGAGCTTACAGGGTTACCACCTCCTCGAGAAGTCGACCATGAAATCGAGGTGATCCCTGGAGCCCAACCCGTCTCAAAAACTCCCTATAAAATGTCCCTTCCTGAAGCCATTGAACTTAAGGAGCAACTTTCCCAACTCATTGAACAAGGATTTGTACGCCCCAGTAGCTCTCCTTGGGGAGCACCTGTTCTTTTCCAAAAAAAGAAGGACGGGACTCTCCACCTCTGCATAGATTATCGAGGGCTAAATCAAGTCACTGTCAAAAATAAGTATCCTATCCCTCGCGATGAACTTCTTGACAGGCTTCATGGGGCCAAAGTCTTCTCAAAAATAGATTTGAGGTCTGGTTACTATCAAATCAAAGTCAAGGAAGCAGATATACCCAAAACAGCCTTCAATACCCGTTATGGCCACTATGAGTTTACTGTAATGTCATTCGGGTTAACCAATGCTCCTGCAACCTTCAACCGCCTAATGCAAGATATATTCCGCCCGTACTTGGATGAGTTTGTGCTTGTTTTCTTTGATGACATCCTAATCTACTCCAAATCAATGGAAGAGCATGAGGAGCATGTGCGTAGAGTTCTGCAATTGCTGCGCAGACACAAACTCTATGCCAAGAAGAGCAAATGTACCTTCTTTACTCATCAAATTGAGTATCTTGGATTCATCGTCTCCAAAGATGGCATCTCAGTAGACCCTGCTAAGGTCAAGGATATTCTAGAATGGCCACCCCCTAAATCAGTTCGTGAAGTTCATGGATTCTTGGGAATCACGGGTTGGTATAGGATTTTTATCAAAGATTATGCCTTGGTAGCTGCACCCTTGACAGATCTTCTTAAGAAGGATTGCAAAATAGTGTGGCTGCCAATCCATCAAAACAGCTTTGATCAGCTGAAAGTCATTATTACTTCTGCCCCAGTCTTAAAGCTTCCTGATTTCTCCAAGGAATTTGAAGTGGTTACCGATGCTAGTAGCCTAGCACTTGGTGGTGTCTTCGGCCAAGAAGGAAGACCAGTCGCTTATACTTCCCGCAAGCTGAAGCAATATGAAGCAAACTATGCCACCCATGATTTGGAGCTCTTAGCAGTTGTTCATTGCCTCAAATTATGGAGACATTATCTCTTGGGAGGCAAATTCCAGCTTGTAACTGACCACAAAAGTCTAAAGTGGATCTTCACCCAGCCTAACCTCAACATGCGGCAAAGGAGATGGATTGAAATTCTACAAGAATATGATTTCGACATCAAATTCCGCCCTGGGAAAGATAATGTGGTAGCTGATGCACTTAGCCGCAAATCTTTCTTGAATGCAATTTCAATGCCAAATAATCCCATACTGGTCAAGGTGGAAGAAGTCTCATCTCATGACCCAGATTATCAAAGGATGATAAAGTTAGTAGAAGAAGGGGGACATTCAGAGAAAGAGAAGAATCTTATCAAGGGATACTCCACTCATGAAGGAAGCCTCTACTTCAATCACAGGCTATGTATCCCTAAGGATCCTGCTTTAAAGAAACTAATCCTCCATGAAGCTCATGATAGCCCTGCTGCAGGACACCCAGGTTATGCAAAAACATTAAATGCGGTAAGAAGGAGCTTTCATTGGGCAGGCTTGAAAAATGATGTGCTTTGGTACTTGAAACAATGTCTCTCATGCCAAAGGATCAAGGCTGAAAGAGTCAAGATGCCTGGAAAGCTTCAACCCTTAGATATTCCCCAAATGAAGTGGGAGTGCATTAGTATGGATTTTGTCACAAGTCTCCCCACTGTTCAAGGAGGATATGACTCCATTCTAGTAGTAGTGGACTTACTTACCAAAGTAGCTCACCTTATCCCAGCAAAGAAGACCTTCAAAGCTTCTGATGTTGCTCGTATATTCATCAAGGAAGCCTTCAAACTTCATGGTCTCCCAAAAAGGAAAGTAAGTGATCGGGATTCTGACTTCACCTCAAAATTCTGGCAGTCTCTATTTCAAGCTCTGGGGACTCAACTTTGCTTTAGCACAGCTTATCACCTAGAGACCGATGGCCAGACTGAAAGAGTCAATCAAGTAATTGAAGACATTCTCAGAGCATACTGTGGACGGGAACCCAGAAGGTGGATTCAATACCTTCCTCTGGTAGAATTTGCCTACAACGCGTCTTATCATCAAAGCATAGGAATGTCACCATTCAAAGCACTCTATGGGCAAGAATGCTTGTCTCCTCTAAATTTCTCTGATCCGACCATAAGAGTGGAGGCATCCAGGAAAATGCTCGAAGAGATGGAGGAACAAACCAAGGCTATCCAAAAGGATATTAAAGCTGCCCAAGATCGACAAAAGTATTATGCTGACAACAAGAGGTCTGAAAGGATCTTCAAGGAAGGAGACAAAGTTCTTCTACGAGTGCGTCCCAAACGAAGTTCTCTATCACTTGGGAAATATAAGAAACTCAGCCATATGTCCCCAGTCTCGATCATATTCTTGATGATGAACAAGTTGTAATCCCTACTCAAGGAGTCCTTGAATTACACCCCAGTAGCATCATAGATTCTAGGGAAAGGCAACTCCGAAATAGAACTCTTGTAGAACATCTAGTTCAGTGGAAAGATTATCCTGAAGAGGATGCAACTTGGGAAGATGAAGCTACACTCTTAAAGGATTATCCCCAATTCATGACGAGATGAGGACATCTCGATTTCTTTAAGGGGGGAAGGATGTAACGTACCCATCTTCTCTAATAAAGAAATGTCCATGTAATTATGAGTTTTTATGGTATAAATATCAATAATTTTATTATTTGAGTCATTTCCACTTAGAATCTTCAAATTCTGAGCCCAAATTTGGAATCTACGTGCGATTTTACCCTAATATAGGATTTTACAGCATCCAAAATGGACACCGGATCAAGCCTATACGCTAATTTTAATCATTTTAGTTAAAAAACGGTGACCTTTAAACCTTAATAAATGCACGACCGCACGTCCGATTGACGAACGGTCTGAACCCCTGCGACCAGGAGAACCTCCCGGACAAAAACAATTTTCGCCCCCCGGGGCGGTCCGGCACGCAAATCGCGGCGGGCGTCCCAAATTTGGGTACCCCGTCCCAAAATTTGGTCCGTACACACTTACTAGGGCGCCCGTACAATGGCCGCCCAAGAACCAAAGGACGGCCGCCCACTGTATGGTCCACGCGCACCCTTAGGTGGACACCCAGACCGGATAAGGTACATGCGTACCACTCCTTTCCTAGACAACCGGCACCGTACCTTTCCCGTAGACCCATGCAGGCCACTGATCCATAGCCTTTGAAGGTACACCGTCCTTTCGTCCTTGCTTTGCGCAGCGCCCGCACCCTCACCCCTCAGCTATATAAACCCCCGGGGTGCTTCTCAGTCGGCACGCACTTCTGTGTAGCGTATGCCCTGTTGTGCCGCCGTCCGTACCGCCATAGCGTACTTGCTGCAAGTACAGCCGCCCTTGCAGCCACCCCTCTCACACCCCCTCATTTGGCTCTTTTAAGATAAGCCAATTTTCCTCCATCCTCCTCTTGCCATGGACCAGTGTCCTTAACTCTTCTCCTCCCCCCCCCCCCCTCGTGTGAATAGACTTACAGAGAGGCTTGCAGCCACCCCTCCCAACCCTCTCCACGTTTTTGCCTTTGGCCTTAAGGACATCTCACAATTCCCCCCCCCCATTTGCGTAGACTTTAGTAAGGGATTTTTGACGCAAGCGAGGGTTCGTGCGCCATATTCTTTTGCTCATACAGTGAGCAAACGAGCTCGGAATTCAGATCTGACTGAAGCGTTTCGATTGCAGCAGCAAGCTCTACAAGGCGACGCCTAAGATGGCCTCATCCCGGAGACGGCAAAATATTGCCTCAAGAGGTGCACATAACAACGAGATGGAGGGAGATGCGCCCAACGCGGCTCCAGTCTGCCCTTTTCAAGCCCCTCAAGGAAACGGTGGCCAGGATAGCTTGGTTAATTTTCAAAAGAAGAGATTTTTCCTTAAATTAGTATTAATGAATGGTGTCTTTTTCTTTTAAAAGGAGGACATAAAAATTATATGAAATTACGAATTATGTGATGTTGTTTTCGATAAATTGCGTTGAAATTGCTATCTTCATGAATTGTGAATGCTATACTTAGAAAATTGCATTGAAGTTGTTATCTTTGGAATTCAAGATTTTTTTTGGCTTCAACGCTAACCCTGTTCCGTACTTGTGTAGCCGGGCGGTGTCATTAGCAAAGCTCGAGAATGGCCCAAGGTATCCCTCATACCTTTGGGAGAATAAGGATCGCCGATTGAGGCGAGAGATTATGAGGCTGCCTAGTTCTGAGGGCCCAGGCTAGTGCGGTAAATAAGCCCACCCTAGTGTGCAGACATCCCTCTGAGGGGCGGGAGGATCGAGCGATGGAGCCTGAGAGGGCGACAGGCCGGCTTGAGTCCTCGCCACCCAGCGGCCGACGATGAGGTGTATGGTCCCGTAGGGTTTTGCCCAGCATGTAGAGGCTGGAAGGCCGAATTCTAGATCATCGGCAGAATAAGAATAAGAGAGCCGGATTGGCTTGTATGGAAATGGATTCATGTATAAACTCTTTATATAATTGCATCTTGTCTTTGGTATGATTGTATTGTGTAAGAAGGCTATTTTAACGAACCTTGTGAAGAAGGGCCCTAATTAAGGAATATGTTTATCTATGTCAAACAGTGTGGTAGTATTAATTAGAAAACAAATTGATGCGTGAGTAGGGTGGAAAGTGGGAGGATGGAATGCCCTGACGGCACCATCCTACGGACGAGTGGACCCGATTAGTCGGGTAGCTTTCCAACAAATTAAGTGAAAGCCCTATGTTAGATAGTTAGGTTCTTGGGCAACTCTATTCAAGAAGACTAGGCCAGCGGCTGTGCCTTGCATAAGATGAGGAAAAAAGCGTTGTCCCTAGAAATCAAGTCTAGTAGTCGCCCAATTTTTGATCAATTGCCCTAGGGGTGATTTGATGTTTAGGAAATCACGCTCCCCCTGCGGGATAGAGCTAGGTCATACCTATGAATCGTATCCTTGAATCTTTACAGGGTCAAGGTGTCGATGAATAGGAAATTTTTCCCAAGATAAAACTTAGCGGACTATCTTAAGTGTTTCTCCCATTTTTTTAAAGGGGGGAACCTTACAGTATCGGGGACCCAAACCCAAGGCTTCAATAACCATAGCCAAGCGGATATTGTTACGAAAGTGCTGCCGACCCCACGGTGTTACCCTAGTTATGTCTTGACAGGTCTGCCATTTGGTCTGAGCTATAGAAGTTCCCAAGTGAGGGAAAAGTGAGCGCTCATAAAGTGCTATAAAATCCTTCTTCACAGACTCGCTTGTGTCTTGAAGGTGAGAAATCATCATGGATAAAACCAATTCTTGCTGCCAAACCATAAAGGAGATTAAGAAAGAAAGGGAATCCATGGAAGTAAGATTACTGCTACGAGTGACAAGTAAGAGTTACGACTTATATAAAAGAAGGAACTAGCGTAACCTAGAAGCCAACGGGTATCTTGCCACTGTAGTTTTACCGTCTTTTCATGATTTGGGTTTGGCACGTATTTCTATAGAAGGTTTAGAAGAGATACAATATGAACTTTGAGATGATGAGGTAGAAAAAGCTCGTAGGCTAAGTCACCTACTTTCATTGAATTCCGATATGGTCCACAATATCTGGGGGATAACTTCTTGTACTTCCCAAGAGATAAAGAATTTCTTTTGGGCCGTACTCGAATGAAGACCATATCTACTTCTTTGAGTTCTCTCACTGTCCTCTTCTTATGTGCATACTGCTTCTGTCGATCTTGGGCAGTCTTTTAACTGATGACCAATTCCTTGGTATCTAAAACACCGGTTCTTACTTCTGAACTCATCGTTCTGAATCCTTAAAACAGGTGGGCTCCCGAGAAAGTATTCTGGGGAAAGGTCTTCCTTTTTTAAACAGAATTTTTCTTTTATTTTGGAGAGGGAATAATTATAAGATCAGAAAGGGAGGTTCTTACTACTGTATACCTGGAAGGCTGGGGGAGGAGTCTTACATTCTACCCCACTTAAAAAGGCGCGAGATGTCCTCATCTCGCAAAGTAGCGGACAACTCTTTTTTCTTAAGATCCAATTTATTCTGGGGTGCCTTATATTCTGGTCAACCCAACAGAATATGGGGAAAAGTATCCCTTATATAGAACTCATCATTAAATAACAATTAATTCAGATCATATCATCCATATTTTTAACACGATAATGGTCCATTAGACGGAAAAATTTCTTTCTAAACATTCCTCCACCACCACGGAAATTTAAGTTAAGCAATTTCTCAATTTGTCATCCCTTAACTTGATCTACAGTGATAAGAGTTAACAATAGCAATTTGACAGCACAATCCACTAATCTCATAGTGATTTGCTGAAATCATTATCATCATTCCAGTTATGAATATCATCACCACAGGGACTCGTCCCATTCATCCTCATTGAGGATTCGTTCAGCTTATTACATTTCAACCAAATTTCAGGGATCAACATTTTTCAATCAGAATCCAAATCGGTATATACGGTTAGTCATGCTATTTAGAATTATAAGGTAAATACCATCATGTCTAAGCCTCAAGCAAGTCAGGGTTCCCTATAATTGCGATACTTCTATTTGAAGACCCAATTACTAATTTACAAAATTAGTTTGAATATCAATTTGTATGAATTATATCACACAATTACAAGCTTTTTATGCTTCATGTGATAAATTTTTGACATATTTGGCTTCTCAGTTGATCTTTATTAGCCAATTTGCTCTGATACCAACTGTGAGATCCCTGTTCCCACCGCGCAACAGTTTCGGGGTGCTGCGGAAGTAGCACTTCTTGCGTAGTGCAGGGTCCCACACTCGGGGCCTCGTCCACGGATATCCGGATAAGAGACTAATCCGTCGATTTTTCCAAAACCGAACCCGAAAAAACTTCCTTTATTGGAAAGCACGGGCGATTCCACCAGGATAACTTTTTACTCTAACGTAGTCAAGATCATTACTGATCAAACTGATCCGACTGCACCTATAAAGTTACTCAGTCAGATTAAGGAAGAAACTTGCACTTGGATCATTGGGATCAACGCTTTTTTCCCCATCAAGAGGCACAGCCGTTGATTTCTTTCCATAGAACAATTACTATCTGGGATTTACTTCATCTATCGTAACAACAGAATTTGAGTCTCGATTTACGGATCCATCATTCCAGCCTACCCCATCCGGTCCCATGGGTTAGCCAACCACCCAACCACTGTAGTGATGGGATCCAATTAAGAATTTGGTTAGGTTTTGTCCCGGGTACCAAGGAAAAGAGTTCCAAGTCCCCCTAGCCAAAAGTTCATGCAAACATAAAACTAGTCACACCACTTATACGCCCAATATGAAATTGCCTTTTTCTTAGCATCAGCTAACTTTAAAACAATCCTTTAATGAAACCATTATGTCACTGATGACAATCCTCAAAGTCTGTGGTTGAATCCTTATTTCCAGTCATTCATTCATCGGTGTACTTATGGCATCATTGGCAACCAAAACGCTCACCACCTGATCACTCAGGGGCCTTTTCCATAGTTCCTAGCTCATAGTAACCGGCAATATATTCATATAACAAAATGGAATCTCCGTGGAAGATCAGCAAGATCAACCCACAGATCCATATAAAAGAGTCATGGACTCATCCGTTGAGGACCAGCAAGGTCAATCAACCAGATCCATGCCCGGTTTCAGAAAACAACTCTTATTCCTTGTTCCAATATCTTCCACGACGCATGGATCTGTGGGTTGATCAGCAAGATCAACCCACAGATCCATATAAAAGAGCCATGGACTCATCCGTTGAGGACCAGCAAGGTCAATCAACCAGATCCATGCCCGGTTTCAGAAAACAACTCTTATTCCTTGTTCCAAAATCTTCCACGATGCACGTGTGGGTATCATTGGCGACCCAGAGCCCGAGCACCGTATGGTCAGCACCCTCTAGGATCCTTCGCAGGTGACCTAGCGCTTCACTCATAGGCCGCTTCCTTGGTCCCTAATCCACCGTACCAGAAGCTCACCATTTAGATCGAACCGAGGCTGGTCAAGACCTCGGCCGACCTTGCTACGCGAGACATCATCCATTGACTCTCCGTCAGCAGTTGCAACTTTATCAGTTAGGTCTCCATGACCTTAATCCATAAGACGGTCAAAATGCTTCCCCAGCATTCTTGACATAAAATAGTCATTTACAAACAGTCACAAAATACAATTTCTATATCAAACTCCCGTCTTTCCACATTATCCCTCCTCAATCCAACATTACTTATTACACATTCCCTTCATATGTACTCATTCTCATCCATTCACTCATATCGACGACACATTATTTTCCATACACATTCACATTCATTATTTTCCATACACATTCACATTCATTATTCTACATACACATTCATGCATACATCTATTTTCACATCCTCATTCATACATCCACATCCACATTCATGCATCCACATCTACATGCATACATCCATACATACACATCCACATTCATATCCATATATCCACATCCACATCCACATTCACATCCATACATCCACATTCATGCATCCACATCTACATGCATACATCCATACATACACATCCACATTCATGCATCCACATCTACATGCATACATCCATACATACACATCCACGTTCACATCCATACATCCACATCCACATCCACATTCACATCCATACATCCACATCCACATTCAGACATCCACATCTACATGCATACATCCATACATACACATCCACATTCACATCCATGCATCCACATTCACATTCATACATCCATACATACCCATCCACATTCACATCCATGCATCCACATTCATGAATCCACATTCACATCCATACATCCACATTCATACATCCACATCTACATGCATACATCCATACATACACATCCACATTCACATTCATGCATCCACATTCACATTCATGCATCCACATCCACATTCATACATCCATACATCCACATTCATATATCCACATCTACATGTATACATCCATACATACACATCCACATTCACATCCATGCATCCACATCCACATTCATACATCCATACATACCCATCCACATTTACATCCATACTCTCACCCTATCACAACCCATAAACATCTTATCCCATCATATACACTTCTTACCTCATCCCATACACATCTTATCACTTCTTAACTCATCTTATCACATCCTAACTCATCTCATATGCATCTTATCACCTCTTATCACTTCCCATATCTTTTATGCATACCTCTATGCATGAAATTCAATTATGCTAAAACTAACACTTTTACAATAAAATATTCATCTTTTATGCATACCTCTATGCATGAAATTCAATTATGCTAAAAGTCACACTTTTATAATAAAATAATCAACTTTTATGCATACCTCTATGCATGAAATTCAAATATGATAAAAGTAACACTTTTATAATAAAATAATTAACTTTTATGCATACCTCTATGCATGAAATTTAAATATGATAAAATAACACTTTTATAATAAAATAATCATCTTTTATGCATACCTCTATGCATGAAATTCAATTATGCTAAAAATAATACTTTTATAAATAAAATAATCATCTTTTATGCATACCTTTATGCATGAAATTCAATTATGCTAAAAGTAACACTTTTACAATAAAATATTCATCTTTTATGCATACCTCTATGCATGAAATTCAATTATGCTAAAAGTAACACTTTTATAATAAAATAATCAACTTTTATGCATACCTCTATGCATGAAATTTAAATATGATAAAAGTAACACTTTTCTAATAAAATAATCAACTTTTATGCATACCTCTATGCATGAAATTCAAATATGATAAAAATAACACATTCATCTTTTATGCATACCTCTATGCATGAAATTCAATTATGCTAAAAGTAACACTTTTATAATAAAATATTCACCTTTTATGCATACCTCTATGCATGAAATTCAATTATGCTAAAAGTAACACTTTTATAATAAAATATTCACCTTTTATGCATACCTCTATGCATGAAATTCAATTATGCTAAAAGTAACTCTTTTATAATAAAATATTCACCTTTTATGCATACCTCTATGCATGAAATTCAATTATGCTAAAAGTAACACTTTTATAATAAAATATTCATATTTTATGCATACCTCTATGCATGAAATTCAATTATGCTAAAAGTAACTCTTTAAAAAAAAAGATAAATTTTCTTTTACTAATTTATAAAAATTTTGCCATAACCTCCTTTATATGGCTGACCATTTTTCAATTTTCTACGTCTTTAAAACTAATTAAAAGTACAAGCATATTGAAATTATCCTAAAGTAAACATTTTTTTCCACTTAATTGAGATAAACATTATAGAAATTTGACATTAATCACTTAACCATTCACCTAGGATAGAGAATGGTTGGTTTTGTTAGAGATGAGAGGGGATTGCCTTTTGTAATGAGGCCTAACATTATAGAGAAGACATAAAGCATAAAAACCATTTAAAAACCATTTAAAACCATAAAAATCCATAAAATAATTGAAAGAAAGAAGAATCACCAACTTACTAATGACTTTGATAGCTTTCCTTTGGCTTGATGGTTTGTGAGGGTTCAACTCATGTTTGAACAAGAGTGGCCAACCAATCTTTGGAAGAGGGAAATGTCAAAAACTAATGAATTATTAACAAATTCATAGTTCTTGGCTTGGGTGGAGTAGAGTAACAATGCATTAGACATTGTTAAGTTTAAACAAAGGGGAAGGCCTCTATTTATAGGAAAAAGTGAGCTCCTAACCAAACAAACTGATTCTAGAATTTTCCAACTCAGTTTGGTCAATTTTTGACCATTTTTAGGTCAGTTGAGCTAACTTTTTGCAACTAGACTTGAATTAGGAGAGAGGAGAGATGAAATATCTCAATTTTTATGAGTTTAAAACTCATTCAGGCATGTGAAATATGCACCTCCTTTAATGGACTCCCCTTCCTTACATATGTGTCAAAATGGAATCATTATACCCAAAATATCTCATATTTTTAATATTGCTCATAGTTTTTTACTAATAAACCTTGTACATTTTCAACTCTTCATCTTATGTGAGTATTTACTCATTTTTGGATACCCAAAATATCTCATATTTTTGATATTGCTCATAGTTTTTTACTAATAAACCTTGTACATTTTCATCTCTTCATCTTATGTGAGCATTTACTCATTTTTGGGTATCATCTTTTACAAAATTGGATTTATCTCCTCCCCACACATGGATTGATCTTATTGGTCCATAGCAACCTTAATTGGACCATAATCCAAAAATTTCTGAAAATCTAGACCCTTAGGCTAAGGTCCTTCATACCCATTTCCAACTAATTCCAATTGCACATTGGAAAGTTCTTTTTGAATTTCTATTTCAGGGGAACTTATTTTAATAAGATGAGTTATTTTTATATCCAAAAATATTCATAATCTAAATATTCACTCTCTAGAATATTTTCTCTCTCTATGTCAAAACAGACAGAGACGAGATCTCTTATGTTTCTGAAGAGAGAATTGATTACAGGGGGAAGATGCTGGACATTTTGAGAGGCTAGGGAGGAATCTTACATTCTCTCCCACTTAAAAAATGTGAGATGTCCTCATCTCGCAAACTGGGGTAATTTTGCAAGATGCACGAATATGAGACTAAGAGAAAATTTAATTAAGATTAACCACCAAGAAAAGTCTCAAAGAGAGCAAGACTCAAGACAAGAACAAAGATTGCAACTTTATTCACTCTTGGAACATTTACAGCAAGATAGAAGAACTTTTTTACAATTCCATAAGCCCGTTCATCATATGGTCACAAAAGCAGTACTCACAAGCTGCACACGTATAAGGTAACTCATCTATGGGAATAATTCGGCCGGTTATTGCAGCACCTATCTCATTGGTATGAGGTGACCTATTAAAAGGACCTCTGAGAGGCAAGCCAAAAACGGGATAAAGGCATATCTTCTGGTGAGGAATAAAACATGCTAGTAAGAAGACTCGCTCAGAAAATCCACCATGCCTTGATCTCATCACGCAGTAGTATCGGGGACCCAAACCCAAGGCTTCAATAACCATAGCCAAGCGGATATTGTTACGAAAGTGCTGCCGGCCCCACGGTGTTACCCTAGTTATGTCTCGACAGGTCCGCCATTTGGTCTGAGCTATAGAAGTTCCCAAGTGAGGGAAAAGTGAGCGCTCATAAAGTGCTATAAAATCCTTCTTCACAGACTCGCTTGCATCTTGAAGGTGAGAAATTATCATGGATAAAACCAATTCTTGCTGCCAAGCCATAAAGGAGATTAAGAAAGAAAGGGAATCGATGGAAGTAAGATTACTGCTACGAGTGACAAGTAAGAGTTACGACTTATATAAAAGAAGGAACTAGTGTAACCTAGAAGCCAGCGGGTATCTTGCCACTGAAGTTTTACCATCTTTTCATGATTTGGGTTTGGCACATATTTCTATAGAAGGTTTAGAAGAGATACAATATGAACTTTGAGATGATGAGGTAGAAAAAGCTCGTAGGCTAAGTCACCTACTTTCATTGAATTCCGATATGGTCCACAATATCTGGGGGATAACTTCTTATATTTCCCAAGAGATAAAGAATTTCTTTTGGGCCGTACTCGAATGAAGACCATATCTACTTCTTTGAGTTCTCTCACTATCCTCTTCTTATCTGCATACTGCTTCTGTCGATCTTGGGCAGTCTTTTAACTGATGACCAATTCCTTGGTATCTAAAACACCGGTTCTTACTTCTGAACTCATCGTTCTGAATCCTTAAAACAGGTGGGCTCCCGAGAAAGTATTCTGGGGAAAGGTCTTCCTTTTTTAAACAGAATCTTTCTTTTATTTTAGAGAGGGAATAATTATAAGATCAAAAAGGGAGGTTCTTACTCCTGTATACCTCAAAGGCTGGGGGAGGAATCTTACATTCTACCCCACTTAAAAAGGCGCGAGATGTCCTCATCTCGCAAAGTAGCGGACAACTCTTTTTTCTTAAGATCCAATTTATTCAAGGGTTCCTTATATTCTGGTCAACCCAACAGAATATGGGAAAAAGTATCCCTTATATAGAACTCATCATTAAATAACAATTTATTCAGATCATATCATCCATATTTTTAACACGATAATGGTCCATTAGACGGAAAAATTTCTTTCTAAACATTCCTCCACCACGAAAATTTAAGTTAAGCAATTTCTCAATTTGTCATCCCTTAACTTGATCTACAGTGATAAGAGTTAACAGTAGCAATTTGACAGCACAATCCACTAATCTCATAGTGATTTGCTGAAATCATTATCATCATTCCAGTTATGAATATCATCACCACAGGGACTCGTCCCATTCATCCTCATTGAGGATTCGTTCAGCTTATTACATTTCAACCAAATTTTAGGAATCAACATTTTTCAATCACAATCCAAATCGGTATATACGGTTAGTCATGCTACTTGGAATTATAAGGTAAATACCATCATGTCTAAGCCTCAAGCAAGTCAGGGTTCCTATAATTGCGACACTTCCATTTGAAGACCCAATTACTAATTTACGAAATTAGTTTGAATATCAATTTGTATGAATTATATCACACAATTATAACCTTTTTGTGCTTCATGATAAATTTTTGACATATTTGGCTTCCCAGTTGATCTTTATTAGCCAATTTGCTCTGATACCAACTGTGAGATCCCTGTTCCCAACGCGCAACGGTTTCGGGGTGCTAGCAGCGGAAGTAGCACTTCTTGCGCAGTGCAGGGTCCCACACTCGGGGCCTCGTCCCCACGGATATCCGGATAAGAGACTAATCCGTCGGTTTTTCCAAAACCGCACCCGGAAAAACTTCCTTTATCCGGAAAGCACTGGCGATTCCACTAGGATAACTTTTTACTCTAACGTAGTCAAGATCATTACTGATCAAACTGATCCGACTGCACCTATAAAGGTACTCAGTCAGATCAAGGAAGAAACTTGCACTTGGATCATTGGGATCAACGCTTTTTTCCCCATCAAGAGGCACAACCGTTGATTTCTATCCATAGAACAATTACTATCTGGGATTTACTTCATCTATCGTAATAACAGAATTTGAGTCTCGATTTACGGATCCATCATTCCGGATCCATCATTCCAGCCTAACCCCATCCGGTCCCATGGGTTAGCCAACCACCCAACCACTGTAGTGATGGGATCCAATTAAGAATTTGGTTAGGTTTTGTCCCGGGTACCAAGGAAAAGAGTTCCAAGTCCCCCTAGCCGGAAGTTCATGCAAACATAAAACTAGTCACACCACTTATACACCCAATATGAAATTGCCTTTTTCTTAGCATCAGCTAACTTTAAAACAATCCTTTAATGAAACCATTATGTCACTGATGACAATCCTCAAAGTCTCTGGTTGAATCCTTATTTCCAGTCATTCATTCATCGGTGTACTTATGGCATCATTGGCAACCAGAACGCTCACCACCTGATCACTCATCAGGGGCCTTTTCCATAGTTCCTAGCTCATAGTAACCGGCAATATATTCATATAACAGAATGGAATCTCCGTGGAAGATCAGCAAGATCAACCCACAGATCCATATAAAAGAGCCATGGACTCATCGGTGTTGAGGACCAGCAAGGTCAATCAACCAGATCCATGCCCGGTTTCAAAAAACAACTCTTATTCCTTGTTCCAATATCTTCCACGACGCACGTGTGGGTATCTTTGGCGACCCAGAGCCCGAGAACCGTATGGTCAGCACCCTCTAGGATCCTTCGCAGGTGACCTAGCGCTTCACTCATAGGCCGCTTCCTTGGTCCCTAATCCACCGTACCGGAAGCTCATCGTTTAAATCGAACCGAGGCTGGTCCGACCTTGCTACGCGAGACGTCATCCATTGACTCTCCGTCAGCAGTTGTAACTTTATCAGTTAGGTCTCCATGACCCTAATCCATAAGACGGTCAAAATGCTTCCCCAACATTCTTGACATAAAATAGTCATTTACAAACAGTCACAAAATACAATTTCTATATCAAACTCCCGTCTTTCCACATTATCCCTCCTCAATCCAACATTACTTATTACACATTCCCTTTATATGTACTCATTCTCATCCATTCACTCATATCGACGACACATTATTTTCCATACACATTCACATTCATTATTCTACATACACATCCATGCATACATCTATTTTCACATCCTCATTCATACATCCACATCCACATCCACATTCATGCATCCACATCTACATGCATACATCCATACATACACATCCACATTCATATCCATACATCCACATCCACATCCACATCCACATCCACATCCACATTCACATCCACACATACACATCCACATCCACATTCACATCCACACATACCCATCCACATTCACATCCATACATCCACACATATCCATACATGAATTGAACAAGATCTATTGTTCCATCGTATTTGCCCATAATTTTGAAAATCTGTACGGCTATATTTCTGTATGAGTCACTGAGGTCGTATGTGAGTGCTCTTGTTGGGAGAGACTCAGTGAGTCCTTGGGCAACCCCCTTCCTAGACTAGTCACTATATCTAAGGTGTGGGCATCCAGGAAAGGGTTGGTACCTATAGGATTTGTGAATGGTAGGTAAGGGACCAAAGCCCGCCGCGATGGGATCGAAGTAACAAGTGGTGTAAAACCTGATGACACGGTGATCCCTGGCAATCCCTCCATCGTTGCCATGTCTGATTGCGTAATTGATCCTTAATGAGAAAGCACATGTTTTTTTTTTTACTTTTTATATTTTCTCACAGCTCGTTACAGCATGAATGTGTATGTAGATGTGGATGTGAAAATAGATGTATGGATGTAGATGTGGATGTATGGATGTGAATGTGGATGTGGATGTAGATATATGTATGGATGTGAATATATGATATGTGATGTGAAGGAATCTGAAGTGATGAGATGGAAAATGATGTGATGGGATGAGTACACATATAACTGGAATGTGGAATAAGCAATGTGGATTGATGAGGGATAATGTGGAAAAATGAGAGTTAATATAGAAACTGTATTTTGTGACTGTTTGTAAATGCTGTTTGTAAATGACTATTTTATGTCAAGATTGCTGGGAAAGCATTGTGACCATCTTGTGATTAAGGTCGTGGAGACCTAATTGAAAAAGTTGCAACTGCTGAGACGGAGAGTCAATGAAGGACGTCTCGCGTAGCAAGGTCGGCCGAGGTCTTGACCAGCCTCGGTGCGATTAAAATGGTGAGCTTCCGGTACGGTGGATGAGGGGCCAAGGAAGCGGCCTATGAGTGAAGTGCTAGGTCACCTGCGAAGGATCCTAGAGAGTGCTGACCATACGGTGCTCGGGCTCTGGGTCGCCTAGGATACCCACACGTGTGTCGAGGAAGATATTGGAACAGAGTTGGAGTTGTTTTCTGAAATCGGGCATGGATCTGGTTGAGGTGGATGTATGCATGTAGATGTAGATGTATGGAGGTGAATGTGAATGTGGATGTGGATGTATGCATAGAGATGTGGATGTGAATGTACGCATATAGATGTGGATGTATGGATGTGAATGTGCATGTAGATGTGGATGTATGGATGTGATCTTGAAATCCTGTTGAAACTATAGCATCCAAAACTTAAGATTGTCTTTAATGATAAGTCATTCACAAATCGAGAATATCTTCCCTTCTCTATTAAAGAGGGTGAATATATTTCTAAAAGTCTAAAAACTTGTCATGATATTCTGCAACAGTAAGCCTTTTGTACCAAGTTTAAAAATTCATTCATTTTCTCCATGTGATATTCTGGTGGACAATAATGCTAAATCATATGCCTTTTGATTAGAGGCCACGTGTGATATCCTCATTCTGCAAGTCTCTGCTGTGCATAATAGACTTCCACCATAAATTTTCAGAACCTTTAAAAAGAAGTGTTGATGTATTTTCCTTAGCTTCTTCCCTAAAGTTGTAGGTTCAAAAATAATCTTGAAGCTACTGAATCCATGCCTGTGCTTTTTCACTCCTCTTCCCCTTCCGATTAAAGGTTGGCAATGACCTTTTCTTTGTAACTTATTTTAGGGAAAAATCATCTACATGAGCAGATTGAAAACCTCTGCCCATAGCAATTTTAATGGCCTACATTGTATCTTGTAACTCCTTTGATAGCTCGATGTATTTAAAGATCAAGCCCACCTTACACAGTAACTCTTGGTTGTGGGCTTATGGGAACTTCAACAGGTTCTTCTTGCTGATCATCATAATTTCTTACTCCTTTCTCTTCTTGGCTGATCATCAGAATTTCTTACTCCTTTCTCTTCTTGTTGACCCTATCTATCATCAAAATTTAGACCACCTTGCATCTCTTCATCTTCTCAATCACTCCTTCTTCTTCATTCAAATCCACAGAAGTTTGAGCACGCATTGCTCTCAATCTTTCCTCTAATTCTTGTTCCTATCAATATGTCTAATAACTTCCTCTTGAGTTACACCCACATGTAATAATCCCTCTAAAAGCTCCTCTTCTTGCCTTGGGTTAACTACAGAATTTGTTTAGTGTACAGCAATCTTGTGATCGTACAACAAAATTGCAAAAGATTTTATAAAGAATGTATCACAAAAATAAAAAATAATATTAGCCAACCAATATCTGTAACATTCGTAATTAAGTGCCAACTACCTAACCTACACTCTCATACCAACTTGATGGCCCCAAATCTAACCATATCTTAATCGTACAACTTAATATAAGAAAACATAAAAACTCACTCAATCATGCTATTTCTACATAGTAAAACAATAAAATTAACCCTCTCAAATAGCAAAACAAGCATGCATGCCATATCCAAGATTCTTATCACATAAGTAAAGAAACATAGAATCTTAAACAAACATTCACATAATATAATTCTCTATCAATTAAAGCATAGAATCTCAATCAATCTCCGTATATGTGTACATCTCAAATATTTTGTCATCATCACCATGCTTGACAACATGGATAGTCATAATGGCCAATAGATCTAGGGCATTACCTTATTCCACCCAAACTCCCATGTACATCGTGGTCATCTCGGGTTGAACTCCATCTCATTCTTGTCCTTCTCTAGTTCTACACCTAGAGAGAAAAAATATTATTTCTAGTCTGATATTCTATGTTTAAGGATGGGCGGCCTTAATCTCATTCTCATGTTGAGTCTAATCATACACATGCATATCAATCATTCATTCCAAAAAAAAGGAATCACAAGTATCATCTTACATTCATCTCTAGTCCATAATCTTTCAATAAAAGCATGTTAAAATCAACTTGAAGTATTCAAAAAAATAGGCTTTTAATTCAAAAAATTATTAAATTCTCTCATTCTTTCAATTCTTTAAAGTCAAACGGTAATGATTTGAAATAAAATTAGTCATCATGTTCTAATCAAGAACATTATCTCTAGTTACTATAGCTATGTCATAACTATGATTATGCATTAGTTCATCCGGTCTATATAGGTTGAATAGTCAATCTTGATAGAAATTTCCATTACAAAGCCTGACAAGTTCCCTCTTTGAAAGAGCAATACCTTTCAATCTATTTGAAATCAAAGAAAAGTCAAAGCTACAAAGTTTAAGAGACTCTAACTATCTTTAAAACATATCTCTAAGATGGTTCTCTAAAAACAAGTTCTGAGGTCTTTCTCAGAGCGTTCAAAATGGATAAATTGTGTTTTCAACATAGAACTGTCTAAAATATCCTCCTAGAGTCCCACTTTGTACTCAAAGAACTAAAAAACAAAAGGGGTTTGACTTTCTAGAGTCTCATACACTCATGTAGAGTTTCCCATTATCTAAAACTTTTGTTTTTATATTAAATTCTAATAGTAAGAACACAAAAAGATAAACGCTTCGCAAAATAGCCTCTCGTGAAGGTTATACCTAAAATCTAGTAAAAATAGTCAAATATTTTATCTTCTAATTATTTACCACCAAAAGTGTTTATTCTATGAGTTTCATAGTCCAAGGCGATCATGTATAATCAAGGAATTCAAGAATTACTCATCGTTAAGTGTGCCATACATCGATTCAGATTCTCTCGTATACATTGTCGATTTATCTATTTATTTAATTAATTTTAAAATAATTTAAAAAAAGTAATAAAACGAGCATTTATGTACTTTCCTGATATATTTGTTGATGTCTTGAGTGATTAGGATCCATGTCTGCTCTCCAAAATCTGTGGAAGTGTTGTTTGTAGATTTTATCAGCCTCTCAGACCTGCTATTAGGGCTGCAACTTGTAACATGTATAACTTCGTGTTCAATTATTAGAGACTAGTCATGTGAGTATCTAAAATTACTAGAATGTGCATGGCCTCTTTGCATGCAACTCTTTGCATGCAAATTAGAGAGAGTGCATACTCTATGTATGCTCTAATATGCATATATGCATAGAGAATAGATAGACGTATGTGAAAGTTGACTCAAAAAATAGGTCATGTTTTACTTTTTTGTCAAATTTCAATTTGCATGTCCATATACACACTTAAAGGCTACCCTTGAGCATATTAACTAATAAAAAAGCAAAATTGAATTTTCACTTAATTTTTAACACTTACAATTTTTGCTGGTGGTTGAAAACTGTTGGAATTCATTAGTGATAAAGGCAGCATCCAAAACTTAAGATTTTATTTAATCATAACTTGGTTAAACTTGGAGGTATGTTCCAGTTGCACAAGAATGGATTCTAGAATATAAAAACAAAAACACATCAATCTAAAAGGCATTCTTTAGAACCCTTTCACCCTAAACTGAATTCTATATTATAAAGAGAAGGTTTAGTATTCAAAGAGAAACATTGACAACCACTTTTAAAAAAATTATCATAATTTTGAGAAATATCTTAAAAAATTTGCCAAAACATGGGTTGTGTTATCATAACAACATCAAGTGTGACCTCACCACCACTCATCCCCTTTACTCACAACCATAGCCTTTTGTCTTGCCATAGCCTTACATACCACCATAGTGTTATGCACCATAGACATCATATCCATCCGGCCTTTGCCATCACCATGCTATAGCTAAGTACCATAGCCATGCCATAGTCAAAGTAATAGCCATGCTGCCATCCCAATTGGCCTACACCCAACTTTCGCACCACCATAGTAGCCCTTGCCTTACACACCACCATAATAGAGTATTATATAGTTATGCCCATAGCCATGCCCTTCTTGCATGCCTATGCACCAACCCCACCACTGACCTACACCTGTAATAGCCAAGCGCACAACACCATAGTGATCCTATGTTGCACACCACCTTACCCTTGATGATGCGGTCATAGCCTAGTGCACCATCATAGAGCTACCTCAATCAAGGTATGTGATGGAATTTGGACCGTTGACAATACCTCAATCGAGGTATGAATATCATACCTATGGAGACACGACTAACGTTATCGTCGACTTTGATTCCCCTATATCTTCCATTCGACCCAAGTGAACAAGGAGTGCTATGGAGTCTGGATGGCTTGGATTTACCTTTGATCCATGCGGTTGCATGATTAGCTTCATCATCAAGCAACGGGAGTCTCTTATCCTCTCCATTTGACCTTGGGGATCATACGACTCCTTGGTTTCACATTTGACTTAAAGGATGGATTCTTAGCTTTGTCATTGGCATTGCATTACATTCCTTCCCATTTGATCTAGGAGGGGGCATACACCCTTGATGAAAACATTGACATTTAGCTTTGGATGTGATTTTTGGCTTTGTATATAGCCTTCTATATGTGTCTATTTTGCACACAACTAGCCTTTGATTCATTGTGGTATGAGAGCTATCTGAGTTTCAATGGTATGCAAGAAGGCAAGGTTTGAGAAGATCAATTTAGTGTGTGTTATGTAGGATACATTCTTTTTGTTGCCTTCTTCTATAGGTGTCCTCTCACTATCGTTCTTCTAGATGGGAAGGTTCACCTATAGGAGGCCATCTCATTTCTCTGTGTGTATGTCATTTAGCTCTCCGAGAGTCTCCTTTCAGTCCTAAACACCATCTTGGAAAAACTTGATGCAAAATGCAAGCAAGAGAGATGAAGAGAAGAGGGAGAGAGAGGTTGACAAGCCTTTGGTTGCCTCTCAAAAGGTGGAAAAGCTCCTACCTAATCCTAGTCTAAAAAATCTACTCCCTAAAGGAGTGAATGAATCAAACAATAAGAAAATCGTGCCTGATACAGGCCTTGGAAGCCCTAATGGACTGTCAACCAGGTCTTAGACAAATAAATGTCCACTTGCTGCAACAACTGATAAGAAACAGACTCCTCTCATGTGTTGGCCGATAGCCACCTAGTCCATCCAAAAGTTATCCCTTCCCATTCTAGCAATATAAGCTCCTCAATTTGGTTCCAAAATTTGTTATTCATTTGTTTCCCTTCAAGGTTTGCCCTGGGAATGAGCATACATATGTTTTGCACATGACATGCCCCTCTTCTACACTTGATGATGGCATTCTTACTTCTATTTTTGGATGACTATGATCATCCCTTTGTCTCTTCCTAGAATCTCAAACCTATCATCATTCCTTTCCGGTAACCTTTTCACTGAAAACTCTACCTAGTCTCCAAATCGATTGCAAATCTGATGAAGATCTATGCATATGTTCCATTTTGTCCCTTAGCCCCTTCACGTCATATTCTCGAACACTTTATGTGGTCTTCTGTTCTCCTGAGTATTGATTTTTACACTCTCACTCCTCCCTTGGAACTATTTCTTGAAAGCCTTTCCTAGTATGCCCCACAAGTGGCACCTGACTCACAAGACTGTCATACCCCTTGTGTCTTATAGAACACCACCA
Organism: Cibotium barometz; assembly: GCF_041138505.1. Taxonomy (NCBI): domain Eukaryota; kingdom Viridiplantae; phylum Streptophyta; class Polypodiopsida; order Cyatheales; family Cibotiaceae; genus Cibotium; species Cibotium barometz. The sequence continues at coordinate 21,799,707 of NC_141103.1, read as the reverse complement.
ACCAACCTCCTCAAAACTTCTTTCATGTCTTGTGTTACTCTCCTTGTACTTTACACTGTCATCTGGGTCACCATCAATGTTTACCCTTGCTGATACAATGTTTCCTTGTCACGACACCACCAAAAGATCAAGACATGGACAATGGTTTCATCCATGCATGGTGATGCAATAAGGGTTAATGGGACATGGGCATCAACGATATCTCAGAATCAGCCTAAAGATCTGATACCAATGTTACATGGAGAAGCTATGGCCTACCAGAACGACAACCCCTACTACAATGAACGAGAAGACCTCACATCTGACAAGGTCGTGGTATGAGGACATGGACTAGGTGCCATGAAAGAGAGTGGAGTGGCCTAGTTGCATCTGCCATATGAATTTCTAGCACCCAGATGTGGTCTAGATCCTCCAATGGGAGTGGACATGGGTATAGGAGTGTGTCACCCAAGAGTAGAACCACCCATTGGAGTACCCCCCATCGGTGTAGGGTTAACTATGGAAGGAAGCAACGATGGAGAAAAAATGGTCCACACACTCTCTCTCCCATGCAACAGACTAGCGGCCAGCCATGAGAGATGCTCCATATCCGGATCATCAGGGATGGACACTAAACAACGCCGCATTGGGCTTCTCACATCTGGATCATCCCCCACATGTCTAAATTATAAAAATGAGGCATGCTCAAACTTTAAAAACACAAGAAGGCATTAGAACTTAGGTACCTTATGCATGCTCAACCTTAGAACTCTTTTACTTTATGTGTATATCTTCTGCATGCTCAAACTTAAATAAAACAAGAACACATTAGAACTCTTATACTACTCATGTCACATTAGAACTTTATTGAGTCCTTATAGAATATTGCTTAGACAAGCAGGGTGGACCTTGCCTCTTTTGGATGATAGCTTCTGAAGGACTTTCCATACGCTCCTCATTGTTAAAGCCAAAGGCAACTTCTCTTTTACAAGAGAAGGATAATGAAAATGTAGAGGGCTCCCCCTCCACTATAACCACCTACTCATGGATAGCTACTCCTAACTTGACTTAATCCACATTCTAAAAGGCCTACAATAATGCCCCAGATCTTTATGCTTTATGCTCTAAGTCTAAGAGAAGAGAAAAAAAGAAACCCCGACACCCAAGGGTGCAAAGAAAATAAATGAGAAGAATAGGAACATTGGAGAGTACCTCAAGAGATGGATGGATACTTAAGTCTCTCTATGTAGAAGGAGGGCACACCAATGCAAGACCTAATTGATCCATCTATGCCTAGATTCATGCATAATGATGAGGATGAATGAATGGCGTCACATGGAAAAGGACACATTTGAAAGATGGATGAGTCCATGCGCAAAAAGTTCATTAAATTTTATCTTCTTAACACTTATGTGACGGAAAAGTGGATTGAGAAATATGAAGATGCAAGAAACACAAGGATAGAAGAGAGAAAAGCATTTACGAGATAAACACAAAGGCACATGGCATACCCACCCAACCTCTTTTGAAGGATTGCAATATTGAATGGCTTAGAGATGCCCTAAAGCAAGCTAAAAGGATAGGTGAGGAGATTACAAGAGAAGAATGGGAGTATGCAAGGGGATGCGACTACCATGTAAGGGGAGTATAATGTTGAATACTAAATTGCTTACATAAAAGCTATATTAAAGATTTTTAATTGGGTTGTAGTATAAAGTGCATAATGCAATGTGGTCAAAAGGTCAACATTCAACGTATGGACTCCAAGAGAATCACATATGATTGTGGTGTAATGTCAAATCTTGACCAAGAAAGTCAAACTAATAGAAGAGATAATAATATTATAGCAGAGAAACTTGAATATTGTGGAACAATTCAAGACATCTTGGAGATTGGATTTAGAGCTTTCAAAGTGTTCATCTTTGATGTTAAGTGGTTCAAAGCGGTATATAAAGATACTCAAGCAACCGTCAAGAAGCGTCCAAGCATATTTTTCACAATTGACTCAACTAAAATATGGCAAGATTCAAGAGACACATACCACAACATTGTGAACAGTTTTACACTTGATTTTCAATTTTGATGAATCTATAGGTAGAAGGAAGGCATTATATATATTTTCTTGTAAACATTTTGTGGTTCTTTGTTCTAGTTGTGTTTCATCTGGACCAAAGAGATCCTAATTGGTGGTATATAATACAAGCTTCTCCTTGATCTAAATGTATATTTTAAGATCAAGATATTGAAGAAGAAATGCAAGGTGGACACTCAATGGAGGATGCAACTAACAATCAATATGACGACCATGAGGACCGTGATGATAATAACTCTACATCTTCTTCAAGTAGTGGAATGGAACTTTGTACTGATATAGGAGCCATCGAAATGATGGATTTAGAGATAGACCAATTGGCATGCATGGATTTATTGTAAGATGGATTTGATGATGGTACAAATTAAATATATATCATCATAACATATATACACATTGATTGGTTTGTATAACGATTTGATGATTTTGTTGTTTTATTTCAAAAATATTGGGATGTTTGTAAAGCTTTTTGGATTTTATTTTATTTTAAGTTTTTATTTCCACTCAATTTTAACAGTATGTTTTTTTCCCAGCGCTACTGAGTGATGTTTATAGCAGTGTTTTTATAGCACCACTAAGCGATGCTTATAGTGGCATTTAATCTGTGTCTCTTAGTGACACTAATAATGACATTAATAGCAGCACTTATCCAATGCCTGTTAGAGGCACTAATAACGGTGTAATGTAAAACGCCACTAATGATGCTTTCTCTTGTAGTGAAGGAGAGCTCTCTAGTTTTTTATTTGTGCATGTGCTAGCATACACAAAATTGCCATGATTGAGTGCCTGACGCCGGCATATTTGTCTTGGTTAGTCTCCAAAAAAGCATGTAACATAACTAAAGTAGAGATATACATGCAAATAAACAAGACACTTGAAACAAAATCATGGGTATTTATGAAACTATTGAGCACAAAAAGTTATTTCTTATACATGACAAAATGTAAAGGGGATGGGCCTAGGCTAGGACATCCTTCTCCTCATCTCCACATTTCTCTTACTGATCTTCTAGAATCCCATCATCTTCTTGGTCTCCCTACACATGCATGCATCATAAAGAAATACACACCCTCTAGCATCAATGTAAATACAATTTCACTAGTATGATTTAGTTACTCACCTCTTTGTTGGCTAGGCCCCCATTGCTTGAGTCTACTCATCTTATGCCCTGATATCAAGAAAATGTTTCCAAGCATCTTTATCATAATGATTTCTGGGGTAGTTCATGTCCACTTTTTACATGGACGACCCATAATTTCCTCCTACATATAAGAGAAACTTAGCCACAAAATTTAGATAAAAGATAGTTTTGCAGTGGAGTGTACACTTATGAGTCTATCTTTCCATGTATCCTTCTTGGTTGACCCCTTATGTCCTACTCCCTACTATTGATGTGTTGTGGCTTGGGGGAATATGATCCCAATTCTCACTTCCTACAATGCATGGAGCCACGCCCTTTCATGTACCCCCTTTTGGAGGGCCATGATTTTTGGCATTTGGTGCCCTTACATTCTTGTGTGAATGGGAGACCTCTTGCTATCGAACAATCTTGTGAAATGGCTTTGGACCTAATCACGTAAGAAATGGTGGTTCTCTAGATTTGGAAAGTAATCATCACTACAAGAACAAGGGGCCTGTAGCGTCACTATGTAGCATCAATTAGAACATTTGGGAGGAAAAGTGTCGAGATTTTTTAAACTCGTAATGCATAGTGTTGCGTCTACTGGTGCATAAGTTTGATGCTATGTGTTAACTTAAGCATCATACGAGTCTCACATTTTCCCATTACATGAATCTACCCACCGTGAGACATTCTCTCTCCCTCACACACACACACACTCCCTCTCTCTCTCTCAGACACACACATCCACTCTTTCTCTCACACACACACCCACACAATCTGTCTCTCTCTCTCTCTCTCTCTCTCTCTCTTTCTCTCATTCACACACACATTCTCTCTCTCTCACTCAATTCACACACAATCTCTCTCTCTCATTCACACACATTCTCTCTCTCTCATTCACACACACACACACACACACACTTTGTGCATCCTTTCACACACACACACACACCATACACTATGGATCCCATAGCGGCCATGTTTCTAGGGCTGTTATGGAAGATGCTAGATGATCGAGGGTTTGTGGTGAGCGTACTAGAGGATCCTCTTGCATCCTTGAGGGGTGCCACAACATCCCAAATTCAAGAGGCAATAAATGCCCTTAAATCTACACCATTTGATGTGGGGTGCACATTAGTGAGCATGGGATGTACACTTTAGAGACGCCTGCACGCTCCACACAGCAGGTACCATGAGGAGAAAGCATTGTTTGGGATCGCGGGCAAGGGGATATTGAGAAGGTTTCCCCGCGATGAGGCAAGGAGTTGATAGTACAAAGGTGCTTAAATTTCATCGTAATTTTGTAAATTTCCTTCAATTTTAGTCCAATCTAAAAGAATACATTCCTACTCTATGGTAGGGGTGGAAGCGACATGCAAGTAGAGTATGGTGACAAAGACTTGGTAAAGATGATTCAAAAAATGCAACGAGGGATAATCACCTAGATTATATGGTAGGGGTGGAAGTGTGGACGGATTCTAGGGTCACACGGGGATCCCCAAATGTCATGCATACTCCCAAATGGATAGCATGCCAGCCGCAAGCATGACCCCTTATGGATAAAATACCCAAGCATGTCTGTATCTCCAAAGTGATGAGCATCCACCACAGAACATGTGTCGTTGTCTAACTATGTTTGTATGTATGCTTATGCATGTCTCTGAAAGAGTTAAACCTATATCTCAAGTTTTATCTAGCTATGTTTGTATACGTGCTTATGCTCAAATGCAGCGGTCGTGGAGAGAAAAATCACTCTGTGTCAGACCAACTACCCACTTCATCATGTGCTAATACTCCTGCCATCCCTATACCACCTATCATAGCTATTACTATAGCTCCTACTAGAGCTTCTTCTCCACTCCTGAGACCTAGCTCTACTCCATCCACAACCCCTAGTTCTAGTTTTCCATCCGTTACCATCTTCCAAAGCATCGTGGATCTCACCATTATATAGGGCATGGCCTTGCCTTCAAACTCTGCTGGAGGAACTCTTTCAGCTCTATATGCCATCCACTCACCTTGTATGGATGTAAATATCAATGTTATCTCATAACCATTTAGATTTTTATACTTGGTCGTGTCTGTTATTTTTTAATTCTTTGTAATGTTTGTGTCTTTAAAGCTTGACCTTTCATCTTGTAGCAAGCAACATGAGTTTTAAAAAAAACAAGTTATAGTGCAGCTAAAGCATGATTTTATAGAGGGATGGAGTGTGCGACCCATTCTTTGACAGATGTCCACGGTCATCAATTAAATGAGATGGAACGTGAGGTAAGAAATCATAGCTAATACATGTTTTCTTAGTATATCATACATTTAGACTTCATTCTTTGCTTAGCTTATCATACATTTAGACTTCTTTGAGTTGAGATTTTGAAGATATAAAGATAAAGGGAATGAGATGGGCATCTTGAATCTTAGCATACATATTAGCTCCCAAGACATTAAAAAGTTAACCCATACGATTCCAAAAGTAGCATATCAAGGGAATAGGATTACCGTGAAACTTAGGTCTCTAAGAACCGACCCTTGATGTAACTACATTCAAATTGCCAAGAAAGGTTTTGTATGATGCAAGGCTTGTAGAGGGATAAGGGTCTTGCCCCACCATGTATGGTGGTTGTGTTACATGGTATTTCTCTTCATCCTATCACCTGTCAATGATAGCGTGCATGCCAGGGGGACTGGAGCTAGACTAGGCAAGGTGCTCGGATGAGTAACACCTGGGACATTTGGGAGGTGTGGACAAATAGTGCATATAGGGTTCAAGGGAAGTGTCTATGTGTGTTGGGAAATTAGATCTCCAGCCATTTTGTACACACTTACGGGTAGCTGCCTGTATATAGATGGCCAGGGGCTAGGAGACTCATAGCACTCTAGGTAGGGTGGAGTACCAGTTCCTCATCTCCATCAATTTCTAGGATTGGGGCTAAGGAGTCCACGATCCTAATACCACCTTGCCATGTACATCATCTAATTACATTGCAAATCCAACCACATTTTGTTCAAAAAAACACTATCTCCAAAGAAGACAAAAAAGCAATGTTTGGAGGATTTCGTGGCTTCCATGCGAGTTGAGGATTGGAACCTTGTTATCATATATAAATGTGTCTATACCAAGTCTCCCTCTTCTTGGATAGTGTTACAATCAATAGTAGGAAGAGTAAATAACAAACATAAACTACATTTGGAGTACTTTACATCAATCATTCTATTGAAAAGACAATATCTACCTCAAACTCCTTGTCCTCCTCTAGTAGAGCCTCATCCTCTTCAATAGGAAGAAGAACCTCTAATGCAACGTCATCATCAGCTTCTCGAAAGTATTGCTCTTTCTCAAGAGTGTGATCCTCTCCACCGTTGCATCCACACCATCCCCTTGGTTAATACCAATAACATTATCCTCCCTTATATTTGTATCACTCCCTTTATCAACACCAATGATATCATCATGAACAAGTCCACCATTGAGGCTTGCATCATCATTGTTTGATTTTACATTCATCTTCCAAGGGCACTTCTTGGATGACACTGCACGAATGAGGATTGGCATGAACATAGGACCATCCTAGCTCATCTTGGTCTAGAAACAAGATTGTCTACTGCAATAAGGAGTAAGACAAATGGATCAACTCTCTCACCCAAGACTTTCACTACAACATAAAGCAAGAATGGACAAGTTGCAAAGATGCGCAAGTTACGGGGGCGTCTATACTCGCATCTATAAATGTGTCTATAAGCACATCTAGTACCTTCAAAATTAGACGCTCTTATAGATGCGTAAGTTATGGCTGCATCTATACTAGCATCTATAAATGTGTCTATAAGCACGTCTAGCTTCTTTGAAATTATACGCTCTTATAGATGCACTTATAAACGTAGTCTGCAACAATTTCCTATGCAGTTGCAATGGTCGACCTTGTAAAGAAAAACAGAATCTTCAATCCCCAAAAATATTATTTGTTAAACTATATGCACAAGATTTTGATAATATGCATGATTTTTTGGTGCATTTATATACAAATGAATCTCTAGAAAGCATATTTGCAAGGAAAAATATGCTAAGGAAAGAGAAAAGAAATAGGTATAAATCGAGTAATGCGGTGAAAGGGATGGATACATGCAAAGACTTAGGTATATCAAGTAATGCCATGAAAAACAATCCAAAGGACAATGATTCAGTCCCCACATCTTTTCATCAAAGTGAAGCTTTAAAAAAAAATCTTGAACCTCTATGAAAAGCAATCCAAAGGTGAATGATTAAGTAATGCCAGGAAAAGCAACATATCACAATAAATCTATACATGTAATCTCAAAAAAGGCATGAATCTATACATGTAATCTCAATAAATCAATCACCAATAATAAACAACCAAAAGGAATACCATAGCCATAATAAAAGTACAATGAAAGAACTAGAGTTTAACTTCATCTTCAATGAGGTCAACCCTTGCTAAAGTATCTATCTCAATGTCCATGCCTATATCCAAATCGACAAAGAGATCCATCCCACTACTAGAATCATCACTATGAGAGGCAATATCATCATTAGATTCTCCAATAGCATGATCATCATCTCCAATGGCATGATCATCATCATCAATGTTTTCCAGAATCATCACTATGAGAGGCAATATCATCATGAGATTCTCCAATAGCACGATCATCATCTCCAATGGCATGAACATCATCAATGTTTTCCAAGCTATCTCCCTCCATAGTTGTGTTGACATGCTCCTCCATATGCTCAATGTGGGTGAATGTACTGTAAATGGCTCTTGAATGTGGTGAGATTGGGATTATATGCCACCATCTCTTATTGTCAATTATTGGTTGATACACAACCTATTCAAGCACAAAGGTACATCATACAAAAAAAATACATCTCAACTATCTGTAGATGCATATATTGTAATTACTAATAATTATATGTATCTATTCACAATGTTGTGGTAGCACTAAAGTCCCATCCTTTCCTTGCCAAAGCTTTGTAGACTCAATGGTCACAAAGCCACTTGCATGATGCTTGATTATTGCATTAGGACCTCTTTCCACCACATCCTTAAACCACGACATCCAAAATATATACAAAGAAGCTTCTAAAGTCAAGCTTAATGATATTTTGGATCAATCCACAATAATCATCCATGGCTCCATTGGCTCCCTCAAATCTTGCAATTCTCCACAATCTTGGGTGTTCCTCTTCTCATTAATCCTTTGGGTGCGAAAATGTTTATCCTCTGACCACAAAGCATTAGACATTGTGTACTATACTAAGAAAAAAAAAATATAAATACCTCAAAATAAATTTTTGCAAGTTTAACATACTAAAATATGATTGAGAACACAAGTTTGTTTACCTTTTTGAAGCATCCTCGGGCATACTCCCACTCCTCCAATGTGATATGCTTTGTTTTCATCTTACGCCACTATCTCCATCTCCTTGTGTAGCCAATCTACATCAAGATCCTTGGGAAGTGATTGTAGGTGCTCGGCGTATGGCACACTACGTCCATGGCGCTTATAGAATGCCGACCTTTCACTTTGTCTTCTTCCCTTTTCATCCTCATACTTTGCCACCCATCTTCTCACCACATCACTATTAAGCACACAAAAGGTATTAAGCTTACTATGCATCTTTGTATCCATGACTTTGGTCTTTCCCTTTCCTTGAGGAACATGAGAGGTCATCCTCAAGTCTTCTTCATTACTCCATAGGTGACGGAGAGAGGGATCCACTTCAGCAAGGTATTATGAGATATAAACAAGTGATTCTTGTACCAACCAACCCTCAGCCATACTACCTTATGGCTTTGCATCTTGCCTTACAAAATCCTTCAAGTTCTTCATGAAATGCTCAAGAAAGAACATCCATTGAGCATGCACAATGGCACATATGGCAATCTGATCAATTAAATGAACCATAAGATATAGTTAGCTTGTGAGAATTGACCATGGGAATGTCTCCTCCACCAAACAAACCACCTTCACCGCCATGACCCTTGCATAGTCAAGTGTACATGGATCAATTTCCTTTGAGCTCACATATCTACAATGTGAAACAATAAACAAATCATTTTGAGGAAAACACATGTAGAAAATTAGCTATGAGGGTTTGGGGTACAAACCTCACAACCTCCCCCATCTTATAAATTGTCTTTCACACTTCGTGGGATGCATAATTGGAAATGATTGTAGGAAGAATAAACGATAAACATATATACATTGATTGAACAAGGGAAATATGTATAACTTTAATGTTTCACTTTCTTGAAGCATCTTGTGCCAATCATGGGACTTCAAGCCATATAATTTCTCAACACCTCTCTTCTTTGTCTTTTTGAAGGCACCTTTTAAACGCCTCATACACCCCGTTGGAGTACGGAATGTAGTAATGACATCTTTCACCAACTTCTCCTCCTTCTTTGTTAATATCCAAGGTGCTCGAGGTAGAATTGTCTTCCCATTTGGTCCCTCTCGTCGTGGGCCAAGCTCTTTGCATCCTCCCTATGATTTGTAGATCCTCTCTTACAAGCAAGGAGTCCCGTGTTTCTCGAAAGTGAGCGCTCCCAAATGTTACATGCGACATTCTTGAAGATGTGCATTAGATCAAGAACATAGTTGATTTTGAGGCTTGTCCAATATGGTAGGCGAAAGAAGATAGAGTACCTTATCAAATAACAACAAATATTAAGAGGATTAGCTTTTCAAATCAAAGCTTGTATTGGAATTTTATGTCAAAGATATATTACCTATTCATGCTGGGGGAGAAGAACTTTCCACTCCATTCCATAATGCCTTTCAATCTCCCATGCTTAGTGGACGTGGAGGGACTCCCATCCAAGAACGAACAAATTTGGGATGATGACGACGGAGAAATCGATGATGATTCTCATATATCACTTTCTTCAAGCTCTCGGGCCTAGATTTCACCAATGATGGACCACAAATAGGACATGCATGGTATCTAGATGTGGAGAGACCTAAACAACATACACATTCAAGCATGTCAAAAAACAATACAATGATAATCTTAAGTGAGTTTTCTTTCATAAATTAAGAAGAAATTAATTTTTATATTAATGTATCCTTTTGGAATCAAAAGCACCTCATATAGTATATGGCCAGTGGTAGTGGTGAATTACAAAATTCCGCTGTCCATGGAAATAGAGAAAGGACATGTCATGTTATCCCTTCTCATTCCTGGGAAACATAAGGTAAAGAATATGGATATATATCTTGAGCCCTTTATTGATGAGCTTGAGATAATTTGGAGAGGTATCCATGTGCATGACATATGTCAGCTTCCATCTTCACGAGACTTTCTCTTGAAGGCCATCTTGATGTGGATGATGCACGACTTTCCTTGTTATGGGTGGCGAGTGTTCAGATGAGTCAAATGGGTTTCTATTCATGATGATTTATGTGCCGAATGTATGAGACAGACACTGGTGCAAGGAAGATACAACTAAAGCAACAGATTCACAGTGTAACACGAAGGATAGGAGTATACATGAGTATGTTCAGGAAATCAAGGGTTATGCAGATTCCTTGTCATCGATCCATGCCCCAATGAATGATGATGATTTGGTTGCTCTCACATTGCGTGGTTTAGGCAAAGAATACAAATCTTTTGACACTTCCATCTCAGTAAGGTTGGGAGGAATGCCAGACTTTAATGAACTTGTGTCATTGCTCATTGTGGAAGAATTGAAGCTTGGCCTTGGTGGTATGAGTGTTACAGGTGGTGCATCCTCGTCAAGCAATGATGAGCCTAGCATTTATGGTGTTGGCTCTTCTACGAGATGGTAGATAAGCAACCAAGTTCTCAATGACATGTGAAAGATGAATTCATGGTGGATAGACTCTCTCTATGAGCTTGTGGGTTTGTGAATGTTACATTCTATGCTTGCTTAAGCTTGTGGGTTAGTAGATGCACACTTATGGGTTTGCTGGCATTAGGGAAAGCTAAGATTTAATCAATGTTTGAATGGGATTAAGGGATTGCCATGCATTGCTTGTTCTCTTCATTAGTGTAGTGGATTTAAGGGATTGAGAGATTGATTGAGGTATTGAATGGTTGAATCGTCAAGTGGTGGTTCGTGTATGTGAGCTCTCCCTCATGGGATAAGCCTTCATGCACTAATCGGGTCGAGTCCTCGGATTGACATTGTGTTTCTTAACACATTTATTGATCGGTAGTACTCTATGAGCACTATATTGCATGGTAGAGAGAACCGCTCTACAATGGCGCCGCTGTCGGGGAGCGAGTGCCTACATTAGTTGAGCACCATACACACACTATCACTCCTTGTTAAGCTCCAATCAGTTGCAAAACTGTTGGATAGGAGAGCAGGCTTTGGGACTAATTTTGGTACTTATTTAAGACTAATCTGTTGTTAAATTCTCTTTATTTGTCTTGCAATTTGAGTGCGATTGGCTAGCTACGCTTCTCCCTTGAGGTCAGGACTTCAACACACGGGAAGGATTCGAGGTAGGCGCTAAACCTACCAATTTTAATTTGTGTGCGAAAGAGAGAGGCCTATTTTTGCATTTCTATCATTTTGTTTGAGGATAATTTTTGCTATCTGAGGTTAGTTTTTACAGTTTCAATTTTGTGCATATTCGTTTTATTTTCTGTTCTTAGCTTAGTTTAGTTTTCTGCATCTTTAATTTTGCGCATTTTAGTTCTCTGTTAGACCTGCATTTTAGTTCTCTTTTAAACCTACACCTGTAGAGAAACTGAAATCTGTACACACACATGAAGACTGAACATTTTGAATTCGCTCCAAATCGCATAGCTGCACACGCATTGAGTTCATTGTACACGCACTTCAAAAAAGAAAAAAATAATAATAATAGCAAGCATTAGTGTCTGCACCCATCTTATGGGCACTAGATTGGAACCAAATCTTTCATGTCCATATTGATGCTTCAAACTTTGCAATTGGATGTATATTGGCTCAATCGGGAGAACATAATAAGGATTTCCCAATCTCATATACTAGTCGACAGTTGAACAATGCTGAGAAGAATTATACCACAACAGAAAGAGAAGGTTTGTCCATGATATGCAGTGAAAAAGTTTCACCATTACTTTTTGGCAAACAAATTTATATTTTTGTGGACCATCAAGCACTGCTATATTTGGTGAATAAGCCTTGTGCAACTGGAAGGATTGTGAGGTGGTTTGTCATCCTTCTTGAGTTTGATTTTGAAGTGGCAGTCCTAAAAGGAAAAACTCATCTTAGGGCAAATCATTTGTCTCGAATCACCTCTAGCGAAGCTCCTTTGTGGGTGTGGATGATGATATGTTAGATTCAGCACTTTTCCTTGTAGAGACAGCTCCTAAATGGTCTGAACCCATCTTAGAAATATTGATAAGTGGGCAGATATAACTAGCGGGTCCTAATGTGGACCTATGGCGACCATTCAAGTTAATCTCAGGGAGATTATATCGTCAAGGTAATGATGGAGTGTTGCGGCTTATACCTAACCCTAACCAATATGAAAAGATCTTGGAATGGGCACATCTGGGTATTGGTGGAATCCATGCATCAGCTACTACTTGTGTGCGACGTATAACTCAGGATGGGCAATGGTGGCCTACCATGCATGCGGATGCTGAAAAATTTGTTCATAACTGTGCTTCATGTCAAATTCAACAACCAATTCATAATGTCACATTATTTCAAATTTCAACTACACCAAGTTGGAGCAAGTATATTGTGGACTATCTTCAGCATGGTCATACGGATCGAACAATTCATAAATATTGAAAGCATGCTATTGAAGTTGAAGCGGCCAACTATATGCTGATAGAGGGCCAACTCTACAAGAGGGGCAAAGATGGCAACTTGGGCATGTGTGTATGTGAAGAGGTGGTCTGGGCTTTGGTGGCCAACCTTACAAATGGATGCCGAAGAATATGTGAAACGTTGTGATATGACGATTGTCAAAGGACCAAACCTCCCATCACAAAGGACAATATGCCATTGCGGCCTATGTTAAGCACACGTGCGTTTGCCAAATGGGGTATTGATTTTATCGGTCCCATTAAACCTCCAGCTTGTCACACACATGCTGAATATATTATAGTCGCAACTGACTATTTGACCAAATGGGTAGAGGCAAAGGCTACAGTCAAAAATGATGCCAGAACCACAGCCAAGTTCTTGTATGAGTACGTGTTTACGTGGTATGGCTTACCTATTGAAATCGTTAGTGATCAAGGTGTGCACTTTGTGAATGAGGTCATAGAGTTTTTACTTCAAGAATTTATGGTAATTCACAAGCGTTCTGCACCCTATCACCCCCAGACCAATGGTCAAGCTGAGAGTACTAACAAGATTCTCTGCACAACACTCACAAAGATTGTTGAGAGACATAGGACTGATTGGGAAAAAAAGTTGCACTCAGTTCTTTGGGCATATAGAACAGCCTATAAAACATCTGTGGGGCACAACTCCATTTGAGCTTGCTTTTGGGCTAGATGCAATTCTTCCCATTGAATTTCTTGTACCTACTCTACGAGTTGCTAAACAATTGGAGTGGACTGGTCATGAGCTTTCTCAATGCATTGATGAATTGGAAAAGCTTGATGAGACCCACTTATTGGCAATAATGGGGATGTATGCCGAGAAGAGGAGACAAAAGCAATGGTATGATCGAAATGTAACAACTGGCCGATTCAAAAAAGGGGACCTTGTGCTCTTGTACACACTTAAGAAGCATAAGAGAAAGCTCAAGAAACATGGCCTAGGACCGTTTGTGATTAATGAGCTTACTCCAAGTGGTGCAGTGCGTTTAGAGACACTAGAAGGTGAGCAAATGCCTAACTTCATTAATGGAAGTCTTCTCAAGAAATACAATGAACCATTAACTGAAGCCATGCTTTAACAAATGCATGCTGTCCACACACGGAAAGAAGCACATGACCTACTTAAATGTCAAGCTCAAGAAGAAGCTAAAGCTAGAGTTGCAAAAGCCAAGGAGCGTCGCAAGGCTGTGTTGACCTTACAGGTGGCTACTGATGAACAATATGTCGATCCTTTCAATATTCATGTGTGTCTTCATCTTCATGAGACTACCTACTTTGTCTCTGCCGCCTTAATTGGCTCTGGTGCAAATTATAATGTTCTCTCATTTGACAAATGGGTAGCCTTGGGATAACCAACACTTATGCACATTCCTATTGACTTACGAAGCTTCTCAGGTGAAGATAACCCTATAGAGGGAAAATGTGTCATTATGATGTCCATTCAGGATCACTAGATGTCAGTTCCCTTTTATGTGGCTAGTAAGTCCAAGGCAGTGGTAGAGGTTGTTCTTGGTCGATCATGGTTAAGTGCTACCAATTGTTCATTAGATTGGAAGAATAGACAATACAAATTGCAAATTGATTCTGATTGCATCTTGGGATCTGCTGCTCCACGAGTTTTATCATGTCAAAAGGGTTGTAGTTCTACCTTACACAACCCACTTTCAACATCTGCTCTTCAAGCTCCAAGACAAATGATATGGATAATCGATGAGTCCTCAAGTGAGGGCCATGGCTGGCATGTTCCAACTACTCTAGTCACTGCTCACAAAGACGGCCAGGCAAGAAGGAATCGTCAATTTGGCTACCCAAAGATGCGTACAAACTTGTACCATCTAGCCTAGTTGCTAAACCTCCTAAAAAACATATCTTTTCCAAGCCTAAACCTCAGATTGTTACTCATTGGGTCCCAAAGCATGTTCTTAAAGCACAAGGCTATTATGAGGGTGCAACAGCTTTTTGGCTTCCCAAATGTCATGGGTTGCTAGAGCCAGAAGAGTGTATCAATAAGATTCCAAAAGCCACTCTTGGTTTTTCATATCAGTGGGTGCAAAGGAAATTAACACAACCTCTTCAAGATAGGATAGGTGTTTGTGATAGCACCTACAAATCTCCTTGTGTTGACCTTCCCAAAACATGTATTGAATCACCAGTTGTCCCAACTTCTCCTTGTTACACACTTCCACCACCACATCAACTTGTGTACCTAAGACAAATCCAACTTTACATGAGTCTCCTTTGAGCATACATTCTAGCACTTCACTGCCTAAATCCTCTTATCTTACTCAAATTCCTCGACAATTGCTATCCTTCCCACCTCTTAAGAAGGACATACCCAAAACCAAAGGATTGTGTTCTTTTTGAGATGATCTTATCTACTTGTTTTTGATAGAGATTGTAATGCTGGATATGAGTATATAAAGTTTGAAGTTTCTAAATTTCATTGTTCGACGCCCAGATACCTCTTGATGGATACTTGGCGAGATACATGTCCACCATGCATGACCCTGATAGTACTCAACTTGACATCGCGGGGGTTATAGTGCCCCTCCTTTTCAAACTCATTCTAGGTACTTTTATGCTCCCTTAGGTGAAATTTGATATGGGCATCACTTTGTCACTTTATTCTATCAATAGCATCATCCATTTCCACATTGTCAAGAGTATGCATCACTCGTATTAGGGGAAGCTACTTCACACATTTGTTGGCTAGGCCGCTCTTACTTTCGACGATATGGCACGGGCTTAATGAAACAAATTGTGGGAACTATACCCCAACGCCATAACCTTCTTGATATGAGAGTACCAGACTGAGGAACAAATCAACGTAGATTACTTGAGGAGGTTCAAGCACAACAATGGAGGGATACATGCATAAATGACTTGCAACCACCTATCTTGCAAGCCCTTCTTCCCCCAGTCTCAACATGTCAATTTTGGATCACTATGAGCACCTATATTGAGCAATTCCAAAATCGGCATTGTCTGCATAACCTTCCCATAGAACCAATGCCATATTTTAGCAAGAGCACTCCTTTCTCTACCACCTTCTCCAGAGGCCAGCTTTTGTACAGGGTTGTCCTTGCATCCTGAAGTGATTGATACAATCTTTCCAGCAGAAGTGGGCACGGATCCACCGCCAGTGCAAGGATAAGCACATCAACTCCACAATAAGATCAACAAGCCAGGGCACTTTTCTCCCATTGGGTTTTTCCCCTCGGCTATAGAAATACCTTCTACTAAGTCCTCTAAGAATCTAGAAATCACTCACCACATTTTAACAACTAATTTAAAACTTAAACCAGCCAACTGTGTGTGAACATGCAAACAATATATGCAAAAGTGAAAAGCACATAAAGAACAAAAGATTATGATTTGAATACACCTGTTGTAGTGCTCGTTGATGTTGTGCATTTGCATTGATGCATTGCTGATGTTGTGCAGATTGCTTCTCTTTGCTCTTTGTAGGCATTGCATGTCTCCCTCCTTCCTAATTTGTGTGCATGGCAGGTGGACTATTGGGGCGTGTTTGTATGCTCTTGTTTAGCTGAGATCTCTGCAAAATGTCTTATTAACAAACAAGAAATGAAAAGAATAAAATTTGTTATTGGTGCCAATCACCAAATATAGCCGAGGGGAAAAACCCAGTGGGAGAAAAGTGCCCTGGCTTGTTGATCTTATTGTGGAGTTGATAAGCTTACCCTTGCATTGGTGGTGGATCTGTGTCCACTTCTGCTGGAAAGATGGTATCAATCACTTCAGGATGCAACGACAACCCTGTACAAAAACCGGCCTCTGGAGAAGGTGGTAGAGGAAGGAGTGCTTCCTCGCTAAAATATGGCATTAGTTCTATGGGGAGGTTAAGCAGACAATTCCGATTTTGGAACTGCTCAATATAGGTACTCATAGTGATCCAACATTGACATGTTGAGGCTGGGAGAAGGAGGGCTTGCAAGATAGGTGGTTGCAAGTCATTTATGCATGTATCCCTCCATTGTTGTGCTTGAACCTCCTCAGGTAATCTACGTTGATTTGTTCCTCGGTCTGGTACTCTCACATCAAGAAGGTTATGGCGTTGGGGTGTAATTCTCACAATTTGTCTCATTAAGCCCGTGCGCCATGTCGTCAAAAGTAAGAGCAGCATAGCCAGCAAATGTGTGAAGCTTCTCCTAATACGAGTCGTGCACACTCTTGACAATGTGGAAATGGATGATGCTGTTAATAGAATAAAGTGACAAAGTGATGCCCACAACAATTTTCACCTAAGGGAGCATAAAAGTACCTAGAATGAGTTTGAAAAGGAGGAGCACTATAACCCCCACGATGTTCAGGTTGAGTACTATCAGGGTCAATGCATGGTGGACATGTATCTCGCCAAGTATCCATAAGGAGGTATCTGGGCATAGAACAATGAAATTTAGAGACTTCAAACTTTAGTTGGAACATGCTAGCCATGGCCCTCATTTGAGGACTCATCGATTATCCACACCATTTGTCTTGGAGCTTGAAGAGTAGATGTTGAAAGTGGGTTGTGTATGGTAGAACTACTACCCTTTTGACATGATAAAACTCATGGAGCAGCAGATCCCAAAATGCAATCAGAGTCAATTTGCAATTTGTATTGTCTATTCTTCCAATCTAATGAACAATTGGTAGCACTTAACCACTATCGACCAAGAACAACCTCTACCACTGCCTTGGACTTACTAGCCACATAAAAGGGAACTGACATCTGGGGATCCTGAATGGACATCATAATGACACATTTTCCCTCTATAGGGTTATCTTCACCTGAGAAGCTTCGTAAGTCAATAGGAATGTGCACAAGTGTTGGTTGTCCCAAGGCTATCCATGTGTCAAACGAGAGAACATTATAATCTGCACCAGAGTCAATTAAGGCAAAGACAAAGTAGGTAGTCTCATGAAGATGAAGACACACTTGAATATTGAAAGGATCGACATATTGTTCATCAGTAGCCAACTGTAAGGCCAACACAAAATCCTTGCGACGCTCCTCGGCTTTTGCAACTCTAGCTTTAGCCTCTTCTTGAGCCCGACGTTTAAGTAGGTCATGTGCTTCTTTCCGTGTGTGGACAGCATGCGTTTGTTGAATCATGGCTTCAGTTAATGGTTCATTGTATTTCTTGAGACGACTTCCATTAATGAAGTTAGGCATTTCTAGTGTCTCTAAACGCACTGCACCACTTGGAGTAAGCTCATTAATCACAAACGGTCCTAGGCCACATTTCTTGAGCTTTCTCTTATGCTTCTTAAGTGTGTACAAGAGCACAAGGTCCCCTTTTTTGAATCGGCCAGTTGTTACATATCTATCATACCATTGCTTTTGTCTCCTCTTCTCGACATACATCCCCATTACCGCCAATAAGCGGGTCTCATCAAGCTTTTCCAATTCATCAATGCGTTGAGAAAGCTCATGACCAGTCCAGTCCAATTGTTTAGCAACTCGTAGAGTAGGTACAAGAAATTCAATGGGAAGAATTGCATCTAGCCCAAAAGCAAGCTCAAATGGGGTTGTGCCCACAAATGTTTTATAGGCTGTTCTATATGCCCAAAGAACTGAGTGCAACTTTTGCTCCCAATCAGTCCTATGTCCCTCAATAATCTTTGTGAGTGCTATGCAGAGAATCTTGTTAGTACTCTCAGCTTGACCATTGGTCCGGGGATGATATGGTGCAGAACGCTTGTGAATTACCAAAAATTCTTGAAGTAAAAACTCTATGACCTCATTCACAAAGTGCACACCTTGATCACTAACGATTTCAATAGGTAAGCCATAGCGTGTAAACACGTACTCATACAAGAACTTGGCTGTGGTTCTGGCATCATTTTTAACTGTAGTCTTTGCCTCTAACCATTTGGTCAAATAGTCAGTTGCGACTATAATATATTCGACATGCGTGTGACGAGCTGGAGGTTTAATGGGACCGACAAAATCAATACCCCATTTGGCAAAAGCACGTGTGCTTAACATAGGCCGCAATGGCATGTTGTCATTTGTGATGGGAGGTTTGGTCCTTTGACAATTGTCACAACATTTCACATATTCTTCGGCATCCAGTTGGCCACCAAAGCCCAGTCCACCTAATTTACTTAGCTGTGGTATTGCTCGAAAAGTGTCCACCCCCAACACCTGCATGTGCATGAGTCAAGATTTTCAAGTAGTCAACTTCACATACACACATGCGCAAGTTGCCATCCTTGCCCCTTTTGTAGAGTTGGTTTTCTATCAGCGTGTAGTTGGCTGCTTCAACTTCAATAGCACGCTTTCGATGTTTAGGAATTATTCGATCAGTATGACCATGCTTAAGATAGTCCACAATATACTTAATCCAAATTGGTGTAGTTGAAATTTGGAATAATGTAACATTATAAATTGGTTGTTGAATATGACATGAAGCACAGTTAACGAACAAATTTTTCAGCATCCGCATGCATGGTAGACCACCATTGCTTATCCTGAGTTATACGTCGAACACAAGTAGTAGCTGCTGCATGGATTCCACCAATACCCTCATGTGCCCATTCCAAGATCTCTTCATATTGGTCAAGATTAGGTACAAGCCGCAACACTCCATCATTACCCTGACAATATAATCTCCCTGAGATTAACTTGAATGGTCGCCATAGGTCCACATTAGGACCTGCTAATTGTATCTGCCCACTTGTCAAAATTTCTAAGATGGGTTCAGACCATTTAGGATCTGTCTCTACAAGGAAAAGTGTTGAATCTAACATATCATCATCCACACCCACAGGAGCTTCTCCAGAGGTGATTCGAGACAAATGATCTGCCCTTAGATGAGTTGTTCCTTTTTGGACTACCACTTCAAAATCAAACTCAAGAAGGATGACAAACCATCTCACAACCCTTCCAGTTGCATAAGGCTTATTCACCAAATATAGCAGTGCTTGATGGTCCACAAAAAATATGAATTTGTTTGCCAAAAGGTAATGGCAAAACTTTTTCACTGCATATATCATGGACAAACCTTCTCTTTCTGTTGTGGTATAATTCTTCTCAGCATTGTTTAACTGTCGACTAGCATATGAGATTAGGAAATCCTTATTATGTTCTCCCGCCGATTGAGCTAAAATACATCCAATTGCAAAGTTTGAAGCATCAATATGGACATGAAAGATTTAGTTCCAATCTGGTGCCTGTAAGATGGGTGCAGTCACATTGCTTGCTTCAACTTTTGAAAGGATTCCTCACACTCATCAGTCCAATTCAACTTTACAAGAAGAGCATATAATGGTCTGGCTAGGACAGCGTACATGTAGACGAATCGACGATAATAGCCACAATGTCCCATGAATATTTGTACCCCTTTAGGGTTGATAGGCCGAGGTAATGAGACAATGACATCAATTTTATCCATATCTGTTGAAATCCCATTGTGAGAAACAATAAGGCCCAAAATTTTCCCTTGTCTTACCATGAATTTGCACTTGTGAGGATTCAAGCATATACGATAAACTTGACACTTTTGAAACACAAGTCTGAGGTGTTCTATATGATCATCACGCTCTTGTGAGTGAACACATAAATCATCCATGAAGATCTCAAGAAATTGCCTAAGGTACTCCTTGAATACATGACTCATTAACCGCTGAAAGGTTGCTGGTGCATTTGTTAGACCAAATGGCATAACACGATAGGCAAAGATGCCATCTTCAGTAGCAAAGGCTGTCTTGTGTTGATCCTTTGGATCAATTGACACTTGATTGTAATCGGAGAATCCATCCAAGAAACTATATGCCTTTTTCCCTGCTGCAACTCGTTCCAGAACATGATCCGTGATTGGAAGTGGGTAATGATCACGTACAGTAGCTGCATTTACCTTCTTGAGGTTTACACATACTCGAAGTTTTTCATTTTTCTTGGGCACCACTACAATAGGGGAGACCCATTCAGTGTGTTCAATCTCATAGATAAATTCTGCCTCTAAGAGCTTGTCTATTTCTTCTTTTATCTTTCGTGCAAAATTCTCATTGTAAGTATAAGGTCATTGCTTGGAAGGCTTTGCATCCTCTCGCAATGGAATTGTATGCTGACATATGCTTGGATCAACTCCTTTGAGGTCTTTATAACTCCAAGCAAAAACATCGCGATACTCCTTTATTGTTTGAATTAATAACTTCTCCTCATCTAAGGACAAGTCTGTGGCAATCCACTTATGGCGAGGCTCTTCTCCTGGCTTAGCGATATCAATTTTTTTTGCAGCTTCTGGACCATCATATGAAACCCCTGGCACGCTTGGCTTTTGTCGCATGGGCTGTTGTGAAGAACAATCTTCCGATCTTGAAGAGTGTATTGTGTGAAGTTGCGGGGAACATTGAGACCTTGTTCTTGTCCACTTGAGTCATCACTAATTGAAGACCATGCGGTTTTGAGCTCTCTTTTGCAATCTTGCATCAGATTTTTTTGTTCAACCGTTATCTTTGCACTTCCAACACTCTCTTTTGAATCGGTTTGAGACTTGAGTTTTGGTTTTGGTTTCTTCGTTTTTTTGCGATTTTTGCTAACAGTTTTTAGCTTTTCTCCTGGTTGGAATCCATCTGATCGTTTTACTTGGTCTTTGATACTATCTTGTAGAGGCTTGGACATAGAATAGATATCCATTCTTTCCTGTGGTGGTGGTCGAGAGTGTTCATTCTTAAACTCCTCGTCTTCTTTTTGTATTCTCTCACATCGTTCCCTCTCATCTTGTTTACGGATTCTCTTATGGCTCTTACAGCATTTACGTTTAGGTCGGCTTCGAGGGATCTCTACTTGAATCTCCCTTCCTCTCAAAAGTAGGTGTGCCTTTCCTAGCTCTTCCTCGGGGATTATCACATCATCATCCAAATTAGAGTCCCATCCATCTTCCTTATCAGCATCATTAGCAGATTCGAGTGTTAAATCCTCCACTGAGACTTCCTCAACATACAGTGCTATTGTGGATGCATCCCCATGGTACAAATCATCTAGAAGATCACGTGGTTGTACCATTCATATAGGAATAATGTCATATCCATCCGAGTCACAAAATTGAATTGGCTTAGGTAAAGCACATGTCGATAATGTTGCAAGGACATGACTCCATTCTAGTGGATCAATTAAGTGCTCAGGGAAGGGTTTTGGAATGTATGCCTCATCTGATACACTTCGATTACCCTTAAGTCTCTCAGTGTTGAAATCCCTACATGAGGCTCCACACATCCACAGATCTTCTCGCCCATCTGATAATGTAACTCTTGAGCCCTCAGATGAAGCAGAATCAAACTCATCTATTGGAGACCTTGTTACATCATGATATAAGTGATTCTTTAGGTTGACCCTTGTGATGACAAAATCATGTCAGAGGTACAAATAATTGTATCCCCAATCTTGAATCATTTGAAATTGTCACATGAATGGTCTACCCAATATCACTTCATAGTTTGGATGCTTTCCAAAATCCACTACTGCAAATGTGTGCTCATATTCAATCCCACATGTGGTGACCAATATGTTCTCTAGCAGCCCAATGGGATGTTCTAAGCTTCCATCTGCTAGCTGCAAGCGCATCCTGGTACTCCTAATAGCTGGTTTGTCCCACTTTTCCCAAATGGACCTTGTCACAATGCCCACTCCTACACCACTATCAATTATTGCAGTTGAAGCTACTTTTTGCACTTCTAATGGGAGGGTAGCTTTCCCTGATCGTCTTCACAAAATTTTCCTACTTTGTTGATAGGAACTGGCATAACATGCTTTGTCTCAGGGTGTATAGTACAATGATGGTGACCCTTTTGTAGCAATACCTGCTCTGACAAACATGTGGCAATATCATTCCACAACTCTGGACGAAGCTTTATCAAATCAAGCAAAGGTATGGTACAAGCCACTCGTGCTGACAAAATAGCTTGCACGATTCCCATATCCATCTCCTTTGTCAACCTTCTATGCATGGAGGGTATCCTCAAGGTTTGAGAACAGTTCTCATATTCTCCTAAATAAGATGGTAAGGTTTTCATTGTATGCTTACTTCTAGGAGAAACAATTGTTTGAACTTCCTCCTGGATGCTTGGGCATCTAAAGTTGTTTTCTGTGCCCCTGGTAAAATCCACCTCAGAGAATGGAGGTGAGATAATAGAGGACATATTTTCATTAACTTTCTCATGAACTGCTACCCACATCTCATTTGCCATGTCCTCATTAGCATCAATAACTTCATCATTGCATGGGAAGGCAAGACTAGGTGGCAGCAGAATGCCTTCTTTCAATGGGGTGTCAATTGGTGCAGACTTTTCGCTCTATGAGCTTGTGAGATCAGCTCACTTTTCATTTCCCAACTTGATGACACTTCTGGTATGGTTTCTAATGTTGGCTTAAGAGAGGTTGGGCCCCGAGGGATAGGTGGAGGTGGGCCCTCAAGTATTGATTGAGCTTCCCTAATGAGTTGCTGATGTACAGCTAGATTGATCTTCTCCTCACAAGGGTTTGGGTATTCTTGAAGCTTCTTGGGTAGCTCAGATAAAGCTGCAATGCGACTTCTATGAGCATCAATGATGGCGTCTAGAGTCTCGTTCACCTTATCCACAAAAACAGAACCCCCAGAACTATCCTCGGTTGTACTAGCCTCATCTTGTTTAGCACTAGGACCAGGTTGAGGTTGATGCTCCTCATGCACTTCTTGGGATGTAAAAGCTTGATCCCTCATGTTTTGTTTAGAGACTTCTTGAGAACTACTGGATGCACTCTTAGTTTGCTTGTTGCGGTTCTTTTTCCTCCTAGTGGTCCTTTTTCTATTGGAACGTAGGGTCTTGTCCACTAGATTTGCCTTTGCATCCCTAGTTCGAGGTGTCTCATCAGTCTACATTTCAGCATTTCGTGTTTGTGATCTAGTCATGACTCTAAGTGGCACGACATCCTCATTCTCTGATGAAGGTGGCATTGGAACTGCCTCTATAAAGCTGAGTGAGACCTTTGGTTGAGAGGTGCCTTCCTCATGTGGTTTCAGTAAACAATCCTTTGGAAAGTGTTCTACACAACACCCTAGACAATATCTTTCAATTGGTGGAAACTGTGGTACTGTTGTATTGGATCGAGCTGCTTGCCTTGGGCGATGTGGACAATCACGAGCCCAATGGGGTTCTCCGCACTCATAACAAGGGCCCATTATTTTGGCTTCTACTTTCCTTTGCTGCCATTGGCCTAAGGGGCCTGGAGTCCTAGGTTGGTAGCCGCCTCGCAACATCAAAGAATTTTGTTCCCCTGGTTGAGGCTCCAGTGCTTGGCTTGGATATGCGGTACTTTCAAAGAGATTTTCCTTGGATGAATATGATGCATATTCCTCCTCCACATAGCTTGGGTTTACCAAGTCTCTACACATATTTGAATTGTCATAGTCAACAAACCTCACAGGAGCAGTCCCAGGAGCAGGAGGTTGAGCTCCAAGCACAGGTCGTGCTTGCTCTTGTGCCATTGGTGGCTTACGTTCAAAATTAGTATACTGTTGATGCATTTGTGGAGCCACTGCACCCCTTTGCTACTCACACTCCTGTCTCATTCTTGCAATACGAGTACATTCCTCTGTGGTGTGGGTATAATTCCAAGCACAAGCCTGGCACCACTTCTTTGTGGGTTGGTTTGTGACTAGAGGAGAAAAGGTATTACATTCTTCGGTTTTATGGTTACCGCCACATGAAGATGAGGACCTATAGGTAGTACACTCCTCATTCGCTGCTGCTGTTGTTGTGGCTGCATGGGTGGGCGATAGGTTTGTCCCAATCTCCTTAGTACTAGGTTAGCTATCTGGTCTGGATTTACTAGTGCGCTAGACCCTGAACTTTGGTCATCACCCCACTGATCCCTAGGTTGCACCTTAGGGCCAGAACCATCTTGAAATTTGAAGTTATCTGTGAAATCCATAGCATCATGGCAACACTCATTGAAAATTGTATGCTTCTTTGCATAGAGATGTGTGTGCAGTGTTGAAATTTTTAAGTCCTTTTAAGAAGAGAGAAATTAGTCGACTCTGGGTGGGCTTCTCATCTTCTGGGTGGGCTTCTCATCTTCTGGGCAACGATTAATGTATTGCATCATCCTATTTACACAGTCTCTAACACTCTCAGTCTCGCCTTGCTTAAAGAGTAGATGTTTGCTACTGTGTCATGCTGAATCCCCATAAAGGAAAAAGCAGCATTGAATCTCTCTTCCAAAACTCGTAAAGAAGATTTGTCTAAAGCCTCTAGTGCTTGAAACCAAGCAAGGGCCTTTCCCTCAAGAGTGAGCCCAAATCCTTCAATTTGCGTATGCTTTGTCAGACAGCTCGAACTGCTTGCCTAAATGCTACTACATGGTCATATGGATCTCCCGACCCTTCATACTTCTTTACCAGTTTCTGAAGAGTTGATGGCCTTACTTGTCTTGAATACTCATCATAGGGCCTACGGCCTCTCACTCTCAATGGGAACTGTTCCTCTCTTTGGTAAGATGGTCCACATGCATCCCAAATTGGTGTGGGTCCCCTATTACCTGCCTCACCAACCCCCTCCAAAGATCTTGTTACTCGCATTTCAGGAGGTGTATTTATGGGAGGCCGAGCTGGCTCCCCTACCCTCCGATTGTCATAGTGAGAGAAACGTTGTTGTGGTGTGATCTGTGGGGTCGCACTTTTGGTGTAGGATAATATCTTGGTGCTAGAGTTGGGCTACTTTTGCAGTGGTCCACTTTGATGTTGAGGGTCCCTCTCTAGTGAACTCTCTTAGGGGAGGAGCAACAGTTTCTCCCAGAAAGGCTGTCTCTCCTGGTTTAGCAGTATTAGTTGAGAACACTTCCATGAATAATGGTTGTCCTCTCCACGTGAGCTCACAAATTTCCTTCCAATCTAAGGTTCGGTATTCATTGGCCCATTTATCAATGATTCGATTCTTGTGTCCTGCAAGCTTCTCGACTCTACCACCACAAGTGCTAAAGGAAAGTCTAGCTCTGGCAATCTAGTTGTGGCATAATATCCTTCTAAAGAGTCCTTATAGACCTCTTGAAGTGGGTCATCTTGAAAGACCTCTGTCACTGGAGTTTGTTGTACAAACTCCTATTGGTTCTCAGCCCCCTGATCCATTTTGCTCTTGCCTTTCCTATCCCTTTCCAAATTTAGATCTACAAAAAGTAAATCATCTATGGATGGCTTTGAGGACTGGGCATTGGATGGTCCAGGCATGTCCGGCTCAATGAGCCAATCATTTCTAGACTCCTTTGCTCTAGAAGGCTTTAATAAATCTAGAAACTCACTCTTAGAGAGCTCTCCTAATTTGTCTACATTCTCTGGATGATAGGTGACTTCATAGCGAACACCATTTCCACCCATGTACATGTTACCCTAGTCAGTGACTAGAGTGCTCTAGCAAGCTCTGAGAAAAAGTTTGCGATCTTAACGAGATACCGTTGTTGTGGATCCCTAAAGACAGCTCCTTGAGCATTCGTGTAGACATATTGAAGTCTCACATTCCAAAATCCTTTTCCTCTCAAGAAACTCTTTATCCTGTACTTCCATGCCTGGAAGTTCTTCCTATCCAGCTTTTCACCAACAATCTGAACTGGATTATCCGACATGTTGCTCAATGCGTACACCTTATTTCAATGTTTAATAACTATTTGTTTTAATTTCCTTATAAGCGTGAAGAGAGGAGTATCACAAATCTACCCGAGCAACTAGTCCCACCACCGTTGGTACTTGCTACAATCTTGTATAGGAGATGTGGGCATAGAGTGCTCCATCAACAAGCCGGGATACATTGTGGATCAAGACAGAGACAAGGTTTTCTGTCATCATCTTTGAGACCTCGTGGAACTCTATATGCGTGAGGTCCACAAGCTATGGGGTAAGAGATCTTTGATTATAAAATGACATGGTTGTAAATTGTAATTAAAGTCATTAATAAACATATAGTTTTCATTTAAATGTAGGGACCAGGAAGAGGTCAACAAGAAATTTATCATCACACAGCTAGAGCGACCATTCGGGGTTGGATGGAGCCATAGGGTTTTATACAGGAGTGTGCAATTTTACTCAAGCACCAAAGAGATAACACACGATAATAATATGTAATCTTGTTTGAAAGATTGAGCAGATAAACATATGTGTGATGTTTGAAAGCTTTGAAAGCATGTGACATATTGAAACTAGGAGAGTTATTGGAAAAGTAGGACTATACCTAAGTTTCAAGTACTAGAATTGGGAAAAATGTCAATGTAAGGAGGGGTTCATTGTTGTCCTTGCTCGCTTCCCTTAGCTCCTCTTCTACTAGATCCAACCCAGGTGGTATAGGTAAAGTTAATGTTACATGCTCACTTAACTGCTCAATGCCAAACTCAAGGAGGTCTTTGTCCCCCTCATGCTCGTCTTCCTCCTCCCATTCCTCATTTACATTAGATGGCCTTATTCTATCGCCTTCAGCAACAATCACCATCATGGTGAGGTAGGGATGTGTACATTCCTCCTTGGCCAATGATGTATCTTCCTAGATATCAATATATTTGCTATCCTCAAGCAAGGAGGTGAGTGTGCTATTAAAAAATCATCAACCTCAAGGATTGACATGCACAATTTTCCCCACCATGGACTGCCATTTGGATTCTTGTAAAAGAATTCCTGTTCACAATGCATTGGAAGAAGGTAGGGTTCTTTGCTTTCTTGTAGAAACTTGGAGGAGTCGATAGACCAAAAACCCATGGGATCTCTTTTCACAATAGCGTATTTGCCGTTGTATTTTGTATGTAACTAGCGAGCCTTCAAAATGACCTATAATAAATATGCTATAAAATTAGCACCAAATATACGAACATGTGAGAGAATGAATAAATTTATAGTTAAACTATACTTGTTTCATAAAACAATAATTAACTTCAAATATTGTCTCTAGATCTCCAATGTAGCCTACCTTGTCGTCTACAAGGTTCGTGTGGAGTATCAAATACAAAGGCAAAACAACCCTGAAAACTTTTCAGATACAAAGCCAAAACAACCCTAAAAACTATGTAAAAACAATCCATAAATCAGCCCCGAACAATATCAAATTAGCAAGCCGACCAACTGTATGGCCATTGCTGTAGGAGAGAAAGAGTTGCATGACTGCTAACCCTTATTGCCCTTCTACTCATTTAGCCCCATCCCTCTTAAGATGGAGTCAACCAGCCTTCTATAGCCCATTCTTTTCTCCTTTTTGCCAAATGTAGCTGAACTGGCCCAAAATATAAACTGTATGCTTTTCCCAAGCTTGTTACCCAAGTTTCATGTAGGTGTCTCTTTATGTCCACCTTTCCATGCCCAAAATATTAAATATGTCGCCTTCATTAAAGATATGTGAACCCACTAACTTATAAGCATTATCTCACTTCGATAAATAAAATCCCATGTTGCTCATCTATTGTAGTTGTCCCCTTCCAGCCAAACATTGCAAGTAAATGCTTCAACTTTCTTTTGTGGGAAATTCCCGTTCACACCTTGGTTTTGCGCAGTATGTGAAACACTGATCAAGACTGTTGAAGGGAACAAATGGTTACAGAAGAAAATTTTACGCTTCCAACTCACCTATGGCCAATTCGACAATCCTACATGCTTGCCGGCTAACATAGATGAAAGCCAGCAAGAATGGGCACTTTCACCATAAGCAAGCTGGAAGTAAATTTTATGCTAACAATTTGAAATGAAATAAAATAACAAACAAGAACCATATGCATGTATTACCTTTGCGCTAGTGCCATATGCATGCTAAAAACCAAACTTCTACCCATAAAAAATTCATCGATCTGCAACCTACAATCCGTAATGTGCTCCATGACATATGGCTTGCATAAAAAAAATCGAGCCCAAGCCCAAGGAATATTGAACCCCTAAGTAGCCATGTATCGCTACTCTATGGCCAAGAGGCTCCCCCTTCCACCCCACCCGTAGTTAGTAACTTATCAAACAAAAAAAAGCAAGCAAACAAAAAGTAAAGAAACCGGTTACCACATTCGTCTTTGCTTGTTGGAGCATATATTGAGACAATGTTCTACTATTGGGCATTGATGATGTTAGTGGGGATGTCCTAGTATCTAGTCCATATATTGATACAATGTTCTACCCCCACTATTGGGCATTGGTGCCGTTAGTGGGGATGTCCTGGTATATAGTCCATACTAGGCATGCTGCAATTAATGACATATGGTCTCTCCACAAAAACAATCGAGCTCAAGACCAAGGGGAATTTAACCCCTAAGTAGCCATCCATGTATGGCTAATCTACGACCAAGAGGCTCCCCCTTCCACCCCACCCATAGTAACTTATCAAATTAAAAAAACCCAATTAAAGAAAAAGCTTACTACATTCATCTTTGTAATTGTATCCGTCTCCTTGGAGCTAGGGTAGTAGAAAAGCATTATACCTGACTTTTAAGGAGTAGACTTAGTAACAAGGTCGATTATCAAGAGTACCTCATTGTTGTTCTTTCTAGCTTCTTTTACTTCCTCCTCCGTTAGGTCCATGTATATTCTAGGAGGGATCAATAAATTGATGGACATTACAAGCTTTGAAACCTACTTAGTGTGCCAAACTTTAGATCTTCATGCACCCCATCCTGCTCCTCCTCATGCGATGTAGATGATGTTGGTCTATCTATATGTACACTCACCATCATGTAGATGGTGTTACCTGCATCTAGGTTCTTGTAAAATAACTCTTGTTGACAATGCATTGGAATAAGGTAATATTCATTGGTTCCTCATATAGAAACTTTGAGGAGTCGATAGACCAAAAACCCATGAGCTCTCTGCTCATGGTGGCAAGAGGACCTCTATGCTCTGCATGGAACCAATGGACTTTCAAAATGACTTGTAAAACAAATGTGGTCCCAAGGCAGCACAAAATACACTTGCCAGTATACACCTTGAATTGCTAGTCAGTTGATTCAATTACTAGTTAATCTATACCTGCTTCATAACACGATAGTTGACTTCATATATACTCTCTAAATCTCCCACATAACCTAGATCGTCACATTGACAAGATTTGTGTCATGTGCACTTGCATGAGAGAGCTGCTAGACTGATGCAACAATGGAGGAATCTTTGAGTAAGACAACGATCATCGATCTATTTTAAGTCAAAGATGTTGTCCATACGCCCACATGTTGCTACATGTCCGAACCTAAAAATACAAAGGTAGAGCATGTAAACATCACAAAAGCATACACACGTAATGTTAACAATAAAAGATAGTCATGTGATATTTGACCTCCTTGTCACACCCGAGACTTAGCTCCAACTCCTCACGCATGACTTCATGAAATTCTTTTTGCACCTTTGTCACTCGATCTTGTATCCATGCCGTTGGCATGGTGGAAGTCACTTGTCTCCTCTTGGCTCCTCTTCGCATATTTTGTTGTCATTCTTTATCATGCTCCTTGATCCTTTTCTACATGCATTTTGAATTATAGAGCATGAAAGTACTCAAACTCTCTTGCTCGTCACAAAAGAGAGATGTAGTGGGAATCCCTTTTGATAACTTGATTGATTCATCTGCCGTCCAAGCACGAGGAGCCTCATCATCCACACGCTACAAGTACTCAAAGAGATAGTACATCCACTCATGATGCTACCATCCCTCTACCATAGATCCTTCTGACCTTTCCCTTTGAAGCACAAATCCCTTCAAGACTCCCATATATCTTCCGATTTAAAGAATCCATCGTATAATTAAAACTCTAGCAAGCTCTATCTCCTCAATAAGATGGATAAGCACATGGACTTGGATGTCAAAATGATGTAGGCAAATCTCTCTCCATCAAGCAAAGGATCTCTATGCACTCCAATTTTCCAGTTGATATGGAGAGAATGTCTATTTATTTTCACGTGATCCACCTAGCCATGGACCATCACAAAAATAAGCTAGTCGAGTCGATTGCAAACAAGTACCCTAGTTAATTTCAATTGACTAGGGTACTTACCTTGCAAGTGATCCCAAATGGTATATGACTTCTCCAGTGCCCTCGATCAAACATCCATCAATGACAAGTGGCAAGACGTGCTACACATATGACTTTTTGACATCAACAACATGTTAATGATAAAATGTCAAGAAGGATAGTTAGAAACACAGCCTACCTTTAGGAAGTTATGCCAATTGTGAGGTGAAAACAAGAAGAAAGACCATACCTCTGTAGCCCTTCATCTCCCAAACTTTGATACAACAACTACAAAAAGGGGGCACCACCAGCAGCCACCCGCTGGAACACTTCTCACAGTTCACCACACCACCCACACTAGAAAGACAGCCAAAATAGGCGCACCACAACAACCAACACGAAACACCACACAGAGATACCTCAACACTCTGTACTCCACAAGATAATCAAAGACCGCATACTTATCCACAATAATACAAAAGATTCCTCCTTCACAAATGGGGAGTGCCTAAGTATGTTGGTAGCTAATGGCATGAATCAAGTGCATCGAATGCATCTAGTAGCTTCCAATGCATGCTGATAACTATTGACATGCACCGAGAGCTACTCGTATGCACTGCTTTGTACCAACTAGCAAGCTCATCAAACACCACATCTCATGAGATAACCACTTGTCTAGTTTGAGGGTTATAACATTTGTATGCCTTTCGATTCTGTGCATATCCAACAAATACACATTTCTCTACTTTAGGATCCAACTTCCTTCTTCTTTCATCAGGCACATGTACATAAGCTATGCATCCAAAAACTTTGAGATGTCCAATGTCTGGCCTGTAACCTGTAAGCCGCATCTCTGGCGTGCTTCCATGAATGGCTGTTGTAGGTGTTTTGTTCAGTATATACACTGCAGTAGCACATGCTTTTGCCCAATAGTAATCTGGCATGCTCTTTTCATTGAGCATCGCCCTTGCCACTTCACATATGACTCTATTCTTTCTCTCAGCCACACCATTCTGCTGAGGTGTATACCTACAAGTCAACTGTCTTCTTATTCCATGCTTCCTCAAGAAATGCTCAAAAGCTTTTGAGGTGTATTCACCACCTCCATTTGTTCTCAAATATTTAATCCAACAGCCATATTGCTTTTCTGCAAAAGCTTTGAAATCCATGAACTTTTCCAATACTTCACTCTTCTCTCTCAGAAAGTATATCCATGTCATCCTGCTGAAATCATCTATGAATGTCACATAGTATAGACTGCCTTTGATAGAGGGGTTTTGTGTAGGACCCCATACATCACTATGTACGATCTCAAGTGGCCTGTTACTCATATTTCCTTCTCTAGGAAACCTCAACCTTGCCTGCTTTCCAAACTGACAGGCTTCACAAACATGCATATGTCCATCATATTTGAACCTAGGCAATCCATTGATGCCTCTTGTTTGCATGTTCTTTAATCTCTGTATATTGACATGTCCAATCCTCTTGTGCCACATATCAATGTCCTGTACCACATTTTTACTTTTGGAGAACATGGTTGATTTTAGCTCAGGAATTCCAGCATCCAGCTTAAACAATCTACCTTCTTTCTTGCCTTTAGCAATCACTCTACATCCATGTTTGAAGTCCTCAAAACGAAGCAACCATGCTCGTTGAACCAAACCTGTAATCCCTATTCCACCATTTGACCAACTGAGGCCAAGCTCTTTGTGATCGAAGGCACATACAGCACATCTGACATAGACTTTGTTTGACCATTGTGCATGACCAATGGTACAGTTCCAACATGTGTAATGACATGCTGGGTATCATCACCTGTTTCCACATAGCCTTTTACTTCCATAGGCTTCATATGCTCAAACCATTCACCATGACATGTCATATGGTTTGATGCTCCTGAGTCCATATACCATGTGTCATCATTCTCAGCATTTGTCGTCATAGAACCCACAACATGCTTCATAGCAAACAAATGATTTGCAGTGCCATCATTGCTGCTTGATGCATAGTTGCCACCATGTTGTGCATAGTTTCCACCATAATGACCACCACGTTGTGCTCTACCCCCTCTCAAATCATTCTATTTGCAGAAACAATCTCTCGCCATATGACCATATTTGCCACAATAATGGCATTCCACATCTTGCATAGAATTTTGTTGGCCTTGCCAACGTCCTCGACCACGGGGGTTACCTCTACCTCTCTGAGGTGCATATCCACGGCCACCTCGAGCACCATATGAAGGCTGAAAATTCTGTTGTGGAGGCCTGTCCTGCCATCCACGACCATTACCACCACGTCCACGTGATGCGAATCTTCCCCTGCCTCTAAAGCCTCTCTACGAGTAGAAAGCCTGATTTCTGCCATCATCATGGCTAGTAGATGCATCCAGAAATGAATCACTGAGCTTGATTTCCTCAACCAATAAGAGTGAAACCAACTCATCAAAGTCGGGTAGACCTGTACTCCTCACTGAGATAGATGTATCAAATGATTTGTATTCCTTACCAAGACCACGCAAGGTAATATTCACCAAATCATCATCAGGCATGGGGGCATTTATTGTGGCCAATGCATCTGCAAACTTCTTGATTTCTTGCACATAATCATGTATGCTTCTTTTATTCCTTTTCACATTATGTATCTGCTGTCGCAAGTGAGACTTGCGAGCACTCGTATCTGTATCAAACATCTTGACCAAAGTATCCCATGCATCTTTAGGATTCTCAGCATCCTGTATGTGTATGAGCATAGCATCAGAAATGCGTATAGACAAATAATGCAGCACTTTGAATGCTCTCTCTGACCATTGCTTATAAGCAATAAGCTGCTGCTATGTAGGTTGTCGAGGTAGCTCAGGCTTTGGCTCAGCACCTGTAATGAGATTCCAAAATCCTTTTCCTTTCAAGAAACTCTTTATCCTGTACTTCCATGCCTGGAAGTTCTTCCTATCCAGCTTTTCACCAACAATCTGAACTGGATTATCCGACATGTTGCTCAATGCGTACACCTTCCGCACACTTCAAATCTGTAAATGAGCCTTCCTCAGCTCAACCACACTCCAATGAATGTTCCAGATACTCCAAGATAGCCAACAAACTCCAAATTTGATGTAGAAAATCAACCTGTAATCATCCACCAAGATGAACTGACTCACGCAGTCCGGAATACCCTGAATTGACACACCTTCCAAGGCTCCAAATCACAATGTAATGGTGCAATCAAGTATGGGAAACTTGCATTGACACCTAATCAACCTCAATGTTGAGTATCAACACAACCTGACATGTGTACATATCAATTTTTGAAAACCCCTTTCTCTGTTTTTGGAAAAACCAGAAAAACTAGTAGAAAATTTACGCTAATTCCTTCAATATTTGTCCAAATTGAGCAACCAGGCATTCATTAGCTTAGCAATAGTGTCCATCAACTCCATGTAAGAGAAATTTATCCAATTGTAAAAGACCAAGGATTAATTGCTCAATTAAAAAACCTCTATTTCTCTGCAACCAGTGGACAACCTGTTTTAATCAGCTCATTCCCAGCTCAATTAAGCATCATTGACCAAACAAATCACATAGCCCTCTACTAGTTATTTCAATGTTTAATAACTATTTGTTTTAATTTCTTTATAAGCGTGAAGAGAGGAGTATCACAAATCTACCCGAGCAACTAGTCCCACCACCGTTGGTACTTGCTACAATCTTGTATAGGAGATGTGGGCATAGAGTGCTCCATCAACAAGCCGCGATACATTGTGGATCAAGACAGAGACAAGGTTTTCTGTCATCATCTTTGAGACCTCGTGGAACTCTATATGCATGAGGTCCACAAGCTATGGGGTAAGAGATCTTTGATTATAAAATGACATGGTTGTAAATTGTAATTAAAGTCATTAATAAACATATAGTTTTCATTTAAATGTAGGGACCAGGAAGAGGTCAACAAGAAATTTATCATCACACAGCTAGAGCGACCATTCGGGGTTGGATGGAGCCATAAGGGTATTATACAGGAGTGTGCAATTTTACTCAAGCACCAAAGAGATAACACACGATAATAATATGTAATCTTGTTTGAAAGATTGAGTGGATAAACATATGTGTGATGTTTGAAAGCTTTGAAAGCATGTGACATATTGAAACTAGGAGAGTTATTGGAAAAGTAGGACTATACCTAAGTTTCAAGTACTAGAATTGGGAAAAATGTCAATGTAAAGAGGGGTTCATTGTTGTCCTTGCTCGCTTCCCTTAGCTCCTCTTCTACTAGATCCAACCCAGGTGGTATAGGTAAAGTTAATGTTACATGCTCACTTAACTGCTCAATGCCAAACTCAAGGAGGTCTTTGTCCCCCTCATGCTCGTCTTCCTCCTCCCATTCCTCATTTACATTAGATGGCCTTATTCTATCGCCTTCAGCAACAATCACCATCATGGTGAGGTAGGGATGTGTACATTCCTCCTTGGCCAATGATGTATCTTCCTAGATATCAATATATTTGCTATCCTCAAGCAAGGAGGTGAGTGTGCTATTAAAAAATCATCAACCTCAAGGATTGACATGCACAATTTTCCCCACCATGGACTGCCATTTGGATTCTTGTAAAAGAATTCCTGTTCACAATGCATTGGAAGAAGGTAGGGTTCTTTGCTTTCTTGTAGAAACTTGGAGGAGTCGATAGACCAAAAACCCATGGGATCTCTTTTCACAATAGCGTATTTGCCGTTGTATTGTGTATGTAACTAGCGAGCCTTCAAAATGACCTATAATAAATATGCTATAAAATTAGCACCAAATATACGAACATGTGAGAGAATGAATAAATTTATAGTTAAACTATACTTGTTTCATAAAACAATAATTAACTTCAAATATTGTCTCTAGATCTCCAATGTAGCCTACCTTGTCGTCTACAAGGTTCGTGTGGAGTATCAAATACAAAGGCAAAACAACCCTGAAAACTTTTCAGATACAAAGCCAAAACAACCCTAAAAACTATGTAAAAACAATCCATAAATCAGCCCCGAACAATATCAAATTAGCAAGCCGACCAACTGTATGGCCATTGCTGTAGGAGAGAAAGAGTTGCATGACTGCCCATTCTTTTCTCCTTTTTTGCCAAATGTAGCTGAACTGGCCCAAAATATAAACTATATGCTTTTCCCAAGCTTGTTACCCAAGTTTCATGTAGGTGTCTCTTTATGTCTACCTTTCCATGCCCGAAATATTAAATATGTCGCCTTCATTAAAGATATGTGAACCCACTAACTTATAAGCATTATCTCACTTCGATAAATAAAATCCCATGTTGCTAATCTATTGTAGTTGTCCCCTTCCAGCCAAACATTGCAAGTAAATGCTTCAACTTTCTTTTGTGGGAAATTCCCGTTCACACCTTGGTTTTGCTCAGTATGTGAAACACTGATCAAGACTGTTGAAGGGAACAAATGGTTACAGAAGAAAATTTTACGCTTCCAACTCACCTATGGCCAATTCGACAATCCTACATGCTTGCCGGCTAACATAGATGAAAGCCAGCAAGAATGGGCACTTTCACCATAAGCAAGCTGGAAGTAAATTTTATGCTAACAATTTGAAATGAAATAAAATAACAAACAAGAACCATATGCATGTATTACCTTTGCGCTAGTGCCATATGCATGCTAAAAACCAAACTTCTACCCATAAAAAATTCATCGATCTGCAACCTACAATCCGTAATGTGCTCCATGACATATGGCTTGCATAAAAAAAATCGAGCCCAAGCCCAAGAAATATTGAACCCCTAAGTAGCCATGTATCGCTACTCTATGGCCAAGAGGCTCCCCCTTCCACCCAACCCGTAGTTAGTAACTTATCAAACAAAAAAAAGCAAGCAAACAAAAAGTAAAGAAACCGGTTACCACATTCGTCTTTGCTTGTTGGAGCATATATTGAGACAATGTTCTACTATTGGGCATTGATGATGTTAGTGGGGATGTCCTAGTATCTAGTCCATATATTGATACAATGTTCTACCCCCACTATTGGGCATTGGTGCCGTTAGTGGGGATGTCCTAGTATATAGTCCATACTAGGCATGCTGCAATTAATGACATATGGCCTCTCCACAAAAACAATCGAGCTCAAGACCAAGGGGAATTTAACCCCTAAGTAGCCATCCATGTATGGCTAATCTACGACCAAGAGGCTCCCCCTTCCACCCCACCCATAGTAACTTATCAAATTAAAAAAACCCAATTAAAGAAAAAGCTTACTACATTCATCTTTGTAATTGTATCCGCCTCCTTGGAGCTAGGGTAGTAGAAAAGCATTATACCTGACTTTTAAGGAGTAGACTTAGTAACAAGGTCGATTATCAAGAGTACCTCATTGTTGTTCTTTCTAGCTTCTTTTACTTCCTCCTCCGTTAGGTCCATGTATATTCTAGGAGGGATCAATAAATTGATGGACATTACAAGCTTTGAAACCTACTTAGTGTGCCAAACTTTAGATCTTCATGCACCCCATCCTGCTCCTCCTCATGCGATGTAGATGATGTTGGTCTATCTATATGTACACTCACCATCATGTAGATGGTGTTACCTGCATCTAGGTTCTTGTAAAATAACTCTTGTTGACAATGCATTGGAATAAGGTAATATTCATTGGTTCCTCATATAGAAACTTTGAGGAGTCGATAGACCAAAAACCCATGAGCTCTCTGCTCATGGTGGCAAGAGGACCTCTATGCTCTGCATGGAACCAATGGACTTTCAAAATGACTTGTAAAACAAATGTGGTCCCAAGGCAGCACAAAATACACTTGCCAGTATACACCTTGAATTGCTAGTCAGTTGATTCAATTACTAGTTAATCTATACCTGCTTCATAACACGATAGTTGACTTCATATATACTCTCTAAATCTCCCACATAACCTAGCTCGTCACATTGACAAGATTTGTGTCATGTGCACTTGCATGAGAGAGCTGCTAGACTGATGCAACAATGGAGGAATCTTTGAGTAAGACAACGATCATCGATCTATTTTAAGTCAAAGATGTTGTCCATACGCCCACATGTTGCTACATGTCCGAACCTAAAAATACAAAGGTAGAGCATGTAAACATCACAAAAGCATACACACGTAATGTTAACAATAAAAGATAGTCATGTGATATTTGACCTCCTTGTCACACCCGAGACTTAGCTCCAACTCCTCACGCATGACTTCATGAAATTCTTTTTGCACCTTTGTCACTCGATCTTGTATCCATGCCGTTGGCATGGTGGAAGTCACTTGTCTCCTCTTGGCTCCTCTTCGCATATTTTGTTGTCATTCTTTATCATGCTCCTTGATCCTTTTCTACATGCATTTTGAATTATAGAGCATGAAAGTACTCAAACTCTCTTGCTCGTCACAAAAGAGAGATGTAGTGGGAATCCCTTTTGATAACTTGATTGATTCATCTGCCGTCCAAGCACGAGGAGCCTCATCATCCACACGCTACAAGTACTCAAAGAGATAGTACATCCACTCATGATGCTACCATCCCTCTACCATAGATCCTTCTGACCTTTCCCTTTGAAGCACAAATCCCTTCAAGACTCCCATATATCTTCCGATTTAAAGAATCCATCGTATAATTAAAACTCTAGCAAGCTCTATCTCCTCAATAAGATGGATAAGCACATGGACTTGGATGTCAAAATGATGTAGGCAAATCTCTCTCCATCAAGCAAAGGATCTCTATGCACTCCAATTTTCCAGTTGATATGGAGAGAATGTCTATTTATTTTCACGTGATCCACCTAGCCATGGACCATCACAAAAATAAGCTAGTCGAGTCGATTGCAAACAAGTACCCTAGTTAATTTCAATTGACTAGGGTACTTACCTTGCAAGTGATCCCAAATGGTATATGACTTCTCCAGTGCCCTCGATCAAACATCCATCAATGACAAGTGGCAAGACGTGCTACACATATGACTTTTTGACATCAACAACATGTTAATGATAAAATGTCAAGAAGGATAGTTAGAAACACAGCCTACCTTTAGGAAGTTATGCCAATTGTGAGGTGAAAACAAGAAGAAAGACCATACCTCTGTAGCCCTTCATCTCCCAAACTTTGATACAACAACTACAAAAAGGGGGCACCACCAGCAGCCACCCGCTGGAACACTTCTCACAGTTCACCACACCACCCACACTAGAAAGACAGCCAAAATAGGCGCACCACAACAACCAACACGAAACACCACACAGAGATACCTCAACACTCTGTACTCCACAAGATAATCAAAGACCGCATACTTATCCACAATAATACAAAAGATTCCTCCTTCACAAATCAGCCGGCTTCACTCGGCTTCCTTCACTCCAAAAAAAACTTCCTTCCAAAAGCTTCCTCTCTTGGGTTCAGCACCTCGTGCTTTCTCTCTCCACTCACTGCTCCAAAACAGCCCGCTCAAACAAGCTTTTTCCACACCAAAAAAGCTTCTTCAACTCATCAAGAGTTCCACCACAGCTCACACCTCTTAGCTCACACCTCTTGTACCCTTTGGCATCACCTGCTCAGAGAACTGATGGCCAAGCCACCAGTAGTGTCCGTGGCAAGAGCAAGGCACTCCCCAGCCAGCAACATGGCGAACACTCTTGCTCGCTTCTCTCCCTGGCGGTTCCCTCTCTCCTTACTTCAGCTCTACCACCAGCTACCATGGACCTGTCTCAAACCTGTCGACATCCCTGTCCACGTGTCTTCAGCAGCCACAGCTAGCCCAGACCCAAAACCAACTGTGCAACACTTTTTCCTGGGCAACTTCCCCAGCCATTCGCTAGTCTCGCCAGCCCTCTCTGTCATCGCCAACCCTCTCTGTCATCGCCAGCCACCACCTCCCAGCAAAACCCAACCAGCCTCAAGGCAAAACCAGGCCACCGGCTCTCTTAACGTTGCTCTCCAGCTTGTTAGCCGTCTGCAATCGACGCCAGTAGGCTGCACCAATCCATCTGCTCGCCCGGCTCCACTCCAGCCAGTCGTCGCCAGCCACTCTTGCTAGTCGTCGCCAGCCACTCTTGCTCTCTCTGTCAATCCTCCCTCTCCTGAGGCAGCCACACACACAGAGTCCTTTTCTTCAACTCCTCTGGCAGACCCAAGACCCCAAAAAACAACGCCACCCTCTTTCCCTGTGCTTCTCCCTCTTCGCCAACCTTCTAGCATTATGCTGGCAAGGGTGCTGGCAGCAAAGCAAGCAGCCATGTGGACCTTTTTTTTTGGCCACGTTGATGGTTATTTTATTCTTTATTTACAGCCTGGAAAATGGCCACCATCACCCTTTCCCCTAGCTTTGAGCATTCTCGATCAACAGCATCTCGACTTACCAAAACACGACCATTGCAGTCAGTGTCATACACTGCCTATCATCATCACATGCTTGCTAAAAATGGAGCGCCATCTCTGCATCCAGAATCAGCCTAGATTGACCAACCATCATCACATCCGGGGTTCCCGTAATACTTTCACGTGAAGGCATCACCAAGAGCTCATAAAAAAAACATAAAACGACCCACTCTGTACATTTGCCAGGGCATTTAGGGCAAGGCTTTTTCACATGCCATGCATCCCATATGTACACAGGCTCAAAACACTTCTCAGATTTTTGCCTGACACCAATCATGCATCTTTAAAATAGAAATAGTAGTATTATCCATAGTAAACTTGTTTCACATTGATGCATCATAGCATGTAGGTGTATGTATTGTCCATAGTAAACATGTTTCATAGCAATGCATCATAGCCCATAGGTGTATGTATTAAAGGCTCATCCTCTTATTGATTGTGTTCATCATATCTTGCTTTGTAAGCACCCATGAAGGTAGCATATAAGTACTCTTTCCTATCTCAATGTTTAAAGGCCTTAAAGATGGTTTAGAGTTCTATTCCTTTAAGTCCGCTCTTGCAGCCTCTGAATATTTCAATCCCACAAGGTGTTTCCAGAGAGAGAGTGTGAAACATTTTTGAAAATGGGCATCTATTCAAGAAGATGAGTAATCTTCAAATCTTTCCAATACTCCAAACTATACTAGCATGAAATATAAGGTGCTATTGATTTTTCCCCTCTAGCTTTATGATAATCTTCCTCTTCCTTGTCTCTTGTAAGCTCTATGTCTGGATCTATAAGAGGCCCAATTGTCCACTCTCTATATCAGTTCCATAGGAATAATTTGTACTAGAAAAGGTCCTTTCTCAACCCTACCATTGAAATGTCTTGCTTGTGTTCTAGATTTCCAACATGTGTACTATGGGAAGAAATCGTCTATGTCGAAGATATATATTTTTGTTGAGATATCTTCTATATTTGGATCGCAGCCAATCACTACATATGGCAGACATGCCATATAACCCTTGGTTGATGGACCTACAAAAAAAAGTTGATGTCTTGGGTGAAATTGGAGTTCCAGAGAGTACTCTCAAATTCAAACAATGATGAAAAACCATAGGTAGGATAGTCATGGATAGTCCAAGCTAGAATGCCATGAAGCTCAAAGCTTTATTCACCTGTAGACTTGGACATGTCAAAAATCACCTTTATCCTTTTCCATAGATGTTGTTTGTAGATATTTGATGATGAGCAGTGCCAGGTACATGTTGATGTCTTCCACTTCGCATTTTCCTGTATTCATGTGTTTTTATCAATTACATCTTTCAAGAGATTAAGTGGATGAAATTTAGGCATCAATTTAGTTTTCACATACCTAGAATTAGTAAAATAATATTAACTTCTTCTTTATGGACATGAATGGTGGTAGGTTGTAGTTGATGAGAGTACTTAATCGTGTCAAGACGAGCGAGATTGGAGGTTAAGGATGAGCAAGGTTACACTTAATCATGTCAAGAGGAACCCTCATAGATGTTAAACTCTTCATCTCATAGATATCTTTCACAGGGATCGTCAAGAAATTCATTCATGCCATCATCATTATGTTGCTCATCATCAAGTTACTCTACCTGAGAGGTATATTGCTCTCTTAACCTTTGAAAAGTACTAGGATCCCAAGTTTGTAGAATCCTCATACACTCTACCAACAACCGAGAGTGACCCTGGCGATATATGGGCACATCCTCCATGGAGCCTGTGATCCATGTGGAATCATGCAAGTGTAAACACACAATACAAATGAATATATGAGCAGATCCTCCATAATATTGGCACATCCTCCGTAATATCATAATTTGGAACCTATGATCTGTTTGAGAGAGGGAGAGAGACAAGGCAAGAGACACACATATGCTCCACAAGAATGAATCATATTAGTCACAAGTCACATATATATAGGCAAGACTTAGGGTGAGTTAGGCCTAGCTATATATAGCTCCAGCATCCGCACTCAAATAAAGGTCTCCAGCTGCGAGTAAAAAAACCCTTGGGAGCACAAGGGAAAAACCCGAGCTCCTACATATAAATGTATAATGCCACCTTAAAGTCCATGTGCAATGTGCTTCTACATACAAAGTACAGAGAATAAATGTGCATGATGTGAAGTAATGTGTGAAGTGTCATAAAGTCTATAGGCTATGTATAAGTCTAGACAAAATTGACATGACGTGAGATGTGCTAATCTCCAAAAAGAGAGGCCATCATAACTCCAAGTTATGATTGCAAAAGTGTAAACCAAGCTTCATGGAGTCCTTTGGTGAGAATGTCTACAATCATTTGATTAGTTGTTGGACAATGTTCTACCATTATTGCTCCTTTCCTTACTTCTTGTTGAACATAGTGATAATGAACTGCAATATGCTTGGACTTGCTATGTTGCACATAGTCCTTGGCTAGACTAATAGCACTTTGGTTGTCACATCTAAGAGGAGTGCTTGAGGAAGGAGAATGACCAATATCAGCAAAAGCAATTTTTGAAGCCAGACCAATTCACGAGCTGCTAAAGATGCAGCTACATATTCAGACTTTGTAGTAGAAAAACTGCAATACAGCATTGTTTCTTGCTAGCCCAAGATACCAAACAGCCATTGATAAAGAAGCAATTACCACTGGTGGATCACATGGACAAGTTAGAGCTTGCCCAATCAGCATATGAATAACCCAAAAGATTAAGAGAAGTTGATGAAGATATGTCTTCTTGACGGCGATATACAAGTCCGAAATCTGCATTGCCCTTCAAGTACTTCAAAAGATATTTAGCTTGAGACCAATGTCTTGTAGATGGAGAGGACAAGTATTGTCCTAACAGATTTGCTGCAAACAGAATATCAGGACTGAAAAGATGCAGGGGGGAAGAGAGCTTGAGCTCTTGCAAGCACACACACACACTCACAAAACCCTAATAGAGAACACACAAGGTGAGAGGCTGGAAATCTTCTTCTTCTCTACTCAACACTCAACACCCCATATACAAGAATAAGAGTACTCACTATATGAAAGGTACTTAACCAAATACATACACGGCTTCTCTATAGTGTGAACCCGACTAAATGAGCTGGCGCTATAACTATGCCACTCTCTAGAATGGCTGTCACACAGCCTGTCATCCCACTGGCCGCATATCACCCAAGATCTCACCAACCATGCCAGTGGTGTAAGTGTGGGGCCTATCCCCCAGGCGGGTCATCAGTGTCCACCGCCTCACTAGACGAGCTCGATATCTCAACACTCCCCCTCGAGCTCAACTCCATCTCATGTACACCAAGCGAAGCCGTGAATCTACAGAGCTTCTCTGTACCCAATGCTTTGGTGAAGATGTCAGCTACCTGATCCTCTGTGCTAACATAAACAAGGTCAAGGTCTCCTACCAAGACCTTCTCTCTGACGAAGTGGTAGTGGACCTCTATATGCTTCGTACGAGCATGAAATACTGGGTTCCTGGCCAACTGTA
Organism: Cibotium barometz; assembly: GCF_041138505.1. NCBI lineage: Eukaryota > Viridiplantae > Streptophyta > Polypodiopsida > Cyatheales > Cibotiaceae > Cibotium > Cibotium barometz. Next base: position 21,755,891 of record NC_141103.1, on the reverse strand, counting down.
TACTGCTAATGTTGTCACAGAAAATGACAACTTGTCTATCCCACTGATAGACCCAAATCTGCAAGTAGCTTCCTCAACCAAGCTACCTCACATGCTGCCATAGCAGTTCCTCTGTACTCGGCCTCTGTACTCGATAGAGCAATCGTAGGCTGCTTCTTGCTGCTCCAAGTCACAGCAGCACTCCCCAAAGAAAACATGAATCCACTAGTAGATCTTCTATCTGAGATATTACCATCCCAATCAGCATCTGTGTACCCATGTACACATCTTTGTCCCAGTCTCATAGAATAGTCCACAATGCAAAGTAGACCTCACATACCTCAGTATGCGTCTCACTGCATCTAAATGCGGTTTCCATGGAACCTGCATAAACTGACTCACCAACCCAACAGCATAGCTCAAATCTGGTCTGGTGATCGTCATATAGATCAAGCTTCCTACTATGCGTCTGTACATAGTAGGATCCTCCAAGATCTCTCCTGAATCTGCACTCAACTTGCCATTCTGATCCAATGGCACAGAAATAGGCTTACAGCCTGTCATACCATACTTGGACAACATGTCCAAGCCATACTGTCTCTGGCAGTAATCCAATACCATGTGGTGACCTAATGACCTCAATGCCCAAGAAATATCTAAGCTCCCCTAGATCCTTCATCTCAAACTTCTGTCTAAGCAAGATCTTTACATCAAAGATCTCTGCATCATGGTCCCCCGTAATGATCAAGTCATCTACATAGATGACAACAAGCACAACTCCTCTATCACCATGTCTCACATACAGCGAGAAATCTGCATTAGCTACATGAAAGCCAATAGTGACAAGATATTCAGAAATCTTGTCAGACCATGCTCTTGGTGCTTGCTTTAAGCCATACAAGGCTTTCTTCAACCTGCAAACATGCTCGGGGTGACCCACATCCTCATATCCAGGGTGGCAGCAACATATACACCTCTTCTTGCAAATCCCCATGCAAGAATGCATTCTTTACATCCATCTGATGTAAAGACCATTGCTTTGACGCAGCCACTGCTATAACAACTCTCACTGTTGCCATCTTGGCAACTGGGCTGAAAGTTTCCTCATAATCAATCCCATATGTCTGCGCATATCCTTTGGCTACCAATCTAGCCTTGTACCTGTTTATGCTTCCATCACTGTTATGTTTAACTTTGTACACCCACTTGCATCCAATGGCTTTCTTGCCTTCAGGCAATTGCACTAAATCCCAAGTTTCATTTCCATATAGTGCATCCATCTCCTCATCCATAGCTTTCTCCCAACACACATTTCCAACAGCCTCATCAATGCATGTGGGCTCAACAACCTGCACAACCTTTGCCATATATGCATAGTGATGTGCCACATAACCATCATAGGTAAATCTCTACACAGGATTTTTCACTCTCCCAAATCTTCGCAGCTTTTCATTCATGGCTTCTATAGCCTTCTTTACACCAGGTGTTCTCATAGCTGGGATCCCAAGCTCCTCATCAAGGCTCATATTTGAGCCACTAGACTCTCCATCAACATGAGAATGCCCTGCAAAAATGTCAGGCATACCAAGGGGCTCAACCACTTTCTCTTTTCCTTTACGTGATGTAGTAATCACATTTGCAGGGCTGGTATTATGACGCAGCCTACCACTCCATGGTCTTTCAATAGACCCACTAGATGAGGACTCTCCTGGTCCACTCAAAGACTGTGATTGCTGACCTGCATTCTGTGCAACCACACTTCCACTCACATCAGCCCCAATAGCTTCTTTTTCAGCAGCATACCAGCTGCTCATCTCATCAAACACAACATCCCTACTTACCCTCAACTCGCGGGTAGCAGGGTTATAACACCTGTATCCCTTTTGCTCAAGGGAATATCCAATAAACACACATTTTTCAGCTTTTGGATCCAGCTTAGTTCTCAGCTCATCTCGCACATGCACATATGCAATGCATCCAAAAACAGATGAGACAAATCAGGCTTCCTGCCAGTAAACCTCTCCTCTGGAGTTACATCATGTATGGCTGCAGTTGGAGTCCTATTCATGATGTATACTGCTGTAGAAATAGCCTCAGCCCAATAGCTATGCGGCATATTCTTCTCTTCCATCAATGCTCGCGGAATCTCAGCAATGTGCCTGTTTTTTTGCTCAGCAACTCCATTTTGCTGCGGAGTGTATCTGCATGTAAACTGTCTCCGAATACCATTCTTCTTCAAAAATTCAGAGAACTCATTGGAGAAGTACTCTCCCCCTCCATCTGACCTTAGGCACTTTGCATATTTCCCTGTTTGCTTTTCAACCAAAACTCTGAAATTCTGAAAGTGAGTGTCAATTTGTCTCCTTCCAAAGTTAATAGCATCTTGTATTTCCAACCAGGAAATCCTTGGCCTTGGAAAAGAGGAACAGAACGCTACCCAGAAGGAAATCCGTTAACAAGAATGGTGTTTGCCATGTCGGGTTGTGAGAACACGTACAAGATAAGATCGCAGAACTTGGAGACCATGTACGAGATATGAGAAACGTAGCCAAAAGAGGCATGCACTAGACGACGAGCATAAAGTGATCGTGTAAAGAATATGAACCAAAATTAGAACTCTAAAAGTGGAGACCCGTGTCTCATGCACGTAAGCAAACTTAGAGGTCCATAAAAGACAAAAATAATAATAATTGTACAGCAAGCATCCATTTGAAGCTTTCACAAAAATCTTTGACGATCAAATCCTGCTTACGACTCAGAGACAACTACGTGTTTGCTCTCGCAAAGAACCTGTTTTACTATTTTAGATATAGTTTGCTTGAACTGTCCTAACTTTTGACTCAGAACTCCGATTGACAAACCGTTTTGATAGGATTCACCAGCATTGTACCATCTATGAATCCCAACAAAAGGAACACAAGATGTGGAAGAATTCCTAGGAGGTTGGTTGGTGGTGTTCCACAAAGCGCAAGGGAATGATAGTCCTATGAGTTCGCTTGGAGGCACATCAAGAAAGGCTTTCACGTAACAGTTCTAGGGGAGGTTGATCCTCGAAGGGTTGGAGTGTGAGTGCCAAACTCAATAATTAGGAATAAAGCTAGAGAAAATGTTTAGGAACATGGTAGGAATGGAAAAGAGAATAGATGGAATATATGTATAGATGTTCATCAGAGCTAGAGTAGATTTGAAGACCAGGCTAGGTGTTTAGTGAAAAGGTTTCCAAAGAGAAAATGATGACACGAGGACTCCAGGAATAGAGAATGTGTTGATGACAGTGATCCAAGAACACAGATTGAAATCCCGTCACATCAATTTTAGAAGAGGGGGATGTTATGTACAAGACATGTGCAAGGCTAATCCTAAAGAGGCGACATGATAAAGGCATACCAAAACCTACGTTTTGGAGCACAAATTACTATTATGGGTCAAGGTATTTGACTGGTGGTGTGGACAAGGATGCTGTGGCCAGCACACGAATGAGGAATAAGACCTATTGACTTAGTATCTGATGGATTTTGTCTAGTATCTGGCCTACCTACAACAGTGGACAAGTTCACTTGGTCATATTAAGGCCTATAAATAGCATTAGTTGCTCATTGTTTTTACCATTTAGTCTTGGGTCAAATATTTAGGTATAGACTAGGTTACACAGTTCTTGTATTGGCCTTCAGGTTGGCATCTAGCATCCTATCGACCCGAGCTGGAGCATCCTATCGACCCGAGCTGGAGCATGTCTGCCTAGAACCACTTCCACTTGTCCACATGCTACCAAACTTGATGGGAGCAATCCTTTATCTTTGGTTCACCTGCACACAAAGCTCCAACGAAAATCTCCTTCAGCAAGCCTTCCATCATCCCTCTAAGATGGCTGCAAGCTAGGAGCTAGAGATGCTTTGGACCAGACACTAACCCTTGTATTGCACCTCCTTAGGAGACCCAAAAATGATGAAACTTTTTGTTCCTTGACTTGTATAAGACCAATATATCAAGTTTCATTCCACTTCAAAGAAGAAGGCCCCCAACAGCGTGTAAGTCCCTCGGGTCTTTAAGTAGTCCTGATGACTGCACAATAACTATCAGATAGGTACCTTTCACACCTGCAAACACCTGTCTCCTTGGGTCAAAATCTCATGACACTTGATATGCTTCAATTAAAACATATGAACATAATCCACACAAAACCTTGTATTCGAGTTCTCTTTGAGCATTGAGAAAACATGACTGGAATAGGACACTCTAACTAGTTTGGATTTTTGGAACAAGGCCACACTGCTAGTCCTAATCTCATGCCTTTCACACTCCCACAAACTAAAAAACTTGTATTACAAGGATTACACTTTGCAAACCTTGTCCACTACTATCTCTCACATGAATCTCCCCTCCTAGCTCCAAAACACCAATCCACGTAGCCCTTCGAACTATTGTTGCTGGATGACCTATAACCCACGGTCCATGTCAAAGCAGCAGAGTGGCCAAAGACTTACAAACTGTGCAAGGTATTCTCATGTGGACAATGCATGATTGGCCTGGCTATGGAGAATGCTCAGGTTTGTCTATATCGGGTTACAATGCATGTCCTGTATGTGGTCCTCGACTTGATTCAAGATACTCAAAAGCATTACGAAAGAATGTCTACCAAGGACATGTTAGGTATCTTCCAGAAAATCATGAATTGCGGGATGGTAATCTAGGAAGACCTCCTCCAAGTGCATTGAAGGCAAGCGATTGGAAGATCAAATGGGAAGAATGTGGCAACTTGGCATGTCCTGGGATGAAGAGGCTCTCTATCTTTCACCAACTCCCCTATTGGGGTGATCTCCTTATAAACCATTTGCTTGACCCGATGCATATTTTCAAGAATGTAGCTGACATTCTGTGGAAGACCATGATAGGAAAAAAGGATACTAAAGGCCAAAGGGATGACTTGGAAGAGATTGGTTGCATGCAAGAGTTGTGGGCTCGCACTAGACCCAATGGAAAGGTGCTACTTCCAAGAGCCCCATGGGTTCTTAGCAAGATGGAGGAACAACAAGTCAAGAGGACAATTTCAGAGTTTCGGTCTCCTACAGGTTGTATGCATTGCTTGAAAAGTGCATTTACAAAGGATGATGATCTTAGTGGTCTCAAGAGTCATGATTGGCACAAGTTTCTACAATTTGTGCTACCCATAGCAATAAAAGATTGCCTCACTGAAGACATTAGAGCTACTATCTATAAGATTGGCACATTGGTGCGCTGGATTTCTTCAAAAGAGATAAAGAGAGACACTTTGGAAACAGCGCGTTTAAACTCCATAGAGGCAGTCTGCATGGTAGAGAAGTTTTTCCCTACAAGTTTATTAACAATCCAGATGCATCTGCTAGTTCATGTTGTAGATGAGGTTGCAGTTGCTGGAACAGTCCATTCAAGATGGATGTTCTTTTTGGAGAGGTTTATGAAGACATTAAAGGGATTTGTTCGCCAAATGGCTCGCCCAGAGGGTAGTATGTCAGAAGGGTGGCTGATACAAGAGTCCCTTGTTTACATCACTGAATATTTAAGTTCCTCAGATCCAGAGATACCTCGACTATGGTCTCAAGAGTCCAACAGGCGAGTCATTTGGTGAGGAACCTCAAGGCCAAGGCATTAAGAGAAAGATGGATAACACTTTGAGGGAAAAAATCAACAAATTTTGCATCTTGAACTCTCATGTAATGGAGAAGTGGATTGAGACATATGAAGCTCTCAAGCGATAGCGAGTACAAGATCGTTTAAGTTTCAGAAGGAATCACACTACAAGAAATCTCCCATATCCAGAAGGTATGCAAGCTCTTCCGAACTTTCCCACAGGTAGATGGCTAGAAGCTACAATTTTAGAAGCCAAACGTGCTGGTTTACCTATAACAAAGGAGGAGGAGGAGCTTACAAAAGGATGCGATTGGCATGTAAGTGTTTAAGTTCTACATGTCTCTCTTTTTTTTCTCTACATGTCTCAGTGTTTGATTCTCCATCAACAAACTTTTTGTGCTATTTGTAGTATCACAAATATGGGGCGTTTTGGTCACATGGACGTCATTTTCGAGTAGAACGAATAGACCAAAGAAGAGCAACCTTTGATTGTGGTGTCACAGCACAGTTTGTTCAAGAAAGTCGTGCAAGTGCAAGTGATGATAACACAATTACTGGAATGCTTGATTACTTTGGAACCATTCAAGATATATTAAAGGTTGGCTTCAGAAGTTTTGAGTTGTTTATCTTTGATGTGAAGTGGTTCAAGGTAATCATGAATGGGCCACATGCAACTGTACGTAGAGCTTTTGGATGATGGATTGAGGCATGAGTCCATGCTTTATTGATGAGTTCTAAATTGTAAAAGGGCATGAGTTATGCTCAATACTTGTAAGCCAACAAACTTGTTCTATCATTTGATATTATCCACATCATTTTGTACCTACACTCACCATTGCTACCACTTCAAGTTTCTATAGAATCTAGCAATGTGTGAGGGTACCTTGGCATTGGTTGGAGAGGCCAAGGGGAGAATGGCTTGAACTCTTTGTGCCGTGATTGCTTGGTAAAGCGGTACAAAGGGGGATTAGGTACACCGGTGTGAAGAAATGGCCTCAACCTTCACCTTGGAGGAAAACTCGGTGAAGGGGTGAGAAGAGCTTGGCCGGGAGATCGACAAGCTTCAACGCGCGTCCTCAACAATCCTCACCATCGACTTTGTGGATGCATTTGGGCAATGGGGCCCCTTTTCCGTCATATTGTGTGGATATTGCAAATGCTTTGATGGACAAAGAGTGCATATGATCTTTCATGACATTGTGGGATACAAAGAGTATTGCATTGTGATTTGAGAAGTTGCATTTTCATTTGAGATTTGGTTCCAATTACAAAGGAGACTCTGGCGGAATTTTTCCAACAAGGGAGCCAAACAAGCTTATTGATTGGAGATTTACCCCATGGATACACTTGAAGAGTTATTCACAACTACCAAGGGGAGAAACACCAATCATTTGTAGCCGAATTGAGCTTTGGGACCGAATTTTGAGAATTTTTGGGATTTTACAAAACCCTAATTCAGTCCTAGGGTTTTTGGGATTAGGTCCGAGTGATTACACGACTCTATTCTACTCCTTGAGAGTTTTCAAATGAGCCATAGAACCCCTTAATCGGATATCACAATCTCGGTCAAAGTAGTCATGTTGACTTTCTGGTCAAAGTCAAACAGAATATACTTCCACTTTGACTGAATCAAAATGCTTTTAGGGGTAGGTTCTATCTTCCGTTAGCTTTCTATAGAGCCGTCAAAATCCTAATTCCGACATATATTTTGCGTTTTAGAGCCAAATTACTACTTTCAGCTGTCCCGCACAGAAAAGAATTATAGTGACTACGAGCAAAGAAAAGGCAAGGGCATCTTGAATGAGGGTTTAGGGTTTATGCATAGAGCTTATGGCTTATGCATAAGACTTATGCATAGAGCGTGTGCATATGGCTTATGCATAAGACTTATGCATAGAGCGTGTGCATAAGACTTATGCATATGGCTTATGCATAGAGCTTATGCATATGGCTTATGCATAGAGCTTATGCATAAGTCTTGCAGCCTTATTATGCAAGCTTATACTTATACTATGCATTTAGATTATTGCATAAGGCCTTTATAAATAGCTATTTATGAATAGAGATAGCTTCTCTCTCCATCCTTGTTCAAATTCTATTTAATTTTCAAACAGGCTGGGAAAAAGAAGCCCTATTTTATGGTTTACATAGTGCTTTGTGTAATGCATAATGATTTGTGTTTAATGAGCTGCATATACATGTTATCCTGCTAGATGGAGCCTCTCAATCTTGAAGAGAGAATAGCGTGTCCATGCATGCGATGTAAGTACCAAATCTTTCGAAAACGAAGGATTTGCAACGAGCATGTTCATGACGCTGGCATATCTCCAATGGAGCGCTTGCAAAATTTACGGTTTCAATCGTACAACCAAGCAAGTGTGCAGCCGCATCTTGATAACATTGCGCCTGTGAATTCTCGTCCCCAACAAAGGATGAGGATATCGCAGGAGGGAGTGACAGATGGAGCTCAATTAACAGCACCCGAGGGAATGGAAGAAGGTCAGGAAATGGAAGAAGGTCCAATGGAAGAAATGTTGGATGCCTTCATCGAGCAACAAGAAGCTCTCTTCGAGGAGCATGAACATGAAGATCATCAACCACGACATTCTCAACGGTCAAATTATGAACCAGAGGAAGAGGCCATGCGTAAACTTGCACGCCTTCCATTATACAATGGTGCCAACATATCTGTATTGCGTGCATCTCTTACGATGCTAAATTTGCAGTCAATTTTTGGATGGTCTAATACAAGTGTCACTGAACTATTCAAGTAAGGTCTTTTTTTGGAGATTACACCTACTGTTGAAATGATAAATTATCAACTTGTATTTGAGAAAATCTTAATAGTAACGATCAGATATTGCCATACTTGTTGCAGGCTTTTGAAAGATCAGATATTGCCCCCTGGCAACGAGATGCCTCCATCTCGTGCAGATGCGAAGAAGTTATTGAAATCCATAGGCATGGATTACAATAATATTCATGCTTGTCGCAATGATTGTTGCCTCTTCCGCCATGAATATGAGCATTTGCAAGAATGTCCCCATTGTGGCTCTAACAGATATAGAGAAGATGTTCAGGGGGAAGCTGTCCCGGTAAAGGTTCTCAGGCACTTTCCAATCATCCCAAGGATAAAAAGCATGTTCAGGTGCAAATCAATAGCAAGCTTGATGACATGGCATGCCACAACTCGATCCACAGATGTAGTGATGCGTGTGCCTACGGACTCACCCGCATGGAGACACATTGAAGAGAAATGGCCGGCTTTTAAGGAAGAACCTCGAAACCTCCGTCTTGGCCTAGCAATGGATGGTGTTAACCCTTTTGGTTTAAGGAGCTCTTCATGGAGCACATGGCCTGTTTGCCTTGTGAATTATAATCTTCCGCCATGGTTAGCAATAAAGAAAGGTCATCTGTTGCTCTCATTAATAGTTCCAGGAAAGTACAAGGTGAAGAACATGGATGTATATTTGGCACCACTTATTGATGAGTTACGCACCTTGTGGAACGGAGTTGAAGTGAAGGACATGTCAAAGCAGCAGAGTGGCCAAAGACTTACAAACTGTGCAAGGTATTCTCATGTGGACAATGCATGATTGGCCTGGCTATGGAGAATGCTCAGGTTTGTCTATATCGGGTTACAATGCATGTCCTGTATGTGGTCCTCGACTTGATTCAAGATACTCAAAAGCATTACGAAAGAATGTCTACCAAGGACATGTTAGGTATCTTCCAGAAAATCATGAATTGCGGGATGGTAATCTAGGAAGACCTCCTCCAAGTGCATTGAAGGCAAGCGATTGGAAGATCAAATGGGAAGAATGTGGCAACTTGGCATGTCCTGGGATGAAGAGGCTCTCTATCTTTCACCAACTCCCCTATTGGGGTGATCTCCTTATAAACCATTTGCTTGACCCGATGCATATTTTCAAGAATGTAGCTGACATTCTGTGGAAGACCATGACAGGAAAAAAGGATACTAAAGGCCAAAGGGATGACTTGGAAGAGATTGGTTGCATGCAAGAGTTGTGGGCTCGCACTAGACCCAATGGAAAGGTGCTACTTCCAAGAGCCCCATGGGTTCTTAGCAAGATGGAGGAACAACAAGTCAAGAGGACAATTTCAGAGTTTCGGACTCCTACAGGTTGTATGCATTGCTTGAAAAGTGCATTTACAAAGGATGATGATCTTAGTGGTCTCAAGAGTCATGATTGGCACAAGTTTCTACAATTTGTGCTACCCATAGCAATAAAAGATTGCCTCACTGAAGACATTAGAGCTACTATCTATAAGATTGGCACATTGGTGCGCTGGATTTCTTCAAAAGAGATAAAGAGAGACACTTTGGAAACAGCGCGTTTAAACTCCATAGAGGCAGTCTGCATGGTAGAGAAGTTTTTCCCTACAAGTTTATTAACAATCCAGATGCATCTGCTAGTTCATGTTGTAGATGAGGTTGCAGTTGCTGGAACAGTCCATTCAAGATGGATGTTCTTTTTGGAGAGGTTTATGAAGACATTAAAGGGATTTGTTCGCCAAATGGCTCGCCCAGAGGGTAGTATGTCAGAAGGGTGGCTGATACAAGAGTCCCTTGTTTACATCACTGAATATTTAAGTTCCTCAGATCCAGAGATACCTCGACTATGGTCTCAAGAGTCCAACAGGCGAGTCATTTGGTGAGGAACCTCAAGGCCAAGGCATTAAGAGAAAGATGGATAACACTTTGAGGGAAAAAATCAACAAATTTTGCATCTTGAACTCTCATGTAATGGAGAAGTGGATTGAGACATATGAAGCTCTCAAGCGATAGCGAGTACAAGATCGTTTAAGTTTCAGAAGGAATCGCACTACAAGAAATCTCCCATATCCAGAAGGTATGCAAGCTCTTCCGAACTTTCCCACAGGTAGATGGCTAGAAGCTACAATTTTAGAAGCCAAACGTGCTGGTTTACCTATAACAAAGGAGGAGGAGGAGCTTACAAAAGGATGCGATTGGCATGTAAGTGTTTAAGTTCTACATGTCTCTCTTTTTTTTCTCTACATGTCTCAGTGTTTGATTCTCCATCAACAAACTTTTTGTGCTATTTGTAGTATCACAAATATGGGGCGTTTTGGTCACATGGACGTCATTTTCGAGTAGAACGAATAGACCAAAGAAGAGCAACCTTTGATTGTGGTGTCACAGCACAGTTTGTTCAAGAAAGTCGTGCAAGTGCAAGTGATGATAACACAATTACTGGAATGCTTGATTACTTTGGAACCATTCAAGATATATTAAAGGTTGGCTTCAGAAGTTTTGAGTTGTTTATCTTTGATGTGAAGTGGTTCAAGGTAATCATGAATGGGCCACATGCAACTGTACGTAGAGCTTTTGGATGATGGATTGAGGCATGAGTCCATGCTTTATTGATGAGTTCTAAATTGTAAAAGGGCATGAGTTATGCTCAATACTTGTAAGCCAACAAACTTGTTCTATCATTTGATATTATCCACATCATTTTGTACCTACACTCACCATTGCTACCACTTCAAGTTTCTATAGAATCTAGCAATGTGTGAGGGTACCTTGGCATTGGTTGGAGAGGCCAAGGGGAGAATGGCTTGAACTCTTTGTGCCGTGATTGCTTGGTAAAGCGGTACAAAGGGGGATTAGGTACACCGGTGTGAAGAAATGGCCTCAACCTTCACCTTGGAGGAAAACTCGGTGAAGGGGTGAGAAGAGCTTGGCCGGGAGATCGACAAGCTTCAACGCGCGTCCTCAACAATCCTCACCATCGACTTTGTGGATGCATTTGGGCAATGGGGCCCCTTTTCCGTCATATTGTGTGGATATTGCAAATGCTTTGATGGACAAAGAGTGCATATGATCTTTCATGACATTGTGGGATACAAAGAGTATTGCATTGTGATTTGAGAAGCTGCATTTTCATTTGAGATTTGGTTCCAATTACAAAGGAGACTCTGGCGGAATTTTTCCAACAAGGGAGCCAAACAAGCTTATTGATTGGAGATTTACCCCATGGATACACTTGAAGAGTTATTCACAACTACCAAGGGGAGAAACACCAATCATTTGTAGCCGAATTGAGCTTTGGGACCGAATTTTGAGAATTTCTGGGATTTTACAAAACCCTAATTCAGTCCTAGGGTTTTTGGGATTAGGTCCGAGTGATTACACGACTCTATTCTACTCCTTGAGAGTTTTCAAATGAGCCATAGAACCCCTTAATCGGATATCACAATCTCGGTCAAAGTAGTCATGTTGACTTTCTGGTCAAAGTCAAACAGAATATACTTCCACTTTGACTGAATCAAAATGCTTTTAGGGGTAGGTTCTATCTTCCGTTAGCTTTCTATAGAGCCGTCAAAATCCTAATTCCGACATATATTTTGCGTTTTAGAGCCAAATTACTACTTTCAGCTGTCCCGCACAGAAAAGAATTATAGTGACTACGAGCAAAGAAAAGGCAAGGGCATCTTGAATGAGGGTTTAGGGTTTATGCATAGAGCTTATGGCTTATGCATAAGACTTATGCATAGAGCGTGTGCATATGGCTTATGCATAAGACTTATGCATAGAGCGTGTGCATAAGACTTATGCATATGGCTTATGCATAGAGCTTATGCATATGGCTTATGCATAGAGCTTATGCATAAGTCTTGCAGCCTTATTATGCAAGCTTATACTTATACTATGCATTTAGATTATTGCATAAGGCCTTTATAAATAGCTATTTATGAATAGAGATAGCTTCTCTCTCCATCCTTGTTCAAATTCTATTTAATTTTCAAACAGGCTGGGAAAAAGAAGCCCTGTTTTATGGTTTACATAGTGCTTTGTGTAATGCATAATGATTTGTGTTTAATGAGCTGCATATACATGTTATCCTGCTAGATGGAGCCTCTCAATCTTGAAGAGAGAATAGCGTGTCCATGCATGCGATGTAAGTACCAAATCTTTCGAAAACGAAGGATTTGCAACGAGCATGTTCATGACGCTGGCATATCTCCAATGGAGCGCTTGCAAAATTTACGGTTTCAATCGTACAACCAAGCAAGTGTGCAGCCGCATCTTGATAACATTGCGCCTGTGAATTCTCGTCCCCAACAAAGGATGAGGATATCGCAGGAGGGAGTGACAGATGGAGCTCAATTAACAGCACCCGAGGGAATGGAAGAAGGTCAGGAAATGGAAGAAGGTCCAATGGAAGAAATGTTGGATGCCTTCATCGAGCAACAAGAAGCTCTCTTCGAGGAGCATGAACATGAAGATCATCAACCACGACATTCTCAACGGTCAAATTATGAACCAGAGGAAGAGGCCATGCGTAAACTTGCACGCCTTCCATTATACAATGGTGCCAACATATCTGTATTGCGTGCATCTCTTACGATGCTAAATTTGCAGTCAATTTTTGGATGGTCTAATACAAGTGTCACTGAACTATTCAAGTAAGGTCTTTTTTTGGAGATTACACCTACTGTTGAAATGATAAATTATCAACTTGTATTTGAGAAAATCTTAATAGTAACGATCAGATATTGCCATACTTGTTGCAGGCTTTTGAAAGATCAGATATTGCCCCCTGGCAACGAGATGCCTCCATCTCGTGCAGATGCGAAGAAGTTATTGAAATCCATAGGCATGGATTACAATAATATTCATGCTTGTCGCAATGATTGTTGCCTCTTCCGCCATGAATATGAGCATTTGCAAGAATGTCCCCATTGTGGCTCTAACAGATATAGAGAAGATGTTCAGGGGGAAGCTGTCCCGGTAAAGGTTCTCAGGCACTTTCCAATCATCCCAAGGATAAAAAGCATGTTCAGGTGCAAATCAATAGCAAGCTTGATGACATGGCATGCCACAACTCGATCCACAGATGTAGTGATGCGTGTGCCTACGGACTCACCCGCATGGAGACACATTGAAGAGAAATGGCCGGCTTTTAAGGAAGAACCTCGAAACCTCCGTCTTGGCCTAGCAATGGATGGTGTTAACCCTTTTGGTTTAAGGAGCTCTTCATGGAGCACATGGCCTGTTTGCCTTGTGAATTATAATCTTCCGCCATGGTTAGCAATAAAGAAAGGTCATCTGTTGCTCTCATTAATAGTTCCAGGAAAGTACAAGGTGAAGAACATGGATGTATATTTGGCACCACTTATTGATGAGTTACGCACCTTGTGGAACGGAGTTGAAGTGAAGGACATGTCAAAGCAGCAGAGTGGCCAAAGACTTACAAACTGTGCAAGGTATTCTCATGTGGACAATGCATGATTGGCCTGGCTATGGAGAATGCTCAGGTTTGTCTATATCGGGTTACAATGCATGTCCTGTATGTGGTCCTCGACTTGATTCAAGATACTCAAAAGCATTACGAAAGAATGTCTACCAAGGACATGTTAGGTATCTTCCAGAAAATCATGAATTGCGGGATGGTAATCTAGGAAGACCTCCTCCAAGTGCATTGAAGGCAAGCGATTGGAAGATCAAATGGGAAGAATGTGGCAACTTGGCATGTCCTGGGATGAAGAGGCTCTCTATCTTTCACCAACTCCCCTATTGGGGTGATCTCCTTATAAACCATTTGCTTGACCCGATGCATATTTTCAAGAATGTAGCTGACATTCTGTGGAAGACCATGACAGGAAAAAAGGATACTAAAGGCCAAAGGGATGACTTGGAAGAGATTGGTTGCATGCAAGAGTTGTGGGCTCGCACTAGACCCAATGGAAAGGTGCTACTTCCAAGAGCCCCATGGGTTCTTAGCAAGATGGAGGAACAACAAGTCAAGAGGACAATTTCAGAGTTTCGGACTCCTACAGGTTGTATGCATTGCTTGAAAAGTGCATTTACAAAGGATGATGATCTTAGTGGTCTCAAGAGTCATGATTGGCACAAGTTTCTACAATTTGTGCTACCCATAGCAATAAAAGATTGCCTCATTGAAGACATTAGAGCTACTATCTATAAGATTGGCACATTGGTGCGCTGGATTTCTTCAAAAGAGATAAAGAGAGACACTTTGGAAACAGCGCGTTTAAACTCCATAGAGGCAGTCTGCATGGTAGAGAAGTTTTTCCCTACAAGTTTATTAACAATCCAGATGCATCTGCTAGTTCATGTTGTAGATGAGGTTGCAGTTGCTGGAACAGTCTATTCAAGATGGATGTTCTTTTTGGAGAGGTTTATGAAGACATTAAAGGGATTTGTTCGCCAAATGGCTCGCCCAGAGGGTAGTATGTCAGAAGGGTGGCTGATACAAGAGTCCCTTGTTTACATCACTGAATATTTAAGTTCCTCAGATCCAGAGATACCCCGACTATGGTCTCAAGAGTCCAACAGGCGAGTCATTTGGTGAGGAACCTCAAGGCCAAGGCATTAAGAGAAAGATGGATAACACTTTGAGGGAAAAAATCAACAAATTTTGCATCTTGAACTCTCATGTAATGGAGAAGTGGATTGAGACATATGAAGCTCTCAAGCGACAGCGGCGAGTACAAGATCGTTTAAGTTTCAGAAGGAATCGCACTACAAGAAATCTCCCATATCCAGAAGGTATGCAAGCTCTTCCGGACTTTCCCACAGGTAGATGGCTAGAAGCTACAATTTTAGAAGCCAAACATGCTGGTTTACCTATAAAACAGAGGAGGAGGAGGAGCTTACAAAAGGATGCGATTGGCATGTAAGTGTTTAAGTTCTACATGTCTCTCTTTTTTTTCTCTACATGTCTCAGTGTTTGATTCTCCATCAACAAACTTTTTGTGCTATTTGTAGTATCACAAATATGGGGCGTTTTGGTCACATGGACGTCATTTTCGAGTAGAACGAATAGACCAAAGAAGAGCAACCTTTGATTGTGGTGTCACAGCACAGTTTGTTCAAGAAAGTCGTGCAAGTGCAAGTGATGATAACACAATTACTGGAATGCTTGATTACTTTGGAACCATTCAAGATATATTAAAGGTTGGCTTCAGAAGTTTTGAGTTGTTTATCTTTGATGTGAAGTGGTTCAAGGTAATCATGAATGGGCCACATGCAACTGTACGTAGAGCTTTTGGATGATGGATTGAGGCATGAGTCCATGCTTTATTGATGAGTTCTAAATTGTAAAAGGGCATGAGTCATGCTCAATACTTGTAAGCCAACAAACTTGTTCTATCATTTGATATTATCCACATCATTTTGTACCTACACTCACCATTGCTACCACTTCAAGTTTCTATAGAATCTAGCAATGTGTGAGGGTACCTTGGCATTGGTTGGAGAGGCCAAGGGGAGAATGGCTTGAACTCTTTGTGCCGTGATTGCTTGGTAAAGCCGTACAAAGGGGGATTAGGTACACCGGTGTGAAGAAATGGCCTCAACCTTCACCTTGGAGGAAAACTCAGTGAAGGGGTGAGAAGAGCTTGGCCGGGAGATCGGCAAGCTTCAACGCGCGTCCTCAACAATCCTCACCATCGACTTTGTGGATGCATTTGGGCAATGGGGCCCCTTTTCCGTCATATTGTGTGGATATTGCAAATGCTTTGATGGACAAAGAGTGCATATGATCTTTCATGACATTGTGGGATACAAAGAGTATTGCATTGTGATTTGAGAAGTTGCATTTTCATTTGAGATTTGGTTCCAATTACAAAGGAGACTCTGGCGGAATTTTTCCAACAAGGGAGCCAAACAAGCTTATTGATTGGAGATTTACCCCATGGATACACTTAAAGAGTTATTCACAACTACCAAGGGGAGAAACACCAATCATTTGTAGCCGAATTGAGCTTTGGGACCGAATTTTGAGAATTTTTGGGATTTTACAAAACCCTAATTCAGTCCTAGGGTTTTTGGGATTAGGTCCAAGTGATTACACGACTCTATTCTACTCCTTGAGAGTTTTCAAATGAGCCATAGAACCCCTTAATCGGATATCACAATCTCGGTCAAAGTAGTCATGTTGACTTTCTGGTCAAAGTCAAACAGAATATACTTCCACTTTGACTGAATCAAAATGCTTTTAGGGGTAGGTTCTATCTTCCGTTAGCTTTCTATAGAGCCGTCAAAATCCTAATTCCGACATATATTTTGCGTTTTAGAGCCAAATTACTACTTTCAGCTGTCCCGCACAGAAAAGAATTATAGTGACTACGAGCAAAGAAAAGGCAAGGGCATCTTGAATGAGGGTTTAGGGTTTATGCATAGAGCTTATGGCTTATGCATAAGACTTATGCATAGAGCGTGTGCATATGGCTTATGCATAAGACTTATGCATAGAGCGTGTGCATAAGACTTATGCATATGGCTTATGCATAGAGCTTATGCATATGGCTTATGCATAGAGCTTATGCATAAGTCTTGCAGCCTTATTATGCAAGCTTATACTTATACTATGCATTTAGATTATTGCATAAGGCCTTTATAAATAGCTATTTATGAATAGAGATAGCTTCTCTCTCCATCCTTGTTCAAATTCTATTTAATTTTCAAACAGGCTGGGAAAAAGAAGCCCTGTTTTATGGTTTACATAGTGCTTTGTGTAATGCATAATGATTTGTGTTTAATGAGCTGCATATACATGTTATCCTGCTAGATGGAGCCTCTCAATCTTGAAGAGAGAATAGCGTGTCCATGCATGCGATGTAAGTACCAAATCTTTCGAAAACGAAGGATTTGCAACGAGCATGTTCATGACGCTGGCATATCTCCAATGGAGCGCTTGCAAAATTTACGGTTTCAATCGTACAACCAAGCAAGTGTGCAGCCGCATCTTGATAACATTGCGCCTGTGAATTCTCGTCCCCAACAAAGGATGAGGATATCGCAGGAGGGAGTGACAGATGGAGCTCAATTAACAGCACCCGAGGGAATGGAAGAAGGTCAGGAAATGGAAGAAGGTCCAATGGAAGAAATGTTGGATGCCTTCATCGAGCAACAAGAAGCTCTCTTCGAGGAGCATGAACATGAAGATCATCAACCACGACATTCTCAACGGTCAAATTATGAACCAGAGGAAGAGGCCATGCGTAAACTTGCACGCCTTCCATTATACAATGGTGCCAACATATCTGTATTGCGTGCATCTCTTACGATGCTAAATTTGCAGTCAATTTTTGGATGGTCTAATACAAGTGTCACTGAACTATTCAAGTAAGGTCTTTTTTTGGAGATTACACCTACTGTTGAAATGATAAATTATCAACTTGTATTTGAGAAAATCTTAATAGTAACGATCAGATATTGCCATACTTGTTGCAGGCTTTTGAAAGATCAGATATTGCCCCCTGGCAACGAGATGCCTCCATCTCGTGCAGATGCGAAGAAGTTATTGAAATCCATAGGCATGGATTACAATAATATTCATGCTTGTCGCAATGATTGTTGCCTCTTCCGCCATGAATATGAGCATTTGCAAGAATGTCCCCATTGTGGCTCTAACAGATATAGAGAAGATGTTCAGGGGGAAGCTGTCCCGGTAAAGGTTCTCAGGCACTTTCCAATCATCCCAAGGATAAAAAGCATGTTCAGGTGCAAATCAATAGCAAGCTTGATGACATGGCATGCCACAACTCGATCCACAGATGTAGTGATGCGTGTGCCTACGGACTCACCCGCATGGAGACACATTGAAGAGAAATGGCCGGCTTTTAAGGAAGAACCTCGAAACCTCCGTCTTGGCCTAGCAATGGATGGTGTTAACCCTTTTGGTTTAAGGAGCTCTTCATGGAGCACATGGCCTGTTTGCCTTGTGAATTATAATCTTCCGCCATGGTTAGCAATAAAGAAAGGTCATCTGTTGCTCTCATTAATAGTTCCAGGAAAGTACAAGGTGAAGAACATGGATGTATATTTGGCACCACTTATTGATGAGTTACGCACCTTGTGGAACGGAGTTGAAGTGAAGGACATGTCAAAGCAGCAGAGTGGCCAAAGACTTACAAACTGTGCAAGGTATTCTCATGTGGACAATGCATGATTGGCCTGGCTATGGAGAATGCTCAGGTTTGTCTATATCGGGTTACAATGCATGTCCTGTATGTGGTCCTCGACTTGATTCAAGATACTCAAAAGCATTACGAAAGAATGTCTACCAAGGACATGTTAGGTATCTTCCAGAAAATCATGAATTGCGGGATGGTAATCTAGGAAGACCTCCTCCAAGTGCATTGAAGGCAAGCGATTGGAAGATCAAATGGGAAGAATGTGGCAACTTGGCATGTCCTGGGATGAAGAGGCTCTCTATCTTTCACCAACTCCCCTATTGGGGTGATCTCCTTATAAACCATTTGCTTGACCCGATGCATATTTTCAAGAATGTAGCTGACATTCTGTGGAAGACCATGACAGGAAAAAAGGATACTAAAGGCCAAAGGGATGACTTGGAAGAGATTGGTTGCATGCAAGAGTTGTGGGCTCGCACTAGACCCAATGGAAAGGTGCTACTTCCAAGAGCCCCATGGGTTCTTAGCAAGATGGAGGAACAA
Organism: Cibotium barometz; assembly: GCF_041138505.1. Taxonomy (NCBI): domain Eukaryota; kingdom Viridiplantae; phylum Streptophyta; class Polypodiopsida; order Cyatheales; family Cibotiaceae; genus Cibotium; species Cibotium barometz. The sequence goes on along the minus strand of NC_141103.1, from coordinate 21,736,832 downwards.
CAAGTCAAGAGGACAATTTCAGAGTTTCGGACTCCTACAGGTTGTATGCATTGCTTGAAAAGTGCATTTACAAAGGATGATGATCTTAGTGGTCTCAAGAGTCATGATTGGCACAAGTTTCTACAATTTGTGCTACCCATAGCAATAAAAGATTGCCTCACTGAAGACATTAGAGCTACTATCTATAAGATTGGCACATTGGTGCGCTGGATTTCTTCAAAAGAGATAAAGAGAGACACTTTGGAAACAGCGCGTTTAAACTCCATAGAGGCAGTCTGCATGGTAGAGAAGTTTTTCCCTACAAGTTTATTAACAATCCAGATGCATCTGCTAGTTCATGTTGTAGATGAGGTTGCAGTTGCTGGAACAGTCCATTCAAGATGGATGTTCTTTTTGGAGAGGTTTATGAAGACATTAAAGGGATTTGTTCGCCAAATGGCTCGCCCAGAGGGTAGTATGTCAGAAGGGTGGCTGATACAAGAGTCCCTTGTTTACATCACTGAATATTTAAGTTCCTCAGATCCAGAGATACCTCGACTATGGTCTCAAGAGTCCAACAGGCGAGTCATTTGGTGAGGAACCTCAAGGCCAAGGCATTAAGAGAAAGATGGATAACACTTTGAGGGAAAAAATCAACAAATTTTGCATCTTGAACTCTCATGTAATGGAGAAGTGGATTGAGACATATGAAGCTCTCAAGCGATAGCGAGTACAAGATCGTTTAAGTTTCAGAAGGAATCGCACTACAAGAAATCTCCCATATCCAGAAGGTATGCAAGCTCTTCCGAACTTTCCCACAGGTAGATGGCTAGAAGCTACAATTTTAGAAGCCAAACGTGCTGGTTTACCTATAACAAAGGAGGAGGAGGAGCTTACAAAAGGATGCGATTGGCATGTAAGTGTTTAAGTTCTACATGTCTCTCTTTTTTTTCTCTACATGTCTCAGTGTTTGATTCTCCATCAACAAACTTTTTGTGCTATTTGTAGTATCACAAATATGGGGCGTTTTGGTCACATGGACGTCATTTTCGAGTAGAACGAATAGACCAAAGAAGAGCAACCTTTGATTGTGGTGTCACAGCACAGTTTGTTCAAGAAAGTCGTGCAAGTGCAAGTGATGATAACACAATTACTGGAATGCTTGATTACTTTGGAACCATTCAAGATATATTAAAGGTTGGCTTCAGAAGTTTTGAGTTGTTTATCTTTGATGTGAAGTGGTTCAAGGTAATCATGAATGGGCCACATGCAACTGTACGTAGAGCTTTTGGATGATGGATTGAGGCATGAGTCCATGCTTTATTGATGAGTTCTAAATTGTAAAAGGGCATGAGTTATGCTCAATACTTGTAAGCCAACAAACTTGTTCTATCATTTGATATTATCCACATCATTTTGTACCTACACTCACCATTGCTACCACTTCAAGTTTCTATAGAATCTAGCAATGTGTGAGGGTACCTTGGCATTGGTTGGAGAGGCCAAGGGGAGAATGGCTTGAACTCTTTGTGCCGTGATTGCTTGGTAAAGCGGTACCAAGGGGGATTAGGTACACCGGTGTGAAGAAATGGCCTCAACCTTCACCTTGGAGGAAAACTCGGTGAAGGGGTGAGAAGAGCTTGGCCGGGAGATCGACAAGCTTCAACGCGCGTCCTCAACAATCCTCACCATCGACTTTGTGGATGCATTTGGGAAATGGGGCCCCTTTTCCGTCATATTGTGTGGATATTGCAAATGCTTTGATGGACAAAGAGTGCATATGATCTTTCATGACATTGTGGGATACAAAGAGTATTGCATTGTGATTTGAGAAGCTGCATTTTCATTTGAGATTTGGTTCCAATTACAAAGGAGACTCTGGCGGAATTTTTCCAACAAGGGAGCCAAACAAGCTTATTGATTGGAGATTTACCCCATGGATACACTTGAAGAGTTATTCACAACTACCAAGGGGAGAAACACCAATCATTTGTAGCCGAATTGAGCTTTGGGACCGAATTTTGAGAATTTCTGGGATTTTACAAAACCCTAATTCAGTCCTAGGGTTTTTGGGATTAGGTCCGAGTGATTACACGACTCTATTCTACTCCTTGAGAGTTTTCAAATGAGCCATAGAACCCCTTAATCGGATATCACAATCTCGGTCAAAGTAGTCATGTTGACTTTCTGGTCAAAGTCAAACAGAATATACTTCCACTTTGACTGAATCAAAATGCTTTTAGGGGTAGGTTCTATCTTCCGTTAGCTTTCTATAGAGCCGTCAAAATCCTAATTCCGACATATATTTTGCGTTTTAGAGCCAAATTACTACTTTCAGCTGTCCCGCACAGAAAAGAATTATAGTGACTACGAGCAAAGAAAAGGCAAGGGCATCTTGAATGAGGGTTTAGGGTTTATGCATAGAGCTTATGGCTTATGCATAAGACTTATGCATAGAGCGTGTGCATATGGCTTATGCATAAGACTTATGCATAGAGCGTGTGCATAAGACTTATGCATATGGCTTATGCATAGAGCTTATGCATATGGCTTATGCATAGAGCTTATGCATAAGTCTTGCAGCCTTATTATGCAAGCTTATACTTATACTATGCATTTAGATTATTGCATAAGGCCTTTATAAATAGCTATTTATGAATAGAGATAGCTTCTCTCTCCATCCTTGTTCAAATTCTATTTAATTTTCAAACAGGCTGGGAAAAAGAAGCCCTGTTTTATGGTTTACATAGTGCTTTGTGTAATGCATAATGATTTGTGTTTAATGAGCTGCATATACATGTTATCCTGCTAGATGGAGCCTCTCAATCTTGAAGAGAGAATAGCGTGTCCATGCATGCGATGTAAGTACCAAATCTTTCGAAAACGAAGGATTTGCAACGAGCATGTTCATGACGCTGGCATATCTCCAATGGAGCGCTTGCAAAATTTACGGTTTCAATCGTACAACCAAGCAAGTGTGCAGCCGCATCTTGATAACATTGCGCCTGTGAATTCTCGTCCCCAACAAAGGATGAGGATATCGCAGGAGGGAGTGACAGATGGAGCTCAATTAACAGCACCCGAGGGAATGGAAGAAGGTCAGGAAATGGAAGAAGGTCCAATGGAAGAAATGTTGGATGCCTTCATCGAGCAACAAGAAGCTCTCTTCGAGGAGCATGAACATGAAGATCATCAACCACGACATTCTCAACGGTCAAATTATGAACCAGAGGAAGAGGCCATGCGTAAACTTGCACGCCTTCCATTATACAATGGTGCCAACATATCTGTATTGCGTGCATCTCTTACGATGCTAAATTTGCAGTCAATTTTTGGATGGTCTAATACAAGTGTCACTGAACTATTCAAGTAAGGTCTTTTTTTGGAGATTACACCTACTGTTGAAATGATAAATTATCAACTTGTATTTGAGAAAATCTTAATAGTAACGATCAGATATTGCCATACTTGTTGCAGGCTTTTGAAAGATCAGATATTGCCCCCTGGCAACGAGATGCCTCCATCTCGTGCAGATGCGAAGAAGTTATTGAAATCCATAGGCATGGATTACAATAATATTCATGCTTGTCGCAATGATTGTTGCCTCTTCCGCCATGAATATGAGCATTTGCAAGAATGTCCCCATTGTGGCTCTAACAGATATAGAGAAGATGTTCAGGGGGAAGCTGTCCCGGTAAAGGTTCTCAGGCACTTTCCAATCATCCCAAGGATAAAAAGCATGTTCAGGTGCAAATCAATAGCAAGCTTGATGACATGGCATGCCACAACTCGATCCACAGATGTAGTGATGCGTGTGCCTACGGACTCACCCGCATGGAGACACATTGAAGAGAAATGGCCGGCTTTTAAGGAAGAACCTCGAAACCTCCGTCTTGGCCTAGCAATGGATGGTGTTAACCCTTTTGGTTTAAGGAGCTCTTCATGGAGCACATGGCCTGTTTGCCTTGTGAATTATAATCTTCCGCCATGGTTAGCAATAAAGAAAGGTCATCTGTTGCTCTCATTAATAGTTCCAGGAAAGTACAAGGTGAAGAACATGGATGTATATTTGGCACCACTTATTGATGAGTTACGCACCTTGTGGAACGGAGTTGAAGTGAAGGACATGTCAAAGCAGCAGAGTGGCCAAAGACTTACAAACTGTGCAAGGTATTCTCATGTGGACAATGCATGATTGGCCTGGCTATGGAGAATGCTCAGGTTTGTCTATATCGGGTTACAATGCATGTCCTGTATGTGGTCCTCGACTTGATTCAAGATACTCAAAAGCATTACGAAAGAATGTCTACCAAGGACATGTTAGGTATCTTCCAGAAAATCATGAATTGCGGGATGGTAATCTAGGAAGACCTCCTCCAAGTGCATTGAAGGCAAGCGATTGGAAGATCAAATGGGAAGAATGTGGCAACTTGGCATGTCCTGGGATGAAGAGGCTCTCTATCTTTCACCAACTCCCCTATTGGGGTGATCTCCTTATAAACCATTTGCTTGACCCGATGCATATTTTCAAGAATGTAGCTGACATTCTGTGGAAGACCATGACAGGAAAAAAGGATACTAAAGGCCAAAGGGATGACTTGGAAGAGATTGGTTGCATGCAAGAGTTGTGGGCTCGCACTAGACCCAATGGAAAGGTGCTACTTCCAAGAGCCCCATGGGTTCTTAGCAAGATGGAGGAACAACAAGTCAAGAGGACAATTTCAGAGTTTCGGACTCCTACAGGTTGTATGCATTGCTTGAAAAGTGCATTTACAAAGGATGATGATCTTAGTGGTCTCAAGAGTCATGATTGGCACAAGTTTCTACAATTTGTGCTACCCATAGCAATAAAAGATTGCCTCATTGAAGACATTAGAGCTACTATCTATAAGATTGGCACATTGGTGCGCTGGATTTCTTCAAAAGAGATAAAGAGAGACACTTTGGAAACAGCGCGTTTAAACTCCATAGAGGCAGTCTGCATGGTAGAGAAGTTTTTCCCTACAAGTTTATTAACAATCCAGATGCATCTGCTAGTTCATGTTGTAGATGAGGTTGCAGTTGCTGGAACAGTCTATTCAAGATGGATGTTCTTTTTGGAGAGGTTTATGAAGACATTAAAGGGATTTGTTCGCCAAATGGCTCGCCCAGAGGGTAGTATGTCAGAAGGGTGGCTGATACAAGAGTCCCTTGTTTACATCACTGAATATTTAAGTTCCTCAGATCCAGAGATACCCCGACTATGGTCTCAAGAGTCCAACAGGCGAGTCATTTGGTGAGGAACCTCAAGGCCAAGGCATTAAGAGAAAGATGGATAACACTTTGAGGGAAAAAATCAACAAATTTTGCATCTTGAACTCTCATGTAATGGAGAAGTGGATTGAGACATATGAAGCTCTCAAGCGACAGCGGCGAGTACAAGATCGTTTAAGTTTCAGAAGGAATCGCACTACAAGAAATCTCCCATATCCAGAAGGTATGCAAGCTCTTCCGGACTTTCCCACAGGTAGATGGCTAGAAGCTACAATTTTAGAAGCCAAACATGCTGGTTTACCTATAAAACAGAGGAGGAGGAGGAGCTTACAAAAGGATGCGATTGGCATGTAAGTGTTTAAGTTCTACATGTCTCTCTTTTTTTTCTCTACATGTCTCAGTGTTTGATTCTCCATCAACAAACTTTTTGTGCTATTTGTAGTATCACAAATATGGGGCGTTTTGGTCACATGGACGTCATTTTCGAGTAGAACGAATAGACCAAAGAAGAGCAACCTTTGATTGTGGTGTCACAGCACAGTTTGTTCAAGAAAGTCGTGCAAGTGCAAGTGATGATAACACAATTACTGGAATGCTTGATTACTTTGGAACCATTCAAGATATATTAAAGGTTGGCTTCAGAAGTTTTGAGTTGTTTATCTTTGATGTGAAGTGGTTCAAGGTAATCATGAATGGGCCACATGCAACTGTACGTAGAGCTTTTGGATGATGGATTGAGGCATGAGTCCATGCTTTATTGATGAGTTCTAAATTGTAAAAGGGCATGAGTCATGCTCAATACTTGTAAGCCAACAAACTTGTTCTATCATTTGATATTATCCACATCATTTTGTACCTACACTCACCATTGCTACCACTTCAAGTTTCTATAGAATCTAGCAATGTGTGAGGGTACCTTGGCATTGGTTGGAGAGGCCAAGGGGAGAATGGCTTGAACTCTTTGTGCCGTGATTGCTTGGTAAAGCCGTACAAAGGGGGATTAGGTACACCGGTGTGAAGAAATGGCCTCAACCTTCACCTTGGAGGAAAACTCAGTGAAGGGGTGAGAAGAGCTTGGCCGGGAGATCGGCAAGCTTCAACGCGCGTCCTCAACAATCCTCACCATCGACTTTGTGGATGCATTTGGGCAATGGGGCCCCTTTTCCGTCATATTGTGTGGATATTGCAAATGCTTTGATGGACAAAGAGTGCATATGATCTTTCATGACATTGTGGGATACAAAGAGTATTGCATTGTGATTTGAGAAGTTGCATTTTCATTTGAGATTTGGTTCCAATTACAAAGGAGACTCTGGCGGAATTTTTCCAACAAGGGAGCCAAACAAGCTTATTGATTGGAGATTTACCCCATGGATACACTTAAAGAGTTATTCACAACTACCAAGGGGAGAAACACCAATCATTTGTAGTCGAATTGAGCTTTGGGACCGAATTTTGAGAATTTCTGGGATTTTACAAAACCCTAATTCAGTCCTAGGGTTTTTGGGATTAGGTCCGAGTGATTACACGAATCTATTCTACTCCTTGAGAGTTTTCAAATGAGCCATAGAACCCCTTAATCGGATATCATAATCTCGGTCAAAGTAGTCATGTTGACTTTCTGGTCAAAGTCAAACAGAATATACTTCCACTTTGACTGAATCAAAATGCTTTTAGGGGTAGGTTCTATCTTCCGTTAGCTTTCTATAGAGCCGTCAAAATCCTAATTCCGACATATATTTTGCGTTTTAGAGCCAAATTACTACTTTCAGCTGTCCCGCACAGAAAAGAATTATAGTGACTACGAGCAAAGAAAAGGCAAGGGCATCTTGAATGAGGGTTTAGGGTTTATGCATAGAGCTTATGGCTTATGCATAAGACTTATGCATAGAGCGTGTGCATATGGCTTATGCATAAGACTTATGCATAGAGCCTGTGCATAAGACTTATGCATATGGCTTATGCATAGAGCTTATGCATATGGCTTATGCATAGAGCTTATGCATAAGTCTTGCAGCCTTATTATGCAAGCTTATACTTATACTATGCATTTAGATTATTGCATAAGGCCTTTATAAATAGCTATATATGAATAGAGATAGCTTCTCTCTCCATCCTTGTTCAAATTCTATTTAATTTTCAAACAGGCTGGGAAAAAGAAGCCCTGTTTTATGGTTTACATAGTGCTTTGTGTAATGCATAATGATTTGTGTTTAATGAGCTGCATATACATATTATCCTGCTAGATGGAGCCTCTCAATCTTGAAGAGAGAATAGCGTGTCCATGCATGCGATGTAAGTACCAAATCTTTCGAAAACGAAGGATTTGCAACGAGCATGTTCATGACGCTGGCATATTTCCAATGGAGCGCTTGCAAAATTTACGGTTTCAATCGTACAACCAAGCAAGTGTGCAGCCGCATCTTGATAACATTGCGCCTGTGAATTCTCGTCCCCAACAAAGGATGAGGATATCGCAGGAGGGAGTGACAGATGGAGCTCAATTAATAGCACCCGAGGGAATGGAAGAAGGTCAGGAAATGGAAGAAGGTCCAATGGAAGAAATGTTGGATGCCTTCATCGAGCAATAAGAAGCTCTCTTCGAGGAGCATAAACATGAAGATCATCAACCACGACATTCTCAACGGTCAAATTATGAACCAGAGGAAGAGGCCATGCGTAAACTTGCACGCCTTCCATTATACAATGGTGCCAACATATCTGTATTGCGTGCATCTCTTACGATGCTAAATTTGCAGTCAATTTTTGGATGGTCTAATACAAGTGTCACTGAACTATTCAAGTAAGGTCTTTTTTTGGAGATTACACCTACTGTTGAAATGATAAATTATCAACTTGTATTTGAGAAAATCTTAATAGTAACGATCAGATATTGCCATACTTGCAGGCTTTTGAAAGATCAGATATTGCCCCCTGGCAACGAGATGCCTCCATCTCGTGCAGATGCGAAGAAGTTATTGAAATCCATAGGCATGGATTACAATAATATTCATGCTTGTCGCAATGATTGTTGCCTCTTCCGCCATGAATATGAGCATTTGCAAGAATGTCCCCATTGTGGCTCTAACAGATATAGAGAAGATGTTCAGGGGGAATCTGTCCCGGTAAAGGTTCTCAGGCACTTTCCAATCATCCCAAGGATAAAAAGCATGTTCAGGTGCAAATCAATAGCAAGCTTGATGACATGGCATGCCACAACTCGATCCACAGATGAAGTGATGCGTGTGCCTGCAGACTCACCCGCATGGAGACACATTGAAGAGAAATGGCCGGCTTTTAAGGAAGAACCTCGAAACCTCCGTCTTGGCCTAGCAATGGATGGTGTTAACCCTTTTGGTTTAAGGAGCTCTTCATGGAGCACATGGCCTGTTTGCCTTGTGAATTATAATCTTCCGCCATGCTTAGCAACAATAAAGAAAGGTCATCTGTTGCTCTCATTAATAGTTCCAGGAAAGTACAAGGTGAAGAACATGGATGTATATTTCGCACCACTTATTGATGTTACGCACCTTGTGGAACGGAGTTGAAGTGAAGGACATGTCAAAGCAGCAGAGTGGCCAAAGACTTACAACTGTGCAAGGTATTCTCATGTGGACAATGCATGATTGGCCTGGCTATGGAGAATGCTCAGGTTTGTCTATATCGGGTTACAATGCATGTCCTGTATGTGGTCCTCGACTTGATTCAAGATACTCAAAAGCATTACGAAAGAATGTCTACCAAGGACATGTTAGGTATCTTCCAGAAAATCATGAATTGCGGGATGGTAATCTAGGAAGACCTCCTCCAAGTGCATTGAAGGCAAGCGATTGGAAGATCAAATGGGAAGAATGTGGCAACTTGGCATGTCCTGGGATGAAGAGGCTCTCTATCTTTCACCAACTCCCCTATTGGGGTGATCTCCTTATAAACCATTTGCTTGACCCGATGCATATTTTCAAGAATGTAGCTGACATTCTGTGGAAGACCATGACAGGAAAAAAGGATACTAAAGGCCAAAGGGATGACTTGGAAGAGATTGGTTGCATGCAAGAGTTGTGGGCTCGCACTAGACCCAATGGAAAGGTGCTACTTCCAAGAGCCCCATGGGTTCTTAGCAAGATGGAGGAACAACAAGTCAAGAGGACAATTTCAGAGTTTCGGACTCCTACAGGTTGTATGCATTGCTTGAAAAGTGCATTTACAAAGGATGATGATCTTAGTGGTCTCAAGAGTCATGATTGGCACAAGTTTCTACAATTTGTGCTACCCATAGCAATAAAAGATTGCCTCACTGAAGACATTAGAGCCACTATCTATAAGATTGGCACATTGGTGCGCTGGATTTCTTCAAAAGAGATAAAGAGAGACACTTTGGAAACAGCGCGTTTAAACTCCATAGAGGCAGTCTGCATGGTAGAGAAGTTTTTCCCTACAAGTTTATTAACAATCCAGATGCATCTGCTAGTTCATGTTGTAGATGAGGTTGCAGTTGCTGGAACAGTCCATTCAAGATGGATGTTCTTTTTGGAGAGGTTTATGAAGACATTAAAGGGATTTGTTCGCCAAATGGCTCGCCCAGAGGGTAGTATGTCAGAAGGGTGGCTGATACAAGAGTCCCTTGTTTACATCACTGAATATTTAAGTTCCTCAGATCCAGAGATACCTCGACTATGGTCTCAAGAGTCCAACAGGCGAGTCATTTGGTGAGGAACCTCAAGGCCAAGGCATTAAGAGAAAGATGGATAACACTTTGAGGGAAAAAATCAACAAATTTTGCATCTTGAACTCTCATGTAATGGAGAAGTGGATTGAGACATATGAAGCTCTCAAGCGACAGTGAGTACACGATCGTTTAAGTTTCAGAAGGAATCGCACTACAAGAAATCTCCCATATCCAGAAGGTATGCAAGCTCTTCCGGACTTTCCCACAGGTAGATGGCTAGAAGCTACAATTTTAGAAGCCAAACGTGCTGGTTTACCTATAACAGAGGAGGAGGAGGAGCTTACAAAAGGATGCGATTGGCATGTAAGTGTTTAAGTTCTACATGTCTCTCTTTTTTTTCTCTACATGTCTCAGTGTTTGATTCTCCATCAACAAACTTTTTGTGCTATTTGTAGTATCACAAATATGGGGCGTTTTGGTCACATGGACGTCATTTTCGAGTAGAACAAATAGACCAAAGAAGAGCAACCTTTGATTGTGGTGTCACAGCACAGTTTGTTCAAGAAAGTCGTGCAAGTGCAAGTGATGATAACACAATTACTGGAATGCTTGATTACTTTGGAACCATTCAAGATATATTAAAGGTTGTCTTCAGAAGTTTTGAGTTGTTTATCTTTGATGTGAAGTGGTTCAAGGTAATCATGAATGGGCCACATGCAACTGTACGTAGAGACAAGAGTGGCCTCATCCAAGTGGACTCCACAAAGGTATGGACCGATCAGCAAGATACTTTTGTGCGCCCAGAGCATTGTGATGAGCAGGTTGTCTTTAAAGCGGATCCAAAAGATCCACGCTGGCTGTTTGTGGTTCAAGTCGCCCCCCGCAGTAAGCAAATTTTTGAAGAATTTGAGCTACAACATGGTGATGTGGATGCACAGGGTAATGGAGAGCAGCAAGAACAAGTCGATATTAACAATGAAGAGGAGCAAGCAAATGAAGAGGAGCAACTAGAGCAAGATCCAAATGAAGAGGTGCAAACCAAGGAAGCTGAAAAACAAGTTGAGGAAGAAGACATAGATGATGAAGACATCCTTCATCAAGGGACTTTTAATGATGAGGATGCTGAAATGTACATAGACATAGATCTCTTTGGGGCTACTGATCTTAATGAGGATGATAGAATAGATAATGATTTTTAAAATGATGTATCTTAATGATTATGCAAATAGTTATGACATATTTGTAATGGTTTTATGACATTGAAGGTCCTTTCATTGTTTACCATTGTTAATGTTTACCATCATAATCACTACTGTAGGAGCAAGTTGATATAGTTTTACCAATGTTGTTTATCATTGTTAATGTTTGTCTTGTGGTTCTTTCATTCATTGTTTACCGTGTAATTTTCATTTCCCACAAGTTTGTCATATGGTTTTTTGTCCAACAGGCCATGGGTGACTCACCGCCCTACGACTACAGTCCAGATTTCTCATTTAATCCTACACCGCAGGGCATGAGTCCCCAGCAGTTATATGGTTTTCTTTCGTCCATGACTCCAGAGCAGAGAGCCATGGCTTAGAGTTATTGGGGTTCTGGAGCAGGGACATCTGCCTCACCATCTGGCTTCCCGACGCCAGTTCCCACACCCGTGGGTACGACAGCAGCTCCCACACCTCATACCACACAGCCTTCCACTCCTCTTACAGCTCGATCTACCACCTCTTCACATAGACGGCGCTCACGTAGTAGGTCTTCAGGGGGAGGTTGTTGTGGTGGTAGTGCCACAGATGCTGTGACACCACCACCACGTGAGCGTCATCCTTCGCTCTCATCTGTTGTTGATAGCACACCCATAGGGTCACCTTCCACTCCCTGGGGTGCACATGACCATGACAACAGCAAGATTTACACAATTAGGGATGGGGCACCAATAATGGATAGTGCAGGGAAGGCAATGAAGACACGCATTCGACAATTGTGCACTATACAGTTTCATGACTCTGTCATGACTAAATGGGATCAGCAAGACAAGGGGAAGAAAAATTATATAAACACAAAGATAAAGCAAGAGTTTCAGCCATCTGACCCTATGAATGTCGTCTCTAATGAGTGGATACAGTATACAACTCGCATTTTGATGGGGCATCGTAGGTCAGAGGCGAGGGACGCATTTAGAGAGGGGAAGGAGAAACCTGTTTGGCTAGATGACAGGGAGTGGGCAGCCATTGCTCAGGAGCTCACCGAGACACCAGACAGGTTTCAACAACAAAGAGAGGCGGCAAGGGCAAGACTCCAAACAGTAGGGGCTTCTGATCTCGGGAGTGGTGGTTACGAAACCATGCGCCATGAATTCGTAAGTGTTTGTAGCAATTTTATTTATTTAAATGTATGTATGTGGGCTAAATATTGATTTCTAAAAGTTATAATTGTTAATCGTGTGTGCAGGAGTTGGCCATGAATCGCCCACCAAGTAGGCGAGAGGAGAAGTACGCTCACAAACATGGCCTTGTGGCCTTGTTTGAGATGCTTGAAGAAGAAGGAGAGACCGTCAATTGGGAGGCATTACCATGATGTAAGATGACCTTCAAACTAATGAAATATGATCAAAACATTCTTGAGTATTAATGTTTAATTTAATTTCTTGTTTGTCGATCAGGAAAATATGCAAACGAGCACGGTTGTTTTTGTGCTCTATTTTAGACAGAATGGTGCTGTCTGTTTGCTGTTGTTGATCCTGCTCATTGCAGGCAGCTAGGCAACAGCCAGGCAGCACTATTCTGCCCAAAAAAAAATTTCTGCTACAGCGTCGGTATATACCCCGGTATTGACGTCGGTATATACAATGGTATTTTTCTCGGTATTAAAGTCGGTATACACCCCGGTACTGACCCCGGTATATAACACGGTATATGCACCGGTATAGACGTCGGTATAGGCGCCGGTATTACCACCCGACGCTTATACCGACGCTACTGTTCCGGCGCTTATACCGGCGCTTATACCGATGACGAGGCTTTTTTAGACCCCGTTAAATAGCGCCGGTATAAGCCCCGGTATTAGGCTAACATGTAGTAGTGTATGTATCTGTTGTATCATCAGTGAGATTATATCTTCTCGGTAGCATAATTGAAAGTTTGAGTAACATCGAAACCATCCAGGATGTAAAGTAAAATTCTTATGACTTGCTCGAGTGACATGAAATATTGAATGATGCTTATGCTATATGCTTTAATCTTGAGATGAGAACCTTATCATTTGCAATGTTTCCCTTTGAATTCATCTTTTATACCCATTTACCTTCCTCTCTGAAGATTTCAATTCACTCGTCATTTCCTCCTACAATCTTTTGTTGTGAAGTGTCGCCAAACTAGAGCTCCTATATAAGTATCTCTTTAGCTAAAACATGTATCTAAATCTAAATTGGTTTGTGGAGTTTCACTTTCCTTAATATTTTTTTGAAACATTGTTGTCTCGCATGCTATCATAAATCTACCACAAATGGCGATGGATTGACATACTAGTAGTTGCAATTTATTATTACAGGAAAATCGGGCAACATGCACCACTAAAAATGGTGATACATGATCTTTGTTCTTGAGAAAAACAAACTCATGAGACTTGGTAAGCCGAAATCTCCAAGTAATGATATGATTGTCTAGCACCCTTTCAATGATGTAACCTTCACACTGAAGTCCCAAAGGTCCTTGGCAAGTTTTGAATCCTCTGAAATCTCATTGGGCTTTGCCTCTTGACAGTCATCAAAATACTTTCCAATGCTAGTGTTTATAGAAGGGCGGAGAGCAGGAAGATATCTCACTCTCTCTCATACAGACACATACACGTGACACAAGCGCACACATGTACTTTTTTTGATACAGCCTCTTCCACTATGTAGGCCGACATTTGCTTTTTATTGACCTGGGGGTGGATTTCCAAAATACAGGTGTGATATTCTCTTGATCCTTAATGATTTGTTGCACTGCACAACAAAGTCAAAAAAAAAACCATCAATAACCTTGACGTGTCAAGTTCGCTTAAGTTTTAATAAGAAAAAGGTAACGGGAAGTGTAGGTTGCTTTGGGGGCGTTGGTGGAGAGGTTCGTACTTGGAATGGCTCCAGGATGCCGCCGGGATAGGTGAATAAAGCGTGGCCAGTGTCGTTAACGACCCTGCCTTGAAGTGTCGTTGGCCGCCCTGCTCAGATCGTCTAGCAAATTTGATTAACTTGAGATTAGAATTAGTAACTAATCCGGGTTTTTTGGTGAATCATTATCTCATTCGCTTACCAATGTGATTCGTGGCGAACTGCATCTCAAGGCCATCTACTGAGAGCTTGAAGGGGCAAGCCATTAATTATAGATAGCGTGTTGATTAATTATTCTCACAGATCGAAGGAGATGTTGTTAATTATTCGCACACAGATCGCTAATTCCAATCATGTGCTATAGCCATATATATAAATAACTATTGCTGACAACATTACATGAGGATGTTGAGGCGCAGGTTCAAGGCCTTGAAGCTTTGGCAGAAGGTGCGGACGGAGGCCAAGGTCCAGCTGTAGCACGTGCAGCCGCGCGTGTGGAATCACCTGCAGGATACCCTCCTTCACCCGCTCTCCCGCGCCGACATTTCTCACGGCCAACATTTTTCACTTCACCCGTGCCGTCAATCCCGGTCAATGCACCTGCGCCATAAGCATCTAAATGCTAAGCATGTAATCATTAATTAATCAGTCTTTATGACAGGAACTAATTAACGTATAACCAGTCATGAATCACGATGGCTGTCCTGTCGGAGGCGTCGATTCCCTCGGATATTTATTACAAGAGTATCCACGGATGGCATCGTTAATTATTACAAGAGTACTGTTCCGCTAGTTTAAGCACAGATGGTCGCAAAAGGAGATTGGTGAGTAGCAGGCTGGACCGTCGTCTAATTCTTATAAGGCACTGTCGTGGCTGATGTCATGCATGAAATCATCGCCCATAAACCCGTTACTGTACAGCGCTAGAATTTGAAGGTTACAATACCCTTCCAAAGGGGTCAAAACCTTCACAAGAAGGGTGAAAACACAATTACCCTTCAAAAGAAAGGAAGGGCTTTGAGAAATTTAGTTATATGCCTTTCCAATCTCTTCATAAAGAAAAACTAGTTAAAAAAAAGTCCTTCAAAAGAAAAAATAGGGGTGCCTTTCAAATTCTAGGCATGAGCCCATAACCCGTTTCAAAACTTCTAGGCCTTGGTCATGCATGACATCATCCCATGGACCACAAAAATCTGGCAAAAATTTGAACAACACTTGCATACTCTACAATTATAGATTTTGGGTGGTTATGGTCAAATTTTTTTAAACTACCTTTGATATTTGGAGGTGGAGGTTTTTCACCATTTGGTTGAAAACTTTTTTTTTGTGGTGATTTTACTCCTAGACGTGCGATTGCCTGTGAAGTATATTGTATTAGGTGGCATTTCTTGGTCAAAGGTATAGTAGTACTGTTAGCTGCGTTACTTCACCACATAAGAATACCTTTTTGTCTAGTCAGCATAAGAGTCTGCGTTTGATGAGTAAAGCGCTTGTTCTCTTTTTAGAGAAGTTACTATTTTTTCTAACCACAACCGTAAAGTCTTGCAGTTCACACTCTCCTAGGAGTGGTTTGTGTTTGTGACAACTAACAGGTAGGCCTTGGGTTCAAATTTTATAGCCATTATATCGTGCCTTGGGGGGTTCATGTGCCTATTATGTGCTTCATGATGTAAGAGGGTGTGAGGATATTGCTACATCCACACATCAAGTATTTTTGATGACGTCTTGTCTACCTCGTTCTAGGATAATGAATTGGTAACAACAATGCACAATTTGGCTCCTCAAAGCTATGTCACTCCGGATTGAAGGACTTGGACTGCTGACATATCTGTAAAGCATGGCCTCCCTTTGCATGGTTATGGTATCTCACACTAGGTCATAGGACTTGGACTGATTTATCTTCAAAGCATGGTCTCCCCGACACAGTGACGCTAATGGAAAGGCCAAACCTGGCCGCACTCAGAAGCACAAAGTTACCCAAGAGAAGAGAGCTCATCTTTCACATGTCATTCAGAACTTGGTTACTTATGTGCCTTCTTGTAGAGTCAACCACATAAATGCTAGCTAGCACTTGAGGAGATCTTCCCCATTGTTACCACAAGAGTTGTCTATGTAGAGCTTGGTATTCCCTCCCTCGCTGTTGCAAGACCATGCTCCCCATTGTGCAAAAACAATAGCACTCTCTCTCTCTCTCTCTCTCTCTCTCTCTCTCTCTTGCTCACACACTCTCACTAGCAAGTCATGGTGGCAAGACCAAGAGGGCAAGACGGCTAAGTGGACAAAACGATGGGGTTGAGAGCTTAAAAAGCACAAGGAGTAAGAGCACACATGCAATCAGCACTCAAGTGAATGCACCTTTCTCATTAGAGATATTCACTTATATACAAGGGAATTATAAATTTGGGCAACTACACCTAATAAGTAATTGGGCACCCACTTATTATCTAACCTTATCTAGGCTACTCTAAGCACACATTAGGTGAATGGCGACTCTTTTAATTGGCTCGGTTATCCCTAGAGTACATCATTAAGCATAATTATCCGAAATGCAATTATTGGGATTAGTTATTAATTCCCACGTGGGTGGACAACACATAACTGAGGGGGTAGACAAGGGTCTTTGAGATGGTGCCTATGGTGTGTGTTCATCCTTTAGTTACCTTCCATTTCTTTTGCATGCTCTTGGTTCCTGGTTGTAAATGGCTTGTCTTTACTCATGACTAGTGTACACATTCTTTACATGTGTGTACATTGATGCATGTCGGTCATCCGTGTTAATATTGAGTTAACATTCCCCCCTCCTGATTCTAGATGCATCCTCAAGCCTAAGTAATGGATTTTGGTTTGGCAAGGCTTGAGTGGAAATTGGTTTGAGAGGCTTTTGATGGTAAAGTTATGAAACGTCTGTGTTGGGGAAAGGCAAGGCAATGATGTGTGTATGGATAGTCCAAGTTGAGGGTAGAGATGATGTCAGTGTTAATGCATGTGCATAGCTGAAAATAAACAAAGGTGCTTAATGCATGTTCTTAAATTGTGCAAGCACCTACTTGCTTATATACAACACAAAACCTAATAGCACGTGGTGCAAGAAAGAGTTGAATGTTGGGGAGGGCTTTTGATGTTGAGGTTCGAGGTATGGAGCAAAGTGCTTATGTGTTAGTACAGTGCTCCATGGATGGAGTAGAACTTTGAGAGAAATTTACATGATAGATGCACCCTCCTCCATACAAATAATCCGTGACTCAGACAATGACATATAGTTGGAAATGTTGAGTATACAGAGTAAAAGAGAAATGATAGCACACCACATCATGGCCACTTCCGCTTTTTGTCAGAGTTGTTGAGCTGTTCTTCATGTCTTTTTCCAAAAGTGACTCTTTCTCAACGTCGACTAGTTAAATACAAGATGTCCTTTAGGCTTGAGCATGAATTTTTGTAATCCCTCTCACTGAAGAAATTGATCCTTTTGTTTGATTTTGCGCTATAGATACAAGGTGTCCTTTAGGCTTGAGCATGATTTTTTGTAATCCCTCTCACTGAAGAAATTGATCCCTTTGTTTGATTTTGCGCTATGGATTTTATCTACACAGTTGACTTTCCAAGATGATGATAGGCTTTTCCTTTTAGCTTGGTCAAAGTTGTTGCTTTCGAGATTGGATCTAATTGTATGAAAATCCTAATTCCCATTTTGCAAGATTAAAAAAAGAGGGGTACAGTAAACCCTTTCAAGCTTTTGTCAAAACCCTCTCATGTGATATATCATTAGAAAGATCTTAAAGAGTAGGTTCTAAATTTTCATTCTCCAAAAACTTTGGAATTAGTATGCTCGAGATACACCAAAAAAGTAAATTGAAAAGAAAATTCCCAAAGTAGTGGGATTTTCCCAAACTCCCTAATATGGTCTTTATGCCTTGATCGCCAACTTTAGTTACATACTTCTTCATTTTTGGTTTATTATAGCTCCTCTTTGGGATATTTCAACATTTTTTTGTGCTTTGTTTGCTATTTTTAGGTGCATTATCTTGGACCTTGACTACAAGGTTGACATTACGGGTTGAGAAGGCTTTGTATGTTTGCGACGATTAAAGGTTAATCACCAAAATTGGAGATTAAAGATTTGAGCAGGAGGGCATGTGCATAGCTTGTATTGTTCATGAGACAAGGGTTTTATGATTGTAATTCATCATCAAGAACAATCACGCCATTTCGGAGGTAGAAGGCCGCCGTGAAGAATTCGGGCTTTCACGTAAGTGGATTAAAAACTCGGAGAGGGCCACATGATTTTTCTTTTTATTATCTTCCCTTTGTTGTTTCGAGTGTTCTTGTGCAAGACTTTTGGGCATGGGTCTCAACAATTTAGAGTGTATGATGCATTCTCACTATGTAATGTAGTACCGTACTCATGAATAATGCAAATGTATCATGCGGTGCAAGAAACTCAATGACGGCCCATGAGCTATCATTGACGATGTCTCTATCTTAGATGTTTAGTCCATGAGTGAGGTATGCTTGCACAAGTTGGAATAGGCAAAGCAACGGAGATTTTATGGCTGACGGTGGTGGTGAAGCAGCTTCACACTGCTTTATTATGTACTATAGAAGTACTCATCTAGGATCTCTTGTCTTTTAAGACCATGATAGTTGTTAGCAATGAAGCACAAAATGTTTATCATAGTTAAGAGTGAGTCATTACCATTTAGTGTGAAAATCATTAACACGCCAAGAGTAGTTTGATCAGTTGTAAAGTCATTCTCACGATGTGATGTTGTTTCAAGAAATTTTTAATCTTCACATGACACTTACGTGTGAAGATTTTTTAGTAGAAATAGCCTACATATAATTGGTAGTAGTGGGACTTGGATAAACAAACTTGTCAACACCACTTATGTGTGTGATAATTTTTTAGTAGAAGTAGCCTCCATATAATTGGTAGTAGTGGGACTTGGGTAAACAACCTTGTCAACGCCACTTATGTGAGTTGACATAATATTGGGTCCCAATTTACCCAATGAAGGATCCCCCTTCAAGAAAGAGTATTTTCTTATATTTCTTTGGATAACTTTTAATGAATATGAATGATGATGATAGACTCCCATATGAAAGCATAATGTAGATCAAATGTAGGCTGATGAAGATGATGTCCCAGGTCCATTGAATTTCTCTTCAATTTCCACTATGTGATCCCAAAACTGAGGGATGCACATATGCTGGGGCTGAATGTTGAAGATGCTCTTTGTTGAAGACTTGGGAATACTATAGCAAGTATGCACAAGTATGCCGGTGGCTGTAGGCGCACTTGACCTACTAGGAATGATGATGGCCTGATTTTTGAATGGATGTTTAATGTTGAAAGATGTGCAGTGCTTATATATGGTCCAAGGATGTTGGTTGGTCATTAGCCTGTCCAACTATTTAGATTCTAGTTCTTTTTGCATGAAGTGCTATACCTAGCCTATGAACCAAGTGCTATTGGTCCATCATTGGTTTCTTTAACCTTATATGTAGTCCCTTTTTGTAGCTAATAGGTCTATGCACCTTCCTGTTGGTCCATGACTAACTGCTTTAACCGTGTATGCAGCCCCTTTTGCTAGCCGACTATTGTATGCACCTCCCTACTTGCACACATCCACCTAGCCAGAATCCCCTTGCAAGGATTGTTCAAGAGACGTCCAGATACAAGATACACAGGGGCTTGGCGTCATTACCCACATTGATCCAACTATTCAAATGAGGCATCATCGATGGAGGTATGAATCTTGACTTTGCATGTTATGTGAATGTCTAATAACCAATTTTATTATTTATTGTAGGAGTGATGAGCCTAGTCCTCCGCATGCAGCCACACGAATACCACTTGATGCGCTACATGACCCACCACCACCTATAGCACCCTACACTTGTATTGGTGATGTGGGTGTGTAGTGTACCATTGACAGGGAGGGGTGTGTCATTTCCACTCATGGAGGCATCGTTTTTCATTGCGAGATGAGATACCACGTAGACCTTTACTTTTCGATAATCCACAAGATGTGGGCGTAAGTTTCAATTTGATTGCATGTATTCATTTCAAATAATTACAATTTCTTACATAACATGATATTTTACTAGGAATTTTCTTCTTTCAAATGCAAGTACCAGGACGTGATTAAAAAGAAATATTTCATCGCCCAACTAGAGAACGTGTTTGGGAGGGGGTAGAGCCACAGGGTCTTGCTTCAAGAGATGGCGCTTCTGATGAGGCATCGGTGAGATAATGCACAATGATGAATATTATTTGTTTAATAGTGTATGTTAGAATCATGTGCATCTCATGTGTTATGTGGGAACTCGCTCTTATATTTATTGTAGCATTTTATTCATTTGAAAAACTTATGTGAGTAGGGAAATACCATTTGCCTTGAGTAAATCTCACAATGTAGTCAATCTATATTAGCTGGCAAGCATAGGCGCTTTCCGGCGGCTGACCATGAGCTAGTTTGATGCGTATTTTTTTACGCTTCCAACTTGCTTATGGTCAAGGTGGAAAGCACCTATGATGTAAACTGCCCTGAAATCAGCCCCAATTCACAGCCCAAGCAAAGGAGCTTCATCGTTGAAAATGGTGTGCTTGACCCGCTTCCTTGCTACCTCTTCCAAGTCCTTGGTCTTTCTTCACTTTAGCCCTCCCTTTCTGATATGAAAACATAGAAGTGCATACCTTTGTAACTACCCCAAAATGCAGATATCTCAGATGGTGGCTAGACTGCTCCAAAGCAGCCTTTCTTGGCCTCTCTAGATCGCCTACTTTACTGCTTGTTGACGATTTGCAAGTGGGATGCATATTTTATGCTTCGAGCTCGCTTATGGCCAATTCGACATGCTTTCCGGCTAACATAGATGAAAACCAACAACAAACATGGGCACTTTTTGGCTTGACCATAAGCGAGTTGGAAGCTGTCACCAAAAATGGGGACCTAAAACAATAGACTAATGAAAACACAGTGGAAGAGCCATAAACAATATAATAACACCGCATTGAGCCGGAACAACAGGCCCCCATAGGAACGTCTTTATTTAGATACAAGATTTTATAATTAATCAAGTTGCCGTGTGTGAGGTGAAAAAAAGAAGAAAGAACCTGCCTCTATAGCTCTTCCACCTCCCAAACTTGGAAAAACTACCACGAACGGGGCACCACCAGCCACCACCGGCTGGAACACTCTCTCAACATTCGCCACCCACCCACACCATAAGACAGCTCAGAACCATGAAGGACAGATGATATATTCAGCAAACACACAACACCATACACACTGTATAAACACAGCAAATACACCAAAGACCAGGACTCTGGCCAGGATTTACTGCCAAGGGAATACACCCTTGCGTCTGACAACCGAGCCTCTGTCTCCCGATCTCTGCAATCTCCAGAGGGCGCCCACACCAGCAACCCTTCTTCACTTTCTCTGTAGCCTGGCTACTCTCTGTCTCCAGCTGCAACCTGCTAATTGTCGTAGGCGAGCCCCACTGTCTCCAGCCCACACATCAGCAACACTTCTGCATCCAACACACACAAAAACCCAAGGCTCCCTCTCAGGTCAGCATCCACGCACTGCCTGCAATCACCGCCCACACAAGACCAGCTACTCTCTCCAGAAGGCGCCCACACCAGCTAACCTTCATAGCAGCTCCCACTCTCTGTATGTCGTGACCAGCAGTCTCACCAACCACCAGAGCCTCGCACAATCCTCAACACCACAACCCACTGCTCACCGCAGCATCCCAGATACCTAGCCCAAGCCACATCTCATGTACCCTTCCTCACAGCAGCCCTCTCTGCTGCTCCAATCAGATGCCCACACTAGACATCACCCAAGAGACCTGCAGCCTCTTTCTCTGTTCACCCGGCTGTACTCCAGCCCACTTATAACCAACACACAAGGCCCACACCAGCCTTCACTTCTGCATCCATCAACCAAGTGGCCTTCACACCTTTCTTTGCAGTCTAAACTGGGCACCTTCTCTTTCGTTAACAACCAGTCGCCCACACCAGCAACTAGCCCTTCCTAATATTCAAATCACAAGGCGGCTGCTTTCCAGCCCGTCTGTTCCAGGCGCCTCCAGCTCTTAGCTGCTTCTCTCCATGTGTACGTTGGCCCCACTGAGCCCTTCTACGCCAGCTTGTCTTCTCTCTTGGTTGCCTTCCACCCAGAACTGGCCACTGCAAAACAAAAGAATCCGCTTCTTCTCTCTGTCGCCACCACCACGTAGGAGCCCCAGCAACAGCACCTCTCAGGCGACTTCCCAGCCCACACGACTTTTGTATTGCAGCTTCGCCAGCCCCTTACACTCGGCTCTCCTTCGAAGTGGTCACCTTTCTGGCCTTCTCTTAACAGCTGCAGCAGCGTTGCCCAGTACGCATGAGAGCCTCGACCAGCTGCGCTCCTCTTCTACTCTCCACGCTCACACAACTGTGCTCCTGACCACCATCGTAGCCTCCCAGGTCAGCAGCACACACCCGTGAACCCTCTAGTCGACCTCAACTGGCTCCGTCCTGCGCCTGGCTACAACTGCAGCTCTACTTCAAAACGGCCGCCGCCTTCGCTTCCAAACCCCCGGCAGCCACTACCTGCAGCGCCTCTTCTAGATTTTTACGTAGGGCCTCCTCATCATTTTTCAGAGCGCCCGTCACCTTCTCGAAGCAAAGCTGGCCGCCACCTTTTCCCTCCATGTGGCCTTCTAAATTGGCCATGTGGATATATTAATATCATTTTTTTTAAAGGCCTCAAGCACAAAATGATGGCCACCCTCAAATATAAAAGAGCCCCTTTTCTCCTTTCATCTTCAGAAAATACGGTACCCGCTCAGCTTCCAAATATAATGCGAGAGCTGTCTACATCCTCGTCATCAGCATCATTATCATACTGAATCCGTCAATTCTCCAGTCGGTACCCAGCTTTTAGCAACCACCGCACACCACACCATTGCCATAAAACTCCGGATCTCCAGCCTTTTCTCCGGAAGTAACACGTGCATAATCCAGCTTTCAACCAAACCACTCGGCCTGTACACTTGCCAGGGCATTCAGGGCAAAGTTTATTCACACACCACACGCACCATATGTACATTGACCAAAAAACCCTCTCAGATTTTAGCCTGACACCGTGCATATAGCACCAGACTTTCCACAAAACAACAGCAAGGATCATGACCAGGTCTCTTTTCAGATACAAAGGAAAAACAACCTTGAAAACTGTGTAAAAACAATCCATAAATCAGCCCCAAACAGTATCAAATTAGCAAGCCTACCAACTGTATGGCCAGCGTTGTAGGAGAGAAAGAGTTGCACGACTGCTAACCCTTCTTGCTCTTCTACTCATTTAGCCCCATCCCTCTTAAGATGGAGTCAACCAGCCTTATATAGCCCATTCTTTTCTCCTTTTTGCCAAATGTAGCCGAACTGGCCCAGAATATAAACTGTATGCTAAACTGTATGCTTTTCCCAAGATTGTTACCCAAGTTTCATGTAGGTGTCTCTTTATGTCCACTTTTCCATGCCCCAAATATTAAATATGTCTCCATTAAAGATATGTGAACCCACTAACTTATAAGCATTATCTCACTTCGATAAATAAAATCCCATGCTGCTCATCTATTGTAGTTGTCCCCTTCCAAAGCCAAACATTGCAAGTAAATGCTTTAGCTTTCTTTTGTGGGAAATTCCCATTCACACCTTGGTTCTGCTCAGTGTGTGAAACACTGATCAAGACTGTTGAAGGGAACAAATGGTTACAGAAGAAAATTTTACGCTTCCAACTCGCCTATGGCCAATTCGACAATCTTACATGCTTGCCGGCAGCTACATAGATGAAAGCTAGCAACAAGCATGGGCACTTTCTAGCTTAAGCTGGAAAGTAAATTTTACGCTAACAATTTGAAATGAAATAAAATAACAAACAAGAACCATATGCATGTATAAGCTTTGTGCTAGTGCCATATGCATGCTAGAAACCAAACTTCTACCCACAATAAATTCGTCGATCTGCAACCTACAATCCGTAATGTGCTCCATGACATATGGCTTGCATAAAAAAAACTGACCTATGCCCAAGGGATATTGAACCCCTAAGTAGCCATGTATGGCTACTCTATGACCAAGAGCTCCCCCTTCCACCCCACCCGTAGTTAGTAGCTTATCAAACAAGAAAAAGCAAGCAAACAAAAAGTAAAGAAATTGCTTACCGCATTCGTCTTTGCTTGTTGGAGCATATATTGAGAGAATGTTCTACTATTGGGCACTAATGACGTTAGTGGGGATGTCCTAGTATCTAGTCCATATATTGATACAATGTTTCACCCCCACTATTGGGCATTGGTGACGTTAGTGGGGATGGCCTAGTATCTTGTCCATACCAGGCATGCTGCAATTAATGACATATGGCCTCTCCACAAAAATAACCGAGCCCAAGCCCAAGGGGAATTGAACCCCTAAGTAGCTATGTATGGCTAATTTACGACCAAGAGGCTCCCCCTTCCACCCCACCCATAGTTAGTAACTTATCAAATAAAAAAAACCCCAATTAAAGAAAAAGCTTACCACATTCATCTTTGCAATTGTATCCGCCTCCTTGTAGCTAGGGTAGTAGAAAAGCATTATACTTGACTTTTAAGGAGTATACTTAGTAACAAGGTTGATTATCAAGAGTATACTTAGTAACAAGGTTGATTATCAAGAGTAACTCATTGTTGTTCTTTCTAGCTTCTTTTACTTCCTCCTCCGTTAGGTCCATGTCTATTCTAGGAGGGATCAATAAATTGATGGACATTACAAGCTTTGAAACCTGCTTATTAGTGCCAAACTTTAGATCTTCATCCACCCTATCCTGCTCCTCCTCGTGCGATGTAGATGGTGTCGGTCTATCTATATGTACACTCACCATCATGTAGATGGTGTTACCTGCATCTAGGTTCTTGTAAAATAACTCTTGTTAACAATGCATTGGAATAAGGTAATATTCATTGGTTCCTCATATAGAAACTTTGAGGAGTGGATAGACCAAAAACCCATGAGCTCTCTTCTCATGGTGGGAAGAGGACCTCTGTGCTCTGCATGGAACCAATGGACTTTCAAAATGACTTGTAAAACAAATGTGGTCCCAAGGTAGCACCAAATACACTTGCGAGTATACAGCTTGAATTACTAGTCAGTTGATTCAATTACTAGTTAATCTATATCTGCTTTATAACACGATAGTTGACTTCATATATACTCTCTAAATCTCCCACGTAACCTAGCTCGTCACATCGACAATATTTGTGTCATGTGCACTTGCATGAGAGAGCTGCTAGAATGATGCAACAATGGAGGAATCTTGAGTAAGATAACGATCATCAATCTATTTCAAGTCAAAGATGTTGTCCATATGCCCACATGTTGCTATACATCCGAACCTAAAAATACAAAGGTAGAGCATGTAAACATCACAAAAGCATACACACGTAATGTTAACAACAATAAAAGATGGTCATGCGATATTTGACCTCCTTGTCACATCTGAGACTTAGCTCCAACTCCTCACACGTGACTTCATGAAGTTTGTTTTGCACCTTTGTCACTCGATCTTGTATCCATGCCATTGGCATGGTGGAAGTCACTTGTCTCCTCTTGGCTCCTCTTCGCATATTTTGTTGCCATTCTTTATCATGCTCCTTGATCCTTTTCTACATGCATTTTGAATTATAGAGCATGAAAGTACTGAAACTCTCTCGCTCGTCACAAAAGAGAGATGTAGTGGGAATCCCTTTTGATAACTTGATTGATTCATCTGCCGTCCAAGCACGAGGAGCCTCATCATCCACACGCTACAAGTACTCACAGAGATAGTACATCCACTCATGATGCTACCATCCCTCTACCATAGATCCTTCTGACCTTGCCCTTTGATGCACAAATCCCTTCAAGATTCCCATGTATCTTCCGACTTAAAGAATCCATCGTATAATTAAAACTCTAGCAAGCTCTATCTCCTCAATAAGATGGATAAGCACATGGACTTGGATGTCAAAATGATGTAGGCACTTCTCTCTCCATCAAGCAAAGGAGCTCCATGCACTCCAATTTTCTAGCTGATATGGAGCGAATGTCTATTTCTTTTCACGTGATCTGTCTAGCCATGGACCATCACAAAAATAAGCAAGTCCAGTCAATTGCAAACAAGTACCCTAGTTAATTTCAATTGAAGGATCAATACCTTGCAAGTGATCCCAAATGGTATATAACTTCTCTAGTGCCTTCGATCAAACATCCATCAATGATAAGTGGCAAGACGTGCTACACATATGACTTTTGACATCAACAACATGTTAATGATAAAATGTCAAGAAGGATAGTTAGAAACATAGCCTACCTTTAGGAAGTTATGCCAATCATGCATCTTTAAAAAAGAAATAGTAGTATCATCCATAGTAAACCTGTTTCTCTTTGATGCGTCATAGCATGTAGGTGTATGTATCATCCATAGTAAACATGTTTCACAGCGATGCATCATAGCCTATAGGTGTATGTATTAATCTCATCCTCTTATTGATTGTGTTCATCATATCTTGCTTTGTAAGCACGCATGAAGGTAGCATATAAGTACTCTTTCATGTCTCAATGTTTAAAGGCCATAAAGATGGATTAGAGTTCTATTCCTTTAAGTCTGCTCTTGCAGCCTCTGAATATTTCAATCCCACAAGGTGTTTCCAGAGAGAGTGTGAAACATTTTTGAAAATGGGCATCTACTCAAGAAGATGAGTAATCTTCAAATCTTTCTAATACTCCAAACTATACTAGCATGAAATATAAGGTGCTATTGATTTTTCCCCTCTAGCTTTATGATAATCTTCCTCTTCCTTGTTTCTTGTAAGCTCTACGTTTGGATCTATAAGAGGCCCAATTGTCCACTCTCTATATCAGTCCTCCATAGGAATAATTTGTACTAGAAAAGGTCCTTTCTCAACCCTACCATTGAAATGTCTTGCTTGTGTTCTAGATTTCCAACATGTGTACTATGGGAAGAAATCGTCTATGTCGAAGATATATATTTTTGTTGAGATATCTTCTATATTTGGATCGCTGCCAATCACTACATATGGCAGACATGCCTTATAACCCTTGGTTGATAGACCTACAAAAAAAAGTTGATGTCTTGGTGAAATTGGAGTTCCAGAGAGTACTCTCAAATTCAAACATTGATGAAAAGCCATGGGTAGGATAGTCATGGATAGTCCAAGCTAGAATGCCATGAAGCTCAAAGCTTTATTCACGTGTAGACTTGGACATGGCAAAAATCACCTTTATCCTTTTCCATAGTTGTTGTTTGTAGATCTTTGATGAGCAGTGCCATGTACATGTTGATGTCTTCCACTTCACGTTTTTCTGTATTCATGTGTTTTATCAATTACATCTTTCAAGAGATTAAGCGGATGAAATTTAGGCATCAATTTACTTTTTCACATACCTAGAATTGGTAAAAATAATATTAACTTCTCCTTCTTTATGGACATGAATGGTGGCAGGTTGTAGTTGATGAGAGTACTTAATCGTGTCAAGACGAGCGAGATTGGAGGTTAAGGATGAGCAAGGTTGCACTTAATCATGTCAAGAGGAACCCTCATAGATGTTTTTGAGCTCTTCATCTCATAGATATCTTTCACAGGGATCGTCAAGAAATTCATTCATGCCATCATCATTATGTTGCTCATCATCAGGTTACTCTACCTGGGAGGTATATTGCTATCTTAACCTTTGAAAAGTACTAGGATCCCAAGTTTGTAGAATCCTCATACACTCTACCAATAACTGAGATTGACCCTGGCCATATATGGGCACATCCTCCATAATATCATAATTTGGAACCTGTGATCCATGTAGAATCATGCAAGTGAAAACACACAATACAAATGAATATATGAGCAGATCCTCCATTATGTGGGCACATCCTCCGTAATATCATAATTTGGAACTTGTGATCCATGTGGAATCATGTAAGTGTAAACACACAATAGAAATGAATAATACAAGCACCACCAAAGTAAGAAGAGCAGTGACAAAACAAAGCATGCCATAGCCTTATGCAAAGCATAACTTGTATTGAAATTTTACTTCCACCATCTAATATACATGCCATAAAAGCTAAACAAATCATGACATGGTATGTAACACTTATTTCAAATAAACTCAAAGATATTTGATTTTTTAACACGACAAGACATAGTGACCAAAAATATAAATGACAATGACCAATGGCAATGACAAAATTCTAGACAATGACAATTACAATGACCAATGGCCTTTCGTAAAATTCTAGACAAAATGCGTTAGAGCTATATATAGCTAGCCCCAACTCACTCTAGGTCTTGCCTATATATGTGACTTGTGACTAATATGATTCATTCTTGTGGAGCGTATGTGATGTCTCTTGTCTCGTCTCTCTCCCTCTCTCAACATGGTATCAGAGCGATTCTAATTATAAGGGAAACATCTACGTCTTCTTGTTCAATTTATGATTATGATTTCATGTCTTACAAGATTGATCTTTGGTAATGGTTTTGTGCAGGGTTGATTGGTTCTTTGATTATATGTTGCCTACATGATTTTATAGCTCCACTTGTTGTAATTAGAATTGTTTCTTAATTGTGTCCTTAAAGAACCAAAACTAGGTGCTGGTGTTGTGTAGATAGTACAGTGATGGTGAATCCTATCAAAACGGTTTGTCAATCGGAGTTTTGAGTCAAAAGTTAGGATAGTTCAGGCAAACTGCATCTAAAACAGTAAAACAGGTTCTTTGTGAGAGCAAACAGGTAGTTGTCTTTGAGTCGTAAGTAGGATTTGATGGTCAAAGCTTTCCGTGAAAGCTTCAGACGGACAGCAACTACAATTAGATACAAAACTTGCCGTGCAAGTTGCATCATAACGCGGTGCTTTTTCTTAACATGGTGCCTTTTCTTATTATTTTTTTTGTCTTTTATGGACCTCTAAGTTTGCTTATGTGCATGAGACATGGGTATCCACTTTTAGTTCTAATTTTGGTTCACGTTCTATTCTTTATACGATCACTTTATGCTTGTCATCTGGTGTATGCCTATTTTGGCTACGTTTCTCATATCTCGTACATGGTGTCTGCGAGTTCTACAATCTTATCTTGTACGTGTTCTCACAACCCGACATGGCAAAAACCATACTTGTTAACATATTTCCTTCTGGGCAGCGTTCTGTTCCTCTTTTCCAAGGCCAAGGATTTCCTGGTTGGAAATACAAGATGCTATTAATTTTGGAAGGAGACGAATTGGCAGACATTGTTCTTGGTATTCTTGCATGCCCTCCTCAACCTATTGATCCACTTCAGAATGATGTTATTATTACAGAAGGTGCTATTTTTGAGCAGTGGAAAATTGATCATGCACACTGGATTCGTCATGATAAGGCTGCTTGTCGGTATATACTTTCTGCCCCCTTAACGATTCACTCATGCTAGATGTTTATCCGTTATCCACATCATATGCTATATGGGACTATCTTATCACTATGTTTGAGAAGAAAAGTGTTATAGAGATTCTGTATCTCCGTAATGTTCTGGGCAAGCTTCAATTCAAGGCAGGTACATCCATGTCTAGTCACATTGAATCATTCAAAGGTATTATGAATCAACTTTCTGCCTACAGGAGGGGATCCTATTCCTCGAACTCAATTGGCTACTCACCTTCTTGATACGGTGAAGGATTCTTTGTATTATAATATTATCACTATATTATCTAACAACCTTGGATGGAATTGGCTACTCAATTGGCTACTCACCTTCTTGATACGGTGAAGGATTCTTTGTATTATAATATTATCACTATATTATCTAACAACCTTGGATGGAATTGACTTTGAGCATTGGAGACATTTAAGAGGTACCAAATATCTGTGGAGAATCACACTGGTCGAAGAGTCAAAATTCTTCGAAGTGATAATGGTGGTGAATATATTTCCAACTTATTTCATGATCATTGCATCAACCACGGCATCCACCATGAGTATACCATTCCATATTCTCCCCAAAACAGAATGGAGTTGCAGGAGCGAAAGAATCGTACAATTTTGAATGCAATCAGATGCATGCTTATTCATTCTGGATTATCTTGCTCTTTTTGGGCAGAAGCAGTATTGACAGCCGTTTTTGTTCAAAATCATCTTCCAACTACTGCACCTTCCAATCACAGCTTGGACAGGCCAAACTCCTTCTGTTGCACATTTCAAAGTCTTTGGGTGTATTGCTTATATTCATGTCCCAAAAGAAACATGACACAAGCTAGAACCTTTGGATTTGAAGGTTATTTTTATTGGTTATTCTGACAACTCAAAGGGTTACAAAATTTACGATCCAAGTTCTCAAAAGGCAATTGTTAGTCGAGATGCTATATTCAATGAGCAATTAATGGGAGGTTCGTGGTCCACAGATGATGCTGATGGTACAAAAACATTACTCACTTCTTTTCCTTTTCTACTTTTGGACAATTATTTGCATGATGATAACACTCTTTTGATGGATATTGGGACAAGTCTATTGATGTTCATCCTACAGTTTCAAAGGAGACTGCTACAGATCTTGATATCTATATGTTGATCTTCCTATTGAACTTGAGCATGGTGCAAATCATGTATATTATGATGATCTTGAAACCTTTAATCATGTATTGGCTCTTTGTGAAGATCCTTCAACTTATGTAGAAGCTATGTCCTCTCCATGAAAGGAACAATGGAAGGAAGCCATGGAAGCTGAATATGAGTCTTTGATCTCGAAAGGTACATGGGTTCTTACCAATCTACCTTTTGATCGTACTCCTATCAAATGTAAGTGGGTTTACAAGACTAAAACAAAGGCAAATGGATCCTTTGATAAATTCAAAGCTCGTTTAGTTGCAAAGGGATACTCAAAAATTGCAGGGATTGACTATCATGACACTTTTTCACCCAAAGTTCGTAGTACAAGCATTCGAGTACTACTAGCTTTTGCAACTCAGTTTGATTTGGAAATACATCAAATGGATGTTAAGATGGCTTTTCTTAATGGAGACTTAAAGGAGGAAATATATATGGAGCAACCTGAAGGATTTACAATTCCCGAAAAGGAACATCTTGTATAATCTTTATATCAAGCACAATGTGGATATCCATTTTGTGATATTGGCCCTTTATGTTGATGACACTATACTTGTGTCTAATAATTTATCTTTCATGCAACAAGTAAAAAAGGTTTTATCCTCAGCCTTTGATATGCTGGATCTTGGTGACATCCATTCATGCCTTGGTATTCAAGTTCAAAGGTAACATCACAATGGTATTTTGCTTCTTCGTCAAACAAAGTTTATCCAAGATTTTGTTCAAAAGTTTGGATTGGCTACTGCACATTCGGCAAACACTCCTTGTCTTGCAAGCTCTACTAGGAGTACTTCTGCATATATTGAGGCTGAATCATTAGCTTTAAATCAACCCTACGCTAATCTTGTTGGTTGTCTTCAATTTATGGGCATGAGCACTCGTCTTCCTGATATTCTGTTTGCAGCAAATCTGTTAGGACGATACTTGTCCTCTCCATCTACAAGACATTAGTCTCAAGCTAAACGTGTTTTGAAGTACTTGAAGGGCACTGCAGATTTTCGACTTGTATATCGCCATCTAGAAGACATATCTTCATCTACTTCTCTTAATCTTTTGGGTTATTCAGATGCTGATTGGGCAAGCTCTAACTTGTCCATTCAATCCACCAGTGGTGATTACTTCTTTATCAATGGCTGTTTGGTATCTTGAGCTAGCAAGAAACAACGTTGTATTGCAATTTCTACTACAGAGTCTGAATATGTAGTTGCAACTTTAGTAGCTCGTGAATTAGTTTGGCTTGGTTTGTTGATATTGGTCAGTCTCCTTCCTCAAGCACTCCTCTTAGATGTGACAACCAAAGTGCTATTAGTCTAGCCACCAAGGACTACATGCAACATAGCAAGTCCAAGCATATTGCAGTTCATTATCACTATGTTTGACATGAAGTAAGGAAAGGAGAAATAATGGTAGAACATTGTCCAACTGATCAAATGATTGTAGACATTCTCACCAAAGTACTGCATGAAACTCAGTTTACACTTTTGCGATCAGAACTTGGAGTTGCGGGGGGGGGGTCTCTTTTTGGAGATTAGCACATCTCACGTCATGTCAATTTTGTCGACTTGTACATAGCCTTTTTAGGACACTTCACACATTACTTCACATCATGCACATTTATTTTTTGTACTTTGTGTATAGAAGCACATTGTAATGGACTTTAAGGTGGCATTGTACATTTATATGTAGGAGCTGGGGTTTTTTCCTTGTGCTCCCAAGGGTTTTTTTACTCGCAGTTGGAGACTTTTATTTGAGTGGGTGGGTAATTGGAGCTATATATATCTAGCCCTAACTCACTCTAGGTCTTGCCTATATATATGTGACTTGTGAGACTAATATGATTCATTCTTGTGGAGCGTATGTGGTGTCTCTTGTCTCTTCTCTCTCCCTCTCTCAACAAAATGAAGGTTAAAAATCAATGTACTCCATATGAGGAGCTGTTGTGCCCTTCAAGGATCAACCCTGGGAATGAGCATGCAAATGTCTTGCACATGACATTCCCCTCTGCTAAACTTGATGATGGCATTCATACTTCTATTTTTTCTCTTCCTCGACTGCGAAACTTGTCATTGTTCCCTTCCAGAAAACCTTACTGGGTCTCCAAATCGACTCTAAATATGATATGAAGATCTATGCATCTGATCCACTTCATGCCCTACCCCTTGAACACTTTTCATCCCTAAACACCATCCTGGAACACATTTATGTAAAATGCAAGCAAGAAAGATGGAGAGAAGACGGAGAGAGAGCTGTGTTATATAAATTAATCAATCTTTATTACATGAACTAATTAACGTATAACCTGTCACACGATGGCTATCCTATCGGAGGTGTCAATTCCCTTGGTCACATCCTCTGCCGTGGAGAAGGAGTTGAAGGCCGTGGCATTGTTAATTATTGGCGCTGCCATGGCAATTATTACAAGAGTACTGTTGCGCTAGTATAAGCACCGACGATGGTCATAAAAGGTATCCACGGAGATTGGTTGTTGGCTATATATAGAATGTCTCTATATATATAGCCCTAGGATCTCCTCTATATATACTCATCTATTGTGTGTATTCCACACACTTTGGGGTTTCAGTCTCTATGTCTCGTCTCTCTCTTCCTCTCACCTCTCGTCTTCTCAACATGGTATCAGAGCAGCTGTGGCAGCGCACAATAACCTTAGCAAACGGCTGTCTCAGCCGGCCACAAGAGCAACAGAACGAAGTCACCAGCAAACCGGCGCGCATATCACAGAGAACAACCCGATCGTTGAAAACGCACGCGTTCAACCAGAGCAGCCGGAGTCATCAACAGCAGCCCTGCTGCGCTACAGCCCATGTGAGGAGAACAGTAGCCGGCGCACCAACCGCGAGGAGAGAACAGTCTCTCTCTTTCTCTTTGGCTTGTTGCATCACGAGCCACGTGGAACAATCGGCCGCCAACACAACGGTCCACGAACAACACCATCGTATATCAGCCATATCATACGGCTGTCTTCAACAGCCGACGGTGTCTCCACAGACTACTGACGACACCAGCCGGCGTTCTGTGCCGTTTTTGCAAAAGCAACATAGCCGGAAGCTGGTCATCCTTCCGGCCATCAGTAGCCAAGATTTTTTGGGTGGCCGCTGGGGAAGATGGAAGGTATGTTTGCTTAGGTTGGCCACCGCCAACGCAGCTATGTTACTGAAGGATCATCAGCCGTGGCCCGCTCTCTTAAGGAGCTTCAATTTTTCCAGCCCTCTGCCGCCAGAGATCGGCCTTCTTTCCCAGTCCCTCTCCAAACTCCGATTTGTAGGTGGTGTTCAATTTGCAGCACCTGCGGCTCCGATTCCTTGGGAGCTCTGCAACTTAACAGCTCTCCAATATCTTGACCTTGGTGGGAACGGATTTGGAGGCAGAATACCCTCTTGTCTCAGGGATAATCAGCTGATAGGCCATCTCCCAGAACACTGGAATGCAAGATCTTCTCTTAGATTTGTCTGATAATCTGCTGACAGGCCACGTCTCCTCCGTTTCTAACCTTACTAATCTCCGAAGCCTAAACCTTTATGGGAACAATCTGGGAGGCCAGTAGCAGTGCTCCAAATCTTCTTCTCTATTTCAAGCAGTAGCTATGTATGGTTTTAGCTTTTCTTTTGGCAGGCGTATTTTTTTGCTAACGTTTTAGTTTTATGTGCAGAAGAAAATAATTCTTCTTGGGCACCATAACCTTTGATACCATTGATCTTTGATAGCTTTTCTTTTGGCATTGTTCCCATGGATTAATAATATCTTTACCGTGCTTTCTTGATGTATTGGTTGTGTGTGGGCACAGCAGCACCTGCACCTGTTCCCCTTCTCTTGCATGTGACCTTGTATGTGTGTGTATTCATACACACACATACGATAAGGAAAACTGCTATATGGGTAGGTATCCATCAAGTGCGTGGAGGATACTCAAATCTTACTTTTCAGATGAGGAGCTGATAGGTATGATTCTCATATTAAATCCTCAAGAAAAGGTATGTCAATTGTGATGCTTTTAAATGCATCCTGTTTCTTTCATATTGATGGAATTCATATTGATGGAATGTGCATCCATTGACTTGGTTACATGTTTTGTGAATGACGGTTACATGTTTCGTCGATGATGGTTGACTATGTTCTCGTGGATTGTGTCCATGATGCCATGGTGTTGTTCCGTGATGATGGTTACATGTTTCCTCGATGATGGTTGACTATGTTTCCATGGATCGTTGTTCCATGGTGATGGTTATATGTTTCGTTGATGTTATTCATTCCAAGTTATATGTTTCGTTGATGTTATTCATTCCAAGCTATATGTTTCGTTGATGATGGTTGACTATGTTTCCATGGATTGTATCCATGATGCCATGATGTTGTTTCAGTTACATGTTTCGTCGATGATGGTTAACTATGCCGTGGTGTTGTTCCGTGATGATGGTTACATGTTTCGTCGATGATGGTTGACTATGTTTCCATGGATTGTATCCATGATGCCATGGTGCTGTTCCGTGATGATGGTTACATGTTTCGTCGATGAAGGTTGACTATGTTTCCATGGATCGTATCCATGATGCCATGGTGCTGCTCCATGATGATGGTTACATGTTTCGTTGATGATGGTTGACTATGTTTCCATGGATTGTATCCATGATGCCATGATGTTGTTCCAGTTACATGTTTCGTCGATGATGGTTGACTAGGTTTCCATGGATTGTATCCATGATGCCATGATGTTGTTCCAGTTACATGTTTCGTCGATGATGGTTGACTATGCCGTGGTGTTGTTCCGTGATGATGGTTACATGTTTCGTCAATGATGGTTGACTATGTTTCCATGGATCGTTGTTCCATGGTGATGGTTATATGTTTCGTTGATGTTATTCATTCCAAGTTATATGTTTCGTTGATGTTATTCATTCCAAGCTATATGTTTCGTTGATGATGGTTGACTATGTTTCCATGGATTGTATCCATGATGCCATGATGTTGTTCCAGTTACATGTTTCGTCGATGATGGTTGACTATGCCGTGGCGTTGTTCCGTGATGATCGTTACATGTTTCGTCGATGATGGTTGACTATGTTTCCATGGATCGTTGTCCCATGGTGATGGTTATATGTTTCGTTGATGTTATTCATTCCAAGCTATATGTTTCGTTGATGATGGTCATTCCAAGCTACATGTTTTGTTGATGTTGGTTCACTTGGCTAATCTATATTTGTTGATTGTGTTTCCATGGATTTTATCCAGGGTTCACTTGGCTAATCTATATTTGTTGATTGTGTTTCCATGGATTTTATCCATGATGCCATGGCGTTGTTCCGTGATGATGGTTACATGTTTTGTGAATGATGGTTGACTACGTTTCCATGGATCGTTCCCATGATGCCGTGGTCATTGGATGCACCGTGCCTTGGCTTTGGCTCATCATATTGACTAAGTTTATTTAAGTCTATCAATGTCTTTTGTGGTCGACAATGCAACCATGCAGGTCTCAATGGATATATGGGTGATCTTGTCTTGCCATGAGAGAGGGCAGGGTCAGTGGCAGCTCTTTTCATGATCAGAATGACGGTCTTTATTCTTATGTGACTGATCAATGGTGGTCAAATCTTGGAATTCACTCTATGGCAACTAACAAGAAATTTCGTCGAGCATATTTCTCGAGAGGTCTAAATGGCTATAATGGTGGTCAAGTCTTGGAATTCAATCTATGGCAACTAACAAGAAATTCCGTCGAGCATATTTCCCGAGAGGTTTGATTTCTCGTCCTATCAACTTATGAGGTTTATGTTCACATCATGTCATCCATCTTCACATGTCAGAGGTTTGATTTCTCGTCCTATCAACTTATGAGGTTTATGTTCACATCATGTCATCCTGGCTACATGCTGCCTGCGGATGTCAAAGGTTTGATTTCTCGTTCCGTCATCTTATGAGGTTTACTATCCTGATTGTGAATGTCCCGTTAGCTTATGAGGTTTATGTTCACGTTATGTCATCCTGACTACATGTCAAAGGTTTGATTTCTTGTCCCGTCATCTTACGAGGTTGGTTTACGTTCATGTCATCTTACGAGGTTGGTTTACGTTCACGTCATGTCATCCTAACTTCATGTCAGAGGTTTGATTTCTCTTCCTGTCAGAGGTTTGATTTCTCGTTCTATCAACTTATGAGGTTTATGTTCACATCATGTCATCCTGGCTACATGCTGCCTGTAGATGTCAAAGGTTTGATTTCTCGTTCCGTCATCTTATGAGGTTTACTATCCTGATTGTGAATGACACACGTTTGATTTCTCGGCCATCATCTTATGAGGTTTACTTGCAAGTACGTCATGTCAGAGGTTCGTTTTTTCATCATGTCTGGTCATCCTACCTATGGACGTCAAAGGTTTGATTTCTTGTCCTATCATCTTATGAGGTTTGATTTCTTGTCCTATCATCTTATGAGGTTTACTTTCATATCATGTCATCCTGGAGGTTTGATCCAAGTTATAGTTGTCTCATTATCTTGACTCATAATATTGGAGGTTTGATCTTATGTCATAGATTTTTCCCATGGCAAAGATATGATTCTAGCTTTCCATGATATCCTTACTAACTAGAATGAGTGTCATTTTCTATTTTAGTGTTTATTGACAGGTCAATCTTCCAAGTCAACTTCTCCAAGTAACCAGATTCTCTTACCAAATTTAGTTCATTTAACATTGATTGGATGATCTTCCATAAGTTGACATTGCCATGCATGTCCTTGCGGATGGACTATACTCCTAAGCAACCATATAATAGATACCTTTATGTCTATTTCTTTGTGTACATCTTTTCGTGTACATCTCATATTTCTATAACAAAATTATGGTTTTCCATTTGTTATGGAGACTTCTTCCATATTACAGGGTTTATGGATCAGGATTGTATTTGGATATTGTTGAGCTTCAATATAGAGAAGAGACTACAAAAATATTATTTGGCATCGTCACGAAGATAGACTCGCACTCAACCTACATGAATGGATCAAGACAACATGAAGATGGATGACGATAACTCCTTCAAAGCCTTCATGGCTATTGTATATATGGGAGTGATGTAGCTCCTTCATGGATATTGTGTATATGGGAGTGATGTAGCTCCTTCGCAGCCTTCATGGCTATTGTATATATGGGAGTGATGTAGCTCCTTTGAATAATACTTTGTAACTATAAAATAATTTAATATAGCGGTAGGTGTATATAGAGCTGTGGGTTTTTCCCTTGAGCCCCCAAGGGTTTTTTCATCCACAGTTAGAGACCCTTCTTTGAGTGGGGGTGTTGGCTATATATAGAATGTCTCTATATATATAGCCCTAGGATCTCCTCTATATATACTCATCTATTGTGTGTATTCCACACACTTTGGGGTTTCAGTCTCTATGTCTCGTCTCTCTCTTCCTCTCACCTCTCGTCTTCTCAACATTGGTGAGTAGCACGCTCTGGACCATTGTCTAATTCTTATAAGGCACTGTCATGGATAATGTCATGCATGAAATCATCGCCCATAATCCTGTAACCGATCTCAAAACTTCTGGGCCTTAGTCATCCATGACATCATTCCATGGACCACAAAAATCCGGCATAAATTTGAACAATACTTGCATACTCTGCAATTACAGATTTTGGGTGGTTATGGTCAAATTTTTTAAAACTACCTTTCATATTTGGAGGTGGAGGTCAAATTTTCTAAAACTACCTTTGATATTCGGGTAAGGTGTGTGTGTGTGCCCCTTGCCCCTAGGGTAGTACTTGTGTGTGATGATCCTGAATCTAACCATATCTTAATCGTACAACTTAATCTAAGAAAATATTAAACTCACTAATTAATCCTACTATTTCTACATAGCAATGCAATCAAATCAACCTTCTCAAATAGCAAACAAGCATGCATGCCATATCCAAGGTTCTTATCACATAAGCAAAGAATCATGTAATGTCAAACAAACATTCCAAGATATAAATCTCTATCAATTACAGCATAGCATCTCAACAATCAATCCCAATGTATGTGTCTATCTCGAGATTCTATCATCATCACCATGCTCGACAACATGGTTAGTCATATAATGACCAAAATCCAGCCCATCTAGGGCTTTCTCCGATGCCCGTCCACCCAACCTCCACATTGGACATCGCGGCTATCCAGAGTATGCCTTTTTTTGAATCTCGTCCTTTCAGGGTTCTACCACCATGACTCCGAGAGGGCATAAATCTCATTCTCTGTCCGGCGTTCCCTGTCTAAGGACGGCTAGTCCGAATCTCAAAATCTCATGTCGAGTCTCATCCATACACATGCATATCAATTAGTCATACACATGCATATCAATCATTTCTCTCAAAACAAAGCAATCATAACTCATACATATCATCTCACACTCATCTCTAGTCCATAATCTTTTAAGGCATGCATATTCAAATCAATCACAATCAATTTCAAGTATAAAACAAGATTTTAATTTAAATAGTTTTTAGCTTCTCTTTATCTTTTAAGTCACATGGGAATCCTTGTTTTAAACATAATCAATTATCATGTTCTAATGAGCAAGGTCATCTCTAGTCACTATAGCTAAGTCTTAACTATGCTTAAGCGATAGTCCATCCGGTCTATATAGATAAGATAGTCAATCTTGATAGAAATTTCTAAGGCAAAGCCTAATAACTGGTTTCTTTGGGAGAATAATATCTTCCAATCTATTTGGAATTAGAGAAAAGTCAAAATTATAGAGTTTTAGGATTTCGAATGCTCTATAAAGAACATCTTAGTGATAGTTTCCTCTAAAAATGAGTTCTAAGGTCTCTTTGAGAGTATTCGAAACGGCCAAAGTTGTGTTTTCACCATAAAACTGCCAAAAATAGCTAAGTGTCCCACTTTGCACTCGAATATCTCAAAAACGAAAGAGATTTGACTTTCTAGTATCTCATATACTCTAGTAGAGTTTTTTTTGGCGTCTAAAACTTTTGTCTTTATGTCAAAACTTGATTCTAAACACATGGAAAGATAAATACTTCGCAAAATAGCCCCTAATGAAGGTTATACCTAAAATCTAGTCACAAACTAGTCAAATATTCTATGAGTCGGACTAAGGCAATCAACAATAGCTCTTGGGGCGAGAAACCCCACCCATCGTTGCAATGATTAAGCATGTCGTACATTGACACAGATTCTCTCATATACACGCTTATGGATTTATTTACTTTATCTCAAAAGAAATTGAAGCAAAATAATAGAAAGAGTTTTTGTGTACTTCCCCGATATATTTTCTGATGTCTTGCTTGATTGAGAATCCATGTCTTCTCTCCAAAAGTTGTGGAGGAGCTGTTTGTAGAGGTGGCAAGCCTCTCAGATCTAATGTCAGGGTTGCAATCTGCAACAGATATAACTTCGCGCACAGTTATCAAATACTAGTTCGTGTGGGTACTTAAAATCACCAGAATGCATCCGGCGGAATCCCCAAGATAAGTTGTATGTAAAAATCGACTCCAAAAATAGGCCACGTTTTACTTTTTTATCAAATTTTGATTTGCATGTCCATCTACACACTTAAACACTTCCTTTGAGTATACTAACTAATTGAAAACTCAATCTTGAATTTTCACTTAATTTTTTCACTTAGAATCTTTACGTATACTTTTGAAAACCACTAACAGACCTGCT
Source organism: Cibotium barometz (assembly GCF_041138505.1). Taxonomy (NCBI): domain Eukaryota; kingdom Viridiplantae; phylum Streptophyta; class Polypodiopsida; order Cyatheales; family Cibotiaceae; genus Cibotium; species Cibotium barometz. The sequence continues at coordinate 21,696,504 of NC_141103.1, read as the reverse complement.
AGAATTCATTACTGAAATTTGTAGCATTCAAAACTTAGGATTATCTTTAATCATAACTTGGTTAATCTCAGAGGTATGTTACATTGTGTGTGTGTGTGTGTGCCCCTTATTCCTAGGGTAGTGCTTGTGTGTGTGTGTGTGTGTGCACGTGTGTATTTGTGTGTGCACGTATCTGTGTGTGTATTAGTATCTATGTGTGTACGTGTGTGCATGTGCATGTGTACATGTGCGTGTGTGTATATATGTTAATATTTGTGTGTGTGTCTACGTGTTTGTGTCTATGCGCACGTGTGTGTGTATTAGTGTGTATGCGTTATCGTGACGTGGGCGGTGTCACTGGAAAAGTGCGAGGCTTTTGGCTGTGAGAGTAACTTCCAAATCCCAAGCATTAAATGTCTTCTCAGCTTGTCATAGAACAAGGTATAGCATGGTATTATCTCAATCTCTTGACTCGGGCATACATTCAATGGGATGTTTTCAACAACTCATACAAGAAACACTCATCATCAACTTTGATGATACAAGACTTATGGCAGGAGATCTCATCAACATCTCCATAGATCATCATCAAAGATTCATCATCATACAAGATATTCACATAACATATGCTATATGTGTGTAGAACATGATTGACGATGCAACAATACCCATGAGAAAAAAAACAACAAACTCACAAGACTCGCAGCACTCTGTGCTCGCCTCTGCACTGTAACAAACTCCCAGCCCTTGTGGCTGCTGCTCCCCAATCACTCTCCTCTTAGCGCCTTACTTCCAACTTCCACACCTTCCGGCGGCCTTCTCTGCAGCCTGCAGCAATTTTTGACACCTTCTGTGTATGACCTGGGCGTCTCCCCAGTCGCCAACCACACAATGGCTTGTCCCACTAGCTCCCACACGTGGCCAGCCTCACTTTATCTTCCCGGCTGACTCCAGCACCTGCGCTGTCACCTCAAAGGTGGTTTCCCCTCTGTGTGTGGCTGCGGCTACTTCTTGCCTGCACCCGAAGAAGCTTTCTCCTCTTTACACGACGGCCACCAAGCACTCGAGAGCGACTCCTCTTTAGCGCTTCTCTTTTCTTCAGTCGCTGTAAGCAGCCCGTTTTTCACCATGGCCACTTCTTCGTTTCTCTCCTCACTTTTTGCTATCTGCAGCTGCGCTCTCTCTTCTCGCGCTTCAACCACGCCTGCCCACGCTTCTCAGTCGTGAGCCCGGCTACTTTCTCCTGCGACTTCTTCTTGCACGCTCACCTCTGCGCCTCTGCAAGGTGCCGGCTCCCTTCAAATCACAAAAGCCATCTATTAAAGTCGTCACAACGCCGCCAGCCCATCACTTCGAAGCCAGTCCGCCGTCTTTGCACAATCACCAGAAAGCCCCCCAACTCATCACAAGGCGTCTGCTGCAGCCTTCTTTTGCAAGGCGGACTCCTCACTCTACCCGGCGGCCACCACTTCAAATCTTCGCCAGCTGCTCTACAGATCACCAGTCCGTCCTCTGCACGCCCTCTTGTTGCGCCCAAGAACCCCCACCTTTCTTCCTTTTTCCAGAGGCGGCCCTTTTTTCTTCTGCAGGCTGCCCGACTCCTTGTGAGCTCCACGCTTCCTTCACGTGCATCGCCAGCTCTGGCAGCCACTCAACCCTCCATGTTCACTTTGCCTTTTTGGCCACTTAATATTATATATATATATTTTTTATTTTGCCTAAGATGGCCACCTTATTCTCCTTTTCACACCAAAGCAAAGGCAACACCAATATTAATTGCTCCCCACTTTCCACACTTTCAAATGCAATCTGCAAGTGTCCACTCATTTCTTGGATGTGCACACAATTCAAGGCGACCAAACAGCTAAAACCACCTCCATCCAACCATATTCCGAACAGGCTTGTAACAAGCTCAGCACCAAACCATTTCACCTGTACACCTGGCAACGCCCTCAAAAGCAAAACCCTCCACACGTCATACATCCCGTATGTACACAGACACTTAATCCCATGCATCTGGATTTGCATTTGATGGTCTCACATGCATGGTTTCACACCATAGACGTGCCGTGGCACGACAGCGTGCACCCCCGTCCCTCACGTACTATGTGATGCATGTGTGTATTTGTGTGTGTGTATGTGTGTGTGCCCTTGTCCCCCTAGGGCAGTGTTTGTGTGTGTGTGTGTGTGTCCCCATGCCCCAAGGGTAGTGTGTGTGTGTATTTGTGCATGTGTATGTGTGTATTTGTGTGTGTGTGTGTGTGTGTGTGTGTGTGTGTATGTATGTGTGTGTGTGTGTGTGTGTGTATGTCTGTGTGTGCGCATGTATATTATAGATATGTATGTGTGTGTATGTATAGTGTGTGCATATCTATTATGTGTAGTTTATATATATATGTGTGTGTGTGTGTGTGTGTGTAAAATAAATACAAAAGTTACCTCTATGCCAAATTTAGCCATGTAATCTAATCATCTTCCCCAAACAAAGCATTCTTTTTTTCCACTTCTTCAAATTAAGAATTCAAATTGACAAAAGGCCTTGTGATTGAAAAGAGGTGCTTTTAATGTTCTCTCTCCTAAGGCACTCATCACCTCCCCTCCACCAGTTGAAATTCAAAAATCAAATCTCTTAAGATAATATGTGTGTGTATGTGAAGGGGTAGGCAATTTGATTTCTAATGAATTATATATATATATTTATATTTATATATATAAAACTCATTCAATGAGCAAATGACTTGATAGTGACAATTAATTGTGAGCCCCAACGCATCTAGGCATGTGGGAAAGAAACCCCCAAAGTCTATCTTCTCTTCTCCTTTTCTTCTTTTTCTCTTCTTTTTTAGAAATCCACGATTTCTCTTTTCTCTCCTCTCCCTGTACCACGTTGCAAAAAAGTTGTCCATGAATAAAATGTAATAGAATGGGATAAGATAGATAAATGATTGTAGCCCTTACTTTATCTTGTTAACCGGTGATATTGGAGGATAATAGGAGATCTTGGAGGACTTATTTTGGACTGGGGTCGGCATCAACCAGCTAATTCGGTTTAAAGTTAGCTCTGTGACCAAAGAATCATGTAATCTCAAACAAAAATTCACCTGATATAAATCTCTATCAATTACAGCATAGCATCTCAATCAATCCTAATGTATGTGTCTATCTCAAGATTCTATCATCATCACCATGCTCGACAACATGGTTAGTCATAATGACCAAAATCCAGCCAATCTAGGGCTTTCTCTGATGCCCGTCCACCCAACCTCCACATTGGACATCGCGGCTATCCCAAGTATACCTTTTTCTGAATCTCGTCCTTTCAGGGTTCTACCACCATGACTCCGAGAGGGCATAAATCTCATTCTCTGTCCGGCGTTCCTTGTCTAAGGACGGCCGGTCCGAATCTCAAAATCTCATGTCGAGTCTCATCCATACACATGCATATCAGTTAGTCATACACATGCATATTAATCATTTCTCTTAAAACAAAGCAATCATAAATCATACATATCATCTCACACTCATCTGTAGTCCATAATCTTTTAAGGCATGCATATTCAAATCAATCACAATCAATTTCAAGTATAAAGCAAGATTTTAATTTAAATAGTCTTTAGCTTCTCTTTATCTTTTAAGTCACATGGGAATCCTTGTTTTAAACATAATCAATTATTATGTTCTAATGAGAGAGGTCATCTCTAGTCACTATAGCTAAGTCTTAACTATGCTTAAGCGATAGTCCATCCGGTCTATATAGATAAGATAGTCAATCTTGATAGAAATTTCTAAGGCAAAGCCTAATAACTGGTTTCTTTGGGAGAGTAATATCTTCCAATCTATTTGGAATTAGAGAAAGTCAAAATTATAGAGTTTTAGGATTTCTAATGCTCCTCCACTCATTGAAATTCAAAATTTGAATCTCTTAAGATAATATGTGTGTGTGTGTGTTCAGGGTGGAAATTATATTTTCGAATGTATTACACACACACACACACACACACACACAACTCATTTAATGAGAAAATGACTTGATGGTGACAATTAATTTTGAGCCCTAATGCATCTAGGCGTGTGGGAAACAAACCCCCAAAGACTATCTTCTCTTCTCCTTTCTCCTTTTTTATCTTATTTTTTAGAAATCCAAGATTTCTCTTTTCTCTCCTCTCCTTGTGCCATGTTGCAAAAAGTTGTCCTTCTAATAAATATACATATACATATACTCTATCAACACTAAAACTGGAAAGTACTTTGACGACTGTCAAGAGGCCGAGCCAAGCAAGATTGCAAATGATTCAAAACTTGCCAAGGACCTTTGGGACTTCAGTGTGAAGGTTACATCATTGGAAGTGTGCTAGCGATTTCGACCAACATATATTTGCCATGTCTCATCATTAGTTTGTTTCCTCTTAAGAATAAATACTATGCATTACATTTTTTACACCTTATAGTAGTGTATGTTGCCCCGATTTCCATGTAATGAATTGCAATAAGTATGTCAATACCTTGTGATCATTTATGGTGTAATGAATCAATCTAGATCTGCATACTTTTTTTTAAAACCTACAAAATACTTATAGGTACTCTATTTTGACGACAATTGACAGTTTGCAAAGGGTCTAGGAGAAAATGTTGAGTACATATTGAAATCTTCGATGGAAATGGTAGACGAGTATAAAAGAGGGAGAAATTGCAAACGATAAAACTGTCTCAAGAAGTATATACAGCCCAAGCATGAGTCTTCGGTCTCGTGGTGTGGAGAGGATCACTAGTAGATTAATTCCATGCGACTCAAACAAAACTTTACGTAGACCATTGTGGATGATAAAAAAGAGCATCGAAATTTGCGTTGATGATAACGTATATATACATGAAGATAAAGACGCGGTTGAAAAGCATATTTTTTTCTTTTTTGTTTTCTGTTTGGTGTGATTTTTGAAAAAAAATCAAGTGTTTTTAGTTCTTATAGTCTTAATCAATTGTTTTTAGTTACTTTTCAAACAAATGCAAAGATATATGTAGCAATATTTATAAGAAATTAATATGACAATATCTGTAACGTACTCATGTGTACGTATTTTTTTGGGCCCATTTGACTTGGTGATTTTCAGAATCTACATTTAATGTTGAAAAGTGGGAAATACTTAGAGGACATAAAAGATTGATTTTGGTCACAAATTGAGTAATTTTAGAGATGTCAATTTTTGGTCAATTTTGGAACTTTTTATGCCTGATTTGTGCTGTCATTTGTAAGTGAATTCTTTTCTATACTTTACCATGCTGGACAATGTATAAGAGGTTCATAGTGAGTAGTTTAGACTGAAGGAAACTCATATGGGGGTTTACATAGTAAATTTAGCCGCCGCAACGGGCCCCTGAAAAACAAGGCCCGGACACCAAATTCACCCTTAATTTTTAGTAATTGCTTCGCATGAGGGGGAATATAACTTTATTTTCTAGAGAGAAGGTATTAAAGAAAGTTAGATTATCACAAGAGGAACAAAATCCGTGTTCAGACCATTCGGAGATTCCACACAGTTTGGCCGGTATTCGCAACAAAACAAATCCGACACCACTTTCCAGATCATCTCTATTTCGATTAAAGATCATGATTTTAGAAGTATTTCTATCTTTATCGTTTTTGTGCATGATAATCTACTAATTCTCGTGGGCTATTTTTTGGATTGTTATTCCAGAGCCTTGAGGTGATATCTCTGCGCGCGCGCTGTCGTGCCACGGCACGTCTATGGTGTGAAACCATGCATGTGAGGCCATCAAATACAAATCCAGATGCATGAGTTAAGTGCCATGATGAGTCACTATATGATGCCATGTACATATGTTCATATTGTAAATGAGGTTCAATAAGATGAGTTGAGGCTGAGCCAGATCTAGGAGTTTTTGTATATGAGTGCAGTGTGAATTATGGAGTTTTATGCATATGGTGGACCTTGTAGTAGGGAACACCCTTCTTAACATGTATGGAAACGCAAAGGTTTGATGCCAGATGAGTTAAAAGAAATCCAGTGGGAGCCAGTGTTGTGAGAACTCATCCAAGTCCGTCGAGCCATCAAAAAGAGCTTCTCTTAGCTTGTTGGTCCAGAGCTGGCAATGGCAGCTTTGACTATGAGTATGTTAATGAGGAAGATGAGGAAGAGGATGTGTTTGAGTTGGCTTCAGTGCAACCACCACTTGAGCTTGGTCTCTCGCTTGCAAGCCACCCGGAGGATGAAGATGAACAGGAGGAGGAAGAGGCGGTTGATGAGTCCCTTTTATGAAAATGATGAGGCCTTCGCTAGAGCTTTACAAGAGGCTGAGCACCATGATGCAACCGCTTACATGATGGGCATCATTGGTGTCGACGGATGAACATGCATACTTGCTTCTCCATATTGGTAATGAAGGGAGTGAATATGATACATCTGGCGGTGGCAGCTTACGTGTAATAATCTCTCGAAGAAATACAAGCAATAATGCGCAGCCTTTTTTAAAATGGAAGGCCGATTTCTAAGCTGCAAAAGGGTGATGCAACGCCGCATCTCTGGCGGGAAAAAGAGGGAAATAACCAGAGCGTGGGGGCGAAAAAAAACCAGGGTGCAGAAATCAGAACCAGAGTGTAAAAAGACCAGTGTTTTTTATCTCTGAAGGACGGCGACTGTTCATGATGTCCTGGATCTCAAAATGAAGAGGAAATGAAGAGTAATAAGAGGACACGATTTTCAAAAAAAGCTTCATGCTACATGCAAAATCCTGAATCTGGCCCTACAACAAGGTGGTGAATAAAAGAAGAGAAGCGAAAATCAGAGATTCGTTTCTTTCTCTTTTTAAAAGATAAGCGAATTTTTTTACACTTACAAAATCGAAATCCTAAGGTTTCCTTCATAAGGCTTTCGAAATAAGGTCTTGTATAAGATTTTTTTTAAATACCTTGGAGAACTTGAAGCTTGGATTTCATATTCTATTAGCTGGGTTTTTGAATGCAAGACATGGAACTTCCAAAAATTATATGACTATGTGGTACATATGCTATGTTATTTTGCTTGTGAGATGTTAGAATATTAAGGCAGGTTTTCAGGTGATAAAGAGCATCTTGAAATGATGGTTTTGATGGCACTGGATGTAAAGAATGTAAATGGTCACATGTATATGGGAAAAATTTGAAGTTTTTGTTATGCCTACATGTGAATGGTTCAAAGGATTTGGAGAAAGGAGTCAATGAGTAATGGAACAAACACTGGGTATGCAATTTTGTGCAATCATCAGGATGAATTCAAGGATGTATTGAGGTGAATCGACACATGTATATGTCATTGAAAATGGTGATGTTCAATACTCCTTGGGAAATTTTGTGTGTGAGTTTCCTTGTTAGATTTGGTACCCACTCTCATAGCTAGAAGTCTCGTACTTTCCTGGCTGTACCGCACACATCACGACATCTCTTTTGGTGAACCCGACGTGAAGCTGCTGGGGTGAGAGTGTGGTGAAATATACAGAGAAGCTATGGCTGAAAATTCTGAGGGTCAGGGGGTTCATTTTGACCCTGGGGTTATGCAGATGTTTCAGATGTTTACCATGTATATGCAACAGCAACAAGCTACTGAGAGAGGACAAATTTCCACGACCAAAGCATTACAATCAATTGTGAAAAAGATGGATCAATTTGATGGGAAGGACATTACAAAGTACCTGCGCAATTATATAAAGGAGATGGAGCTAAACAGGGTGACTGAGGAGGATATGGTTCAAAGTTTCGAGCTGGTATGTGTTCCTGAAATAAGAGAGCGCATAAGAGGATTGCAGACAGCACATGGTGGCAGAAATTGGGAGGAGTTCAAGCTTGCTTTAAAGGATGAATATTTCATGGACGATTCTGAGCGAGTGACCAAACGAACTTTCTTGGAATGGGTCACAAAACCTAAAATGGGAATTTTTGCCACAGAATTGCTAAGAGAGTTTGAGAAGCGCTATGCCCAGCTGTCAAGGATAGAGCGTGCAACTTTGGACAGAGAAAAAACAGAGCTCTTCTTACAAGCAGCTGGGAAAGATCTCCAGGAGAAATTGGAAATCCTCCTTGAGGATAAGGATACAGAGCAGGGATTAAAGAGTGATTGGAATGATGTTGAGGATGCAGTCACTATGTTAGCAAAGCGGCAGCGGAGGAGGGATAAAATGGTGATGGGCTCTGCAACCCCCATAACTGCTGTCACCCCTGAGAATCTACCCAAACCAGCTGCTACAATTCCAAAGATAGATGGGCCGATGGATGAGCTTATCAAGGGTATGTGTGACCTAAAATTGAAGATGTCCAGGATTGAAGAAAAAGGTCTACCATTGGGGCAGGCTTCTATGCAAAGGCCTCAAAGCAAAGAAGGGTTTACATATAGATGCATATGGTGTGATGACCCAGAACATGCAAAGAAGGATTGTGCTAGCTATAAAGAAGCTCTTAAAAATCAACTTGTGTTTTTCAAAGATGGGAAAATCCATCTTACAGAGACTGGTCTTCCATTGAGCACAAACTTTGGGAAAGGAGGGATGAAAAAGCTGGTAGAGGATATGGCTGCTAGTCATGCCATTTCTATGGTTGAGGCAGCAACCTATGGATTAAAGGTTGGTCAATTAAAGCAGGGATTTGAGAATGATGAGGATTATGAGAATGAGGATTTTTGGCCATCAACAATGGAATTAATTGCATCAAAGAAAGTGTCAAAGCAAGCTTTGCATGAAGCAGGTGATTGTATACGTCTTGAGACTGGCTGGGAGGAGCCTGTGGATTCTTTATCTATTCATGCCTATATTGCCAAATGCCAAAATAATGAGGCACAGGTAGAGGAGAAGCGTAAAAGGGAAAATGAGGAAGGAGGGCCATCAAAAAGAGTTACACGTGGAAGTGAAAAGAAGGATCCTGGGCCATCACATATGCCTTCACAGCATAGCAGACCTCCACAGGATGTTTCAATGGAAGAAGTGCCAGCAAAAATGAAGGAAAAGGGTAAAGGGAAAAGTCCACTCTACAAGCTTCAATCTGATATTGAAGCTGCAACAGATCTCAAAAAGGTGCTTGAAGAGAGGATTCTAAACAACAGGGTGGAATTCACACTAGGGGAGGTCTTGGGGATTGCAAAGAAAGAATTTCATGATGAGATAATTGATATTATACGAAGGAAAAGGCAGTCCATAATTGAATCTATTCCATCACAAGGGGAGGCAAGTACTTCCAAGACTCATGGAGTACAGGTACAGAAGAAGGAAGAGAGAGAAAATGTGGTGGAATGTAATCACTCTGCTGATGGGGCACGACAAGTGCGCTTTGTGGAAGAAGATGATGAAAAAGAAGTTCTTACAAAGAGTCATTATTCCAGGAGCCATTGGGCAAGAGCAACCACTGAAACCCTTGTCAAGATAGGTGATTTGGAAGAGCCATATGTCGCTCTAATTGATCATGGGTCTGAAATAAATCTTATGGCTAAAAATCTCTACAACAAATGTAAATGGCCAATGGATGTGGATCATGGGTGGATGATTAAGGCAGCTAATAACTCATCTGGAGAGCTTTATGCAGCATGTCCAAATGTAAGGGTAACTATAGGGGATGTGAAAGATGATCAGAACTTCTTTGTTCAGGAGATGTCATCGTATCCCCTCATTCTTGGGCAACCCTACATTACAGCTGTAAGGATGGAAACAAAGGTTTTGGATGATGGTTCAGTATATGCAAGAATAAGGAGTAAAGATGGCAAAAAAGCTGTTCAGTTTTTGACAGTTTGTATTAACCATGAAAGGAATCGTGAGTCTCTTCGGGCACAGTCACTTCCAAAGATAAATAGAGAATTCATGAATTACAGGGAGATGAGGGATTTTGGCCAGGTGCCATTGTAAGGCGGGATTCCAATGGTACAAGGAAAAATGAGTTCTCGCAGGACTCAATCAATGTAAATAGTTTTTCAGCAAATTTTCAGGGATTCTCCAGCTATGGGTCACTGGTTTTTGTAAAAAGCAAGGATTTGAAGCGTGGCATGCGAAAACATATACAAAATGAACAAAAAAGTTTTGAGCAGTGTGGTCTTTTGGGGAAGAATGAGTTTATTTCAGGGGTGCTTGATGAGGTGTCATTTGTAGATACTATGGATGTGCTTTTTGATATGGGAAGAGCATGCTTACAGGGTGGAAATGAAATGATAGAGGTGTCATCTGTGGAGATGTATGATATAATCCAAGAATTTAAGGGGGTGGAATGTAAAAACATGAATTGTGAGATGGATGCTCATGTTGATACAAAGTACAAAACGGTTGCAAAGAAGGTGAAACCAGTTGCCTTGCCCTTGCCACCAAGAAGCAAGGAGAAGATAGATGAAGCTTCTATGCAACCAAATCTTAGAGATCCGAAGAAAATTGGGCATAAATTTACTCAAGAAACTCTAAAAGAGCTGAAGATTGGTGAGAAGGATTTTCTGTTGCCAGTTGAAAGGGAATGCTTTGAGGAGATGCTTGTAAAACATGGGAAAGCCTTTGCTTTTCAGCCGCATGAGATAGGCTATGTTGATCCAAGTGTAACAGCACCAATGGTGATCTTTACTGTTCCACATGTGCCCTGGAACCTGCGCCAATTCCAGTACCAAAGGCTCTCTTGCCAAAGTTGATGGAATTACTAAAGGAAAAGATCAGGATGGGAATCTTGGAGCCTTCATGTGCCCCATATTCCAACAGATGGTTTACTGTACCAAAGAAAAATGGGACATTGCGCTTTATTCAAGACATGCAACCTGTAAACAAAGTCACAATCAGGAATGTGGGAGCAGGTCCAATTGTGGATGAGTTTGCAGAAGCATTTGCAGGGAAAGCTATATACTCTATGGGTGATCTGTATTCGAGATATGATCAGTTCCAGCTGGATATACAAAGCAGGGACTTGACCACAATGAGAACTCCTTTGGGATTAGTAAGGATGTGTACCTTACCACAGGGAGCCACTAACTCAGTGGCACATATGATGAATGGAATGAATAAAGTCTTACGAGACTTCATACCACAAAAAACTATGCCATTTTTGGATGATGTGCCAATAAAGGGCTGTGATGAGAAAGACAAAGATGGGGATTTGGATTCAAAGGGGTGCCGCAAGTTTGTGGCAAATCATATAAAGGATTGTGACATGATTCTATCCAGGCTTGAAGAAGTGAATCTTACTTTATCTGGGCTGAAATCAGTGTTTGGAGTTGGTGAAGTGCTAATAGTGAGACATCTTTGTAGTACTAGTGGATGCCGACCTTGTCCAGCCAAGATAGATGCAATACAAAGAATGAAGGAAACATGCATTAATGTTACAGAGCTGAGGAGATTTCTTGGAGAATGTGTCTTTTATGTTATTTGGATCCCACATTATGCACATGTAGCAGATCCTCTTTATCAACTTTTGAGGAAAAATAAAAAATTTCTGTGGAGTGCAGTACATATTAAAGCTATGCGGAAGCTGAAATATTTGCTCCAATCATCACCCACTTTGAGAAAGGCAGATTATGAGTGTGGCAGGCCTGTGATTGTTACAGTTGATACTAGTCCTACTGGGATAGGATGGGCAGTAGGGCAAGATGATGAGGATGGGCAGTAGGGCAAGATGATGAGGATGATCATAGGTATGTAATTAGATTTGGAGCAAAGGTATTAAGCTTTCGGCAACGAAAGTATCCACAGATCAAGAGAGAGTTATGGGGAATAGTCACTGCTCTAAAATGTGAAAAAGAATATCTTATTGGGGCATCTGTACTTGTGGAAACTGATTGCTTGCCACTTCTTGGGATGATAGCAAGCTGTACCACTCCAGATATTGCTATGCTTAGGTGGATTGCTTATATCAAGTCACTAAATCCTGAGTTTGAGCATATTGCAGGAAAAGATAATCCAGTTGCAGATATGCTATCAAGAGCCAGGTATGAAGATGAGAAAGAGATGATTAGTGACATTGATGATGTGGGTACAAAGTTCTATACTACAGCATATGCAAAAGGGGATCATATTTGCCTATCAAATGCACTTGAGTCTTTTATTGAGGAAATATATGAAGGAGATTGGTTGCTTATTGGTCAATATTTGAGTACTCTGACAAGGCCAGAAAATTGGTCTGACTCAGAATTTAAGAGGATCCGCAGAAAAGCATATGGTTATTTCCTAAAGGATGGGTATCTCTGGAAGCATCCTAAGCAGAGGAATGCTATGCCACAAAGAGTCATATGTGATAAAGAGACTCAAGGAAAGCTTGTGAAAGAATTCCATGAGAGTCTCTGGGCTGGACATAGAAGTGTGTGGGCCACCTTTACCAAAATAAAGGAAAAATATTGGTGGAAAGGAATGTACAAGGATATTTCCCAATATGTGGAAACATGCATGGTATGCCAAATGTACTCAAATGTGCGGCATCATGATGGCTTGCAACCAACCTACCCACCTGCCATGCACTACAAATGGGTAGTGGATCTAGTTACAATGCCTTTGGGAATTTGGCAGATGCGGTATATAGCACTTGTAAGAGAAGATTTGACAAATTAGGTAGAAGGGCGTGCTCTTAGAACAAAGAGTACGGAAACAGTATGCAAATTTCTCTTGGAAGATGTGATCTGCCGGTATGGTTGTGTTGGGAAAATAACAGCTGATAGGGGTGAGCTAGATGTTGAAGAAGCAAGGGAATTCTTCTCTAGAATTGGTATCAAACTGTCCCTAACATGTGCTTACAATCCTGAGGGCAATGGAAAAAGTGAGCGAGGACATCCTCCAATCATTAAAGCTTTGGCTAAGGTATGCAGAGAAAGAATGCGAGAGTGGCCAAAACTGCTACCATATGCCTTGTGGGCTGACCGTACAACTCATAGCTCAGTGACAGGATACATGCCTGCAGAATTGATGTATGGTAAGAAGCCAGTGATGCCAGTTGAAGAAGTAGTTCTAACTTGGAATGTATTGCCCTGGGTGGAAGGATTGAGCAGAGATGACCTCCTTGCATTGCGAATAAGACAGTTGGAGAGGAGGCCTGAAGATGTAGAGCTTGCTAAAGCTCGCTTAAAAGATGCAAGGTTGAAAAATAAAGAAAGGTTTGATAGAAGACACAAACTCCGGCCAAAACCTATTGAAGAAGGTGATTGGGTTCTAATGTATGATAGTAGCCTTGACAACCAATTCACTGTTCAAAGAAAATTTGCAAAAAGATGGTTTGGCCCTTACATTGTCAAGCATGTGCATGGAAATGCTACGTATACTCTGTGTGAGCTTGATGGAACACAAATAAAGAATCTTGTGGCAGGCAAAAGAATCAAGATATTTAAAAGAAGGCATGATAGTGATCCTTTTGATTCACAAGAGACTCAGGATGAGAGGCTTGAGAGTGGTAGTATGGATATGGTTGAAGAGGAAGAGAATGATCTTCCTGGTAATGCAGAAGATGAAGACGACATCCAGTTATATGTGGACCTTGATGATGATTTGGCACATACCAAAGGATGTGCAGGTTTAGAGGGGGTGGATGTCGTGCCACGGCACGTCTATGGTGTGAAACCATGCATGTGAGGCCATCAAATACAAATCCAGATGCATGAGTTAAGTGCCATGACGAGTCACTATATGATGCCATGTACATATGTTCATATTGTAAATGAGGTTCAATAAGATGAGTTGAGGCTGAGCCAGATCTAGGAGTTTTTGTATATGAGTGCAGTGTGAATTATGGAGTTTTATGCATATGGTGGACCTTGTAGTAGGGAACACCCTTCTTAACATGTATGGAAACGCAAAGGTTTGATGCCAGATGAGTTAAAAGAAATCCAGTGGGAGCCAGTGTTGTGAGAACTCATCCAAGTCCGTCGAGCCATCAAAAAGAGCTTCTGGGTTGTTGCAAGATCAGGGTGTCCAGTTTTATCCAGTTTATGCTAGGCTGGGACAATGCTTGGAGAGCTAATTTTGGGAGGCAAGATACTTAAAATGAGATCAAGCAAATAATAGAAAATACGCTTGCCCTTAAATTTACCCAATATAACTTAAATTAATATAAATTAGTCTAATTAATCAAAATTAATCGAAAATATAATGAAATGATAAACAAATGATCTTTCCATACTTAGAGTGATCCAATTTATTTTTACATAGATGCACCATTACAAGTACACTAGTCCCTATAGGTTTTAGATGATTTACATCAAAAATGTAATTTTACTAATTAGATTATTTATTGGAAATATGTTGGAATTTATGATCAATGTCATGGTCTAAGGTTAAAGCACTCAATAAAATGTAAAAGGACCATGTAATATGAAGGGAATCCAGGTGAATGAAGGGTAAACCCCCACTTGAGATAGGCGAGTTTCATTAGATGCTCTGGAGGCTATATTCTAGGGAGCCATGTGGGGGGAGATGGCCTTGGATGCCTTTGATATTATGTAAGCAGTGATGTCACTCAACCATGTACAACTTGGCTATAAAATGGTGGCCTTCCTAATGAGAAAAATACGAATTTTATATGCTATGTAATGCCCCTTATTGTGCTGTCATTATGCTCTCTTAATCTTGGATTAAGTACTAGTTAATCACTTTTTGTTCATGTGACCATCATGGGTTATCTTGAACCACCATAGCTCTTTCATCACTCCATGAACTCATTAAGCTTTTATCATCTCTCATTATGCTATTCCCAACATGGTATCAGAGCCATGATTACCCCTAGGCATAGTAATTAACCACATTGTTCAATTTTTCATTTTTTTCAAGCTTTCCATTAAAGCTTCACTGCCCCCCTGCTGGTTTTTTGCCTCATGTGAGCTCTATACTCCACCAAATCTCACACTTTTTGATTCAAAAGAGAGCTAACATCCGGCGCTTCCTACACCTAGCTCCATTGGAGCTCCCACGAAGCAGACGCGGCGTATTTCTCTCTGCAGCAGCAGCCCGCCTCTGCGCTGAGAAATTGGTAAAATTGAAGTCCTACACAGCATGGTTTACAAATTCCTCTTATGAGCATTACATTGATGCTATGAAGCTCCTCCTTGTTGATTTTCATGAGCAATGGTCCACTGTAGCTGCTGTTTGAACTAATTTCTCAGTGACAGTATATGCTGTGTTGCAGAGCAGTTTTACAGAGATTGAAGCAACATCTTGGCATGTTTGAGTGCTGAGATTAGAGCCAATACCTTGGTTCTCACTTGGTTTAAAGCATTTTATGTTTCTCATTTGGGAAGAGCCTCATTCAATTGCTCAAAGCTCACTCTATATTTGGGGGCAGTTTTTTTCTCTTTAACTAATCATCTCCACTAATCACCATATAATTATCTATTGAGATGACATTCTAATATGCATATTGAGTTGAATATCTCTTTGTAGTCATGCATTCGGATGCTGAATCATCTAATGAAGATTATATCAAAAAATCATTAAAACCCAAAAGCAAAACTAGAAAACCTAGGATCAAGTCTAGGCCCCGCTATTATCATTATGCAAAAGCTTATGGGTTTGGGGAATTCTTGAGTAATTTCATGCATATATATGGTGAAGGGGGATTCTAGTTTTTAATCTATTGCATTGTTCAGTTCCAATCATGGAGTCAACTTACATATCATCTTCTTTCATCAAGAAATTCAATGGTCATGACTTCCACACTTGGCAAGTCAAAATGAGATTTTTACTAATGAAAGAAGGAGTTTGGGGCATAGTCAATGGCACTATACCTAAACCTGCCACACGAGAAGGAGAAATCTCTTGGCAAACCAAGGATGAGAAAGCATTAGCTCTCATTGCCCTTGGAGTTGAAGATAGTTATATACATTACATTGGTAATGGAACATCTTCACAAATTGCGTGGAATTCACTGGATAAATCTTTTGGTGCTCAAGGCCTCCACAGCAAAATCAGTCTCAAAGTAGACTTTTATAGTCTAGAGTACAAGATTGATGAGACACTTGCATCTCACATCAACACCATGAAGAGCTTGATGGCCCAGCTCGAAGCCATCAATGAACCAGTCAAGGAGAGTGATGCCATAGCCATCCTCCTAAAGTCAATGCCATCCGAGTATGATACACTCATGCCGACCTTAAAGTATATGCAGGATCCCACTTTGGAGGGAATAGAGAGTGTTCTCTTGGAAGAAGAGAAGAAGCTGAAAGGTAGAGCCATTGATCTTGTCTCAAACCAGGCATACCTTGTTCAAAAGCAAACCGGCAAATCACTCCAATGTACACATTGTGGAAGGACAGGACACCTTGCCAAGAATTGCTACCACAAAGACAAGCCAAAGCGAATATGCACCAAATGTGGAAAGCCAGGTCATCTCGCCGACAAATGTTACACCAACCAGGCAAATATGGTAAGCATTTCGAATGATTCAGCAGAAGAAATCCAAGCATGCAACAATGTTACTACCTCCTTTGATGCAGAGGTAGATGCAGAATGGGCTTTCTAAAGCCAACAATGTTTATGCCCTCTCTTACCCAAATGTTTATGTATGGACACCTCTAACCACCGATGATGTAGGTTATGTGTTTCTATGATGCTCACAATATCTCTCAGTAGGCCATGTAGCCCTCAAGGGGGGATTGATGGGGAGTTGGGTCTCCATGACCAACAAATGATGATGATGCCCATGGATATGATAAATGATGATGCTATGATGATGATGGGGTATGGGAGAGGAATGGAGGAATGTTTTCATGTAGGAATGTTTTCATGTCATTTTCTTTTCGCAATGTAGAAGCTATGCTCCCTATGAGCGATGCTAATTTCCTTTTGTACTGTAGAGCTATACTCCTTATGAGTTAAGCTTTTTCTTTCATGTAATGTTTTGATCAAGGGAGGGCAATATACCATGCTATGATCAAGGGAGGGTATTGGAAATATGTTGGAATTTATGATCAATGTCATGGTCTAAGGTTAAAGCACTCAATAAAATGTAAAAGGACCATGTAATATGAAGGGAATCCAGGTGAATGAAGGGTAAACCCCCACTTGAGATAGGCGAGTTTCATTAGATGCTCTGGAGGCTATATTCTAGGGAGCCATGTGGGGGGAGATGGCCTTGGATGCCTTTGATATTATGTAAGCAGTGATGTCACTCAACCATGTACAACTTGGCTATAAAATGGTGGCCTTCCTAATGAGAAAAATACGAATTTTATATGCTATGTAATGCCCCTTATTGTGCTGTCATTATGCTCTCTTAATCTTGGATTAAGTACTAGTTAATCACTTTTTGTTCATGTGACCATCATGGGTTATCTTGAACCACCATAGCTCTTTCATCACTCCATGAACTCATTAAGCTTTTATCATCTCTCATTATGCTATTCCCAACATTATTAATATTTGCAGGCCTTCTGATAGTCTGGAAGAATTTTGAAAAAGGGATCATTAAAAATCCACCCATTAGATTTGTAATTTTTACTAACCACCACATTCTACTAATGTCTCAGTATCTACCCACTCTTTTGATCTACAAGATTGAGGATTTTAAGTGGTAGCTATCGTGGGTACAAAAAGTGGCGTATATTATAACACTTTAAAGACCTTGAAATATTTAAAGAAAATAGATAAATATCTTAAAATTTTCTCAAAAAATCAAGTTAAGCTCCATATTATGTGAAGATCTAAGGTACAAAGTGGGAATCTCATATGAGTTTATATGTAAAAGATATTAGCATTTTATGGAATCAGTTCAAATTTGGGACAGGGTGTATACATTGACTTTGTACCTAAGAAAATGAGGACTTTTGACTATCTAATGCTTAATCAAATTATGCAACTATATTTCCAACTTTGAATATGATGTTCCAACAAAAGAACTTGAAACGAAATTCCTTCATTTACTAGGAGAGACTAGCCACTAAAGGTAAACAAATGCCTGTTTTTTTATCGTTTATAGGGTGCCTGAGTGGACAAAACTGGGCACCCTGATCTTGCAACCACCCTTCTCTTAGCTTGTTGGTCCAGAGCTGGCAATGGCAGCTTTGACTATGAGTATGTTAATGAGGAAGATGAGGAAGAGGATGTGTTTGAGTTGGCTTCAGTGCAACCACCACTTGAGCTTGGTCTCTCGCTTGCAAGCCACCCGGAGGATGAAGATGAACAGGAGGAGGAAGAGGCGGTTGATGAGTTCCTTTTATGAAAATGATGAGGCCTTCGCTAGAGCTTTACAAGAGGCTGAGCACCATGATGCAACCGCTTACATGATTGGCATCATTGGTGTCGACGGATGAACATGCATACTTGCTTCTCCATATTGGTAATGAAGGGAGTGAATATGATACATCTGGCGGTGGCAGCTTACGTGTAATAATCTCTCGAAGAAATACAAGCAATAATGCGCAGCCTTTTTTAAAATGGAAGGCCAATTTCTAAGCTGCAAAAGGGTGATGCAACGCCGCATCTCTGGCAGGAAAAAGAGGGAAATAACCAGAGCGTGGGGGCGAAAAAAACCAGGGTGCAGAAATCAGAACCAGAGTGTAAAAAGACCAGTGTTTTTTATTTCTGAAGGACGGCGACTGTTCATGATGTCCTTGATCTCAAAATGAAGAGGAAATGAAGAGTAATAAGAGGACACGATTTTCAAAAAAAGCTTCATGCTACATGCAAAATCCTGAATCTGGCCCTACAGCAAGGTGGTGAATAAAAGAAGAGAAGCGAAAATCAGAGATTCGTTTCTTTCTCTTTTTAAAAGATAAGCGAATTTTTTTACACTTACAAAATCGAAATCCTAAGGTTTCCTTCATAAGGCTTTCGAAATAAGGTCTTGTATAAGCTTTTTTTTAAATACCTTGGAGAACTTGAAGCTTGGATTTCATATTCTATTAGCTGGGTTTTTGAATGCAAGACATGGAACTTCCAAAAATTATATGACTATGTGGTACATATGCTATGTTATTTTGTTGTGATGTTAGAATATTAAGGCAGGTTTTCAGGTGATAAAGAGCATCTTGAAATGATGGTTTTGATGGCACTGGATGTAAAGAATGTAAATGGTCACATGTATATGGGAAAAATTTGAAGTTTTTGTTATGCCTACATGTGAATGGTTCAAAGGATTTGGAGAAAGGAGTCAATGAGTAATGGAACAAACACTGGGTATGCAATTTTGTGCAATCATCAGGATGAATTCAAGGATGTATTGAGGTGAATCGACACATGTATATGTCATTGAAAATGGTGATGTTCAATACTCCTTGGGAAATTTTGTGTGTGAGTTTCCTTGTTAGATTTGGTACCCACTCTCACAGCTAGAAGTCTCGTACTTTCCTGGTTGTACCGCACACATCACGACAGCGCGCGAGAGAGAGAGAGAGAGAGGGAGAGAGAGGGAGAGAGAGAGAGAGAGAGAGAGAGAGAGAGAGAGAGAGAGATTTTGAGATTTGGATCGTCCATCCTTAGACACGGAACGCTAGATGGAGAACAAGATTTATGGCCTCTGGGAGCCATGTGGTAGAACCGAGAGAGGACAAGATCTAGAAAGAGGCATACGTGGGATAGCGACATCCATCGTGGAGGTTGGATGGATGGGTGTCGGAGAAAAGCCCTAGATTGGCTAGATCTTTTTGTTGGTGATTCTCTCTTTGATTTTAAGTATATGTATTGGTGATTATTATGTGATTTTGGATTGTCAAAATTAGAAAAAAAAAACGATTATGGTTTATTGAAAATCTCTTCTTTCTCTAAAACAAGCATGGTGTGTGTTGTAATCTATCCACCTTAAGGAGTGCAATATTGATCTTTCTCATGCACGATCAAAAGGCATCTCATTGTTTTTTGGTAGAGGTAATGGTATTAATATTACTCACTCTCTTTTATTGCCATAATGTGCATTTCATGTACATAAGTATTTAAGGTTGGTTTTCATGCTTTTAGAAAAGAGTGGTGGGTTGTGGAGCAAATGATATGGAGAAAAGGTATTTCTTAAAGCATGGCATATATGCCCTCCTTGAGCAATTTGAGCGAGAGGAGGTTAATGTCAATTGGACAGATGTCGTCGTTATGGTAAGTACTCTACACTTTGCACTCATTCTAAAGTTTTGCATCACTTATCATTTCTTAGTTTTTCATTATGAACGTTTTTGTAGGAAACAATGCCAAACCTCGTCTCAAACAACCGATGATTAGGTTCAGCCTTGCTCGCAAAGGAACTATGTACAAGAGCAATACCTTAAGTACTTTTATGTTGTCTCATGTGTTTGAGCATATATTATAAACATAAATTAAAGATGCAACTTCTTCTAAGTAATAAAAATCCATGTTTTGTAAAATTTGAGTATAGTTGTTGTGGGTACTCTTGAATGCTGACATAGTGGTCAATTCACTCTACAAGAGTGCACTTGGATGTACCATTATGCCACATGTTTATTTTTGTTGAAAAAGACGTCGATAATAGGCCTGCCTATAATATTGCAAATCAGAAGAGTAAGAGTAAGAGCAAAAAAAATTGAGATGAAAGATAGAGAGCATAAGCAAGATGGTAGAGATATAGTGAGAGGAATTTATGGTGTATCAAGGACTGTGTTGCTTTTCCATGTAATGAATTGCAATAAGTATGTCAATACCTTGTGATCATTTATGGTGTAATGAATCAATCTAGATCTACATACTTTTTTTTAAAACCTACAAAATACTTATAGGTACTCTATTTTGACGACAATTGACAGTCTGCAAAGGGTCTAGGAGAAAATGTTGAGTACATATTGAAATCTTTGATGGAAATGGTAGACGAGTATAAAAGAGGGAGCAATTACAAACGATAAAGTTGTCTCAAGAAGTATATACAGCCCAAGCATGAGTCTTCGGTCTCGTGGAGAGGAACACTAGTAGATTAATTCCATGTCACTCAAACAAAACTTTACGTAGACCATTGTGGATGATAAAAGAGAGCATCAAAATTCGCGTCGATGATAACGTCTATATACATGAAGATAAAGATGCGATTTAAAAGCATATTTTTTTCTTTTTTGTTTTTTGTTTGGTGTGATTTTTGAAAAAAATTCAAGTGTTTTTAGTTCTCATAGTCTTAATCAACCGTTTTTAGTTACTTTTCAAACAAATGCAAAGATATATGTAGCAATATCTATAAGAAATTAATATGACAATCTCTGTAGCGTACTCATGTGCACGTATTTTTTGGGCCCATTTGATTTGGTGATTTTCAGAATCTACACTTAATGTTGAAAAGTGGGAAATACTTAGATGACATAAAAGATTGATTTTGGTCACAAATTGAGTAATTTTAGAGATGTCGATTTTTGGTCAATTTTGGGGCTTTTTATGCTTGATTTGTGCTGTCATTTGAAAGTGATTTCTATTCTATACTTAACCATGTTAGACAATGTATAAGAGGTTCATAGTGAGTAGTTTAGACTAAACGAAACTCATATGGGGGATTACATAGTAAATATAGCCGCCGCAACAACGGGTGCTTGAAACAATGCCGGACACCAAATTCACCCTTACTTTTTAGTAACGGCTTCGCATGTGGGGGTATATAAATTTATTTTCTAGAGAGAAGTATTAAAGAAAGTTAGATCACCGCAAGAGGAACAAAGTCCATGTTCGGACCATTTGGAGATTCCACATAGATTGGGTGGTATTCGCAAAACGAATTCAACTGCACTTTCTAGATCATCTCTATTTTGGTTAAAGATCATGTTTTTAAAAGTATTTCTATCTTTATCGCTTTTTTGCATGATAATCTACTAATCCTCGTGGGCTATTTTTTTGGGTTGTTATTCGAGAGCCTTGAGGTGATTTTTGTGCGAGAGAGAGAGATTTTGAGATTCGGGTCGGCCATCCTTAGACATGGAATGCTGGACGGAGAACAAGATTTATGGCCTCTGGGAGCCATGTGGTAGAACCGAGAGAGGACGAGATCTAGAAAGAGGCATACGTGGGATAGCCATGACATCCAACATGGAGGTTGGGTGGACGGGCGTCGAAGAAAAGCCCTAGATTGGCTAGATCGTTTTGTTGGTGATTCTCTCTCTTATTTTGAGTACATGTATTGGTGATTATAATGTGATTTTGGATTCTCTCTTCTTTCTCTGAAGTGTGATGTAATATTTTTTTAAATTTGAGAAATTTTATGCATGTATCATGGAATAGATTCCAGGTACATTACAATATTTGTCTGCAAAATCTTACACTAATGGTCCCAAATACAAGGATATATGTAGCAATATTTACAAGAATTTATGAGAAGTGTCTGCCAAAGCTTGCATTAATGGTCCCAAACAAGAAAACTACGACAAAGATATATATTACTTGTCAAATAAAAAAGAAATATGATGTTATAGCTCATCATCGACTCTCTTATCCTCAGCTAGATCCATGGCTCCAAATAAATCTATTTCTATAAATACCTCTCCATCTGCATCTTCGTCAATGAGTGGAGCCTCGTTTGTTGTAGGATTAGAAGGAAGTTTATCTGTATCGGCCTCTTCTATGTTTGGCATTAGAGATGGGTGTATTGAAAGTTGTTCTTCTATTTTTTCTTTCAATTCTAGATTCGCCATTATGTTTACTTTTGGTTCAAGTTTTAGTTGTTCAATTACTATACCTTCATTTGACCCTTGTTCTAGTTGTTCAACTAGATCAATTGTTGGAGCTCTATATATGGCTCACTCTACCTAACTTGGTCTCACCTATATATATGTATCTTGTCCTCAATATGAATCAGTCTTTGGGAGCGTACATGATGTGTCTCTTGTCTCGTCTCTTTCTCTCTACATTTCAACATGGTATCAGAGCATCTATGAGGGAAGCATCTATGTCTTCTTGTTAAATTCATGATTATAATTTCATGTCTTACAAGATTGTTCTTTGATTATGTGTTGTCTACATGATTTTATAGCTTAACTTGTTGTAATTAGAGTTGTTTCTTAATCGCATCCTTGTAATTAGGTGCAGGTGCGTAGATTGTATTGTGCTGGTGAATCCTATCAAAAAAACGGAGTTGTGAGTCAAAAGTTATGACAGTTCAGGCAAACTGCATCTGTAAAACAGCAAAACAGGTTCTTTGTGTGAGCACACAGGTTTTGTCTTCATCAAGTGTCTTTGTGAGCACACAGGTTTCGTCTTCGTCAAGCATTTTTAGCAACCCGCCCAAATCTTAGCTTCTTCGTCAAGCGTTTTTAGCAAACCGCCAAATCTAGCTTTTTCATCAAGCGTCTACCAATGAATCTTGCGTCCCACGTCTCGGATTTTGCTATTTTTAGCAAAGCGACCAATCTAGCTTTTTCATCCAGCGTCTACCAATGAATCTTGTGTCCCACGTCTCGCTATTTTGAGGACAAGATACATATATATAGGTGAGACCAAGTTAGGTAGAGTGAGCCATATATAGAGCTCCAACATTTGGTTGGATGTCTTCAAGTTGTTGGTTTGAACACTCGTCCTGACATTTTGTTTATTGCTAACTATCTCGGGCAACACCTTGCATGTCCTTCTCTTAAGCATTGGTCTTCAGCAGTTGTGTCTCTTGTCTCGTCTCTTTCTCTCTACATTTCAACATCAATATCTGCTTCTTGTGCTTCTTGAGTTGGTTCCTCAACCTGTACTTCATCTGGTTTTTTCGTATCTTCAAATATTTATTTATTGCTAATCAATCGGTATTACAAACAACCACCTATGATCTCTAGGGTCTATCTTAAAGACAACCTACTCACAATTCTCTAGTAGTACAAATGTGTGCCTTTGGTATGTTCAAATCTTTATGATGTCTACTTGAACAAATCCACTCTTATCTCTGTGCACGGTTTCTTCGCATAAAAAATGAACCAAGAAAACTTTCTGAATCCAACCTTGATAATGTCTTCACTCTTCAAGTCACTTGCACTTAAACTATTTTCTTGCATGAAATTAGACTTGCATCACAATAAAATATTTTTCTCTTCTTATCTATTTGCTCCAATCAAAAGTGATGACTTCATGACCAAAGTGCACCAAATTTTCAATATTGTAAGTAAAAGAAGATCATGAAATTGTATGAAAAAGGAAAACTTATACAAGACTATGTCTTATGGTTTCTTGTGTACATGTAAGAACTCACTTACATGGTAATCACAACCATATGCACGCTCCTTCTCCTCTTTTCTTATAACCTCACCACTGTGTTTTACTTGTCATATGGTTTACTGAAGCTATCTACTAGAAGAAAATTATAGAAGTTGGGCGAGCGAATCTGGGTATGGCAATACTCGGGTTGTTCGACTCTTTCTAAAATTTAAACAATCTCGGTCTCTTTTGCTCTTTGCTAGGTTATACATCTCGATCCATTTATCCATAACACGAGAGTTTAAGATGCAAAATTTATGGATCTTCTCTTGTAATGCCATATCCATTATTCTTTGAAGGCCTTGTCCTTGAGGCTCAATGAGTCGATCATCCTCTTCCTGTGTCCATAGTCCTGGCATATTTTGGTCCTCCGTACGAAGATATGCTATTATGTATATAAAAGATTATTGAACAAGCCATCCCATTGCCATACTACCCTCAGAGGCGAGTTCGAAATTACTTGGATGCATCATGAACCTGGATATCTTCCTAGAACATACATAGGTCATGAACTAATGGAGCCAACTTGAGGTACATGTTCTTTACCTTATACTTCCCTGGAACTATTAAGGAAAGTAAAAGGTACCCCTTCTTTATCGCTAACCATGGTGGAAGGTTATAGTTGACTACGAAAAAGTACTATGTACTCATGATGAACTTCGTAAGCCAAACGGATTGACTCCATCCATTGCTAGTCCAAGGCGAATGTGCATTAGGAATTTTTTGGACCCAAAAAAGGGCCTCCTAAAGGATTCCTAATTTTAAGGGATTAGAGCTTAAAACGTTGGGCTTAAGGGAGACAAAGGCTATGATGATCCCTATTTTTTGCCTTGCCACATCAGCCATACCCCCCTAGTTTCACTTTTTAAAGGGAATATTCTCATACTCTCTCTTACTTTTTGACTTTTCTCATACTTTCTGAATTTTTTATCTTCACTCTCTACAAATTGAATCTTTCTTGTCAGTTTGAAATCTCCTTTCTCATTAACTCCCACCATATCTCCCTTCCACATCAGCAAAACATTCTTGTATTTAGGTGGGACCCAAAAAGTGAAAATTTTTATTTTTTTACATTTTTACATTTTGAGGTGGAAAAAACACCACCCAACCAATATGTATGAATTTTTTATCTTGACTCTCTACAAATTGAATCTTTCTTGTCAGTTTGAAATCTCCTTTCTCATTAACTCCCACCATATCTCCCTTCCACATCAGCAAAACATTCTCGTATTTAGGTGGATCCCAAAAAGAAAAAATTTTCTATTTTTTATTTTTTTACATTTTGAGGTGGAAAAAACACCACCCAACCAATATGTATGATAAAAATAAAAATTTTCCTCCAAAAAGCTTATAATTCAAGGGTCACGTCAAGAGCCTATCAGGAGCCAGTACATCCATAACTAAACGTCAGGTCCCCCACAACCCCATAAACATGACTAACTGTTAGGAATCACTACATCCATGAGATCCCGAAATTGTGGGAACCCCAAAAATCAATATTTTTTAAATTTTCTCATAAATGTAATTTATATATGAGAAAATGTTAGTATATTTGTATATCAAAAATATCATTTTCTACTTTAAAAAATGAATTTGTGTTAAACTTCCAACAGCAAAGTTTTAACAGTCTCTCTTACTCACTCACTCTCTCTCTCTCTCTCTCTCCCTCTGAGGATCTCTCTGCTTTAGCTTCTTCCTCTACTTAGCTATGGAGCCTTTGCAAGCTGTGTGTGTAGCCCCTTTGTGAAGCTAGAAAATGGAAGGTTGATTAGCTAAGGAGAAAAATTTAGATCTTTGGGTTGATGGGCATCTCTATCCAATTGACCCTCCATTAAGAGCAAACCCTCCTTTCTGCAATTTATCATCTTTTATGCAATTTGTTGGTAAAGGAGAGCTTGGCTTGTTAGGATACTGCAGAAGATTGACTACAAGTGGAGCTTGGAAAACCCATATTCTCCAATCTCAATTGCAAGCATCACAATAAATCAAGAAATCAAGTTTTATCAGAGGAACACTGAGTTGCTAATAAGAAGAGCCCCTTTCGCTCACACAGTGAAGGAGATTCTCCAACGATATAAAACAGAGTTCCATGTGTAGAGGATTGCCCTTGAAGCATTGCAAGAAGCCTCCGCCCGAGGCTTACCTTGTTGGGCTTTTTGAAAACACCAACCTCCTTGCAATATCTGCAAAGAGGATTGCCATATCTGCCAAGGACATGTAACTAGCTCGGTGCATTCGAGGTGAGCGAGACACGATCTAGAGATCTTAGATGTTAACCTTCTTTTTGAAGCAACTCAATTTGTCACCCAAGGCATCAGAAATGCTCCTGGAGGACAAAGGAAGCTGTGCCAGAACAGTGCAAATTTGACCTCTACAGCAACGACAATGTAGGCTCAAAATTCGCACTGTTCTGGCACTTCTCCCCTAGCCACTCACAGGATCATTTCTGATGCATTTATAATGAAGTTGAGCACACTAATTGTGAGAAACATTAGTTTACAAGATAAAAACACCTTTAATCATGTGTGAAAATACAGTGTTTATTATCCAATGCATCAAAATTACTCCTGGAGGACGACTGGGGAAGCTATGCCAGAACATGCAAATTTAGGCTCTGCGCAGGGCGATGCAGGCTCAAAACTCGCACTGTTCTGGCATTGCTCCCCTAGCCACTCAGGATCATTTCTGATGCATTTATATTGAAGTTGAGTACACTAATTGTGAGAAACAATAGTTTATAAGATAAAAACAGCTTTAATCATGTGTAAAATTACATTATTTGTCATCCAATGCATCAGAATTGCTCGTGGAGGACTGGGGAAGCTATGCCAGAACAATGCGAATTTAGGCTCTGCAAGCGGCACTACAAGCTCAAAATTCGCACTCTTCTGGCACTGCTCCCCCAGCCACTCAAGATCATTTGTGATGCATTTATAAAATGAAGTTGAGTACATTAATTATGAAAAATAGTAATTTATAAGATAAAAATATCTTTAATCATGTGTAAAAATATATTATTTGTCATCCAATGCATCGTAATTTCTCTTGGAGGGCTGGGGAAGCTATGCTAAAACAGTGCGAATTTGGGCTCTACAGCAGTGTAGGCTCAAAATTTGCACTGTTTTGGCACTGCTCCCCTAGCCACTGAGAATAATTTCTGATGCATTTATAATGAAGTTGAGTACACTAATTATGAGAAACAATAGTTTATAAGATAAAACTAGCTTTAATCATGTGTAAAATTACATTATTTGTCATCCAATGCATCAGAATTGCTCTCTGGGGGGAAGCTATGCCAGAACAGTGCAAATTTAGGCTTTGCGCGGCGCTGCAGGCTCAAAGTTTGCACTGTTTTGGCATTGCTCACCCAGCCACTCAGGATCATTTCTGATGCATTTATAATGAAGTTGAGTATATTAATTCTAAAAAATAGTAATTTACAAGATAAAAATACCTTTAATCATGTGTAAAAATAGATTATTTGTCATCCAGTGTATTAGAATTGCTCTTGGAGGGCTAGGGAAGCTATGCCAGAACAGTGCAAATTCGGGCTCTACAACAGCGGTGCAGGCTCAAAATTTGCAGTATTCTGGCACTTCTCCCCCAGCCACTCAGAATCATTTCTGATGCATCTATAATGAAGTTGAGTACATTGATTATGAAAACAAGTAATTTACAAGATAAAAATACCTTTAAAAAAGTACATTATTTGTCACCCAATGCATCAAAATTGCTCCTAAAGGGCTAAGGAAGCTATGCCAAAATAGTGCGAATTTGGGCTCTACAGCAGCGGTGCAGGCTCAAAATTCGCATTGTTTTGGCACTATCCCTTAGGCTCCCGGGGTCATTTTTGATGCATTCACAAAAACATTGATGGTACAAACTATAAAAAACAATGATATACTTGATGAAAATAAGTTTGCAAAAACTGTATTGTATTCATAAGAAGTGATACATCATCTTTACAAAAGCATTCTTACAATATCGAGCTTCCTTCTCTTGTTATTGGGCAGAGTGTGCTCAAGGAGTGATTGGGCTATTTCTTCAGGATCCTCTATGCCTATGCTTTTGGCTATACCTATACGAGCAAGAAGCTTACCCCTAAATCCAGAACCAAAAACATCGACGAAGGCAAGGGATTTTTAAATCAGAACTATACATTTCGTGCTCTTTGCCATTAGAGGCTACACAGAGCACCTTAGAATGGGCTTTCAAAAAGAAGAGAGTGAAGGCAGATTGAGGGGTGTAGTCCCTGTGGGATAATGGCGATGCCATCCACAAGAAGCCGACCATGATAGTGCGCCAATGCAGCATCATGTCCATGGACCTTGGCCTCGTCTCTGCTCTACCGCCGCTCCCTCTCCCTGCAAATGCGTCAATTTCAACCACCCTCCTGCAATCAAAGGAAAAATCAAAATATTTTTCTATACATAATTCCCGTGGTTGTCCCCTCCTTACGCTTCCCAATCTGTAAAAATATAGAAAGTGACACAATCACCAGAAAGTGTAAGGGTTAATTCTAGACATGTAGTGGAATCAGATATACCTTTCTTCTCATCAACTTGAAACTTGACTCTTCCACATTGTCAAAGCCCATGATGCTAAAGTGTTGACGCAGGTCTGTTAGGCTCCAATGCTTGCTTGCTGCCACTCGCTTAATCCATCCATTTTGCATCATCACAGCTACCTCAATAAGCATAATTTCTTCTTCTGAGGCTTGAAGTGGGATCCATGTCCCGTGCTTTTGCATCCATCTTTGGTAGTGCTGCAAACGCATGTAAAAAATAGAGCGTGCCTTCAAGAACCTGCAAGACACTATAGAATCTACTACATTGCACTTGTACACATCACCTTGATGTGACCCCTCATTAACCTCCCAACCCTCTCCTAGTAATCCTTGAATTTGGTCAGACCGTACCTCCTTATAAATATACATTGTTTTTGTTTGGTGCATTGGCATGGAATTGAACATGTGCACAAATAAATATATAAGGACAAAACCAATTTAGCCCTACAGTCCTAGATGCCTTTGAAAACTTGAGTGATGTCTTGATATCACTTACCATCTTAAACTTTAAGCATAAGATGGTCCAAGCATCTCGTTTGGGCCATTCAGGATTGTTAAGAGGGGGGTTGGGGATCTCTTCTAGCTTGCCAAATAAACCTGGTTTCTTATCTACAAAATATGAGTGAGAAAAGAAAAAGATATTGTTTTGTACAAGATCACTTGGGCTTTGAGGTACAAACATTGCCTCTCCAATGGATGCATGCATAGCATAGAAAACTCCTGTGAGACTTTGGAGTGGTTGTTCCTCAACATAATTAGAGGGGAAAGTATCTGCAGAGAGACATAAGAAAATGGAGGATCATAAGAAAATTTGAAACAAAAAATCCAATATTAGCATGTTGTTAAAGCTGTGTTTATGTTACACTGACAATTTGAAGGAAACCTTGGTCATTGGCCTTGAATGTACAGGTCTCCAAGGGTATACACATGTTGCACTATGGCAACTAGTCCTTCCTTCTTAGTATGCTTGAATCCTTGTAGCCGCCCCTTCCAATGATGTAGCATATTTCCCAGTTGACACACTCGATGTGGTCCCTTGGAGCTTGGTTGCATGTAGACTCAATCCCCAACCCTGGATCTTGTTGGATCCCAAACTCCATTCTCATCTCGTGTTATGCAGCACAAGCTCTTCCACCTTCTCCCTAGGTCTTCTCACATTACTGGTGGAAGAGGCCATGGTGGTAAGAAAAGAGAAGAAGGTAAAAGAAAAGCTTATTTTACAACAGAGGAGTGGAGAGGACAGAAAGTTTTGGGTTTTCAGTGCAGCAATGGAAAGCTTAAAAGAGGGTAAGAGTTTGAGAATAGGCTTCTTGAACCTAGAGTAAACTAAAGAGGGGTAGAGTTTGTGTAGCAATGGAGAGGGAGGAAGCTTGAGAGAGAGAGGGAGGGAGCTTGAGAAGGAGGGAGAGCTTGAGAGGGATGGAGTTTCTGCACAGCAATGGAGAGCTTAGAAAAGGAAGAAAGAGGAAGAGGGAGCTTGAGACTGAGGGAGCTTAACAAGGAGGGAGAGCTTGAGAGGCATGGAGTTTTTGCAGCAATGGAGAGCTTAGAAGAGGAAGAAAGAGGTTCAAAATGAGCTTTCCAAACCTAGAGTATGTTGGGGGGAAGTTTGAGAGGTAAAACATACTTTTGGGAAAAAATTTAAAAATTTAAAATTTTTAGGGTTTTTAATATGCGCGATTCTAGGTGGGGGGACCTCTAAGTTTGGGCCCAGGAGGTAGGGGGACAAGAGTAGTAATTAGGCCCCATTAGCAAACCAAAGCCTAGGCCCCCTTGGAACAAAGAAGTCAAAAATGTGCACCCAGCCCTCCTCCTATTGGTCCATTCCTAATCAAAAGTTAATCCAAGAGGCCCTCTTTGGGTCCAAAAAATTCCTAATGGATGAGGCTCTTTCCCAAATTCCACCCACTTCCTCTCTTCAATATACCTACATGTGTTGGAGGATCGGTGGCACCCACAAAACATCATTTATGAATCTAGTGTTCCGATTCTAAGTCATTAAATATGCAATGGATTCACATCTGAGCATTGTTTGTATATGTGGAATGATGGGGATCCTTTATCCTTGGACATCTTGTATATATCTCAATGAACCACATTGTAGACACTCGTGAAGAAGAGTGGCATACTCTTGCCAAAAGAGAATACAATTCTTTAAATAAGCATGGTGTGTGTTGTAATCTATCCATATGGAGTGCAATATTGATACTTCTCATGCACGATCAAAAGACATCTCATTGTTTTTTGGTAGAATTAATGGTATCAGAAAGCATCTCATTGTTTTTTGGTAGAATTAATGGTATTAATGGTATTAATATTACTCTCACTCTCTTTTATTGCCATAATGGGCATTTCATGTACATAAGTATTTATGGTTGGTTTTCATGCTTTTAGAAAAGAGTGGTGGCCCGGTAGGTTGTGCAGCAAATGATATGGAGAAAAGGTATTTCTTAAAGCATGGCACATATGCCCTCCTTGAGCAATTTGAGCGAGAGGACGTCAATTTCAATTGGATAGATGTGGTCGTTATGGTAAGTACTCTACACTTTGCACCCATGCTAAAGTTTTGCATCACTTGCCATTTCTTAGTTTTTCATTATGAACATTTTTGTGGGAAACAATGCCAAACCTTGTCTCCCCACACTGATGATTAGGTTCATCCTTTCTCGCAAGGCACTATGTACAAGAGAAATACTTTAAGTACTTTTATGTTATCTCTATGTGTTTGAGCATATATTGTAAACATAAATTAAAGATGCAACTTCTTCTCTTAATAAAAATCCATGTTTTGTAAAATTTGAGTACAGTTGTTGTGGGTACTCCTCAATGTTGACATAGTGGTCAATTCACTACAAGACTGCACTTGGATGTATCATTATGCCAAATGTTTATTTTTGTTGAAAAAGGCGTCGATATTAGGCCCACCTATATAATAGTGCAAATAAGAAGAGTAAGAGCAAGAGAGAAAAAAAAGTGAGATTAAAGATAGAGAGCATAAGCAAGATCGTAGAGATATAGTGAGAGGAATTTATGGTGTATCAAGGATTTTGTAGCTTTCAAATGCATTCATTGCAAAGGAAAATATGTGTGATAAAGTTCAGGATGTGTGTGTGTGTGTATCTATGAGAGAGAGACCAACACAAAAAGTTAAGACAATGTGTGAGAAGGAGATAAATTGTTTTAGAGAGAGGGAGGAGGAAAGAAGGTATTATACCTAGGTAGAGATAGAGAGAGAGGGGATAGAAACAATGTGAGAAAGGGGGAGAGATTGAGGGTAGAGGAGGAAAGGAGACATGGAGGTAGGTAGAGATATAGAGAGGGGGGATAGAGAGAGTGTGTGAGGAAGGTTAGAGATATATATTAGAGAGAGAGAAGAGAGAGAGAGTTGAGAGAATGAGAGAAGGGGATGTTATGAGGGTGTGTGTCTATGTATGTGTCTCTCGCTTTCAAGAGGGTAGAGAGATAGTGACAATACGAGAGAGATAGTGTGTATTTCCTATCTAATGATAGTGTGTGTGATAGAGAAAGACACATATTGAGAGGGAGAAGGAGAATGAAAGGAGACACAAAGATAGAGATAGAGAGGGAGGGGGGAGAGAGAGAGTGGATCATGTCTGTGTGTGAGCCTAGGAGAGGGTGAGAATTAAGATAGACATAGAGAGAAAAGAGAGAGAGGATGACCAAAAAGGTAGAGATCAATAGTGAGATAATCAGATGGTATTTGTATGTCTATGAGAGAGGGAGAATGAGGTGGGCATGGAGGTGCCAATGGAAAAGGGGTATCTTGGATAGATTGGAGTTTATATGGACAGAGACTAGAAGGAGATTATATATATGGGGAGGGAGAGGGTGAGGCTCCTTTAATATTCATGAGATGCTCCAAGGCTAGATGTATTTGGGCAAATCATCCACATGCAATATTATTACCATTCTCCATTGTTTAAACTAGATCTCCTAAAAGTTCTTATATGACATGATATGTCATGTTTTAACAAGTATAATTAAATCCAAAATGCTATAAAAGTCAAGCTACATCCAAAATGCCATAACAGGCGAGTTACATTGAGTATGGAGTTATATAACATTAAGCACAATAGGCCGGTCTCTACTCATCCTCCTGGTCGTCCTCCTCCTCCTCCTCCTCCTCGCCTATCGCCACTTCATCATCTTCTTATATCACACAAGATTAAGTAATATTAAAACACAAACTAGATAAATTTCTAAAAGCTTATAAAACCAAAATAATATAAACTTACAGTGGGCATAGCTTCATAGTTCAAAGCGACACCATGTTGTTGTTGCAACCATTCAAATGTGGCTGAGATCCCATTGCGATAAGAAAAGTCCTACTCCTCACAAGAAGGAGAACGGCCCACCACATTTTCCTACGTTAAACACACATTAAAAAAAGAACAATTTAAATAAAATTTAATTCTTTAGAAACCAAATTTTTGAATATAAAATGTTAAGGGTTCTAATATTTACAAATTGAGCAAGGAACCCGATCCAAGATGAGAAGCCCCTCTTTTATGCATGCGTACTCGGGTTGCTTCTCTTTGTTGCTTTGAATAGATTGGGATTTTCTCAATACTTCTTTTTGAACTTCTTCCAATCCTTTTCTAATTCTCCTAGTGGCTTGATGCAACCACACTTGATGGCCTTGGCCATCAATGATTTCCTGTCACTCACATGACCCCGCATACAATCTAGCATCTTAAGGTCATTAAATTATAAGTCGGGTGGGGCACATGAAACTATATCTTCAATACTTGTAAAATGTATTGCTTCTTTGCATTGTATTGAGTTCTCCAGTCAATTCCCCAAATGTTTCTAAACTCAAGATTTACAAGGTGATGCAGGCGTGCTATGACAGGCTTCTCCTTGCTATCCTCAATGATTGACCCATAAGTCCTCCTCACGTGATAAGGAATCATCTGGGTCGTAGGTATGGGGATCCACCACTTGCCATGCTGGCACATCCTCTTCTAATGGAAAATTGGAAGTAGATCTATTACTTCCCCAAAAAAAACCCGCGCAGAACATTTATTTGTCTAGGACTTGGTTGACAACAAGTTTGCCATTCCATAGGGCTTCTAAGGCCTTTAAAAGGCACACTTTGCTATTTGCGTCATTCACTCCTTTAGGGAGTACAGACATAGACTAGGATTAGGTAGGAGATTTTCCACCTTTTGAGGGGAAACAAAAGGCTTGCCTTAAATGTGCTTTTTGTGCTATATGAATATACTAAAAACGCAACTCTCTCTCCCTCTTGTCTCCATCTTTCTTTCTCGTGTTTTGAATTAGGTTATTCCAGGATGGTGTTTAAGGCTGAAAAAAACTCCCTTGCTATAGCCGATATAGAAACAAGATCCTCTCATGTGTTGGCCGACAACCACCTAGTCCATCCACAATTCATCCCTGGTCATGCTAGGAGCACAAGCTCCTCAATCTGGTTCCAAAAAGTGTTCTTCATCTGTTGCCCTTCAAGGATGAGCAACCTTGGCAATGAGCATGCACATGTCTTGCAAATGGCATGCTTTTGTGCTAAACTTGATGATGGCATCCATACTCGAGGGATTCACTATATGTAAACCCTTTGTATCACGTGCGTTCAAGGAATAATTAAAAAACCCCTTATCTGTGAATTTTTCATCAATAAAACACACCCTTTTTCTATTCAACCTCTGAATACACCATTCAAGTGGTACCCTTCTGTATGTAAAAAATGTGTTAAAAAATGATTTTAAAAATCCTTTCTATTGAACCCACATGCTATGCTCACATATTTATGACTGTCCCCCCTCCCCCCCTCGAGCATCCTTACTTCTATCTTTGGATGATTTTTATCATCCCTTTGTCTCTTTTGGAGTCCCAAACCTGTCATCATTCGCTTTTGGAAACCTTTTCACTAAAAACCCTTTTGAATCTCCAAATCTAATGAAGATCTATGCATCTGTTCCATCTTGTCCCCTAGCCCTTCATGCCCTGCCCCCGAACACTTCTTATGGTCTTCTATTCTTGAATCGCCAAAATTAGTTGTATGTGAAAATCGACTCCAAAAATAGGTCACCTTTTATTTTTTGTCAAATTTGGATTTGCATGTCCATATATATACTTAAAGGTTGCCTTTGAGCATATTAACTAATAGAAAACCCAAACTTAAATTTTCACTTAATTTTAACACTTAGGATTTTTGGTGCTATTGGAAAAACTACTGAAAACCTGCTGAAATTCATTACTAAAATCTATAGCATCCACAACATACCATTATCTTTAATCATAACTTGGTTAAATTTGGAGGTATGTTACACGTACACATGTACTTTTTTGCTATAACCTCTTTCACTATGTAGGCCGACATTTGATTTTTATTGACATGGGGGGGGAGGATTTCCAAAATATAGGTGTGATATTCTCATAATACTTAATGATTTGTTCAGTACATGTTAAGTTCGCTTAATTTTTATAAGAAAAAGGGGTTTTCATGATGCTGAGTAGCGATTCACTACTCTACACTATTTTTCCGCCGCTAATAAGGAGCACTTTTTTTTTTGTGAAATTTCGATGCCTAGCAGCGTGTATAGGAGCAAAAAAATGCTACTATACTATAAAAATATCCCGCTTTTTATATCGCTTCTTTTCCTGCCACATAGTTTTATCTTTTGAATACAATAAAATTATACTTTGAGTTTTTTTTATAGCTTTATGCCTTATCTATCACTTCTACCTCTCCTACCCTATCCTCCTGAAGATCAGACAAGGTATGTCTACTTTTTTCATTTATCTCCTATGCAACAAGCTTTCCATGAAAGATTTCTTATGAGTATTTCCTTTCTCTTTCCTCTTTAAGTTTTTCTTTTCTTCTTTTTCCCTTCCTATTGAAGCTTAACCATTACGAGTATTTTTCCTTCTTCTTTTTCCCTAATTAAGAGCTCTCCACATTCAAGTTTTTATATGGTAAGAGATCTTGATTTTTCTTAATACTTTTTTTTTCTTGACTTGCTTTAATTTTGTAGGTTTTCAACACATACAAGCCTCACAAAAAAATCTTTCTTGTATGCTTCTTCTTTCATCCTTTTACATGTTTTTAGGGTTTGTATGTTTCAGGGCTTTTAAGATTAGGGTTTGCTATTTATACATTTTTTTCTTATTTTGGTTTGATTTTGCAGGTTTTTAACACATAGAAGCTTCACAAGGTAAGAGATTTCCTTCTTGTATGTTTCTTCTTTTATGCTTTTACATGTTATAGGGTTTGTAAGTTTACGGTTTTAAGATTAGGATTTGTTACTTTTTCCATGCTCCATGCATGCTAGTAGCTTCCAATCATGCCGACAGCTATCAATGCATGCCGGTAGCTTGCTATGCATGCTAGTAGCAACCTAGGCATGCCGGTAGTTTTCTAGGTATGCCGGTAGCTTCCAATGCATGCTGGTAGCAACCTAGGCATGCCGGTAGCAATTAATGCATGCCAGTAGCTTCCAATGCATGCCGGTAGCTTCCTATACATGCTGGTAGCAATGTAAGCATGCCGATATCAACCTACGCATGCTAGTAGCTTCCAATCCATGCTGATAGCTTCCTATGCATGATGCTGGTAGCTTCCTATGCATGCGAGTAGCTTCCTATGCATGCCGGTAGCAACCTATGCATGCCAGTAGCTACATATGCATGCCGGTAGCTTCCAATGCATGCCAGTAGAAACCTAGGCATGCCAGTAGCTTCCTATGCATGCCGATCGTAGCAACCTAGGCATGCCAGTAGCTTCCTATGCATGTGTCAGTAGCAACAATCAATGTATACCAATAGATACCTATGCATGCTGGCAACTTCCAATGCATGCCGTGAGCAGCCTAAGCATGCTAGTAGCTTCCTATGCATGCCAGTAGCAACCTAGGCATGCATAGGATGCTATCACAAGTGAAAATCAGTTTTGAAACAACAAAGAGGTTTAGGGTTTAGGAATATAACTAGAAACGGTGGTGAAAATGTCCAAGTAATAAGAAATGGAAATGTGAGAAGCAAAGGGGGTGGAGCTGCAACAAGGAACAATAATAATCGCAATGCATGAGATGTAGACCCCCTCAATGTAGCCCCTAGCTCCATAGTTTTTCATTATGCTTTATTTTGTATGTGAGCTTTTTAGAATCATACAAATATGTTATCCCGCCAAGTATTGTATTTGAATTTAGACATTCCTAAAACCATGAATTGCAATTCTCCTTTTTTTTGTTTTTGTCAAGTTTTATTTACATTACAATTTTCCATGACGATGAGTAGGACATGAAATTGTGTTAGTTTTATTGTTTCTACCTTAGAAATATGGGCTGGGGAAGACTGGGGAGTCCTATGCAGACCTCCCAATCTACCCCAACATTTTTTTACTCTGCAATACTTCCACTGCTCCTGAGCAGCAAAAAAGCGCTGCTACTTTCGTTTCTTAGCAGGAAAACCCATTGCAATGAAAATATCACACTTTAGCAACGAAATGGGCCCGACATCTCCGTACCCATCTAGTTATAAAAGCACTTCTATTTTCATTTTGTTAAATCCTCATTCTGTTGTTGTAGTGTCTCATTGCGGTTTTGTTGGGTGAGTTAGCCTGAGTAAGTGTTGATTTTGAGTCATCTAGATATTCGAAAGGTCAGCAAGTTGTGTTAGGACCTTATTCAGATCTATTTCAAATCTATTTAATTTGAAAGAAAGTAATTATGAGGTATAGTTGATAGTTTTCAATCTGTTTGAGGATAACTGTTAGAAGATTTGATTATCTTACTACAGGTATTATGTAGCATCAGTCTGTCTGATACTAGTGGTCAACTGATTGTTTCTGAGGATTTGTTCTGGTTGTGTTTAAATGTTTTGAGGTTCCTGTGATGTTAGCTGACTCAAAGGAGAGAATTTCTATGTCAGCCAGGTTAGTTAGGCTAGTTGGGTGGAAACAATCCTTTTAAATGCAACTATGAGCTTATAATAGTCAACAAAGATCTTGGGAGGTGATATGGTGTTAAGTTGAGTTTGTAGATATCAGAAGACATTTTGGGAAGTTTCAGATTGACTATAGATTTTGGAGGCAAACACCTCTATGGTGGCAGAATTTGGAAGCAGAACTCTATAGGTGGAAGTTCAAGGGATAGTCGGAAGAGGGTCGATAAGACAATTAGGACGGTCTAGGGAATGTGGAGATTAGGTTCGTGGACGTTGCAGGATCATAGAGAACACTAGAGAATGAATTTTGGACTCGGAAAGCCATCAGAATTCAGAGGCAGGTAATAGTGAAAACGTGACTTGTCTATGGTAGCTAGAAGAGTTTTTTGGTAGTCGATGGTTAGCTGAGGTAGCTACCTATTTGTGAGTGGTTTAAAGACTAGGATTTGGAGCTATCTGATGGTGGAGGACACTTTGGGACTCTTGAGAATAGATTTCTAATAGGTTACAAAGAGAGGATTTCGGAGGCAGAATCTAAGCACTTCGGCATTAGCTTGCAAATAAGTTTAGTCAGGTAGGTGTCAACTATGGTCAGGAGAGGCTATTAGGTGGTAGATCAAAGTCATTGGAAGTAGGTGTTAGCCTTAGAGGACAACCTGAGTCCGCTCTACTGGATTGATTAGGGAGGCTAGGAGGGTATTTGTGAGATCCCTGTTCCCACCGCGCAACAGATTCGGGGTACTAGCAGCGGAAGTAGCACTTCATACGCGGGGCAGGGACCCACACTTGGGGCCTCGTCCCCACGGATATCCGGACAAGAGACTAATCCGTCGGTTTTTCCAAAACCGAACCCGGAAAAACTTCCCTTACCCGGAAAGCAAGGGCGATTCCACCAGGATAAGTCTTTACTCTAACGTAGTCAAGATCATTACTGATCAAACTGATCCGACTGCACCTCTAACGGTACTTGGTCAGATCAAGGAAGAAATTTGCACTTGGATCATTGGGATCAATGCTTTTTTCCCCATCAAGAGGCACAGCCGTTGATTCCTATCCATAGAACAATTACTATCCGAGATTTACTTCATCTATCGTAATAATAGAATTTAAATCTCGATTTATGGATCCATCAGTCCAGCCTAACCCCATCTGATCCCATGGGTTAGCCAATCGCCCAACCACTGTAGTGATGGGATCCAATTTGGAATTTGGTTAGGTTTTGTCCCGGGTACCAAGGAAAAGAGTTCCAAGGTCCCCTAGCCGGAAGTTCATGCAAACATAAAACTAGCCACACCACTTACACACCCAATATGAAATTGCCTTTTTCTTAGCATCAGCTAACTTTAAAACAATCCTTTAATGAAACCATAGTATCACTGATCACAATCTTCCAATTTATCCAGTTGATTCATAATTTCCCATCATTCCTTCATCAGAGTATCTATGGCATCATTGGCAACTAGAACGCTCACCGCCTATCCACACAGGGGTCTTTTCAATAGTTCCTAGCCCATAATACTCGGCAATATAATCAATTATAAAAATCAAGATGGGACTCTCGTTGAAGATCAGCAAGATCAACCAATAGATCCATATAAAGAGCCATGGACTCATCCATTGAAGACCAGCAAGGTCAATCAACCAGATCCATGCCCGATTTCACAAAACAACTCTTACTCCTTGTTCCAATATCTTCCTTGACGCACGCGTGGGTATCCTGGGCGACCCAGAGCCCGAGCACCGTATGGTCAGCACCCTCTAGGATCCTTCGCAGGTGACCTATCGCTTCACTCATAGGCCGCTTCCTTGGTCCCTCATCCACCGTACCGGAAGCTCACCATTTTAATCGAATCGAGGCTGGTCAAGACCTCGGCCGACCTTCCTACGCGAGACGTCCTCCATTGACTCTCCGTCTCAGCAGTTGCAACTTTATCAGTTAGGTCTCCATGACCTTAATCACAAGACGGTCAAAATGCTTTCCCAGCATTCTTGACATAAAACAGCCATTTATAAACAGCATTTACAAACAGTTTACAAATACAATTTCTATATTAACTCTGATTTTTCTACATTATCCCTCATTAATCCACATTACTTATTCCACATTCCATTTATATGTGTACTCATCCAATCACATCATTTTTCATCTCTTCACTTCAGATTCCTTCACATCACATATCATATATTCACATCCATATCCACATCCATACATCCACATCCACATCCACATTCACATCCATACATCCACATCTACATGCTTACCTCCATTTTCACATCCTCATTTATACATCCACATCCCATATCCACATTCATACATACATCTACATCCACATTCCCATACATACATACATCTACATGCATACATCCATGATCACGTCCTCATTCATATATCCACATCCACATACATACATACATCTACATCCACATTCCCATTCACATCCACATTCATATATACATCTACATCCACATTCCCATTCACATCTATACATTCACATCTACATCCACATCCACATTCCCATTCACATCTATACATCCACACACATACATACATACACATCTACATCCACATTCACATCTACGCATATACATCTTCATGCATACATCCATTTTCACATTCATACATCCACACTCCCATCTCCACATTCACACATCCACATACATACATCCATTTCCACATTCCCATTCATATAACCCCATATGCCTTCACATCTAATTTTTTACATCACATCCATTCTTGCCCTATCACAACCCATATACATCTTATCCTATCACACACACTTCTTACCTC
This sequence comes from Cibotium barometz, assembly GCF_041138505.1. Taxonomy (NCBI): domain Eukaryota; kingdom Viridiplantae; phylum Streptophyta; class Polypodiopsida; order Cyatheales; family Cibotiaceae; genus Cibotium; species Cibotium barometz. Next base: position 21,656,194 of record NC_141103.1, on the reverse strand, counting down.
ATCTCATACACATCTTATCACATCTTAATTCATCTTATCACCTGCTAACTTATTTCATAAGCATCTTATCACCTCTTATCACATCTTATACACCTCTTATCACCTCTTATCACATCTTATACACCTCTTATCACATCCTATCACATCTCATATCTATTTATAGAATACAAGAGAATTCTTATATTTGATATAAGATTTCTTTACACATTTATTTATGCATAAATTCCATTTAAGGAGATTAATACTTTCGAAATAAAAATCAATCTTTTATGCATCTTCCTATGCATAAATTCATTTTAAATGAAAATGACACTTTTGAATTAAAATTCAATCTTTTATGCATCTTCCTATGCATAAATTCAATTTAGATGAGAATGACACTTTTGAATCAATCTTTTATGCATCTTCCTATATGCATAAATTCAATTTGGTAGGAATTACACTTTTAGAATAAGAGAATTTCTCTTATGCATCTAAGTTATGCATAAAATCCATTTATGATGAAAATCACACTTTTGTTATAAAAAGAATATCTTTTATGCATACTTCTATGCATGAAATCCAAATATGATAAAAGTAACACTTTTATATTAAAATAATCAACTCTTATGCATACTTCTATGCATGAAATTCAATTGTGATAAAAGTAATAAAATAATCAACTTTTATGCATACCTCTATGCATGAAATACAAATATGATAAAAGTAACACTTTTATATTAAAATAATCAACTCTTATGCATACTTCTATGCATGAAATTCAATTGTGATAAAAGTAACACTTTTGTAATAAAATAATCATCTTTTATGCATACCTCTATGCATGAAATACAATTATGCTAAAAGTAACACTTTTGTAATAAAATAATCATCTTTTATGCATACCTCTATGCATGAAATTCAATTATGCTAAAAGTAACACTTTTGTAATAAAATAATCATCTTTTATGCATACCTCTATGCATGAAATTCAAATATGATAAAAGTAACACTTGGATAATAAAATAATCATCTTTTATGCATACCTCTATGCATGAAATTCAAATATGATAAAAGGAACACTTTAATAATAAAATAATCATCTTTTATGCATACCTCTATCATGAAATTCAAATATGATAAAAGTAACACTTTTACATTAAAATAATAATCTTTTATGCATACCTCTATGCATGAAATCTAATTATGATAAAAGTAACACTTTTATGTTAAAATAATAATCTTTTATGCATACCTCTATGCATGAAAATCAATTATGCATAATATAAAAATCAATTTCTCTATGATTATAATGAATATCTTCAATTAATCTAGGCTGATAATTCCTAGAATATGGTAGGAAGTCCTCTTTTCATGCTTTGAATGAAATTATTTGATGCGTAATTTTGATAAAAATTTTGCCATAGCTCCGCTGCTATGACTGATAAATCTCAAATTTTCTAAGGGATAAATCTTATCATTAAGAAATAATTAGAATGATCCCTAATTGGATCAATAATCCATAATGGATTGAATCATTAATATTCATGAAATACATAAACTAGAAGCATAGAAAAAAGTCATTAATTTGGCCTCAAGTATAGATTAATCTTGGATTAAGGAAAAGCTTTATGAAAAGCTTCATTTGGATTGAGAATGGGTCATGAGTATGACTATTTCTTGAGTGAGAGAGAAATTACATAAAAACCATTAGAATTAAGCATAAATGAAAATTCATGTAATTCTTAACTATCATTAATCAATTAACTTCAATAGCATTCATCAAATTATGTAACTCTTCACTAATATTCATCAATTAACTTCAATAGCATTCAACAACCATTCCAATTAAGCTTCTCAAGCTTGAGGGGGTTTGAGAAGAGAGAAACATTGAGGAATTATAAAAAAGATCAAAATTCACCATTTACCTTACAATTTGCTTGACTCTTTGTTCACGGTAGAGGCCCCCAACCAATCAATTGGTTAAGTATGTTGATGGAGCCACTAATGGGGATTGAAGAAAGAGGGAAGCTCCAAAAACTAGTGAATTATTAATGAATTCACAGTTCTTGGCTTAGGTGGAGTAGAGTAACGATGCATAAACACTATATATTTTTCAACAAGGGGAGGCTTCTATTTATAGGAAAAATTGAGCTCCTAACCAAACAAACTGATTCTAGAATTTTCCAAATCAGTTTGGTCAATTTTTGACCATTTTTGGGTCAGTTAAGCTAACTTTTTAGAACTAGACTTGAATGAGGAGAGAGGAGAGATGAAATATCTCAATTTTTATGAGTTTAAAACTCATTCAAGAATGTGAAATATGCACCTTCCTTACATATGTGTCAAAATGGAATCATTATACCCAAATATCTCATATTTTTAATATTGCTCATAGTTTTTTACTAATAAACCTTGTACATTTTCAACTCTTCATCTTATGTGAAATATGCACCTCCTTTAAAGAACTCCCCTTCCTTACATATGTGTCAAAATGGAATCATTATACCCAAATATCTCATATTTTTAATATTGCTCATAGTTTTTTACTAATACACCTTGTACATTTTCAACTCTTCATTTTATGTGAGCATTTACTCTTTTTTGGGTATCTTCTTTTACAAATTGGATTTATCTCCTCCCTACACATGGATTGATGCTATTGGCCCATAGGAACCTTAATTGGACCATAATCAAAAATTTCTGAAAATCTAGACCCTTAGGCTAAGGTTCTTTATACCCATTTCCAATTAATTTCAATTGCACATTGGAAAGTTCTTTTCGAATTTCTGTTTCAGGGGAACTTATTTTAATAAGATGAGATAATTTTCTATCCAAAAATATTAAAAATTTGAATATTCTCTCTCTAGGTTAAAACAGTTAGAAACAAGTCTTTTATATTTCTGAAGAGGGATTGATTACAGGGGAAGATGTTGGACATTTTGAGAGGCTGGGGAGGAATCTTACAGGGTAGAATGTAAGATTCCTCCCCCCAGTCTTCAAGGTATATAGGAGTAAGAATCTCTCTTTCTGATCTTATAATTTATTCCCTCTCTAAATAAAAGAAAGATTCTGTTTAAAAAAGGAAGACCTTTCCCCAGAATACTTCTCAAAAGTCTCACCTGTTTTAAGGATTATGAACGATGAGTTCGGAAGTGAGAACCGGTGTTTTGGGGATGCCAAGGTTTTGGTCATCAATAAAAAGACTCCCCAGGATCGACAGAAGCAGTATGCAGATAAAAAGAGGACAGTCAGAGAATTCAAAGAAGCAGATATGGTCTTCATTCGAATACGGCCCAAAAGAAGTTCTTTATCTCTTAGGAAGTATAAGAAGTTATCCCCCAGATATTGTGGGCCATATCGGATTTCAATGAAAGTAGGTGACTTAGCCTACGAGCTTTTTCTACCTCATCATCTCAAAGTTCATAATGTATTTCATGTGAACCTTCTATAGAAATATGTGCCAAACCCAAATCATGGAAAGACGGTAAAACTTCAGTGGCAAGTTACCGTTGGCTTCTAAGTTACGCTAGCTCCTTCCTTTATATAAGTCGTAACTTTTACTTGTCGCTCACAGTAATCTTACTCCCATCGATCTCCTTCTTTCTTAATCTCCTTCATGGCTTGGCAACAGAAATTAGTTTTATCTATGATGATTTCTCACCTTCAAGACGCAAGCTAGTCTATGAAGAAGGATTTTATAGAACAGTATGAGCGCTCACTTTCCCTCACCTGGGAATTTCTATAGCTCAGACCAAATGGCGGACCTATCAAGACATAACTAGGGTAACACCCTGGGGTCAGCAGCACTTTCGTAACAATGTCCTCTTGGCCATGGTTATTGAAGCCTTGGGTTTGGGTCCCCGATACTACTGCGTCATGAGATCAAGGCATCTTGGGTTTTCTGAGCGGGTCTTCTTACTAGCGTGTTTTCTTCCTCATCAGAAGATATGCCTTTATCTCGTTTTTGGCTTGCCTCTCAGAGGTCCTTTTGTTAGATCACCTCATACCACTGAGATAGGTGCGGCAATAACTAGCAGAATTATTCCCATAGACAAGTTACCTTATACTTGTGCAGCTTGTGAGTGCTGCTTTTGTGACCATATGATGGACGGGCTTATGGAAGTGTAAAGAGTTCTACTATCTTTACTGTATATGTTCCGAGAATGAATAAAGTTTAAATCTTGTTCTTATCTTGAATCTTGCTCTCTTTAAGACTTTTCTTGGTGGGGTTAATCTTGATTAAAATTTTTCTCTCAGTCTCATATTCGTGCATCTTGCGAAATTACCCCCAGTTTGCGAGATGAGGGCATCTCGCATTTTTCAAGTGGGAGATAATGTAAGATTCCTTCCCAGCCTCTCAAGATGTCCAGCATCTTCCCCTGTAATCAATCCCCTCTTCAGAAATATAAAAGATCTTGTCTCTCCCTATTTTGACATAGAGAGAGAAAACATTCTAGAGATAGAATATTCAGATTTTTAATATTTTTGGATAGAAAAATATCTCATCTTATTAAAATGAATTCCCTTGAAACAGAAATTCAAAAAGAACTTTCCAATGTGCAATTGGAATTAATTAGAAATGGGTATAAAGGACCTTAGCCTAAGGGTCTAGATTTTCAGAAATGGGTATAAAAAAGGACCTTAGCCTAAGGGTCTAGATTTTCAGAAGTTTTTGGATTATAGTCCAATTAAGGTTCCTATGGGCCAATAGCATCAATCCATATGTAGGGAGGAGATAAATCCAATTTGTAAAAGAAGATACCCAAAAATGAATAAATGCTCACATAAGATGAAGAGTTGAAAATGTACAAGGTTTATTAGTAAGAAACTATGAGCAATATTAAAAATATGAGATATTTTGGATATCCAAAAATGAGTGAATGCTCACACAAGATGAAGAGTTGAAAATGTACAAGGTTTATTAGTAAAAAACTACGAGCAATATAAAAAATATGAGATATTTTGGGTATAATGATTCTATTTTGACACATATGTAAGGAAGGGGAGTTCTTTAAAGGAGGTGCATATTTCACATGCTTGAATTAGTTTTAAACTAAAAAATACTGTGATATTTTTATCTCTCCTCTCTCTTGAACCAAACCAAATCAAAATGGAACCAAACCGAATAAAAAAAGTAACCAAACTAAATCCAAATCTAGTCTAAATTCAACCAAACTGAATTTGGAAAATTCTAGAATTCAGTTAGCTTTGGTTAGAGCTTTCCTCTCCTATAAATAGAACATGAGTCCTTTGAAAAAAATATAGAAGAATTTTACTATCCTAGAGTTATGCTGAAATAATGCTAATTTCTACTATTCTCTAAAATTCTCTCCAAATTGAAGAAATTGGAGCTTCCCTCTTTCTTCAATCCCCATTGGTGGCTCCATCAACATACTTAACCAATTGATTGGTTGGGGGCCTCTACCGTGAACAAAGAATCAAGCAATTTGTAAGGTAAATGATAAATTTTGATCTTTTCTATAATTTCTCAATGCTTCTCTCTTCTCAACCCCTCTCAAGCTTGAGAAGCTTAATTGGAATGGTTTTTGAATGCTATTGAAGTTAATTGATGAATGGTAGTGAAGAGTTACATAATTTGATGAATGCTATTGAAGTTAATTGATTAATGATAGTTAAGAATTACATAAATTTCCATTTATGCTTAATTCAAATGGTTTTCATGTAATTTCTCTCTCTCACTCAAGACATGGTCATACTCATGACCCATTCTCAATCCAAATGAAGCTTTTCATAAAGCTTTTCCTTAATCCAAGATTAATCTATGCTTGAGGCCAAATTAATGGCTTTTTTCTATGCTTTTAGTTTATGTATTTCATGAATATTGATGATTCAATCCATTATTGGATTAATGATCCAATTAGGGATCATTCTAATCATTCCATTAATGATAAGCTTTATCCTTCAAAATAAATTAAGATTTATCAGTCATAGTAGCGGAGCTATGGCAAATTTTTTATAAAAATTACGCATAAAATAATTTCATTCAAAGCATAAAAAGAGGACTTCCTACCATATTCTAGGAATTATCATCCTAGATTAATTGAAAGATATTCATTGTAATCCTAGAGAAATTGATTTTTATATTATGCATAATTGAAATTCATGCATAGAGGTATGCATAAAAGATTATTATTTTAATGTAAAAGTGTTACTTTTATCATATTTGAATTTCATGCATAGAAGTATGCATAAGAGTTGATTATTTTATTATAAAAGTGTTACTTTTATCATTTTTGGATTTCATGCATAGAGGTATGCATAAAAGTTGATTATTATATTATAAAAGTGTTACTTTTATCACAATTGAATTTCATGCATAGAAGTATGCATAAGAGTTGATTATTTTATTATAAAAGTGTTACTTTTATCATATTTGGATTTCATGCATAGAGGTATGCATAAAAGTTGATAATTTTATTATAAAAGTGTTACTTTTATCACAATTGCATTTCATGCATAGAAGTATGCATAAGAGTTGATTATTTTATTATAAAAGTGTTACTTCTATCATATTTGGATTTCATGCATAGAAGTATGCATAAAAGATATTCTTTTTATATTAAAAGTGTGATTTTCATCATAAATGGAATTTATGCATAATTTAGATGCATAAGAGAAATTCTTCTATTCTAAAAGTGTAATTCCTACCAAATTGAATTTATGCATAGGAAGATGCATAAAAGATTGATTCAAAAGTGTCATTCTCATCTAAATTGAATTTATGCATAAGAAGATACATAAAAGATTGACTTTTAATTCAAAAGTGTCATTTTCATTTAAAATGAATTTATGCATAGGAAGATGCATAAAAGATTGATTTTTACTTCGAAGGTATTAATCTCCTTAAATGGAATTTATGCATAAATAAATGTGTAAAGAAATCTTATATCAAATATAAGAATTCTCTTGTATTCTATAAATAGATATGAGATGTGATAGGATGTGATAAGAGGTGTATAAGATGTGATAAGAGGTGATAAGATGCTTATGAAATAAGTTAAGAGGTGATAAGATGAATTAAGATGTGATAAGATGTGTATGGGATGAGGTAAGAAGTGTATGTGATAGGATAAGATGTATATGGGTTGATAGGGCGAGAATGGATGTGATGTAAAGGATTAGATGTGAAGGCATATGGGGTTATATGAGAGGGAATGTGGAAATGGATGTATGTATGTGGATGTGGATGTATGAATAAGGACGTGATAGTGGATGTATGCATGTAGATGTGGATGTATGGATATGGATATAGATGTGTATGTATGAATGTGGATATGGGATGTGGATGTATAAATGAGGATGTAAAAATGGAGGTAAGCATGTAGATGTGGATGTATGGATGTGAATGTGGATGTAGATGTGGCTGTATAGATGTGAATGTGGAATGTGGATGTGGATGTATGTATGCATGTGGATGTAGATGTGAATGGGAATGTGGATGTGAATGTATGTGAATGTGGATGTAGATGTGGATATATAGATGTGAATGTGGAATGTGGATGTATGTATGTATGTGGATGTAGATGTGGATGTATAGATGTGAATAGGAATGTGAATGTGGATGTATGTATATATGTGGATGTGGATGTATGAATAAGGACGTGATAGTGGATGTATGCATGTAGATGTGGATGTATGGATATGGATATAGATGTGTATGTATGAATGTGGATATGGGATGTGGATGTATAAATGAGGATGTGAAAATGGAGGTAAGCATGTAGATGTGGATGTATGGATGTGAATGTGGATGTGGATGTGGATGTATGGATGTGGATATGGATGTGAATATATGATATATAATGCGAAGGAATCTGAAGTGAAGAGATGGAAAATGATGTGATTGGATGAGTACACATATAAATGGAATGTGGAATAAGTAATGTGGATTAATGAGGGATAATGTGGAAAAATGAGAGTTAATATAGAAATTGTATTTGTAAACTGTTTGTAAATACTGTTTGTAAATGGCTGTTTTATGTCAAGAATGCTGGGGAAGCATTTTGACCGTCTTGTGATTAAGGTCGTGGAGACCTAACTGATAAAGTTGCAACTGCTGAGACGACAGAGAGTCAATGGAGGACGTCTCGCGTAGCAAGGTCGGCCGAGGTCTTGACCAGCCTCAGTTTGATTAAAATGGTGAGCTTCTGGTACGGTGGATGAGGGGCCAAGGAAGCGGCAAGAGTATAACTGCGGCTCTTTACTGACAGTATATACGAGTAAATCTAAGACTTCAAATTATAAGCGTTAATGCTATCCAGATGATGAATTCGAATGTGGTTGTGATATGATCTTTAATTCTGTTTGAGAACTGATGAAACTGATTTGGACTCTGATTGGAAAATGATGAATTCTGAAATTTAGTTGAAATGTAATAAGCTGAGCGAAACCACAATGAGGATGAATGGGACGAGTTCCTGTGATGATATTCATAACTGAAATGATGATAATGATTTCAGCAAATCACTATGAGATTAGTGGATTGTGCTATCAAATTACTACTATCAACACTTGAGACGGTAGATTAAGTTAAGGGATGACAAATTGAAAACTTGCTTAACTAAAATTCTTGTGAAGGAATGTTCAGAAGGAAAATTTTTGATCTAATGGACCATTATCGTGTTAAAGATATGAATGATATGATTGAACGAATTGTTATTTAATGATGAGTTCTATATAAGGGATAGTTATCCCCGTATTCTGTTGGGTTGACTAGAATATAAGGAACCCCAGAATAAATTGGATCTTAAGAAAAAGAGTTGTCCTCTACTTTGCGAGATGAGGACATCTCGCACTTTTCAAGTGGGGTAGAATGTAAGATTTCTTCCTAGTTTTTGAGGTATTCAGAAATAAGAACCTCCCTTTCTGATCTTATAATTATTCCCTCTCTAAATAAAAGAAAGATTCTATTTAAAAAAGGAAGACCCTTTCCCCAGAATACTTCTCAAAAGTCCCACCTGTTTTAAGGATTATGAACGATGAGTTTAGAAGTGAGAACCGGTGTTTTGGATGCCAAGGTTTTGGTCATCAATTAAAAGATTGCCCAGGATCGATAGAAGCAGTATGCAGATAAAAAGAGGGCAGTCAGAGAATTCAAAGAAGCATATATGGTCTTCATTTGAGTACGGCCCAAAAGAAGTTCTTTATCTCTTAGGAAGTATAAGAAGTTATCCCCCAGATATTGTGGGCCATATCGGATTTCAATGAAAGTAGGTGACTTAGCCTACGAGCTTTTTCTACCTCATTATCTCAAAGTTCATAATGTATTTCATGTGAACCTTCTATAGAATTATGTGCCAAACCCAAATCATGGAAAGACGGTAAAACTTCAGTGACAAGATATCGTTGGCTTCTAAGTTACGCTAGCTCCTTCCTTTATATAAATTCTTTCTTAATCTCCTTCATGGCTTGGCAACAGGAATTAGTTTTATCCATGATGATTTCTCACCTTCAAGATGCAAGTGAGTCTGTGAAGAAGGATTTTATAGAACAATATGAGCGCTCACTTTTTTCCTCAATTGGGAACGTCTGTAGCTTAGACCAAATGGCAGACCTATCAAGACATAACTAGGGTAACACCTTGGGATCAGCAGCACTTTCGCAACAATGTCCGCTCGGCCATGGTTATTGAAGCCTTGGGTTTGGGTCCCCGATACTACTGCGTCATGAGATCAAGACATCTTGGGTTTTCTGAGCGGGTCTTCTTACTGGCGTGTTTTCTTCCTCATCAGAAGATATGCCTTTACCCCATTTTTGGCTTGCCTCTCAGAGGTCCTTTTGTTAGATCACCTCATACCACTGAGATAGGTGCGGCAATAACCAACAGAATTATTCCCATAGATGAGTTACCTTATAAGTGCGCAGCTTGTGAGTGCTACTTTTGTGATCATATGATGGACGGGCTTATGGAAGTGTAATCAATCCCTCTTCAGAAATATAAAAGACTTGTTTCTAACTGTTTTAATCTAGAGAGAGAAAATATTCTAGAGAGAGAATATTCAGATTTTTAACATTTTTGGATAGAAAATTATCTCATCTTATTAAAATAAGTTCCCTTGAAACAGAAATTCAAAAAGAACTTTCCAATGTGCAATTGGAATTAATTGGAAATGGGTATAAAGGACCTTAGCCTAAGGGTCTAGATTTTCAAAATTTTTTGGATTATGGTCCAATTAAGGTTCCTATGGGCCAATAGCATCAGTCCATGTGTAGGGAGGAGATAAATCCAATTTGTAAAAGAAGATACCCAAAAAATGAGTAAATGCTCACATAAGATGAAGAGTTGAAAATGTACAAGGTTTATTAGTAAAAAACTATGAGCAATATTAAAAATATGAGATATTTTGGGTATAATGATTCCATTTTGACACATATGTAAGGAAGGGGAGTTCTTTAAAGGAGGTGCATATTTCACATAACATGAAGAGTTGAAAATGTACAAGGTTTATTAGTAAAAAACTATGAGCAATATTAAAAATATGAGATATTTGGGTATAATGATTCCATTTTGACACATATGTAAGAAAGGGGAGTTCTTTAAAGGAGGTGCATATTTCACATAAGATGAAGAGTTGAAAATGTACAAGGTTTATTAATAAAAAACTATGAGCAATATTAAAAATATGAGATATTTGGGTATAATGATTCCATTTTGACACATATGTAAGGAAGGGGAGTTCTTTAAAGGAGGTGCATATTTCACATTCTTGAATGAGTTTTAAACTCATAAAAATTGAGCTATTTCATCTCTCCTCTCTCCTCATTCAAGTCTAGTTTCAAAAAGTTAGCTTAACTGACCTAAAAATGTGCAAAAATTGACCAAACAGATTTGGAAAATTCTAGAATCACTTTGTTTGGTTAGGAGCTCAATTTTTCCTATAAATAGAAGCCTCCCCTTGTTGAAAAATATATAGTGTTTATGCATCATTACTCTACTCCACCTAAGCCAAGAACTATGAATTCATTAATAATTCACTAGTTTTTGGAGCTTCCCTCTTTCTTCAATCCCCATTAGTGGCTCCATCAACATACTTAACCAATTGATTGGTTGGGGGCCTCTACCGTGAACAAAGAATCAAGCAAATTGTAAGGTAAATGGTGAATTTTGACCTTTCTATAATTCCTCAATGTTTCTCTCTTCTCAACCCCTCTCGAGCTTGAGAAGCTTAATTGGAATGGTTTTTGAATGCTATTGAAGTTAATTGATGAATGTTAGTGAAGAGTTACATAATTTGATGAATGCTATTGAAGTTAATTGATTAATGATAGTTAAGAATTACATAAATTTCCATTTATGCTTAATTCTAATGGTTTTTATGTAATTTCTCTCTCTCACTCAAGAAATAGTCATACTCATGACCCATTCTCAATCCAAATGAAGCTTTTCATAAAGCTTTTCTTTAATCCAAGATTAATCTATAGTTGAGGCCAAATTAATGGCTTTTTTCTATGCTTCTAGTTTATGTATTTCATGAATATTAATGATTCAATCCATTATGGATTATTGATCCAATTAGGGATCATTCTAATTATTTCTTAATGATAAGCTTTATCCCTTAGAAAATTTGAGATTTATTAGTCATAGCAGCGGAGCTATGGCAAAATTTTTATAAAAATTATGCATAAAATAATTTCATTCAAAGCATGAAAAGAGGACTTCCTACCATATTCTAGGAATTATCATCCTAGATTAATTGAAGATATTCATTATAATCATAGAGAAATTGATTTTTATATTATGCATAATTGATTTTCATGCATAGAGGTATGCATAAAAGATTATAATTTTAACATAAAAGTGTTACTTTTATCATAATTAGATTTCATGCATAGAGGTATGCATAAAAGATTATTATTTTAATGTAAAAGTGTTACTTTTATCATATTTGAATTTCATGCATAGAGGTATGCATAAAAGATGATTATTTTATTATAAAAGTGTTCCTTTTATCATACTTGAATTTCATGCATAGAGGTATGCATAAAAGATGATTATTTTATTATGAAAGTGTTACTTTTATCATATTTGAATTTCATGCATAGAGGTATGCATAAAAGATGATTATTTTATTACAAAAGTGTTACTTTTAGCATAATTAAATTTCATGCATAGAGGTATGCATAAAAGATGATTATTTTATTACAAAAGTGTTGCTTTTAGCATAATTAAATTTCATGCATAGAGGTATGCATAAAAGATGATTATTTTATTACAAAAGTGTTACTTTTATCACAATTGAATTTCCTGCATAGAAGTATGCATAAGAGTTGATTATTTTATTATAAAAGTGTTACTTTTATCATATTTGGATTTATCTCCTCCCTACACATGGATTGATGCTATTGGCCCATAGGAACCTTAATTCGACCATAATCCAAAAATTTCTGAAAATCTAGGCCCTTAGGCTAAGGTCCTTTATACCCATTTCCAATTAATTCCAATTGCACATTGGAAAGTTCTTTTTGAATTTCTGTTTCAGGGGAACTTATTTTAATAAGATGAGATAATTTTCTATCCAAAAATATTAAAAATCTGAATATTCTCTCTCTAGAATATTTTCTCTCTCTAGGTTAAAACAGTTAGAAACAAGTCTTATATTTCTGAAGAGGGATTGATTTACAGGGGAAGATGCTGGACATTTTGAGAGGCTAGGGAGGAATCTTACAGTATTGAAGTATCCCATTGGCGGGGAGGGGATAGTGGCTAGGTGTTCTGGTGCATTCTATTGTTATTTTTGCTGCGTTGTGGTGCTTGTGATAGAATCTTCTCACAATGGTGTGCTTCAAATAGAGCTATAGAGGTAATATCTCCTAAAGCCATCATTTTTTTGGTGCCTCCATAGAGGAGGGCTTTCAAGGAACCCTTCAGACTATTGGTGGAAGCTAAGAAGTGTAAACTGTGGAGATGGTTGCAATGATGTCTTATCCTATGTTTCATGGCATACTAACGAGATCCGAGAGGACTTTTTTGCCAGGATGATGGAGCTAGAAGATTTTACATTTGGAAAGGATAGAGATGAGGATAAATTGACAATGTTGTCCATGTTATTGAAAAAGGGGATGCAAAATGGTGGTTCCAGACTTGGAGGAGTCAACTACATCAGGGGCAAGCATATGAGGATGTTAAAGGAGCTTTGGTGCAAAATTTCAAGAAAGGTGAATCCCTGATTGCTATTTGGCAGGATATACTAAAACTGAAGCATAGATTGATGGATGTATTTGATCGATTTGTAGACCATTTTGAGGATATGTGGGCTTTAAGCTCTGATGATCTGTCATCAAAGTGAATACAGGAGCAAACCCTAATGTATATTGCAAACCCTAACCATAGAGGGAAGCCATATCCACTCTCACACAAAGCATAATGCACTAATCCATAATCCACACAACACACAATGAGTTGTGTCCACACTCTACTAACCCTAGCTAATGTCCACACACTATGACCAGCTGGACACGCGGTCATTTATGTCTCACACGTTCCTACCTAATCTGCCAGCACATAGCATAGCTGGCTCACACTGACATCAAGCTTGAATCTCAACAGCCCCTCTCAAGCTCATGATGTACTGCCGATGAAGATGTAGATGAGCTTGGGATATCAAGACTCTCAACACTCCCCCTCAAGCTCATCCCATGTACTCCCAACATAGTCCGGAAGTACTCGAACTTCTACCTGCTAAGTGGCTTCGTGAAGATATCAACCACCTGCTCATCAGTCTTCACATAGTGAAGATCAGCTGTACCATCCAGCACCTTTTCTCTGACAAAGTGATAATGGACCTCTATGTGTTTGGTCCTCGCATGAAACACTGGATTCTTTGCCAACTGTATACTGCTCATGTTGTCACAATGAATGACAACTATGCCATCAAGAGGCTCACATAAATCTGCCAAGAGACTCTTTAACCATATAGCCTCGCAAGTAGCAATGGCTGCTCCTCTGTACTCAGCCTCTGTACTGGATAAAGCAACTGTAGGTTGCTTCTTGCTACTCCAACTCACCACAGCACTTCCAAGTGTAAAAGCATATCCACTAGTAGACCTCCTATCATATGCGCTACCTGCCCCCAATCAGCATCTGTGTAGCCATGTATGTCCAAGCTTTTACCACTCTCATAAAATAAACCATGATGTGCTGTGGTCTTCACATATCTCATGATGCGTCTCACTGCATCCAAATGTGGTTTCCTGGGGCTTTGCATAAACTGGCTGACTAGCCCCACTGCATAACTCAAATCTGGGCGTGTGATAGTCATGTATATGAGACTACCAACCATCTTCCTGTACATAGAAGGATCATCCAATTCCTCGCCATAATCAGCCCGCAACTTCACATTTTTCTCCAATGGTGTACTCATAGGCTTACACCCTGTCATGCCATACTTTGCCAACATATCCAATGCATATTGGCGCTGTACTAACCAAGTACCTGCATGATCGTTCACCACTTCAATGCCAAGGAAATATCTCAACTCACCAAGATATTTCATGTCAAATTGCCCACTCAAAGCTGTCTTGACATGCATCACATCTGCACTATGATCACCTGTAATAATCAAGTCATCCACATAGATGACTAGTAAAACAATCCCATGCTGTGTCTTCTTCACATAGAGTGAAGAATCTGCTGTAGAAATCTGAAAACCAAGTGAGATAAGATATCTGCTCATCTTATCACTCCAAGCACGTGGTGCTTGCTTTAGACCATACAATGCCTTTTTCAACCTACATACGTGAGTGGGATATCTAGGGTGTACATACCCTTCTGGCTGTGCCATGTACACTTTCTCTTGTAAGTCTCCATTCAGAAATGCATTCTTGACATCCATCTGATGCATTTCCCAGCCATTAGCTGCAGCCATAGCAATGACTGCTCTCACTGTGCCCATCTTAGCCACTGGACTAAACGTCTCATCATAATCCAATCCTTGGGTCTGTGCATAACCCTTTGCTACCAATCTTGCTTTATGTCTCTCAATAGAACCATCAGATTTGCACTTCACTTTGTAAACCCATTTACATCCATTAACATTCTTGTCCTTTGGTAGTGCAACCAAGTCCCATGTATCATTATGGACCAATGCGTCCATCTCTACATCCATTGCTTTCTCCCATACATGCTCTCCAATAGCCTCTGTATAGCATGTAGGTTCCACATGCTTCACCATAGATGTCATATATGCATAGTGCATAGCAAAATCTCTATATGTCAATCTATCAACAAGATATCTGACTCTCTGGGATCTCCGCAACGCCTGCGGCGGGTCACTCTGTACACCTGTAACTCTAGCATGTGGTGGCACATATCTGTCCTGTCTAGCACCAGGTGTGCGTAACACAGGTATGCCAAGCTCCTCATCCAAACTCTCAGAACTAGATGACTCATATCCTGTGATTCCAATTCCTTCGACTTTCTTCTTGCCTTTATCCATAGCACTACTCCCAGTGCTTACACTCTCATGCCTCAAATGTCCTGACCATGGACGTACACTGCTACTCTCAGCTTCTGCTGCTGCTGCTGGCCCAGACATAGTAGTAGAACTAGAACTTGCTTGTGATGGCAAGTTCACATGTACATCAGCCTCAAGTGACTCAATAACACCCTCATCTTTTGCTTTATACCAACTAGCAAGCTCATCAAACACCACATCACGTGAGATGACCACTTGTCTAGTTTGTGGATTATAACACTTGTAGGCTTTTCGATCCTGTGCATATCCAACAAATACACATTTCTCTGCTTTAGGATCCAACTTTCTTCTTCTTTCATCAGGCACATGCACATAAGCTATGCATCCAAAAACTTTAAGATGTCCAATGTCTGGCCTGTAACCTGTGAGCCGCATCTCTGGCGTGCTTCCATGAATGGCTGCTGTAGGTGTTTTGTTCAATATATATACTGCAGTAGCACTTGCTTTTGCCCAATAGTAATTTGGCATGCTCTTTTCATTAAGCATTGCCCTTGCCACTTCACATATGACTCTATTCTTTCTCTCAGCCACACCATTCTGCTGAGGTGTATACCTGCAAGTCAATTGTCTTCTTATTCCATGTTTCCTCAAGAAATGTTCAAAAGCTTTTGAGGTGTATTCACCACCTCCATCTGTCCTCAGACATTTAATCCAACAGCCATACTACTTTTCTGCAAAAGCTTTGAAATCCATGAACTTTTCCAACACTTCACTCTTTTCTCTCAGAAAGTATATCCATGTCATCCTGCTGAAATCATCTATGAATGTAACATAGTATAAACTGCCTTTGATAGATGGGTTTTGTGCAGGACCCCATACATCACTGTGTACTATCTCAAGTGGCCTGTTACTCATATTTCCTTCTCTAGGAAACCTCAACCTTGCCTGCTTCCCAAACTGACAGGCTTCACAAACATGCATATGTCCATCATATTTGAACCTAGGCAATCCATTGACAATGCCTCTTGTTTGCATGTTCTTTAATCTCTGTATATTGACATGGCCAATCCTCTTGTGCCACATATCAATATCCTGTACCACATTCCTGCTCTTTGAGAACATGGCTGATTTTAGCTCAGGAATTCTAGCATCCACAGCTTAAACAGTCTTCCTTCTTTCTTGCCTTTAGCAATCACTCTACATCCATGTTTGAAGTCTTCTCAACGAAGCATCCATGCTCATTGAATCTAACCTGTAATCCCTGTTCTACCATTTGACGAACTGAGGCCAAGCTTTTAGTGATCGAAGGCACATATAGCACATCTGACATAGACTTTGTCTGACCATTATGCATGACCAATGGTACACTACCAACATGTGTAATGACATGCTGGGTATCATCACCTGTTTCCACATAGCCCTTTACATCCATAGGCTTCATGTGCTCAAACCATTCTCCATGACATGTCATATGGTTTGATGCTCCTGAGTCCATATACCATGTATCATCATTCTCAGCATTTGTTGTCATAGAACCCACAACATGCTTCATGGCAAACAAATGATTTGCAGTTCCATCATTGCTACTTGATGCATAGTTGCCACCATGTTGTGCATAGTTTCCACCATAATGACCACCATGTTGTGCTCTTCCCCCTCTCAAATCATTCTGTTTGCGGAAACAATCTCTCGCCATATGACCATATTTGCCACAATAATGGCATTCCACATCTTGCATAGAATTTTGTTGGCCTTGCCAACGTCCTCGACCACGGCGGGGGGTACCTCTGCCTCGCTGAGGTGCATAACCACGACCACCTCGAGCACCACATATGAAGGCTGAAAATTCTGTTGTGGAGGCCTATCCTGCCATCCACGACCATTACCACCACGTCCACGTGATGCAAATCTCCCCCTGCCTCTAAAGCCTCTCTGCGAGTAGAAAGCCTGATTTCTGCCATCATCATGGCTAGTAGATGCATCCAGAAATGAATCACTGAGCTTGATTTCCTCAACCAACAAGAGTGAAACCAACTCATCGAAGTCGGGTAAACTTGTACTCCTCACTGAGATAGATGTATCAAAAGATTTGTATTTCTTGCCAAGACCACGCAAGGTAATATCCACCAAATCATCATCAGGCATGGGGGCATTTATTGTGGCCAATGCATCTGCAAACTTCTTGATTTCTTGCACATAATCATGTATGCTCCTTTTATTCCTTTTCACATTGTGTATCTGCTGTCGCAATTGAGACTTGCGAGCACTCGTATCTGTATCAAACATCTTGACCAAAGTATCCCATGCATCTTTGGGATTCTCAGCATCCTGAATGTGTATGAGCATAGCATCAGAAATGCATATAGACAAATAATGCAGCACTTTGAATGCTCTCTCTGACCATTGCTTATGAGCAATAAGCTGCTGCTATGTAGGTTGCCGAGGTATCTCAGGCTCAGGCTCAGCACCTGTAATGAGATTCCAAAATCCTTTCCCTTTCAAGAAACTCTTTATCCTGTACTTCCATGCCTGGAAGTTCTTCCTATCCAGCTTTTCACCAACAATATGAACTGGATTGTCCGACATGTTTGCTCAATGCATACACCTTCCGCACACTTCAAATCTATAAATGAGCCTTCCTCAGCTCAACCACACTCCAATGAATGTTCGAGATACTCCAAGGTAGCCAACAAACTCCAAATTTGATGTAGAAAATCAACCTGTAATCATCCAAGACAAACTAACTCACTCAGTGCGGGATACCCTGTATTGACACACCTTCCAAGACTCCAGATCGCAATGTAATGGTGCAATCAAGTACAGGCAACTTGCATTGACACCTAATGAACCTCAATGTTGAGTATCAACTCCATTTGACATGTGTAATTATCAATTTTTGAAAACCCCTTTCTCTGTTTTTGGAAAAAACAGAAAAACCAGAAAAACTAGTAATGATTTGGCTCTAATTTCTTCAATATTTCACCAAATTGAGAAACCAGGCATTCATTGGCCTAGAAATAGTGTCCATCAACTCCATGTAAGAGGAATTTGTCCAATTGTAAAACACCAAAGATTAATTGCTCGATTAAAATGCTCTGTTTCTCTGCAACTAGTGGACAACCTGTTTTAATCAGCTCATTCCCAGCTCAATTAAGCATTATTGACCAAACAAATCACATAGCCCTCTTCTCCAAGATGTAAAGAATCCAATTGCTAAGGAAGTTGTGGAAGGGACCAAGCATCCAATGAGAAATTGACCTCCTCGTAGGTAAAAAACCAGAAATCTGCCCTGTTTTCACTAGTTGAGCTGCGCCGCCTGCAATTAGGGGATTTGGGAGTGTTTATAAGGTTGTTTGATGATGGTTATAGGTGACCAACACACCTAGGTACATGTGCAATCCACCAATGGTTCAATTTTTGCCAAAATCTCACTCCAAATACATCAAATTTGGGCTTCTTTTTCACTGTTTTGTGAGAGCTCAAAAAACCAGAATTTTCACTCAATCAAATACATCCAAATTGCTCCAAACTTTGTTCAAGGCTTGCTCATGGGTTGCCAATACATCCCTCTTTGACAAATGCATATGTCTTTTGCCAGAATCACGTGTATTTCCACCATACATCAATGTTGCCAAGCTTTAATGGAAAGCTTCAAAAACCAGAATTTTGCTTTGCTTTGATTTGCTCTAAAATGCTTTGCTTTTGCCTGTTTCACCTGCAGTCCGCTCAAGGATGTTTAGAAGACCTTACCTGATAGGCCAAGCTCTCAGATCTGATAGTATTTGGTGTGCTCCAAGCTTCACAGCTCCAATGGCAGCTTCACAGCTTCTTCTTCTCCCTCTTCACTCACTCACTCATAAACCCTAATAAACAGCACAAGGCTCTGATACCATGTTGAAAGAACGGTAGAGGAGGAGGAGACACACACACAGGAGCAAACCCTAATGTATATTGCAAACCCTAACCATAGAGGGAAGCCATATCCACTCTCACACAAAGCATAATGCACTAATCCATAATCCACACAACACACAATGAGTTGTGTCCACACTCTACTAACCCTAGCTAATGTCCACACACTGTGACCAGCTGGACATGCGGTCATTTATGTCTCACACGTTCCTACCTAATCTGCCAGCACATAGCATAGCTGGCTCACACTGACATCGAGCTTGAATCTCAACAATTAGTTGGGAAGGTGATAGAGGTTGTTCATAGTCGGTACCCCAATCCCCCACATGCTACATTCTCAGATGTATGGGGAAGGACGCGAATAAGGGAGATATTAAGTAATAAAAGATCTCACCTTAAAAAACTCGCGTACGATGATGGGCTAAATGTAGCTGCGGGTGGCTATCCTGCCGAGAAACCTGCCACCACTGCGCACAAATGCGAGTGGAAGGAGGCAAAGAAACGAGCAGAGGGTGGCGTGAAGAGAAGGCAGCATGTGGAGGCACAACGGATCCAGATGGAGACCATTGGATCTTCGCATTTTGGATCTGGCGGCGTCGAGTCATGGGAGGCAGAGTTCGTAAGTATCTTGCCACTTTATTTGATTGTTTACTTAATTCATTGATTCTATGATTGTTTTAATCTTACAAATTGTGTTGATTATGATACAGCGACGGGTTACGGGGAGGAAGCCCACAACCCATGATACTTCGTATGCTCGCCGACATAACAGACGTGACACGTGGGCCATCTTCAGAGCCGAGGGACGTATTACAGATGCACAGTTTGAGATGGCCATGAGACCATACGGTCGACAGGTACTTGAAAACTCTAAACGAATGATTTTGGTTTATTGAATGACATATATATATACTTATATACTATATATTACTTAAACAGGCACAAGCTACTGATGATCCACCCGCCGCCACTGCAGAGGGTGGACACTACTCATCGGACATTCCGACCGATGTGAGCTCATTTGAGCATGGAGGGAGCACCGAGTCATCATCTGGGTCTGAGTAGTACTCAGACTTATAGTATCACATTCCATATTGAGGATGTGGTTGTATATATTTTTTTGTAAACTGAAGCCATGGGCTACTTCGACATATGAACTCCCTTGTACATATGTGTGAAATTTTGATAGTAATATTGAATCGTGAATTGATAGTATTGCATTCATGTCTGTCTTGAATCGTGTATTGACAATGTATGCATTCATGTCGTTTTTGTCTTAATCTTTCTCATGGATATGTTCTTCGTGGATGGTCCAATGCACCCAAAAAAAAAATCCAGAGAGTGTTATTGGGTGCTGGAATGCTGGAATAGCATTCAGGTACCAAATAGCACTCTCTGGATTTTTTTTTTGCTCTCTGTTTGCGTGTATAAACGCATTAGAACTGCAAACAGTTGCGTGTATATACGCAGATAATCTGTAAAATACGCGTGTATAAATGCGTTAAACCTGAGAAATATGCATGTATAAGCGCATCTAAATTCACAAAACGCGTGTATAGACACTTGTATCAACGCGTCTAAATGCAGCTAGAACTGACAGAATGCGTGTATACTCCCGTGTATCAGCGCGTCTGAACAGTCCTATACACGCGCTTTTACACGCATGTCTGTGGCCGCGATGATACACGCGCTGATACACGGGCCCACTACATTTTTTCACAAGTCATTTTTAGCGGCTAGGAGCGCGGGTATGAGCCCAATCCCTTGTAGTGATTAAGTATAATTATCTGAAAAGCAATTATTGGGATCTGTTATTAATTCCCACGTGGGTGGACAACACATAACTGAGGGTAGACAAGGATCTTTAAGGTGGTGCCTATGGTGTGTGTTCATCCTTTAGTGACCTTCCATTGCTTTTACATGCTCTTGGCTCCTTGTTGTAAATGGCTCGTCTTTACTCATGACTAGTGTACACATTCTTTGAATGTGTGTACATTGATGCATGTTGGTCATCCGTGTTAATATTGAGTTTACATTCCCCCCTCCCGATTCTAGATGCATCCTCGAGCCTAAGTAATGGATTTTGGTTTGGCAAGGCTTGAGTGGAAATTGGTCTGCATTAAGGGAAGGTTGAGGTCTACATGGGCCCTTTAAGATGCCATGTGATTAAAAGGTTATTAAGGAAAAGAGCCAATCGTGTGATGCCATGTATACAAAAATGTTGGGTGATTAAAGGTGGTCAAAAGATTCTCTAGAAGATGCCTTTTTGTACTTTTCATTTCCAAAAAGTGGGAGGAAAAGTTTTAGAAATTTTGGACGTCCATAACTACTACATATGAGCTCAAAATTTGTCGGAGATTACAGATCCATAATCTACTCGTCGAGCTCTTTCCATAGATATGTCACATGATATAGTTTTGCTCGCTCGATTTCAAATTCAATTTTGGCGAGAAACTTTGAAATTCAAACTTCTAGCCGTTTGAAGAACAAGAAGGTATCTAAAGTCAAAGAAACTTAACGTTTTAACAAAAAGTCATTAAAATCATAATATGGCAGCTTAAAGGGCCCCTATAGACCTCAACCTTCCCCTAATGAGAGACTTTTGATGCTAAAGTTATGAAACGTCTGTGTTGGGGAAAGGCAAGGCAATGATGTGTGTATAGATAGTCCAAGTTGAGGGTAGAGATGATGTCAGTGTTAATCCATGTGCATAGCTTAAAATAAGCAAAGGTGCTTAATGCATGTTCTTAAATTGTGCAAGCACCTACTTGCTTATATACAACACAAAACCTAATAGCATGTGGTACAAGAAAGAGTTGAATGCTGTTGAGGGCTTTTGATGTTGAGGTTCGAAGTATGGAGCAAAGTGTTTGCGTGTTAGTGTATAGTGCTGCATGGATGGAGTAGAACTTTGAGAGAAATGTACATGATAGATGCACCCTCCTCCATACAAATACTAGTTGTGTGGATACTTAAAATTACCAGAACGCATGCAGTCGATAACCCAGCACGGGCAAAATCGCCAAGATGAGTTGTATGTGAAAGTCGACTCCAAAAATAGGTCACGTTATACTTTTTTTTATCAAATTTTGATTTACATGTCCATCTACACACTTAAAGGCTTCCTTTGAGTATACTAACTAATTGAAAACCCAATCTTACTTTATTTTAACACTTAGAATCTTTACTGCTGAAAAACCATAAAACCACTGAAAAACCTACTAGAATTCATTATTAAAATCTGTAGTATCCAAAACTTAGGATTATCTTTAATCATAACTTGGTTAATCTCGAAGGTATGTTACATTGTGTGTGTGTGTGTGTGTGTGTGTCCCCTCTCCCTAGGGCAATGCTTGTGTGTGTGTGTGTGTGCGTGTGTGTATTTGTGTATGTGCACGTATGTGTGTGTGTGTGTGTTAGCGTCTATGTGTGTACATGTGTGCATGTGCGTGTGTTCATATGTGTGTGTGTGTGTATGTTCATATTTGTGTGTGTCTATGTGTTTGTGTGTGTGCACGCGAGTGTGTGTGTGTATTAGTGTGTGTGCGTGCACCCCCGCCCCTCACATACTATGTGATGCATGTGTGTATTTGTGTGTGTGTGTGTGTGTGTGTGTGTGTGTGTCCCCATGTCCCTAGGATAGTGTGTGTGTGTGTATGTGTGTATTTGTGTGTGTGCACATGTGTGTGTGTGTGTATGTGTGTATTTGTGTGTGTGCACATGTGTGTGTGTGTGTATGTGTGTACGCATGTATATTATAGATATGTATGTGTGTGTATGTATAGTGTGTGCATATCTATTATGTGTGGTTTTTATATAAATATATATATATATAAGTAAAATAAATACAAAAGTTGCCTCTATGCCAAATTTAGCCATGTAATCTAATCATCTTTCCGAAACAAAGCATTCTCTTTTTCTACTTCTTCCAAACTCAAAATTCAAATTGACAAATGGCCTTGTGATTGAAAAGAGGTGCTTTCAATGTTCGTTCTCTCCAAGGCACATCACCTCCCCTCCACCAATTGAAATTCAACAATCGAATCTCTTAAGATAATATGTGTGTATGTGAAGGGATAGGCAATTTGATTTCTAATGAATTCTATATATATATATATATATATATATATATATATAACTCATTCAATGAGCAAATGACTTGATAGTGACAATTAATTGTGAGTCCCAATGCATCTAGGCATGTGGGAAAGAAACCCCCAAACACTACTAGAGGTTTAGGACATCCGACGTTAGAATACCGACGCAAATGTCGAACGTCGGTATGCCCATCGTAAACTTGGAGGCGAAAAGTCGGGCGGGCAATTTTTAAAAGTTCATATACCGACGCGTATACCGACGCGTATGCCGACAAATATACCGACGCTCGTAAGTTTTTTACAGCCGAGAAGCTATTGTTCTCTGTTTTGTGCGGCGTCGAACTGCACCAGAGAAGGTATGCGTCCGTCCATCTCTTTCAAGCTTTCGTCTTTTTACATTCAACCCACTTTGTTTTTCTCCTCTTCTCCTTCTCCACTTTAACTTATCCTCTTGCTTTTACTAATATGCTCTTGCTTTTGCTTTTTAAGATATAGGGCGTTTAGGATTTTGTGATTTTTTTGGCTCTCTATGCATGTTGAGAGCTCTCTATGTATGTTGAGAGCTCTCTATGTATGCATAGATCTCCTAATGCATGCATAGAGATTTTAGGGTTTTGTATTACTTGTGTATTAGTTCTTATTCTTATGTTTAATTTACTAATTACTTTGTTTAATATTTTATTTTGCAGGTCTTTTACCAATCTTTCACCAATCCTCTCCTTCAACTTCGCAAAAAAGAGGTAGTCCCTCTTTCGATTTTCCTTGTTTATGCTTTTTCTATGTATTATTGCACCCTTGGGTGCTAGGTTTAGGGTTAGTTTAGGGTTCTTGCAAGCTTATACATAGGATTATTGCAAGATCTATGCATAAAACCTATCTATAAGCTTGCAATCTCTATGGATAGCCTTCTTGCAAGCTTTATGCATAAGCTCTATGCATAGGCTTGTATGCATAGAGCTTGCGAGCTTATAAAATCTTTATGCATAAGCTCTATGCATAGGCTTTATACATAGAGTTTGCAAGCTTATAAAATCTCTATGCATAGGTTTCTTGAAAGCTTGCATGGACATTATACATAGAGCTTGCATAGCCTTCTTTCAAGATCTTTGCATAGCCTTCTTGTTGAAAGCTCTATGCATAGCCTTCTTGTAAGCTTAATGCATAAGCTCTATGTATAGGCTTTATACATAGAGGTTGTAAGATTATGAAAGCTCTATACATAGGGCTTGTAAGCTTATGCAAGATCTATACATAGAGTTTATGCATAGAGCTATATGAATCTAGCTGAATGCATGAATTAAGATCTATGCGTAAAGCTTAATACATAATGTTTTATGTATAAATCTTATGGATGAGCTTTATGCAATCGTATGCATAGTAAGGCTTGCAAGCCTTAAGTATAAGCTTGCATAATAAGGCTGCAAGACTTATGCATAAGCTCTATGCATAAGCCTTATGCATGTCTTATGCATAAGCTCTATGCTATAAGCCTTATGCACTATGCTAACCCTTAAACCCATCACCCAAGGGTGTAATAAACATGATCTTGTCTTACATGGATAAGAGATCTTACCTTGATAATGTCAAGCTGAAGGAGGGGATAACAATCTAAGACCTACAAAACATAACATGAAAAAAAGTGATTAGTAACACACTATGTCTATACATATATAAACTCTATGAATAAAGAGAATACCTTATGCATAGAAAAATAGAGCATAAGAAATATATGTTATATGTATAAGAGAGTATAAACATTCAAAAAGCTTATGCTCTCCATCCATGCAAGGCACTCTACATCAAAAAAAGCTTTATGCATAAAAACATAACACATGAAGCCTTATGCATAAACCTTATTCATAAAGCTTGCATAAGACTTACGTATAGAGCATTACACATAAGCTTATGTATAGATCATTATGCATAGGCTTTATGCATAAGACTCTATGCGTTCAGCTTTAGGTGTAGGCTTCTATGCATAGAGCTCAATGTGTAGGCTCTATCTACAGAATCTATGCATAGAAATTTATGCATAAGGCCTTTATAAATATCTATTTATGAATAGAGCTATGCATAAGGCCTCTATGAATAACTATTTATGCATAAGGCCTATCCATAGACCGTGTAATTTTCATTTCGCACAAGTTTATCATATGGTTTTTTGTCCAACAGGCCATGGGTGATGACTCACCGCCGCTCGACTAGAGTCCTGATTTTTCATTTAACCCTACACCGCAGGGCATGAGTCCCCAACAGTTATATGGTTTTCTCTCGTCCATGACTCCAGAGCAGAGAGCCATGGCTCAGAGCTATTGGGGTTCTAGAGCAAGGACATCTGCCTCACCATCTGGCTTCATGACGCCAGTTCCCACACCCGTAGGTACGACAGCAGCTCCCACACCTCATACCACACAGCCTTCCACTCCTCTTACAGCTCGATCTACCACCTCTTCACATAGACGTCGCTCACATAGTAGGTCTTCAGGGGGAGGTTGTTGTGGTGGTAGTGCCACAGATGCTGTGACACCACCCCCACGTGAGGGTCATCCTTCGCTCTCATCTGTTGTTGATAGCACAACCATAGGTTCACCTTCTACTCCCTGGGGGTGCACATGACCATGACAACAGCAAGATATACACAAGGATGGGGCACCAATAATGAATAGTGCATGGAAGGCAATGAAGACACAAATTCGACAATTGTGCACTATACAGTTTCACAACTCTATCATGACTAAATGGGATCAGCAAGATAAGGAGAAGAAAAATTACATAAATACAAAGATAAAGCAAGAGTTTCAGCCATCTGACCCTATGATTGTCGTCTCTAATGAGTGGATACAGTATACAGCTCGCATTTTGATGGGGCATCGTAGGTCAGAGGCGAGGGATGCATTTAGAGAGGGGAAAGAGAAACCTGTTTGGCTAGATGACAGGGAGTGGGAAGCCATTGCTCATGAGCTCACAGAGACACCAGAGGGGTTTCAACAACAAAGAGAGGCGGCAAGGGCAAGACTCCAAGCAGTAGGGGCTTCTCATCTTAGGAGTGGTGGTTACGAAACCATGCGCCATGAATTCATAAGTATTTGTAGCAATTTTGTTTATCTAAATATATGTATGTGGGCTAAATGTTGATTTCTAAAAGTTGTAATTGTTAATCGTTTGTGTAGGAGTTGGCCACTCTCGCCCACCAAGTAGGCGAGAAGAGAAGTACGCTCACAAACATTGCCTTGTGGCCTTATTTGAGATGCTTGAAGAAGAAGGAGAGACCGTCAATTGGGAGGCATTACCATAATGTAAGACGACCTTCAAACTATTGGTATATGATCAAAAGATTCTTGAGTATTAATGTTTAATTTAGTTTCTTGTTTATCTGAAATATAAAAAAACGAGCACGGTTGTCTTTTGTGCTCTATTTTAGACAGAATGGTGCTGTTTGTTTACTGTTGTTGAGTCCTGTTCATTGCAAGCAGCCAGGCAATAGCCAGGCAACACCATTCTGTCTAAAAAAAAATTCTGCTATAGCACCGGTATATTCCCCGGTATAGGTACCGGTACAGGCGTCGGTATAGTTGCCGGTATAGGTGCCGGTATGCTCCCTGGTATAAGCACCGGTGTAACGTCGGTATAAACACCGATATAGGCGCCGGTATTAATCCCCGACGCTTATACCGACAACGTCGTTTCGGCACAGATACCGGCGTTTACACCGATGACGGGGCTCTTTTAGACCCGTTTAATGACGTCGGTATAAGCATCGGTATTAGGCTATCATGTAGTAGTGAAAGTCTATCTTCTCTTTTCCTTTTCTTCTTTTTCTCTTCTTTTTTAGAAATCCACGATTTCTCTTTTCTTTCCTCTCCTTGTACCACGTTGCAAAAAAGTTGTCCACATGAATAAAATGTAATAGAATGGGATAAGATAGATAAATGATTGTAGCCCTTACTTTATCTTGTTAACCGGTGATATTGGAGGATAATAGGAGATCTTGGAGCACTCATTTTGGACTAGGGTCAACATCAACCATCTAATTCCGTTTAAAGTTAGCTCTGTGTTAGCTAGCACTACAAGACAATGCTGCCATACACGCGTTTTATACACGCGATAAATTACGAACGCGTGTATGGTCGCGCTTGTATTTGAATAGAATCGGGCGCGTGTATTTTTGCATTTAAATTCGCGTGTATATTTGCATTAATAAACGCGTGTATAAAAGCGTCTATATACACGCAGTAATACACGCACCTATACACGATAATATTTACGGGGTAATACTCGCTATTATACACGGATAAATACACGCTACTATACACGGATTAATACACGCATGGCAGAGAAAAACTGAAAAAAAACTGAATTCCTTTACAAAATTAAAAACTATTTTCCTTAAACCATCTCATAGTACATTACAGTATAGATCATTACACAATCCCACTACATGCATTTACAACAATGAAATATATTCAAGAATAAATCATATTGCATATGAGATGATGGAAATGTCATCAATTTAGAACATACAGTGACGGATTGGTTAGGGTTCGATCTCATCTTCAATAAGATCCATCCTTGCCAAACGATCAACATCAATATCCATTTGATCAATTGGTAAGGCTACGATTAAATTTATTCCACTATCGATATTCTGTACTCCATTGATAATGGTATCGATGTCCTGATCATCCTCATCAACATCACCATCATCCTCAATGGTAGGGTCATTCTCATGATCATGAGAAATGGCATGCTCATCCTCATTATCACGATCATCTCTTATTTCTTGATCATCGATCACAACATCTTCAATGGCATATGCATGTTCGACGTCATCTTCATTGCGGCTTGTTACATCCTCCATATGCTCCATATCAGTGAATGTATTATACATCACTTTGGAACGTGGTGCAATAGGGATGACGTACCACCATTTGATGTCATGCACCATTGGTAGATAGATAACCTACTCAAATACACACAGTACAGTAATTAATTAGCATATCAAAAGTCAAGGGGTACGCGAGCTTAGATATATATGTACATGAAACACATTAGTAAAAAAATGCATACCTGCTCACATTGTTGTGGCAATACGAGCCTATCTTTCTTTGTTTGCCAGAACTTTGTAGAGTCAATAGTTACATATCCACTTGCATGGCGTTTTATCGTTGCATCAGGCCCTTTTTCCACCACGTTCATTTGCCATTTGACATCCAAAACATACACAAAGAAGCGACGAAAGTCAAGCCTAAATATGTCTTGGATTATGCCACAATAATCATCCATTTTTCCATTAGCTCCCTCAAAGCTACTAATGACACCGCAATCTTGTGTATTTCTCTTTTCATCAATTCTTTGTGTTCGAAAATGCTTGCCTTCACACCATATAGCATTGAACATAGTGCACTGGACCAAAATAGAAACAATATTTGTGTAAGCAATGTGAATAAATATTAAAAGAAAATCACTTACAACTAATGCAAAACATTAGTTCTATGTACCTTTGACATGCATCCTCGTGCATACTCCCATTCTTCCGCCGTGATATGCAGCCCCTCGTCACTCTCTGCTCTCTCCATTTCCTCATGCAACCAATCAACATGGATATCATTCGGAAGTGTTGCTAGATGCTTAGGGTACGCCTTCCGAGAGCCATGTTGCCTCCGAAAGAGAGCTCTTTCTGCTTGCCTTTTTGTCTTTGCATCCTCATATCTTGTAACCCATCTGCTCATCACATCACTATTAAGGATACAAGTGAAATTGAGATCATCAATCAACGTTTTGTCAATTACTTTACTCTGTCCTTTTCCTTGAGGCACAATAGAGGTCATCCTCAAGTCCTCTTCATTGCTCCATAGTCGTGGCAAAGAGCTGTCCACCTGACCAAGAAATTCTGAAATATATACAAGCGACTCTTGTATCAACCAACCCTCGGCCATGCTTCCTTCAGGCCTTGCACTTTGCCTCACAAAGTCTTTTAAGGTCTTCATGAAGCGCTCTAGGAAGAACATCCAACGTGCATGCACAGTACCACATAAAGCAATTTCGTCCACTAAATGCACAATGAGATGTAGTTGACTTGTGAGAATGGTTCGCGGAAAAGTCTCCTCTACCAAACAAACCACCTCCACTGCCATAACACGCGCATCATCCAACGTGGCTGGATCAATTGCTTTGGAACTAACATATCTGAAAAATAAATAAATAGTACGTTATACCTCATGCACGTTCATTTTGCAAGGTATAATGAAGGGTGATCTGAGCATGGGTTTTACATACCTCACAAGCTCGCCCATCTTATAAATACATTTTTTCAAACTCTTATTCGCACAATGGTCGATGCTAGTAGGTAGTATGAACTGCGCACATAAGAGCACATTTATGGTTTATGGCATTACAAAATTTAATTTCAACGTACGTACAAAACTTGGAAAACGCTTACTTGAAGCATCTTGTGCCAATCGTGGGACTTCAACCCATATAGTTGCTCAACGCCTCTTTTCTTAGTGGTTGTAAAGGCTCCCTTCAATGATCTCATGCATCCAGTGGGAGTACGCAAAGTGGTGATGGCCTGCTTTACCTGCTTCTCCTCTTTCTTTGATATAATCCATGGTGCAGGCGGAAGACGAACGTGCCCACCCACCTCTCGTGGCCAAGCTTGACGCATACGTCCTGCGACCCGCAAGTCCTCACGTACGCTAACATTGTCTCGTTTACCAGTAATATGTTCCCAAATACCAGATCCCACATTCTTGAAGATGTGCATGGGATCAAGAAGATGGTTGATCTTAAGATGGGTCCAATATGGCAGCCGGAAAAAAATGGAGTACCTGCACAAGGGATTGCTCTATGTGACCTTTAATCCAATTAGAGACTACACAAAACAAGATTGAAAAAACATCACTATACCTGTTCATGCCATCTGGAGGAAGAATAGTTGTAGACTCCCAAATACGCTTCCAATCTTTTGCACGAAGTGTTTGTGGAGGAATGTTACTCTTACTAGCAACATATTTAGGATGATCTGAGGGGAGAAATCGATGATGATTATCGAATATAGTCTTACACAAACCATCAGCATACTCATGTACTAACGAAGGGCCACAAACAGGACATGCATGTTTACCCGATGTTTTCAAACCTGTTAAAATATAAATAAAAGTTAGAATAATAAAGTCAAACCGTCTAATTAATATATATAGCCAATAGTAATAGAGTAGGGAGGTAATTAGACGTCTTACCAGAACAATCGCTGTATCCTGGAAAGTCATGCATTGTCCACATCAACACTGCTTTTAAGTCGAAGTGTCGAGAGGAGGGAGGCCTACTAATGTCCACCACCGCAACACCTCTCCATAGTTCCTCCAACTCATCAATCAGTGGTTCAAGATAAACATCCATATGCTTGACTTTATGTTTCCCTGGAATTAGAAGGGATAACATAAGATGTCCCTTCTTGATCGCCATTGATGGTGGAAGGTTATAATTCACCAGCACAACTGGCCACACGCTGTACGCGGTGCTTTTGAAACCAAATGGATTCACTCCATCCATACCCAGGCCAAGTCTCAAGTTTCTGGGCTCTGTTTTAAAGCTGGGCCACTCATCTTCAATATGCTTCCAAGCAGGAGTGTCTGCGGGAATTCTCCACATGCCATCATCCGATCGATGTGAGGAATGCCATGACATGAGCTCTGCTATAGATTTGCACTTGAACATGTGTTTGATGCGAGGAATTATAGGAAAGTGTCGCAAGACTTTACGAGGTACATCAAAACTCTTCATATCTGTTCTGTACCTTGCTTCACCACAAGTGGGACATGTCAGAGCCTCCTTATGCGTCCCACGAAAGAGAATGCAATCATTGACGCATGCATGTATTTTATCATAATCCAGTCCTCCAAGAGATGTCACATAGCGCCTCGCTATGTCTCTTGAGGTGGGCAGTCTATTTTCCTTTGGAAGCATATTTGACAATAGCCTGCATCCAATATCATCAATTATAATTAGTCTTAAATCCTAAACCTTAAACCACTAATTCAAATTTATAAGTTAGAATGCTTACTTCAACAATGCGTCAAGACTTGCATTGCTCCATCCATAAACTGTTTGTATATTAAGTAGTTCAAGGGAAGCACGTAAAACTGAGAATGTGCACCCTTCAAACACCGGTGTCGATGAAGCTTTATAAAGATGCTCTTGTTCCATATCATCGTCGTCCATACCTTTGGGATCATCCTTAAAAAGATTTCGCACCATATCATCAAGCACCTCCTCTTCCACAACTTCGTGAGGTGCAGGGCTATTGTCGTCCCTTTCCCACTCATCTCTGACATTAGATCCCGAAGCTCCAGCATCATCTCGTCGACGCTTTACGTGCTCTCGTCGCGCGTAGGGTACCATGTTAGGGTGTGGTACTGCATCCTGCTTCAATTTATCAAATTATATGTTACAACTCTATTAATTTAATTTGGATACCATGAGTCATTTGAATACCATCAATTTACATCTACTCACCTCCAAACCTGTTTGATTCCATTCTCCATACATGGAGATATGATTCAAGGTAATTCGACGTGCTCGTACAATGCATCCTTGACATCGATTACACATACATTTGATCCGTTGTCCCAACCACACATCGCGATTACGATGACGCATTGTCTCATCTTCCTCAGAACTGCTTGAAGAGGTTGATGACATCCTGTGTACAAATCAGAAAACACAAACTCATTATATATTTTTAATGAAAGCACAAAAACGCGTGTATTCACGCGGCTATCTCCTACAATTTGCGTGTATAAACGCGGCTACTTCCTAAAAAACGCGTGTATTCACGCGGCTAATATCTGCAAAACGCGTGTATAAACGCAGCTACAATCATGTACACGCGAATATACCTGCGTTTATATACGCGAATATAAACGCACACATAAACGCGGCGGCATATTTAAACTAAACATAGCCCGCCTTCCCCAAATATAGATTTTGAACTTAGAAATCAACAGTGCGCCTGTTTTCGCCTCTTCCAACAGCAAAGAGGGAGCAGAGAAAGGAGCACACACACGGGAGAAGGAGGGAGCAGAGAAGGAGCAGAGAGGACTCACTTTTTCAGAGGTGAGTCACTTTGTCCTGTGCCTTGTCTCTTTTGTCAGATTTGTTTACTTTGCTCTTTGCTCTTTGGGTTTGTCTTTTTGCACACGATTGGGTTGCTGCATCCTGACAGGGGCGACAATGGCTGGTCCTTTTGTAAGGACATTCTGTTTTTGTCGGGGGGTCGGTCTTTTCGAGAAATTTTTTTCGCAGGTCGCGTGTAAGAACGCGTGTAGGAGCGCGTGTAACCTGTCTGCAGAGTTTTTCCACGCGCATATACACGCGTTTTTTGCCGGGTATATACACGCGTTTTTTGCCGGGTGTATACACGCGTTTCTGCAGACAGAAAACTGCCGCGTTTCAGATTTCAGGGTTTGCAGGCATTTGACTTGTGTAATGACAATGTGTGAGTCAAGAGACAGCCCATGATGTACATGATGATGTTTGTTGCAGGTTCTTTATGGATATTCCAGGTTCTTCATCCGATCCATTTGCGTACAGCAATTGGTTGATGGAGATGATGAATCACTTTGGGCGCCAACCTGGTCCGGTTGAGCTTACAGAGTATATGTATGTCCATCCCCCTCCTTCCCTGCCTGGTGTCTATACCCCTGTCGCGAGTATCCAGGGCACTCCAGTGCCGTCTATTCCTCCGAGTCCGACGAGACGGCATGCAGCTTCTCCTCTTCCACGTCCACCGAGGAGACATACCTCGTCCCAGACACACTCACGTACACCCTCACAGCCACCATCACGTGCTCCCTCAGAGCCACCGTCACGTCAGGGCTCACAGCCACCGTCACGTAGACAATCCCCCAGTCGTGACTCCACCCGCAGCAGTAGGAAGAGTGGGAGTGGGGGAGGATGCGGCGGGTGCTTTGGTGGGGGAGGTGGGGGAGGTGGGGGAGGTAGTAGGGCACGGGGTGAGAGAGGAGATAGAGGGAGAAGAGTTAGAGGAGACAGTTCGGAAGAGGAGGAGATGAGAGAGATGGAGAGAGTGGTTTGCTATGATGTGACGGATAGGGGCGGGATAGTGATGGATGCGAGGGGGAGGGAGGTAATGGAATACATGCGTGGGGTAGTATCAAACTCATATAGAAATTGTTTTATTAAATTTAAAGATCAAAATAGCCGATTAGTTGGGGAGGTGATAGAGGCTGTACACAGTCGGTACCCCAATCCCCCACATGCTACATTCTCGGATGTATGGGGAAGGACGCGAATAAGGGAGATCTTAAGTAATAAAAGATCTCACCTTAAAAAACTCGCGTACGATGACCGGCTAAATGTAGCTGCGGGTGGCTATCCTGCCGAGAAACCTGCCACTGCGCACAAACGCGAGTGGAAGGAGGCAAAGAAACGAGCAGAGGGTGGCGTGAAGAGCAGGCAGCATGTGGAGGCACGACGGATCCAGATGGAGACCGTTGGATCTTCGCATTTCGGATCTGGCGGCGTCGAGTCATGGGAGGCAGAGTTCGTAAGTATCCTGTCACTTTATTTGATTGTTTACTTAATTCATTGATTCTATGAATTGTTTTAATCTTACAAATTGTGTTGATTATGATACAGCGACGGGTTACGGGGAGGAAGCCCACAACCCACGATACTGCGTATGCTCGCCGGCATAGCAGACGTGACACGTGGGCCATCTTCAGAGCCGAGGGACGTATTACGGACGCGCAGTTTGAGTTGGCCATGAGACCATACGGTCGACAGGTACTTGAAAATTCGTAACGAATGGTTTTGGTTTATTGATATGCATATATATATATATATATATACTTATATACTATATATTACTTGAACAGGCACAAGCTGCTGATGATCCACCGGCCGCCGCTGCAGAGGGTGGACGTGAGCACTACTCCTCGGACATTCCGACCGATGCGAGCTCATCTGAGCATGAGGGGAGCACCGAGTCATCATCTGGGTCTGAGTAGTACTCAGATTTGTAGTATCACATTCCATATTTAGGATGTGATTGTATATATTTTTTTGTAAACTCAAGCCATGGGCTACTTCGAGATATGGACTCCCTTGTATACATGTATGAAATTTTGATAGTAATATTGAATTGATTGATCGATAGTATTACATTCATGGCTCTCTTGAATCGTGTAATGACAATGTATGCATTCATGTCGTTCTTGTCTTAATCTCCCTCGTGCATATGTTCTTCGTGGATGGTCTAATGCACCAAAAACCCTAAACCAGAGAGTGCTATTGGGTGCTGGAATGCTGGAACAGTATTCAGGCACCAAATAGCACTCTCTGGATTTTTTTTTTTGCTCTCTGTTCGCGTGTATAAACGCGTCAAAATTGCTAAAAATTGCGTGTATCTGCGCGGATACACTGGAAATAACGCGTGTATACACGCGTATAAACTGGCAGTAACGCGTGTATAAGCGCATCTAAATAAAATAAACGCGTGTACAGACGCAAGTAAAAACGCGGCTGGGACATTGGAACTGAACAGGATGCGGCTATACACCCGTGTATAACCGCGTCTAATAGAAGAAGACGCGTGTATACTGGCGTGTATTAATGCGTCTGCAAAAAAAAACGCGGCTACACACCCGTGTATACGCGCGTCTGAGAGGTACTTTACACGCGTTTTTACACGCATGTCTGTGGCCGCGAGAATACACGCGCTGATACACGGGCCCGCTACTTTTTTTCACAAGTCATTTTTAGCGGCTAAGAGCGCGGGTATGAGCCCAATCCCTTGTAGTGTAGGGAAGATTTTGGTTATTTGTTTATCCGAGGAGGTGAGCTAGGCTATAAAGGTGGAAGATTAGAGGTATAGAAGGTTAGTGTTAACCTATGAGGACATCTAGAGGAGTCAGTTGAGTCTGATTGGAGTGTGTATAGGTGTCTAAAGGTGTGGGTTGGAGAGCTCAGGACACGTGCATAATCGATTGGTGCCTTCCTTGGAGTTGGGATCTTAGTGTCCCCTAGTTTTGATCCCTTTACGTTTTCTGTTTGTGT